>NW_006399771.1:15345719-15380177 GCF_000299155.1 Elephantulus edwardii | reverse complement strand
TTTTCATAAACATTTACAGAGATTTTGGGTTTCCATTCATTCATTGTTGCACTATTCTCTCTACCCTCCTCCCAGTTTGTTCTTGTCCAAATGCCACAGTTTCTTTTAAATATTATTAATAAGTTTTGTGCCAATAATTTTCCAAAGGAGTTTTAATTTAATGGCCAATTGTCTTACAAAAAGGATGAATGAACTTGACTGAAGCTACATGTATGTGTTGTTGTTGTTGTTGTTGATGGTTGTCAAGTCAAGCATAATTCACAGCGACCCTATGAACAAAAGACCTGAAGCCTTTCTATAACTATCATCGTTTCTCAGTGTTCATAGAGTTTCCAGAAGCATGTTGTTTTGGAAGTGGATGCCATACATACATACATGCAAATACATACATTCACACACACATACACAGACACATACACACCCACATACATACTCCAAAAGAGTCCATAGCTTGTATTATACTTAAAAAAAATTGTTGTGATTTTAACTAAAATTTACGGAAAAGTAGGGTTTTCATTCACTTTAACAGGGATATAATGTTGACCTACTGGCAAAAAGCTGCACTGCAATCCCAGAGGTGCACGGTTGGAATCCATCAGATGCTCTGCTGGGGAAGGAGGGACATTCTCCTCCTGTACCAGTCAGATCTGGTTTGATGGTATGCACAAAAAATTTTTTAAAAACGGATATAATCCATGAAAGAGGTTTAACTCGAAACATTGCCATCAAATTGGATCTGACTCATAGCTGACCCTGCAGTGGGTTTTCAGAGGCTGTAAATGGCCTAGGAGGAGATTGCCCATCTTTTCCTCATGCTGCCACTGGTGGATCTGAACTGCCTATGGGTTAGCAGCATAATTCCCAAGAGAATAGACCACCAGAGTTCCCTATGAAAGAGGTTTAGAATGGTTCTTCTAATGCATAAAGAATAGATAACTTTGCCTACTACATAGTCTATAATGAGAAATTCTTCATTTGGCTCTCTGACTGGTTGATTTACTCTTAAACCATATTATAGATGACTTTTTATTTTCTTTCAAATGCTTGTGTTTAATGTTTTGTCCCTAGAGGCAGTAATGAGTATATTAACCCATACCTTTCCATAGTTGCTTTCTTCCCATTTGCATTCTGTAATTTAGAGAAAAGCTTTTAAAATGCAGAGCTTAGTTTGGGTTTTTGCCAGTTTTTGAAAGATGATTATCCCTGTGTGTTTTTTAAAATTATTCGTAAACAGTCTCCAGAGCACAGCTTTGAAATACAGATTATTTTTTCCTACAGTTAATGGCAAAATGATGCTTTTTGATATTGTAATCTGCACCTTCAAAATATAAAAGCCTAGAAAGAAGATAGATTATTTTTGTAACACTCAATGTTGGTGGAAAACTTATAAATGAAAGAATGTATGTTGTTGTTGTTGTTGTTGTTGAGTGCTGTAGAGTCGGAATCGACCCACAGCTGACCCTCCAGCAGGTTTTCAGAGATTGTTAATTGCATAGGAGGAGATTATCCATTCTTCTCTCATGAAAGGATGGATAAATACATTAATTTTTCATAAAATGAATTACACAGAAATTAGTGTAGTGGCAAGACATTGATCTGACAAAGACAGAATGTACTAGATGTTATTGCTGAAGTTCCTAATGGCTATAGCAAGGGAATTACATTTGTAATTCCCGGGTGGAAGAATGTCATAGATATTCATGATATAGATATACAAACTTATATTTCCAAGACAGGAAAATCCAGCCAATGTTTTTAAAAACAACATGGATTTAAGGTTGTTTCTTAATATGAAAAATGAACATGAAGTTGAAATATAATGTGAAGTGTCTCTCAAAAATAATATCAAGATAATAACCCAAGAATCTGAGTTTTGCCTTGATGGAAGCTGGTGCCCAATGAATAAATCAACCAAATATTTGCCAGCTTAGGAGACTGCACTGGAATGTTAATGGGAATGAGGAAGGTGAAAATTTGTGGTAAAGAAACAAAACCAAGTAAAAGACCATAAATAAAAGTCTAATAAGATGATGGCCTGCTTCATGCTCTATTCCAGTTAAACTCAAGCAGACTTCTTTCATTGCATTTAACATTTAATTGTTGTTGTTTTTGTTAGGTGCTGTTGAGTTGAGTATGACTCATAGCAACCCTACAAACAGTTGACCTGAACCCTGCCTAATCCTGTGTCATCCTCATCATCTCTTAGATAGAGCCTATTACAGAATAGCGCAATTAGCAAGAGCGCTTATGCTGAAGTCACCCTGTCAATCGATTTCACTGGGCGGTGAGGGTTCTTCCTCTCCTTTACTGACTCTACATCTTCCCAAACATGATGTACCTTTCCAAAGAATAGCATCCTCTAACTGCATGTCCAAAGTATGAAGGATGAAGCTTCTCCTTTTTTTCTTCCAAGGAGCGTTCTTGCTGCACTTTTCCCAAGACATATCTGTTTGTTCTTTGGCAGTCCATAGGATAGTCTTCTCCAGCACCACGACTCAAAGGCCTCAATTCTTCTGTAGTCCTTATTCATTGTCCAGTTCTCTGATGCATAGCAAGTGATTGAGAATATTATAGCCTGGATCAGTTGCACTTCAGTCTTCAAACTGACATTATTGCTCATCATCATTTTGGGGAGGTGTCTGATAGTGGACTTGCCCAGTGCTCTACATCTCCTGATTTCCTGACTGCTGGAACCTAGGGTATTTCTTGTTGATCTAAGCAAGATAAAATCATTGACAGCTTCAATCCTTTTTCTATCTATCATAATGTTGATGGTTGGTTCTTTGGTGAGGAACTTTGTTTCCTTGATGTTGAGATATATTCTAAGACCAAAAGGTACAGTCCTTGATGTTCTGCATCAAGTACATACATAACCTCCTCATTTTCAGAAAACAAAGTTGTATCATCTGCATGGTGCAAGTTGTTTATGAATCTTCCTCTAATCCTGATTCCACATTCTTCTTCATAGAGTCCAGCTTTGCGAATTATTTGCTCAGCATACAGATTGAATAGGTATGGAGAAAGGATACAACGCTGGCTCACATGCTTCCTGATTTTAAACCATGTAGCTCCCTTCCTCTACTTAGACAACTGCTTCTTAGTGTAGTTAAAGATGTCATTATGAGCACAAGTAAATGTTCTGGGATTCCTATTATTCTCAATGTCAGCCATAATTTGTTATGATCCACACAGTCAAATGCCTTTGCATTGTCAATAAAACACAAATAAGACATTCTTCTTGTATTCAGTTTTCAGCCAGGATTAATCTGACATTAGCAATGATATCCGTCGTGCCGTGGACTCATCTAAACCCAGCTTAAACTCCTGGCAGTTCCCTGTCAATGTACAGTTATAACCATTTTTGAATGAGTATTCTTCAGGAGTATTTTGCTAGTGATATCAATGATATTGTTCCATAGTTTCACATTCTGTTGGATCACGTTTCTTGGGAACAGGGACAAATATGGATCTCTTCCACACAGTTGGCTAGCTATCTGTCCTCCAAATTTCCTGGCATAAACTAGTGAACACATCCAGGGCTTCATCTGTTAGTTGAAACATGTCACATAGTATTCTGTCAATTCCTGGGCTTTTATTTTTGTGCCAGTTCTTTCAGTGCAACTTGAATTTCATCCTTCATTACCATAGGCTCTTGTTTGTATGATACTTCATGAAATTTTTCAATATTAACTAACTCTTTTTGATACAGCAATTCTGTGTATTTCTTCTAGGTTTGGTTTTTTTCATTTTTAAAAAATTTATATTGGTTTGTATTAAAAAATTAATATATATATAATCTGTCATGTACATTGTATTCTACATGTTCTTTCATTCATATTTTGTTTCAAACAATCACTTCTATCAATTGTGTTTTATAAAATTAGTCACCATTGATCTATGCCTCCTATTACCCCATCTTTTCAGGTCCTTATTGGATCTTTTCTATGTCCTTTACCCTCCTACTCCCACTCAACAAATTCTTTCATCCTAGTGATTGATTTCCTTCTCCACATTTCACCATCATCCTCTCCCTCCCCATACCCTTTTGGACCTTTATTCACATCTTACTAGTTATCATATTATTTCTATAATAATGGCCTTATTCAGTATTTGTTCTTATGTTGTTGCTGTTGTTGTTATGTGCCGTTGAGTCATTTGCGGCCCATAGCGACTCTATGTACAACAGCCCTAAACCCTGCTCTATCCTGTGCCAATCACACTGCCTCTAACACTCCCATCCCAATAACCCCAGTCACTGAATCAATCCATCTCATAGAGGGTCTTCCCCTCCTGCGCCGTCCCTCCACCCTCCCAAACATGATGTCCCTCTCCAAGGACCCGTCCCTCCTTGCAACATGCCCAAAGTATGTCAAACGAAGCCCCAGAATCCTTGCCTCCAAGGAGTAGCTTAGTTTAACCCTCTCTAGGATGAATCTGTTTGTTTGTTCTTATGAGCCTGAGTTATTTCACTCATCATAATGATTACTAGGCTCTCCCATGTTATATAGTATTTTGAAAAATAATTACTCCTAAGTGCTGCATAGTATTCCATTGTGAGAATGTACCATAATTTCTCAATTCATTTGTTTGTTGATGGGCATTTGGCCTGTTTCCCTCTTCTTGCTATTGTAAATAATGCTGCTATGAACATAGATGCACAGATCTCCATTTGTATGTCAGTTCTATTTTCCTTGGAGAATATTCCTAGCAGTGGAGTCACTGAGTCATATGGCATTTCTATGTTGAATTTTTATTTTCTTTTAATGCTTCCTTTATCATTCAGGATTGTGCCCATAGCATCTCAGCATTGCCACTTGAGGATTGAATCTGCCATTTGAGAAAGGACAAGCAAGTTCTTCCCTTTCTATTCTCTAACTCCAGCTTTTTGCATATTTTATTAAAATATTTTACTTTATCTTTTTGAGTTGCCCTTTGAAATCTTCTCCAACCCTTTTACTTTGGCTTCATTTACCTTCATTTTGGATTTTCAATATCCTAATGCAATTTTCACAGTTTCTTCTTACATTGATTTTTTTTCACTCTCCTTCTCTCTAATGCATTTTGCTCTCTTCATGTATGATATTTTTAATGTCTTACCACAGTTCCTCTGATCTTCTACCATTGATATTCAATGTCTCAAAAATGATCTTGAGGTGATTCTTCAGTTCAACTGAGATAAATGCAAAGTCATATATTAAATGAGCTCTGGTGGTATAGCCCATAGCATGCTGTGTGTCTCTTGTAGTCCAAACTTACTAGGAAGTCCTGGGAGAAAAATGGGTACTGTCCTCCTGTTAAGATTTGCAACCTAAACCACTTTGAGTGTAATCAACTGGATGGTAGTGAATTGAGTTTTTGTTGTTAGTTTATTTTATCGCTGTTAAAGTGATAAACCAAAAACCAAACCCACTATCTTTGAGTTAATCTGGTAGACTGTCTTCCAGTTAATCTGGAAGACTCCACTGGTTTCCAAGGTTTCTAATATTAATGGGTAGGGGTTACCAATTTTTCCCCCCAAATAAATATTGAATTTGACCATGGTTAGTTGTACAAAAGTAACACACTATGTCATCAAAGATCCTTGTTACTCTGACAGTACTAAGTTTATAAGTGCTGACCTATATATTTTAGCAAATGCAAATTAAATCTGTTTCAAAGTGAAAGCTCATACCCACACAGAGTAAGACTCCCAAATCATAGGGTTATTGTTGTTATGTGTGTTGCGTCAAGTATGACTCATAGCAACACTATGAATAACAGGTATGAACTCTGTCCTATCCTGAGCCATACTCATCGTCTCTGACACACTTGAGCCCATTGCTGCAGCCACTGGGTCAATTCATCTTGTGGAGTGTCTTCCTCTCTTTTGCCGACCCTCCAAATTTTAAGTATGTTGCCCCCCTTCAAGAACTAGCTTTGTCACAGTATGCTCAAAGTCTGTGAGGGGAAGCTTCTCCGTCCTCACCTCCCAGGAGGATTCTGACTGCACTTTTCCTGAGACCTATCTTTGTGTTCTTTTGGCAGTCTGTGGAATATTCAGTACTCAAACACCACGACTCCAAGCCATCAATTCTTCCTCTGCCACCCTAATTCATTGTCCAGCTCTCAGATGCATACAAGTGATTGAAAAGATTGTGGCCTGAATCATTTGTACCTTAGTCTTCAAACTGACATAATTGCTTCTAAATAATTTGGAAAGATCCTTGGCAACAGACTTGCCCAATGTAATACATTTCCTGCCCCCTTGACTACTCATATGTAGGGTGTTGATTGTGGATCCACTAAGATGAAATCCTTGACAATTTCAATTTTTTTTCTCCATTATCATGATGTCGCTTATTGGTCCAGTGGTTCAGATTTATCCTCTTGATGTTAGGATAGATGCAATCCATAGTGAAGGGTCTACTCTTTAATCTTCTACAGCAACCTTTTCAAGTTCCCCACTTTCAGTAAGCAAAGTTGCACCATCTGCATAACACGGATTGTTGCTGAGTCTTCCTCTGATCCTGATAGCACATTCTTCTTCACAGAGTACAACTTTTCAAATTATTATATTCATCATACAGAGTGAATACTGTACTTTGGTTAAATTAGGGAGGAAAAAACATAACCTTCCTGGGTTTATGATTTAAAGCATAAATCTGGCACACACAGTTGTTGCAGAGTAGTGTTAAATGGTTCTTTCTTATTAATGAACATTTGAAAAAGCATTGATAACGATGACATTTTCATCTTGAACTCAAAATGTTTAAGAGAATATTTGGAGAGCCTATTTTATTAAAAAAGAATATGTTAGGCTCCCATAAGTAATGAATTTTTTTTAAAACATGCATTTAGTGCCAAAATTCTCTAGAAGAACAAAAATTATATTTCTCATAGTGGGAGTTATATTTTTACTGTAGGAGGACTATTTGCTAGGTGATTTCATCAATAATTGTAACCCTGGAGCACCAGATTTTAACACAGAAGCCTATTAAGTCATGAGTATTTCAGTGGAAAATACATTATCTTACATTCTGAAAAACTTGGGTTTACCAAACATGTGAAATTTACTTTTTACAAATTATAAATAAGACCTAGCTTTTGACATAAGAAATGAGGATGGCAATACTGTATCTCGCATATGTTGGGGTGCCCAAGCTCTAGAAAAGGCATCATCCACTCTCACTCTCATCACCATCAAGTCAGAATCAGCTTATAGCTGATCCTCCAGTAAGTTTTCAGAAGTTATAAATCACACAGAGGTGATTTTTCCACCTCCTCCTCTCCTGTGGAGCAGCCAGTAGATTTGAACCACATACCTTTGGCTTGACAGGACAGCTGCCTACCCACTAGACACCAGCACAAGAAAAAGTCTTCATCATCATCTACTTCATAGTGAGTGATGAAGTAGAGGATCAGTAAGAAAAAAGAAGACTTTCAACACTGTTACCACACAGTATCTGCAACAATGAACAGTGTGAAACGAAATGCAAGTACAGCGGCAATGAGGTCAGTGCAAGATCAGGCAGTGTTGCATTGCGCTGAGTGAAAGGTCAGGATGAGTTGGAGCCCGCTCAACAGCACCTACCAACAACAGCAAAGCTTTTGACACCAAGGGAAATGAATAATGCATTTTATAATTGCCCAAACTGTGCTTTGAACTGTATCTTTCTTAGTCACAAGGAAAAAGCCCTGGCACAAAGTAGATATTTAGTAATTGTGGATTTTAATTAATTGCTATTTTAAAATGCCCAGTTATAGTCACTTGTGAAAGAAAAAGGGTACTTCCTGTGGCCTCATCAATCAGGAGTTGCATCATTAACCCAAAGACTGTGCTTCTCTGGTGGTTTGAACTCGCCAGAAGCTCTACGGGAGAAAAGTGTTGTCTTCCCAGGCCATTTACAGCCTCTGAAAACCTCATGGAGTCACGGATGAGTCAGTTGCATCTCAAGGGCAATGGATGGTTTTTGGGATTTTGTTGCTTGGTTTGTTTAGTTGGTTATAGTTTTGTGAAAGAATAGTGCCTCTTTTGATTGAAAAAGTTTTGTTTTGGGATGTTGACTTTTTATTACTTGTAATATTTTTATTCATTTACATATAATAGTTTGCATACATCATCTTTATTCATGTATATTATGTTTTACGCAATTTTTAATTTACATTGTGTTTCATGCAATCATCCATATGCACTGAATTTTATATAATTACTATTGATGTATGCCTATTTTTACCCAGTCTTTTCATGTCTCCATTGAATCTCACCTATTTCTTCACCCTCCACCCACCCACTGACCTCTCCTCTCCTAGTGATTCCCACCCCCCCTTTTTTATGTCCCCTCTGCCTTTGTCCCTTCCTTTTTTGAACATTTATACACATATTTCTCAATTATCCTTCTATTTATTTCCTGTTTTAAAAAATATTTCTTTTTTAAAATTTTATATTTATTTGCATACAAAATTCTTATGCATTGTGTTTCTCTCATATACATTTTTTCACTCGTTCTTTCATTCATGCTGCGTTTCATAGTGTCATTCCCATACATTATGTTTTATTAAATCAATCACCATTCTCTATGCCCATCATCATCCTATCTTTTTGAGTCTTTACTAGATCGACCCTAATTCCTTTCACCCTCTGCCCACCAAGCTTACTACTCCATGATTTCCCCCTCCTCATCTTCAGCCTCCTTGACCCCTTCACCTTCCCCCTTTGGACTTTTATAGACATCTTACTACCTATTCTTCCTTCGATTCAATAATGGTTTTATGCAGTATTTGTCCTTATGTGGCTCACCATAATACTCTGAAGACTCTCCCATGTTACATGCATATTTTGTTAAGTCATAGTCCTTAGTGCTGTATAATATTCCATTGTGTGAATATACCACATTTTCTCAATTCGTTCATCTATTGATGTGCATTTGGGCTATTTCCATTTTCTTGCTATTGTGAATAATACTGCTATGAACATAGATGTACAGATCTCTGTGCATGTATCAGTTTTAATTTCTTTGGAGTGTGTTCCTAGCAGTGCAATAACTGAGTTATATGGAATGTCTATGTTTAGATTCTTAAAGAAACACCAAATTGCCTTTCAGAGTGGTTGAACCATTTTATAGCTCTGCCAGCCGTGCATATGAGTTCAATTCTCTCCACATAGTCTCCAACTTTGCCTTTAAAAAAAAAAAAAAGAACAGAAGACCTACAGTGAAAATGGATTTCTAAATAATTCCAATTTATTTTTATGTTTTTTATATTAAATACCAGTGTTTTATGTCATGGATAGTCTACAGAAGAGCTGAGTTTTGAATTAAAAAGGAGTTAACATCATATATGGGAAATTGAGTTGTTGTTTGGTGCTTCTGAGTTGACCAAAGCTCCTAACAACCCTGTCAAAAATAGATTTGAACCTTGTCCTGTGCTGCACCAGCCTCATAGTTTCTGATATGCTTGAGCCCATTGTTACAGTCACTGCTTCAATCCTTATTTTAAGTCTTCTTCTCTTTCTCTGACCTTCTGTCTTTTCCAGAATGACATCATTTCCCAAAGATTGGTCCCTCCTGACAATGTGGCCAAAATATGTATGTTGTGTTGTCAAGTCGCTTGCCACTCATAGCGACCTTATGTACAACATCCCTAAACCCTGCTCTGTCCTGTGCCAATTGCACCGTCTCCAACACACCCATCCTGATTACCCCAATCTCTGAATCAATCCATGTCATAGAGGGTCTTCCTGTCCTGTGCTGTCCCTCCATCCTCCCAAGCATTATGTCCCTTTCTAAGGGCTGGTCCCTCCTTGCAACATGTCCAAAGTATGTCAGACGAAGCTTCAGAATCCTTGCCTCCAAGGAGCAGCCCAGTTTAACCCTCTCTAGGATGAACTTGTTCATTTTCTTAGCAGTCCATGGTATATTCTATACTCTTCTCTATCACCACAGCTCAAAGGCATCAATTCTTCTTCTATCCTCCCTAGACATTGTCCGACCCTCTGATGCATAACAAGTGATTGCGAAGACCATGGCCTGTATCAGACGCACCTTAGTCTCCAGAGTGACACCATTGCTCTTCAAACTTTGGAGAGGTCCCTAACAGCAGACTTTCCCATTGCAATACTTCTTTTAATTTTCTGGCTTCTGTATTTATTAATATATCTTTTACATATTTATAAAAATCTGTCACTCCTTAAAAATACTATATCTTTGATAATAAATCTAATATAAACTTTTCAATGTGATAGAAAACTATCACATATATTATTCTATTTCTACAGTCCTCTGTATGCAGCATATATGACAAATCTCTTGTGGTCCATATTAGTTTCCTAATATGAATCAAATTACCACAATTACTGGCATGAAACTATGTAAGGTTTTTATCTTACAGTTCTAGTTATTCAAAAGGAAGCGCTGAGTTTTGCCGCTTACCTAAAAGCTGTATTTTTCTGGTAGTTCAAATCAGCCAGTAGCCCCTCAGGAGAAAGATGAGCCATTGCCTTCTATGCATTTTACAGCCTTAAAACCTCCAGAGAGTCAGCTCTGAGTTGGTTCCAACTCAGCAATAAAGACTGACTTTTTGAGAAGTCAGAAATTGGAAATGGTTTTTATGGGGGTAAAATCGTGGTGAGTTGTTGTTGTGTGTACTGTCACATGAGAACTGACTCATAGCTGACTCTCCAGCAGGTTTTCAGAGACAAAAAATCATACAGAAGAAGATTACTCATCTTTCTCCCGTGGATTAGCTGGTGTACTTGAACCATGTAGATTTGGGGTGGCACCACGATTCCTTACCACTAGGCCACCAGAACTCCCTAAGTCAAGGTCTAGATAGGGCTATATTATTTTGGAGAATCAATAGGAGTAGCTGTGTCTTTAATTGTCCAGTTTCTAGAAGCTGCCTGTTGTTCTGGCTCATGGCCTCCATTTCCATAGCCAGCCTTATACCATCTTCAGATCCTTCTATCATTTCCTCCTGTCTCTCTCTTTTACTTATGAGGACTTATGGTAGTTATGTGGAATCCCTGGATAAGTGCATGTGGTTAATACCTGTAGGTTTTAACAAAAAATGTTGGAGGTTCAAATTTACCCAGAGAACATGGCATCAGCATGAGTAAGAATTGATATTCTAACCAGTCATGGAGGTAGCAAGTTATTATGTTGGGCCCATGCGGATAATCAAAGTAAACTTTTCCATATCAAATTCTTTGGCTTAATCATATTGCCAAAGTCTCTTGTGCCATGTAAGGTAGCATTTTCACAGGTTCCATGAGTTGAGACATGGACATTTTGGGAGCTCTGATGGTACAGACCATATAACTCCAACCCTAGAATCATGCCTCTCTGATATGACTCCACTAGGGGAGAATATGGGCAATTTCCTCCCTTGACATTTACATCTCTCCCTCCTCCCAGCCATAATGAAGGGTCAACTATGCGGTAGTTCCAACTTGATAGCAGTGATTTTGACATTTAAATATTCTGCTTATCACTGTCAAAACTAAAAAAGAAAAGATCTTTTTATTGTACTTGGTTCCTATGCATCCTATTACCTCTAGAATAAGTATGTGTAAGAGTAATTCATTAACTAGAAATGCAAACAACATTTCTAATTTTATTTTCTTTGTTGTTGAGAAGAATCACAGCAGAACATAGTAGATAATATTTTAATGATGAGCATACTAGTCTATTCTTTTTTGCTGAGAGGCCTTTAAGTTAAATGCTAAAATTCTTATTATAAAATTCTATTTAATGACAGTTTGATAGTAGTAACAATAGGCTGATAGCTTTCTGCCAGGAGCAATATTCTGATGAGGCTAGTTTTGATAGAAACTATATTTTATATTAAAGAAATCACCCTTGGCAGCATCTTGTGCTGTTATTTATTTGCTTCAGTGAGTTTTTTAATATAAAACATACTGTTAAAGAGATCTCAGAGTCAGGTTTTTCTTTGCATACATTTATAAAATGTACATTTTTTAAAGTTAATAACCTCAAGATATACATAGATATTTCAAACTATTCAGTCTACAGAGCAACAAAATTTTTAATAAAGTGAAGTAATAATAACTAACAAAATTGCCATGAAAATTAAATGATATAATATATGTAAAACTCTACCCTAGTTCCTAGCTGATAGTAAGTAGGTCTTCAATAAATTTTAGCCTAATCGGAAATATATTCCATAAGCTTTACTCACTAATATAGAAATATGCTTCTAAGATATCTACAAATGAATAATATTGTGAATGTTGTTTATTCTTACTAATCTTCTTGGATGTTAAATATTTGCTGGCTCTTTAAAACTAAAACTTTTAATGTATTTGATTTAAACAATAGCATTTCATTAAAATAGTAATTTCTTTTAATTATTAACAGTCAAGTTTGTATATGGATAGGAAAAGTCTATTTTTCTTACTATAATTTTTTATTATTTTACATCATTTATTTTCTTAGAAAGACACTGTATATTGCTAACTGGACTGTCCCTTCATGGGCAGAACAAAAGTCTTTTTAACTCCACTTCTTAGCAGTTGCTTAGTATTTGTGAAGATGATTATAATTTTCCGAAAAAGCACAGGAAAATCCTAAAATATGTTTACTATAAGCCTCTCTAAAAGGAAAGATATGTTTCTGAATTAAAATAAAGCCAACAGATGAACAAAAAGCATGTTTCAGTTGGAGTTTGAGAGACCAATAGGATGATAATGTGTGGTTACTGTTCTAAAGTAGCTGTGGTGTCCTCCCTCAACTCCAACACTTCCACATGCCAAAGTCTTACGTGAATGACGATGGCTGCCTGATTTTGAGAATTCTTTCATCACTTAGACACACATACAATGATTATCACTGAGATGATAGTGAATCATGGTGATCTCAAATGTGTCACATCCTTTTTGAGAAGTAGGTCACCAAATTTTACTTTCAACATGCTTTTCGATGGACATGAATTGTCAACCTTTTGTCCAGCAGCCAAATGCATTAAACAGGGACTTCAATTCCAATACAGTCTTCTCCTTGTTGATTTCCATCAAGTTGAGTATGACTCATAGCGACCCTAAGAACAAAAGACTTGAAGCCTTTCCATAACTATCATTCTTTCTCCAAGTTTATAGAGTTTCCAGAGGTTTGTGGTTTAGGAAGTGTATACCACTCTTGCTTCCAAATGTATCTTAAACTGGAAGCTACACCAAACACTGTACACCATGGGCAACTATTATGGCATTTGACACCCCAGTGACCCAGGTTACCCCAGAACAGCAAATTGACAGAAGAGTGCTGTACTACTTAAAAGCATGTTCCTCCAAAATATAATACTAACCACTTTTCAATACAAGGGCCCTCCAGGAGGTCTTGTTGACTCTAAACAAGAGGCTTAAATAAAAAAAATTTTAAAAAAACACCAAACCTTCCACACTGAACATAAATCAAAATAAAAACACCCATCTTACAGAGTCCAGCTGCTTCACCCAATCTCCAAAATGAATATAAGGGCCCTCCATGAGGTCTTGTTAACTCTAAATAAAAGGTTTAAATTAAAAACAACCAAACATCCCACACCCACCCTGAACCAAAAGAATCTTATACTATTTAGTTTGTTGTTGTTGTTGTTCTGTGCCATCAAGTCACCTGCAACTCATAGGGACGCTATGTACAGCAGCTCTGCTCTATCCTGTACCAATCTCAGTGTCTCCAACACACCCACACCCACCACCCCAGTCACTGAATCAATCGACCTCACAGAGGGTCTCCCTCTCCTGTGCTGTCCCTCCAGCCTCCAAAGCATGACGTTCTTCTCCAAGGACTGGTCCTTCCTTACAACATGTCCAAAGTATGTCAGACGAAGCTTCAGAATCTTTGCCTCCAAGGAGCAGCTTGGTTTAACCTTCTCCAAGATGAACCTATTCATTTTCTTAGCAGTCTATGGTATATTCAATATATACTCTCCTCCAACACCACAGCTCAAAGGCATCAATTCTCCTTTATTCTCCCTAGTCATTGTCCAACTCTCTGACGCACAGAATGATTGCAAAGACAATGGCCTATATCAGGCACACCTTAGTCTCCTGAGTGACACCATTGCTCTTCAGTACTTTGGAGAGGTCCCTAACAGCAGACTTTCCCATCACTATATGTCTCTTAATTTCCTGGCTTCTGGTACCAAGAGTGTTGACTGTGGAGCAAGCAAACTAAAGCTGTGAATAATCTCAATCTCTTCACCATCCATCCTGATGCTGTCAATTGGCCCAGTTGTGGGAATCTTTGTCTTCTTGATATTGAACCTCAATCCATATTGAAGTCTTTGACCTTCTGCTGCAAGTGCTCCAGATCCTCCTCAGTTTCAGCAAGCAGGGTTGTGTTGTCTGCATAATGCAGATTGTTGATGAACCTTCCACCAATCCTGATGTCCCATTCCTCCTCATACAGCCCAGCCTCCTGGATAATCTATTCTGCATACAGGTTGAAAAGGTATGGAGATAGGACACATCCTTGGCATACACCCTTCCCAATTTTGAACCATGGCAGTGTTTCCTTGCTCTGTTCTGACAACTGCCTCCTGCTTCAAGTATAGGTTTCACATTAGCACAATCAAGTGTTCCGGGATTCCCATTCTTCTCAGAATCAGCCACAGTTTGTTATGATCCACACAGTCAAAGGCCTTTGCATAATCAATGAAACATAGGTAGACATTTCTCTGGTAGTTCCTGCTTTCAGCCAAAATCCATCTAACAGGGGAGCTCTGGTGGCCTAGTGGCAAGGAGCTGCAACTACAATCCCAGAGGCACACGGTTCAAATCCACCAGATGCTCTGCCGGGGAAGGAGGGACAATCTCCTCCTGTACCAGTCAGGTCTGATTTGACGGTACATTCACACAAAAATAATTAAAAAATTTAAAAAAAAAATCCATCTAACATGGACTGTGATATCCCTAGTACCATGACCCTTTCTAAAGCCAATGTGAAGTTCTGGCAGTTCTCTGTTGATGTGCTGTTCCAGTTGTTTTGGGATAATTTTCAGCAGAATCTTGCTTGCATGTGAAATCAATAATATTGTTCAATAATTTCCACAATCTGTTGGGTCATCTTCCTTTGGAATGGGAACAAATATAGATCTCTTCCAGTTAGTTGGCCAAGTGGTTGTCCTCCAGATTTCTTGACACAACTTGGTGAGCACATCCAGGACAGCATCTGTTAGTTTAAATCTGTCAATTGGGAGATCATCAATACCTGGGGCCTTATTTTTGCCAATTCCTTCAAAGCAGCTTGAACTTCTCCCTTCATCACCATAGGCTCTTGCTCATATGTTGTTTCATGAAATTCTTCTGTGTCTGCCAATTCCTTTCAGTACAGGGACTCTGTATACTCTTTCCATCTTCTTTTACTACTTTGTGGATCATTTAATATTCTGCCCAACGCATCCTTAAGCATAGCAACTCAAGGTTTGAATTTGTTCCTCTGTTCTTTGAGCTTAAGAAATGCTGAGTGAGTTCAGATCTTTTGTATTTCTGATTCCAACTTGTTGCACATTTCATTGTAATGTTTTATTTTGTCTTCCGGCGCTGCCTTTTGAAATCTTCTGTTCAGCTCTTTAATATCTTGAATTCTTCCCTGTGCTTTGGTTTCTTGGCGCTCTAGTGCAATATTCAGAGTCTCTTCTGACATCTGTTTTGGTCTTTTCTTCCTCTTCTGTCTTTGTAATGACCGTTTGCACTCTTCCTGGATGATCCTCTTCCTGAATCCTCCTACAACTCATCTGGTCTTTGTTCATTAGTGATCAAGGCCTCAAACCTGTTCTTGAGATGGTTCTGAAATTCAGGTGGGATAGACTCAAGGTCGTATTTTGGTTCCCGTGGAGTTTATTTAATTTATTAATATAAATCACATTTGGAGACTATAAAATCTGTTTGTAATTCGTTATTTTGCAATACTTAAGAATGATTTTTTTATTCCATTCAAAGATCCAAATATAGTTTGCAAAAAGACTGCTAGTAATTTAATATATCAAATATAATGTATTTGAAATTAAAATTAAGCTAACCAAAAGATGAACTGAAAGTAAATTCAGAAAACTGAAAGACAGCAGCAGTATTTTAAGAAAGAAAAGTTTCCAGTAGTTTTAGTTTCCCATCGTGTTGCACTATTTAAAATGTTTTCCTGTAATCCAATGTTTCTCCTTAACGTCTTTTGATAAACATTCTTGTGCTTTTCACTGTCTGATTTTCTTTTCTGTTCTTGTCATATGATCTTTCTTTTGTCCTATGTGATTTAAGACTTTTATGTTGTTCTCTCAGAGACTATCTCCTAAGTCTGACTGGGAGAAAAATCTACAAGTTTCAAAGTGAAGGAGCCTTGTCAACGTTATCTTGCCAGCAATGAATATATACACCCTTTCAGTCACTTATACCAGAATTTAAACTAGATTAACAGAAGTAGTAGTTGTTGTTGTTAAATGCCGTTGGGTTGAGTATGACTCATAGTGACCCTATGAACAAAAGATCTGAACCCTATTCTATAAGTATTATCATTTCTTTAATGTTCATAGAGTTTCCAAAGACGTGCTGTTTAGGAAGTAGATGCCAATATTGCTTCCAAGCTTGTCTTAATCTGGGAGCTCTAACAAACCCTGTCCACCGTGGGTAACCGGTGTGGGATTTGACACACCAGTGGCACAGCATTCAGTATCACAGCAACCCCATATTATCTTAGTAGAGCAAACTTCCAGAAACTTCCAGCCCATAGAGGAAATGCTGGGTCGTTTTTTTTTTTGTTTGTTTTATTAACAATCCTGTGTAAACTTACGGTCGCCTGGATTTACTTAACAATAAACTGTGAGCTGGAAGCCTCTTATAAGTCAATCAGGACTTGGTGGGTGGACCTTTATAGTTAAAAGTCAACTGGGCCTTGACTAAGTCTCCAGTGTGCAGGCTCATGTGTGAAGCAGTTGGATTTTGGAGGGTGGGTTCTCTTGATTTAGTTGAAAGTTGGGTGCAAACTGATGGGTCATTTTTTGTTTTGTTAACAACTATGTGTAAGCTGATTGGTCGCTTGGATTTTTTTAAACAGAAGTAGATTTTAAATGCCATATTATCATGATGTCATTAGTAGCATAAATCCTAATTTGTCATTGTGTGCCATTGAATCAATCCACTCCTAGTAACCCTGTACGATGAGGTACAACTGACACATAGGGTTTTCTGGCTGTAATTTTTACAGGCACTTGTGAAATATTCACTAGACATCTCACTTCTGACATCCATCTCAGTATTTTCTTCCTTCTCTGTCTTTGTAATGACCTTTTGCATTCTTCTTGGATGATATTCGTGATATCTTCCCATAACTCGTCTAGTTTCTTTCATTAGTGTTCAAGGCCTCAAACCAGTTCCTGAGATGGTTTTGAAATTCAATTGGAATAGACTCAAGGTCAAATTTTGGCACCTGTGGATTTGATTTAACCTTCTTTATCTTTAGTCTGAACTTGCATATGAGGTGTTGATGGTCTGTTCCACAGTCAGCGTTGGGCCTAGTTTTCACAGCTGATACTGAGCTTCTCCAGTGATTCTTTGCACAGATGTAATCATTCTGATTCCTGTGTATACCATCAGGTGAAATCCATGTGTATAGTATGTGTTTATGTTTCTTGTAAAAGGTATTTGCAATGAATATATCCTTTATTTTACAGAATTCTATCATTCTGTCTCCAGCCTCATTTCTGTCACCAAGTCAATGTTTTCTGACTACTGATCCTTCTTCCCTGTTTCCAGCTTTTGAATTCCAGTCACTCATTATTATTAATGGATCTTTAGTGTATGTCCAAATGATTTCTGACCACAAATGTTGATAGAAATCGTATATTTCCTTCTCTTTCACTCTTGCTCCGGTTGTTGGTACATATACTTGAATGATAATGATATTCACTGGACTTTCTTATATGCCATGGCACTAGAGACATTATAGCCAATGTCAGAAGGATCTTGATTGAAAACAAAGAGTACCAGAGGAAACTCTGTGAGGAAAAGCAAGGAGTGCTAAAGGAAACCAGTCTGTGTTTCATTGACTATGGAAAGACATTTGACTTTGTAATTGTGCAAATTGTGCAAAGACATTTTGACAATAAATTGTGGCTAACCATGAGAGCAATGGGGATCCCAGAACACTTGATTGTGCTTACGTGACACCTATACTTGGACCAGGAAGCAGTCATCAGAACAGAGGAAGGAGACACTGGATGGTTCAAAATTAAGAAAGAGGATGCATCTGGAATGCATCCTGTCTCCATATCTTTTCAATCTGTGTGTGAATCAGATGATTCAGGAGGCTGAACTTTATGAAGAGTAATATGGCATCAGAACTGGAGAAAGACTCATCAACAACCTGCATTATGCAGAGGATACAACCTTGTTTGCTGAAACTGAGGAGCACCTGAAATATTTGCTGCAGAAGGTCAAGGACAGTAGTCTTCAATGGATTGAAGCTTAACATCAAGAAGACAAGGATCCTCACCACTGGGCAAATTGGCAACACCATGATGGATGGAGAAGAGATGGATGTTAACAATTTCAGCCTGTTTGGCTCCACAATCAACACTCTTGACACCAGCAATCAGGAAATCAAAAGATGAATTGGCTTGGGAAAGTCTGGCGTCAGGTCTCTTCCAAAGCACTAAAGAATAATGTCAGTCTAGAGACTAAGGTGAACCTGATCCAGGCCATGGTCTTCGCAATTACTTGCTGTGCATCAGAGAGCTGGACAATGACTAAGGATAACAGAAAAACTGATACCTTTGAATTGTGGTGCTGGAGAAGAATATTGAACATACAGTTGACTACCAGGAAAACAAATAGGTCTGTCTTGGAAAGGGTGAAACCAAGTTTCTCCTTGGAGGCAAGGATTTTGAAGCACCATCTCACATTCTATTTGTACATGGCCAGGAGAGACTGGTCCTTGGAGAAAGACATCATTCTTGGAAGGGTGGAGAGGAAGTCTCTGGATTAAATGGGTTGACATGGTAAGTGGGGCAATGGGATTAGGTTTATTGTAGTCAGTGAGTCTGGCTCAGGATAGGGCAGACTTCAGAGCTAGTGTTAGGGTCCTATGAGTTGTTGGTGACTCAATGGCACACAGCAACAAGTACAAACTGGGAGCCATCCTGGTGACAAAGTGGTTAGCTTCTAATTAGTGATTCAAATCTCCTAGTATCTCCTCTGGAGACAGATGTGGCAGTCTGCTTCAGTAAAAATATACAGCCTTGGAAACGCTATGGGACAATTCTGCTCTATACAAATGAGTCACTGTGAGTTGGAGTTGACTTGATGGCTATGAATTAACCTTTAAAAAAGCATTTCACCCTGTCTTTTTTCTTTCTGTTATAAGGCATTGTGGGGTACAGCTACCACCTATCAGACCTCTAACCTTCCAGTAAGCAATAAAACACTTTAACAACTGCACCACCAGGACTTTACTTGAATGTTTGCTTTTAAAATAGTTGCTTCATTAGATCAGAGGACTATAAGAAACCAAGCTTTTGGATGTTAACTTTCTTGCATACATTTCTCGGACCGAAAACACAATTTTCTAAGTTATAATTTCTTAAGAATTTAGATCAACAGTTAGCCTCTAATTATAGTATAGAATGATATGCATAGTAAGTAATCTACCTTATGAAGCCAAATGCTGGAGGAGAGCAGAGAGAGTGGATTTTCTCAATTTTAAGGAGAGGGTTTTTTGGGTTTTGTTATTTTTTTATATATATATAACTGGTTTGCTTACAATCATTCACATACATTGTATTTTATATAATTAATTACTATTGATCTAGCCTAGTATCACCCCTTCTTATCAAGTCCTATGGAATCGCTCCTGTCCCTTCACCCATCCAGCCCATGCATTAATCTCTGCTATCCTAGTGATTTTCCCCCTCTTCCCTTCTGCTTCTCCTTCTCTCTTCCCCTTTCATCCTTGCTCAGTTATCCTATTTTTAAAACAGCCGTCTCATGGGCTGTGTGTCCTTATGTGGCGGAGTTGTTTCTCTCAGCACAATAATCAAGCAGAGGTTAATTTTTAAGTATCTTCACTTATCAACGTCCTTCTGAGTTGATGCTCCATAACCATTGATTCTAGTGATGGTTCTAATCATGTTTGTGTGGCTAGAAGAAAATAAGTGCTGCTTCTTACTTCAGTGCCCATTTCTTTTTAACAGGCAAATCTAATTACTTCTTCTGATTAATCTCAATAGCTGTGATTTGTTTCATGAATAATTCCTTCCCAGTTAAAGTGGAGTCCTAATGTTTTCATGATGAGACCTTGGGGTTTTTTAGCACAAAATATAAGAGAGGGAAAATAAAAGACAATTCTTTTTGGTGGATGGACAGTTTTAATTGAAAGATCAAATATTTGAGTATATTAATTTTTACTGACTTTATTTTTGTTAACTAGTATTACAAGGCTGAAGCCTTCCTTGTCAAACAAAAGTCATCTCTTGTCTCAATTCCTTTAGCATTTTGGCTGAACTACAAACAGTGCATTTACCTCTATATTTTGACAGAGTGTGAGGATTATCTAACAATATCACTAATATAACACACAAGCAAACTCCTGCTGAAAATTAAAAAAAAAAAATTACTAGAACAATACATTGACAGAGAACTACCAGACATACAAGCTGGCACTAGAGAAATTGTAGCACATAGGAAATTACAATCACACATCTTTGAAGTACCAAGTACTTCCAAACATTACTACTTTTATGATTTTACTTTTGTTTTTTAGGCTATTTGATTAATGTCTGCTTCTCTACACTGACCAGAGCACATTAATAAAATACCTTGTATTTGATAAGTATGTATTAGTGGCTAGAATGTGTTAAGCATATGTTATTGTTATTGTTATTGTTATTGTTATTGTTATTGTTATTGTTATTGTTATTGTTGTTGGTGTTGTGTACCATAGTGTTGGAACTGACCCATAGCTGACCCTTCGGCAGGTCTTCAGAGGCAGTTAATCGCACAGGAGGAGATTGAACATCCTTCTCCCGTAGAGCCTCAAAATGTGTACTTTAAGGATGGCAGCACAGCTTCTTGACATGACAAATGTTCTTCTTGTCAAGTGCCGTCCAGCTGAATACAATTCATAGTGACCCTATAAACAACAGATCCCTGCCTATGTCATCATTATCTCCAACGCACTTGAGCACATTGTCACAAACATTCTATCAGTCCTTCTTGTTGAGGGCCTCCTTCTCTTTCACTGACCGTCCACCTTTCCACGCATGATGTCCCTTTCCAAGGAATAGCCTCTTTTAAAAATATGCCCAAAGTATGTGAGATTGAGCTTCCCCTTCCTTGTGCCTGAGGAGCACTGTGTTTGTACTTTCTCCAACACAATCTGTTTGTTCTTTTGACAGCCCATAGGACATTAAGCACTCTTCTCCATCACCACAGCTCAAAGGCTCAATTCAATTCTTCTTCTGTCCTCTTTATTCATTGTCCAGCTTTCAAATGCATAGCAGGTGATAGGGAAGAGTATGGTTTGAATCAGGTATGGAAATGAGGCACCTGCAAATTTAAATCTACTTTCTAGATGGGAGAAAAAACTGAGATGTAAAGAGATTAGGTGATTTGCCCAACGGCACACAACTAGTAAATGATGAATTCAAGACTCAAGATCATATTCAAGAACTGTGCTCTGAATCATAGAAAACTAACTCAGAATTAAAGGAAGAAATAGAAAGGAAGTGACATTTGAGATACATGGCAGAAAAAAAGAGAAAAGAATAGAAACAACCACCTAGTCAGAAAATTATGTGGCTTAAGTAATGCTGACCAGTATGCCTGAAGTCTAATGAGTGTTCACTAAATATGAATAAATATCATCACTGCCAATGAGATTAAAATGTTCTCTGTATGTAAGTACGATTAATACTCGATATTATTTTTTTTCTTTTCAGTGCCACCGTGGGCCTTAATTGCGATAGCCATAGTTGCAGTGCTTTTAGTCCTGACCTGCTGCTTTTGTATCTGTAAGAAATGTTTGTTCAAAAAGAAAAACAAGAAGAAGGGAAAGGAAAAGGGAGGAAAGAATGCCATTAACATGAAAGATGTAAAAGACTTAGGGAAGACTATGAAAGATCAGGTAATGTGGTCATTTGAATTTCTTCTACAATTATTTTGTTTAAAATGAATACATAATTTTATTATTTTATCCCAGATACCTGTAGAAACAATTCCTGGATACATGTCATTGTCATATGGATGTGTTGCAATACTTTTAGTCTTTATTTACACTCCTTAAATATAATGGTAGAGTAAGTTAGCACTTTACAGTTTCCTGACCATCTTGATCAAAAGGGGGAATCTTGATGTAGCCAGCATATTAGAATGATTATTTTTATTATGTCTGGTTAGCCAGTATTAATTAGTTTAGAGATTGAGAAGAATGAGATCTTGGGCAAGAGATATTTCATATTGTTTTACTATTCACAGTCACTTTTAAATTAAGTTTATAACTGTTCACCATACTTGATGAAAGCTACCTTTATCACATGTCCAACTCCATTAATGAGCTCTCAGGAATAAAGAGTTATACAAGAGACAGGAGAGAAAAATATGAGTTGGTCCTAGAGTCAGGAAAATTTAAGGCAAAGTTCCTACTTCCACACTAAGGGACAATTAATTTCAGAACACTGGCTACAGAATCTGTCTGACTGGGCTAGCTTCCAAAGTTTAAAGACGCTATTTGGTTGTCCTTTATGATGCTGTGAATTTTTACTAAATCAACTGGATGATTTGATTCAGGATAATGTTTATTATAATGATAGTGGTTAAATGCCTCTTCATTTAGTTTTAGAATCTTATTCATGCTGCTTATTTCTAAGAAACATTTAATTTATATGAAATAAAATATAAACATTTTCAATTATCAAAGTTCCCATCAAATAACTAAAAAATTGTGTCTTCCCAAATACCAACACAGAGGCAGCTTTTAATTCCTCTTTTAGTACTAATTACTATTATTGAATTCTTAAATATGTGAATCTGCCACTTAATTTTATGAACAATTTAATCATGTGTTGCAACAAGCATGTTTGGTCATTTGCATAGTTTCACAGTTAACTACACATTCAGAGCATTAATCCCTCTTTTCAACTTTAATTTTAAATCCTTTTCTCAAAGATATTGTAGGATCTATTGACAATTTCACAAGACTCATTTTTTTCACTCCTTGCCCTTTTGTTTTGTTTCAAAGCTATGGAATGGATGTAATGCCTCTAATCGCCCACAAGAGAGTTTTATCCTGAGCTCAGGGGAACAAGGGTTAAATTTTTCTGACTGTTCTTAATACAGTCTTAGGAGTCCACACACAAACATTCAGTACAGATGCCTCATAAGGAATTTTTCTTCAATTAATTTAAGTAGCAACTGAAATTTTAAATCATGCCTTGCTTTATTCTAGCATTTTTTTCCATAGCTAGCAAGACTTCTTTAAGCAATTTATGGGAGATTAAATACAAAAATAATTTCCTTCATAAATGGAATAATAAATGTTAATTTCAGCAGCATCTGTGAGAACAATAATCTGGAAATACAATACTATCATTTTCATGACCACAATGAAATTCCAATGTGCTTTGTGTCAAGGAATAAAAATTAAAAATCTAAATAATGTTGGATGATAAGTACCGTATTTTTTTCCCTTAGGATATATGTAAATATTTCTATTTTTATCTGTGCAATATGTTCTGTATGATGTAATAGTGCAATTTACAGCATAGCAGTGGTGTTTACTACCCCTGTTATGACCTGGATAAATGACCAATACTGAAAGAGTAATTACTATGTTAGTGGTGGTAAATTTTTCACTGCTCATCATTCTGTTAGGTGAGGATGGTTAGGGATGCAGGGAGAGCAGAAACAAAAACACACCTAACAAAGATATTGATGAGTTTATAACAATTGACTGGTATATAAAACATTTATGATTTCAACCACTCGAAAAGCTACTCATAATAATTTTAAATAGATCACTGGACCTACATAAAACTTTAGTTAAATCTTATAAATTATAAGCAAGTAAATGTACATAATGGGATAAAATTTGGGCATATTTAAATTTAAATAGGCCCCATTAATCAATTGCACAGCAATTGATGCTACTTTTCATAGCAAAAATTATTTCCATAATTTTATGAAGAAGGATTAAGAATCAAAATAGAATGTGAGATTTTAAAGCTTTGTATCAGATGATCATCCAAATTCAAATTAGCAAAACACAATGGAGAACTTTTCTTATACAATTATCTTTTTTAAAACACTTTAAGTAAAATATTAATGTGAGTGTGGGAAAAAATATAGATATTATATGCCTCTCATTTATAAAAGCGAAGAGGTGAAAGATGTAAAATAAGCTCTTGGGTAATCCAATAAATTAGTATCACTAGCTTGTAAGAACTCACAGTAATTCAAATTTTGGTGCCACAGCCATATGTCTATATGTTAAGATTTTATAACAAAGGAAGAATTTTCAAGCATGCCGTGATGTCAACTAACAGTAACTACAGATAGTGTATTTCTTTAACTAATGAAATAAGATGTATATTTACATAAATTATTATGCCTTAAAACTTGAGACTATTAAAAATGCAAGGGGAGAAAAATATCAGCGTATGAGGTCATAGCACTGTAAAGGTCATTTCTCCATGGTTTTCACTGATGTCTGTGGATACTTTAATTTTTATTTCTTCCTTCTATGTCCTCCTTATCTGTGTTGTGTCTCATGACTGTGCTGGAACTGTCTCTTGCGGTAGGTTTCTCTGATCCTTAGACCTTCCTAGTCAACGCTCGGATCCGTTTTAGTGGCCTGGCAGCGGGGGCTCCAGAGCTGAGGGTGGACCATTCTGACACACATCAAGAGGCTGAACTAAATTGATTTTTCAATGCTACCGCATTCTCATTGTAAACATCACCAGCAGACGTTAAATTGAGGAGTACTAGAAAGCTCAAGCTCTAAATTGATGAGCACAATCCTCGTGTTCCCGTCTTTTGCGTGCTTTATAAAATCCATCTCTGAGCAGCATAGCTTAATGTGCGCAAATGCTCATTCTGACGCCTTAAAATAAAGCATGATTTGGGTGTCAAAGCAGGCATGTGCACAAAAAAATCTTTTACATTTGAAATTAGATCTAATAATGGTCAGGACTCAGCTGTTTCTACTACAATTCATCAAACTCTCAGAACTTCTGGACTCACAAACTCCTTCCATGTTCTGTTCCACAGACAGAAAAATGTTGCTCTCAAGATATTATAATAGCTACTGATTTAATGGGTCCGAGTTTAATGTGATGCTGCAGAAAATGTCTTGCTTAAACTCAGCCTTTGGGAAAAGAGTAGGCTGAAATACCTCAGTGATGAACAATGGCAGAGAGACATTACCAAAAATACAGCCCTATTTCATGCAGAATAATTGTAGAGAAGGCCCTGCACCTTTTATTAGGGCAAAAACCACCTAGGGAGAAGGAGATTTAATATCTTGGCTATTTCCAATTCCACTGGACTGAAGCATAATATATAAATTATCAGCTCTGAAAGAGACTTTTAAAAAAAAAGAATTTTATTCAGGAAATTTTCTATATTTTTAGGCTAGTCTTATGTACAAAGTTTTTTTTTTCAGATGGAAATGTGCTTTAAATAGTTTTCTATTATTAAGAAAACTTAAATCTTACTAGGAGAAAATTTACGTACACTGCAATTTTCTAAGCTCATGATAGTATCCAAGACTTAAACACAGTTAAAGAACCCAAGGGGCAAAGTGGTTAAGTGTTCAACTGTCAAAATGTTCCAACCCCCCCACGCTGCTCAGCAGAAAGACATGGCAGTCGGCTTGCATAAAAGATTCTCAGTAAACTCACTGTCATCAAGTCACAACCAGCTCATAGCTGGCCCTCCATTTGATTTCTGAGGCTATAAATCACGTGGGAGAAGACTGCCCATCTTTCTCCCTCTTAACCACTTGGTAGATTCAAATGGTCAGAGAGATACCACCGTTGTGTTAGTGGCATAACTCTCAGTGTGGCCTTGCTATTAAATAAAGCTACATTAAGCTTTCTCTTGTTCCCTCTGATTTCTTCTGTAAGTCCACTAACCTAACAGGCCTAAGCTACCAAAGCTCAGGCTTTGCAATGCTCTGTGGCACATGGAGGGTCACTGTGAAACAGAATCAACTTGATAGCAATGAGTTTGAGGTTTGAGGTAAGGGTTTGAAAGTGACTCCACTGCCTGAAGTTCTCTAAACTCAGGAAGTCCTTTTCTTGTCACTTCAGTAGCTCACGTTCCCTCTAGCGACCCCCCCCCATCATGTAAAAAAGATTAATGTAAAAGATTATTAAAATTCTATTGTTCCCTGCCTCTATCAGTAATTCAACACTTTAATATCCACTGACACATCCAAGTATATGTTAAACTTTTCAAATTAAATGATGTGTGGATAACCAAATTGGAAAGAGTTTCTACACAAATCTAATAATGCCAAATTTTCAATTTTCCAAGCACCCTGTGCTCTCCTGAGGAATTTTATGAAGCCTAAAATGGAGTGTACCTCTGACCACAGCTCAGTTCTCATTCTATATGATCATCTCATGTGCTTGTGTCTGGGACACAAACAAATCTCAGAGTCTTTGGATCAAAGTGGCATTAGTAGGGGGGAGCCAAATTCGAAAATCATAAAATGATAGGAACTAAAAGTGTCATTTTGCAAGGCCATTAGGAAGTGAGTGAGTGAAGAGAAAAGCTTTGTCCTGTGGAAAAGGGACAGCAGGAAGAAAAGATCAATTACGTGTAGTATAGGTGTTGGGGTGAGGGCGTATAAGAAAAGCTGGTATCTGATATTGACACCATTATGCTCATACTTGCATTTGAATTTTATTAGAGTCTTTAGATTCAACTTGAGAGCTGACAGCAATTAATATGTCCTTCCCTTTTTCAGAGACATAAATCTACTTATACCTCTTTGTATAAAGAAAAAAAAAATGAGAATGATATAATCAAATGCTAGGAGATAAGATTTGCCATGTATCTAACAATTACAGAAGGACTAAGATCACAAAAATATGAGGGGTTTTTTACAAAACAATAAGAAAAAGATAAAATACACAATAGAAGAATGAGCAAAAGATGAATAGGAAGTTCCAAGAAGAAAAATAACCAAAAATCTTTACATTCTAAAGCTCATTTATGATTGTGCAAGTAGAACTTTCATCATTTTAATTTTTGCAAATTAGTATTTATTTATTCCTAACATTTTCTGTCTCAAGCAATACATATGCATATTTCTAAAAAAAAAAAAACCAAACCAAAGCTCTTAAGATTTATAACCTTTCATTTTTAGCAAGAATTGTGCATTTGTAAGAAAATGCATTCAATATATTTTGTTGGGGTATTTTTAATCAAGAGGATTTAGATGTATTCACTGACATAATGAGCTTTCTAGTGCACACTTAAGTTTTTAGTCTTAAAGAATGTTCAATTGGTCAGAATATTCCAAGAAAGGAGAATACTACCACAATATTTGCTCTTGGGAGCAAAAGGAGTTTTCATACCAATATGAACATTTGTAAACAACTCTTCTGATATTTTGATACCAAACAGACCTTACATCAATTTAATTCAGCCTAGCTTTTTTTTGGTGAAGCTGTTATGAAAATGAAATGGTAAACTCAAACCGGAAGTGAGTTGAACTTTTATCTAAATATGCATTTGCTGGTGGCATGTTTTTACTCTTTTTCCATAACCATTACAAATATGTCTGTGAGCTTAGGAAACAAAAATTTTCTGACAATTAGTCAGGTCTTTTCATATCAAATAAGGAAACAAAAAGTCATGCATCCATATAAATGACTCCACTGCATGTAAAAATAGCATTTTATTTGATGCTTAGCATCTCTTGAAACTAAATGAATGTGAAACCTGGCCTGGTTAATAGCATGTTTATCACAGTTTACTCTGAAAAAGAAAAGAAAAAAACCCACCAGTTTCATCACAACCAAATTGAAGGCCAAGTTGAGGTTTTCTTTGCAGTAAGGTTACAGTTTTGGCTTGCAATATTCAGAGGGGCTTCTTCCATTGCTTCCATGGCTGGCTGACTAGGGGCAAAATTCCTTGCACAAATGGAATTTAAAAAAAATATGTAAGCAGCAAATGTGAATGTGTGTCAGACAAACTGAGATTTCTGGCATCTTAGTGCTTGCTTTGAACAGCTTGGGGGTATAATAACTATGGTTCCTGCTTAATTTTGGTTTTGAGGGAAATTCTCTTGAATTCACACATGCTCCGTGTTTTCTACTCATACAGGCTCTTAAGGATGATGATGCTGAGACCGGTTTGACTGATGGGGAAGAAAAAGAGGAACCCAAAGAAGAGGAGAAGCTAGGGAAACTCCAGTATTCACTGGATTATGATTTCCAGAATAACCAGGTCAGAGCGGGGGGGGGAATGTCTTCTAATTCCATTACATTTTCTGAAATTAGCAAGGAGAAATTGAAGCAAGATACTTCTTAAAACATTTCGTTTGCTGTGAGGGGGAAAATGCAATTATCAAAGCTATTGATGAAATAATTTCTAAGTACAGGCAGTCCCCTACTTGCTAATTTAACTTCTGGTAATTAGAATTCACAGTGTTCAGCCGATTACATCTACTTATGGCATTTACAGCAGGCAGGCGGAATACAAATGAACTCGAAGCCTGCTTCTGAGTGCTCCCAGCCAGAGCCTCGCCTCCACAGGAACCCTCCATCCCAACTTGGCACAGTCTTCCTAGACTTCACGGATTTAAATCCATGCAGCGTTAGGCGTCTTTAAATTGATCCCCATCCAAAGCAAAGTTTTAAAAAGATATCAAATTGATCCACAATCCCGTGCTTTAATAATTGACTATGCTCTGTGAATTTTTGAGGCAAGAATGCTGTAGTATATGAATGACATCATGATACAAAATGAAGGGCCTAAAGCTAATAAGGAAGAGAATCTAATAAGGTCGAGAGACTAGAAAAGCAGAAACACCAGCAACTTGATTTCCAGTGCCTGCACCTGATGCCCAAAAAGTGACAGGAGACTTAGGAGGTAATAAAACAAACATTCCTGCTTCAATTTCTCAAAAAGTCTCCTAGTGTCACCTAGATAAATGAGCGAATCAGCTCCCATTTTACCAATGGCTGTTATCAAGGGAGCTCCAAGAGGACTGTTAGAAAATGTTCCTGCGTAAAAAGGCCTTCTAGAATCTAGGACCATGAAGGATATAATCCTCTCTCTTCTTACTTGCTAAACAAATGGAAAAAAAGTAAGAGTTTATGAGGTCAGCTAAGTTAAAGATGAGAGCCTTAAGAATCGTGAGGACATATGGATAGATTTTAAAAGGGAGTTTTGAATTTCCACTTTTATTTACTTCATTCACATTTTTGGACAAAGAAGAACTGTTCAGGACCAAATAAAGTTAGTTAATACTAGTTCAATCTTTGTTAATGAGCAATGGATCACACATCATTGCTCAGCGTTGACCACCAAAATCTAAGTCAGTAACATTGCAAGAGCTCTAAGCAGCTGAAATCTAAGATTTATTTAGGGTTGGAAATTCAAATAAGGTCTTCACTGTCAAAAATTTTCAGAAGATTCGTCACAGAGGATACATAGATATGCTTGCTACATAAAAAGAATTAATTTGTAGGTATAGATTTATAGATATGGAATTATAGATCTCATATTAATTAGATAATTTAAGGAAAGATATTGTTTGAATCCCTCAGAGGCTCTAGGAGAGAAAGAGGGACAGTTTCTGCTTCTTTGATTTACAGCCCCAGAAATCCAACAGGGTCAGCAAAAATTTAGTTTTGACTTAATGGTAATAAGTGAGTGAATGAGAGAAACCCAGTATCAATTTCTATATCTTAATGTATAACAGTTTTCCAGATAATTCAACCTGCCTGTGGAAATACATGCAGATTTTTTCTTAGCTTATTCTGAATTTTCATTTTTTCCCCAGTAGAAACTCAGTAATGTCTCAATCTGGTTAGTGATAATTTTGAAACTTCTAAATTGGCATTGATTACCATAAGGAGTATTTTGTAATATTTTGAGAAAATAAATAATAACATTGAATTTCTTTTTTTCCTTCCATCTATTGAGGGCAAATTTCCTGCTCACATTCCAGCAAGTATCAATTTTAATGAGGTCTTTTACTCTGAGGATCTGGAGGCATGAAATTGCTGGCTTACCTGCTCTCACAAAAGTAATTATTAGGAAGATGATTGTAAAGGGGGGAAAACTGCCACAGTTATAAAATGAACAAAATATAATATAAACGAAAGGCTGTCTAAAATACATGAATGATGCAAATATTAACAAAAATTATGCATTGATTTTTTTTTAATGTTTGCAACTAATTTTATGATTCCTTTGAGGGTGGGAAAACTCTCAGAAACTTCATAGGTAAAACTATAATCAAATGTACATGTTTGCTTAGCAAAACTGGGCAGGTACTTTCAAATACTCTAATTAAGCCACTATCATGATGGAAAGAAATGTAATCTACTCCTTAAATTAATTCGCCTTCTAACAACAATGGGCAACAATTAACTCATTGCTGTCAAGTCAAAACTCATAACTTCCATTGGATTTCCAAAGCTGTAAATCTCTAGGGTGTAGCTTGCCCATCATTCTCTCACAAAGCCTCAGGTGAATTTAAATTACCAGGGAGTTCTATTAGCAATGCAATTCCCTAAGGACTATGCCACCAGAGATCCCTTTCTAACAAGGACCAAATATCTTTAAAATGAACTAGGTGTACAGAGTTTAAGCTATATGAAGTGCTTTCTCTGACAAAAAGCAAGTATGTTATAAAAGCATTACTTGGAAATAGAATCTTGTTTGCTCACATTGATAGTCTAAAGAATCTGTATGTCAGTATGCCTAATCAAGGAGTTCTGGCAAGAAATTGCACTCCATCCTAAAGGCAGGCAGTTCAAATCCATCTGTCTCTCTGTAGGAGAAAGATGAGCAATCTCCTTCTATTAAGAGATTTACAGTTTCTGAGAATCTGCTGGAGAGTCAGCTATGAGAGGGTTTCAACTTGCCAGCACAAATTAACAACAATTAAGAGACAATATTTAACTAATTCTGCTTGTATCTATCTGTCTGACACCTATTTATTCTTTAACTTTCTATATTTTGCTATCTACAATGCAGTACTCCTAAAGATAGAGGCTGTAATATGATGACACACACACACACAAATCAAAGCATAAGACAAAGACAACATAATCATTCAGATGAGTAAGTAGTTGGTCTCCTTGAGCTAATGAGCCTAAATGCACTTAAGACCATGCCGAACCAGTTTTACAGAAAATAAGTGTGATAACTTTAAGGGGACAAATTGCTTTGACACTTTGACACTTTACTGGATTAAAAAAAGATATAGTCTCAAATTTCCAGCCTCTGATGTGAAAAGCTATAGTGTGACTGCATTTATTCAATAGTATATGCCTTGAATAGAAATTAAAAAGTCTGCCTCTTTTTTCCCAAATGTATGCAAACAGCCCTGTTAACACAAAATCTCTGATGGCAAAGCATCTGGAATAATCTACTAAGTCTTTCTTTTTTTTCTTTGCAAAAAACATTAACACCCAAGCATAGATAGTCATTCATCTTAAGTCTTAGGAATGTATTACCAAGAAAAGAGACTTGCAGAAATGCACAGGTATCTTGTATATGTCAGGGGAGAGCGTAAGGCAGAAAGTTAGTTATTTAACACTAAAAACTATGTCTATAATTTCACCATTGTTTAAACTGGAATTGCATGCATTTTATTTCTTTGACTTCATGCCCTATATTTAAACAGAAAAGGTAAATAGGTGTACATAATGATACTAGAAGTTTAAAAAAATTAACCAGCCAATAAGTCAAAGTCAAATACGAAAGAAGCTTAAAGATCTTATTTTCTATATCAAAATGCTACCCAATTTCTATAAATTTTTTTAAATGCTACCCAATTTCTAAGAAATTTCTATTTAGCCTGCCTGTGGCTTTGTTGTAGACTGAACATTTCCTGCTTTATAATTACAGACTTGTGATTGTTTAACAATTTATTTCCACTTACAAATCACGCCCGGGAAAGAAAAATAATGCACGAGAGCTTTTAGCAACTAGAAAGTTATTTGATTGCCACCCTTTTGCAGATATGAATTCCAAATTTAACTGTAATCAGCAACCTTTTAAAAGCTTCTTTTGTACTTAAAACCAGGCTTCCTAAAGCCTGCATCTGTCATAATTGGGTTTTTGGAGCTTGCTTCATTTGCTGTCTGTATTCAGACTCATGGGAGAATAAAAGTTTAAAAAAGCAGGAAGAGGGGGAAATCACAATATGCAGCATTGTGGAGGCAAAGTGAGGGGAAGAAAATCAATCTTTTCCAAAATGTCCACCAGTGTCTGTGTTGGTTATTTTCTGCTGTTCATTACAGCTGCTGGTAGGCATCATCCAAGCTGCAGAACTGCCCGCCTTAGACATGGGAGGCACATCCGATCCCTACGTGAAAGTCTTCCTGCTGCCCGACAAAAAGAAGAAATTCGAGACAAAAGTCCACCGAAAGACCCTTAATCCAGTCTTCAATGAGCAATTTACTTTCAAGGTATTCTTTACCTTTATTTATAACTTTTCCTCTGTTGATATTACATTGTTTGTTGTTTTGGTTATTAAAAAAAAAAGACACATCTCATCCCCACACATGTGTGGATTTGCACATAAGCACTTCACAAATAATTCTATTCAAGATATTTAGAATATTTATCCTCAAACCAGTGACGAGTCTGTATTGCATTTAAATTTGGTCAAAATAGGATTCACTTTGGTAATTTCAGCGTGAAATGTTGCCTGTCCTGTAACTAGAATGTCATATTTGCCTCTAGAAAGTAGAGTCAGTTTCAAGAGTTGGATTTAGAAAAGGCTGTTAAATAAGAGATTTGATGTTGATATCAGTTAGATCATGGCCAAAAGCAAAGAATACCAGAAAGATGTTTATTTGTGTTTCATTGGCTATACAAATACACTTGACTATGTGAATCATAGTACATTATGAATAAAGTTGAGGGAAATAAGAATTCCAGAACAACTTCATTATACTCACACAAAATCAGCTCATGAACAAAGTAACAATCTTTCCAAAAGAACAAGAAGCAACTGCATGGTTTAAAATCCATAAAGGTGTGGTTGAATCCTTTCATCATACATAGTTGGCAGGAAGTTTCACTACTAACCCAAAACCCATGTAATTTGGATCCAACTGTGGCTCTCCAAGAGTAAAAGCAATCCTCTCACCCTTAGAAACATAATGAAGGGTCAGCTGTGAGTCAGTTCTGACTTACGGCAATAAATCAGTAGGTGAGTCATTCAATATGTATGCTGATCAAGTAACTCCATAAACTGAACTATATGGAGAAGAATGTGGCATTAGGATTGGAGGAAGACCCATCAGCTACCAGCAGTATGCAAATGGCACAACCTTGCTTGGTGAATACAGAAGATTTGAAGGTTTACTGAAGATAAACACTATATGCTTCAGTAAAGATTAAACCTTGACATAAAGAAAACAAAAACTCTCGCAACTAAACCAGTACCAGCATCGTGATAAATGTAGAACGATTGATGTTGTCATTGATTTCATTTTACTTAGATCCACGATCAACATCTATTTAAGCAGCAGTTAAACATGCAAAGATTTATAACATTGGACAAATTTGCTGTCAAAAGATCTCTTTAAAGAACACAGATTGTAAATATTAAAGACTAAAACACGCTTGATCCAAGTCATGTATTTTTAATTGTTTCACATGCTTATGAAAGTTGGCCAATGAATAAGGAAGGCCAAAGAAGAATTGATGCCTTTGAATTGTGAAAACCCTATGTACAACAAAGCACATGTAGATAAAAGAAAGGGCAAATGAGGTTGAGTTTTCAAGTACAGAAATACAAAGGAAGAGGAACAGTCGTAAGCAGACACTAGTGATTGGGAAATGGAATGTGAGAAACATTAATGTAGGAAAATTAGATATTGTTAAGGAAGATATGGAATGCATAAATATTGACATACTAGGCATCAGTGAGATGAGATGGACTGGCATGGGGCATTTTGAGTCAGGCGATCATATTATATATTACTCTGGAGATGAAAAGGTGAGGGAAAATGGAGTTGCTTTCATAGTTAAAAAAAGTCATTGCTAGATCCATCTTGAAGTACAATATTATCAGTGACAGGATAATATCCATACGCATACAAGGAAGTCCAGTGAATACCACTATCATTCAGATATATGCACCAACAACCAGAGTCAAGGAAGAGGAGATAGAAGATTTTTACCAACTTTTACAATTGGAGATTGATCGAACATGCAATCAAGATGCATTGATAATAATGGGTGACTGGAATGCAAAAGTCGGGAACAGAGAAGAAGAT
>NW_006399771.1:15317395-15343489 GCF_000299155.1 Elephantulus edwardii | reverse complement strand
ACCGGTCCTTGGAGAAGGACATCATGCTTGGGAGGGTGGAGGGACGGCGCAGGAGAGGAAGGCCCTCTATGAGGTGGATTGATTCAGTGACTGGGGTCATCGGGATGGGAGTGTCAGAGACAGTGCTATTGGCACAGGACAGAGCAGAGTTTAGCCTGTGGTACATAGGGTCGCTATGAGATGCAAACGACTCGATGGCACATAACAACAACAATGAAGAAAATGTAATGCACCACAAACAACCCAAAGAACACCCAAATCTCTCTTAGAAGAAGTGCAGTTAAGGTTCCTTCTAGAGACAAGGATGGTGAGACTTTACATACTTTAGGGATGCTGTAAGGAGAGGCCAGTCCCAGGAAAGGAACATCACACTTGAAAACATGAAGGGTCAGAGAAGGAAAGCAAGACCCTCGCTGAGATAGATTGACACAGCAACCAGAACAATTGGTTTAAGTCCCAACCAAGATTGTGAAGATGTCACGGAATCAAACAAGATTTTGATTGAATGTAGAATCTCTGTGAACTGGAGTCAACTTGATGGCACCTAACAACAATATCTTGAGCTACGGTCTTTTCAATTACTTCTTATACTTGTGGAGGCTGAACAATGAATAAGGAAGTCGGAAGAACTGCTACCTTTGAATTGTGATGTTAGCAAAGATTATTGAGTATACCATGGCCTTCCAAAAGAACAAGTAAATATGTCTTAGAAAGAATGAAATAAATGCACTCCACAGGAAAAGGATCATCTCAGGAGGCACTAATTTCTGGAGAAGGACATTATGCTTTGAAAAGTAGAGAGACAGTGAAAAAATAGGAAGAACCCCAAGGAGATGGATTGACACAACAGTCAGTTTAAGTACAGCAGAAATTGTAATAATGACACAGGATTGGACAGGGATCCATTCTGTTGTTCTTAGGGTCAATTAAAGCTGTAGCCTATTAGACAGCACCTAACAATGATGACAATAAAGCCAAAGGAAAACAACAACAACAAAAAATAAACTCATTGCTTTTCTCAGTTTTAAGCCTTGAAAATAGGAAAACCCTGTCTGAATTGTGCAATAAAGTAAACTCTAAAGTTTAAAGGACATAAATAAATAATACTGTCTTTACAAGATTCTGCAATGGTAAATGGATTTTAAAGTCATTGTTTCTTAATTTATCACCACAAAAAATGTGACATATTGTTTTTCTGCATTTTAATTGTTTTGCCCCTTTACTTTGGGCCCTTTCCTGGTGCTCTTCATCTTGCTGAGGCACTCCGGTTGACAAGCAATAATGGATAGGGATTTGGGCCGTATAATAACTCCACAGAAAAGCACACCCTGCAGGCTCCAGTCATTGCTACATACTCAAGTTCTGTTGTTCTAGGCTTGAAGTCATTTATAAAAACAATTCTTTGAATAGATATTGTTAACATATGGAAAATGTAATACATTACTTAAAACAATGCATTTATAAAAATTGAGGTGTCTGTGAAAATGCCAACAGGCTAATTCAAAATCAGTCACCTTGTCCATAAGTCAAGCTAGCAATAGCGTGCGTCTCATGCTGGCAAACATTTTCACAGGAAATAAGTAGATGAAGCTTGAGGCAAAATCCATTTTCCTAGACATTATTTCTAGCTTCACAGTGGCATTGTCTGTTTCAATTCACTCCAAACTTTTTGAGATTTCAAGACTAAAGTTCCTCATTTATTTTTGAAATCCTATTTAAAATCTGTGTTTTTCCATGCTCAAGAGTGTTAACTTGGAGCATCAGGAAACATATTATGGAGGTTTTTAGTTTATGAAGACCATGGTCAGAATGCCACAAAATAGAAAGTAAAGATAAAAGAAATGTATAAGGGAGCGCTGGTGTGCAATCCCAGAGGTACGTGGTTCAAATCCACCAGACGCTTTGCTGGAGAAGGAGGGGCAATTTCCTCCTGTACCAGTCAGATCTGATTTGACGATACACACAAAAAATAATAAAATAAAAGTCAAAAAAAGGAAATCTTTCACAAAAGCTAATTGTAACAATTTTATTTTAGTATATAGTGATAATAATTAAATCATCAGGCTTTAAACAGAGCTTAATAAGAACATTCTTAAGTTATTTTAGACTGTAGACTGAGTTTGTTTTGAATTATCAGCATATTATCTCTTATTGTATGTTGTTGTTGTTGTTAAATGCCGTCGAGTCGTAGGCAATTCATAGTGACCCTATGAAGGAAAGTCCTCAACACTTGTGTGACTTTCATCCTTTCTCCAGGTTCATAGGGTTTGTGGAGGAAAGCTATTTATGGAAGTGGATGCCGCTCCTGCCTCCAAGCTTGTTTTAATCGGGGAGCGCCACCAAACACTGTCCACCATGAGTAACAATTATCGCATTTGACGCATCAGTGTCACAGTGTTCAGCTTCACAGTGACCACAAGTTACCTCTGTAGAGCAAGTGGACACACCAGGGCTATACGACCTAGAAGAATGTTTGAACGAAAGCAATGAAAAACAGGCCTGAGGGCCAGAGATTAAAAGTCACCCACCTTTGTCTTGGTAGCATTGCTTTCTGTCTACTAGGCCAACTGTTATAATCTAATTTTATTTTAAAATTAATTCTTTATTGTATAGTATACATCAGATATATATAAGCTTTTGTGGCTTAGTGGTAAGGAGTTGAGCTGGCAACACAAAGGCAGGTGGTTCGAATCTATCAATTACTCCATGGGAGAAGATGGATAATCTCCTCCTGTGAAATTTACTGCCTCTGAAAAGCCACTGGAGGGTCAGCTAGCAGTTAATTCCAACAGTACATAACAATCACATATGTTACTACAATGAAATATGTGGGAGCTAGAATTCAATGGAACTGCCTTGTTTATCTGGGCCTCACAACTTTTTCACCTTTGACAAGGTGTAGCTTTACCACTTTTATTTCTCTCAGCTTAGTGAAAAATACTTGTCTTTTCCTTCTTTGACATATTTCTATTTTATTTATACAGGTTCTAGACGGATAAAAATAAATTCTAGAAGCTAAAAACCTAAGAAAACTTGAATTTTATATATAGTCAAAAGTTCTCTCCTCTCCTTTCTTTTTAATATAGAGTTAATGAAGGAATGTTTGTTGGAGCATAAGATAGCCATTTATTCTGATAAAATAATAAGTGTATTAAAATTGATCCAGCTTTCAGTACAAGTCTATATAATTTCTTAATTAGATATGCTACCCAGTTACTGAAGTGTGGTTTGCTTAGAACTGCACTGCTTTTCTTGAATATTAAAATGTCACTATAAACATCCCAGCCCATGGCATCTGTCTGAACAGCTGGAGAATTCAACAGTTCTTGGCCTTTTGCCACTCCTCATCCTAAAGAGTGTCACACCTAAGAATGAACTTCAAAATCTCTATAATAATGCAACCCTGATATTCAAAACATCAATTTTCTAGTCAGTTCTTGTCAATCACCAATCATTTTAGGGAGTATGAGAGTAAGGCCCTTTGTGAAGTTCATTGACATTCTTCCAAGCTATTCTTACAGCTTTTAATAAATTACTCTCCCATGGAACAATAGTATCCAAATAACTTGAAAGAATTAATGAACTTTTTAAGCAAATCATCTGTCCTTATGTATTTTACACTCTTATGATATGTTGTTATTACATATTGCACTCTTCTAATATGTTGTTAAAATGCAGGCTCATTGCTTTTGAGTTGGAATTGACTCATAGCAGGTTTTCTGAGGGTGTAAAGCAAACAGAAGGAAATTGCCCATCTTTCTCCCACAGAGCAGCTGGTGGACTCAAACTGCCTGCTTTTGGATTGGCAGTGCCACTCCTTGCCTACTAGGTCATCAGGTCTCCCTTCAGGTGTAATTGGCTCCTCTCTATTATTTTATTAATCTGCAGTTGTTTACAGCATGACTCACAGTAGGCTACCTTACAACAATACTAAAACTGTGGGGCAATGTGATAAATCAGCATGGTAAACTCCCATCAATTTCCAAGTAATTTAAGCCTGAAGTAGTCACTCAAATGACTCAGTTTAAGGAAAAACCAAAGCTATAATTATTTTTCTGCTCAGTTTATTCAGTATATACATTAAAATTAAAGGGCTCCAAATAAGCAATGCATTTTTCTGACCACAACTTCGTCTATTATTTAGGTGCCGTACTCAGAATTGGGTGGCAAAACTCTGGTGATGGCCGTGTATGACTTTGACCGTTTCTCCAAGCACGATATCATCGGAGAATTCAAGGTCCCCATGAACACAGTGGATTTTGGTCACGTAACTGAGGAGTGGCGTGATCTACAAAGTGCTGAGAAGGAAGAGGTAAGAAAAACCTTAGCACTTGAAATATGACAAGCTGTACTTACCAGTTGCTTCACTCATAATAGCAGATGGAAGGGTGCTCTTTAGAAAGGGTGAGGTGGGCCTCCCGTGCAGACAGGTCAGGCAAAAGAGGGTCAGGGGATTGTATCACCTCACTCAAAAATAAACAGGTATTTAAAATGTCATTTTAAGGAAAGGAAATTCATGCATGTGCTCTATAACAACTACCTAAGCATGTATTATATATGTGTACACATACATATAAAGAAATCTGCCTTTTGCAAAATGCCACCTAAAAAAAACATTTTGAAAAAACAACAACAAAATAACCAATCTGCTTCTCTAAACAGCAAAAAATCACCTTTTTCTTGTGGATTCCCCCCCCCCAGTTATTTTGTGTTTTCTACATTGCTAATGTGGTTATTAAATAGAAATCAAATGCTACTTTTCCCTCTGTTATTTCTGTGTCTTGCAGACAGTTCATTGTTTTTTCCTGAAAAGCCTCAGATCATGATGGGTGAAACATCAAATGTAATTCAAAGGTTGATATTAAGTCCACTTTTTAAAATGACTCACATTTCTGTAGTGCTCTTCACATTGCCTTTCCCTCCATTTTAATAGTTTAGTATTTTTCTAGGATTTGAAAAGGAACGTCCAATATCCTTAGTGCATTTAAATGGTGTAATAATCTGTTCTATTTGATTATGTTATGCCTGGCACAAGCATATTTCTGTGTGAGTGTCTTAGAAGACTGATAACAGAAAGCAAATAATTCTGAGTTTCCCTGAGCTGTTAAAACAAATCCTTTTCCAGCCTTATTTTAGGGTGCTAGAATGAGGCCTTAATCACCCAACGGATTAACCAACAACCTCACCCACTCACTGCCATTGAGTTGGAAGCAACTCACAGCTGACACTTCAAGTGGGATTTTAGCATCTGTAAATTACACCGAAGCTTTCCCATCTCTCTCCTATGGAGCAGTTGGTGGATTCAAACTGCCTGCCTTTGGGTTGATAACACAACTCTTCACTCTCCAGGCTTAAGATCTCAAAATTCCAAGGGAAGCCCTAGATGGCACAAATTCTTAGCACATTTCACTACAAAGGGTTGGTGCCTCAAGTTTACCCAGAGGTAACTTTGAAAAAAGGCCTGGCTGTCCACTTTAAAAAAACCAGCCATCGAAAACCCAGTGCAGCACAGTTCTACTCAGACATTCACATGGTCTCCATGGGTTGGAATTTACTCTAGGCAACTAACTATTAGATAACTAGGATTTTGTAAAATGTGGTCATTTAGGGGCCATCAGAGAGCTCAAATACCTTGTGCATAGTGAAAATCTGAACAGATATATAAAATGCTCAAAGCCTTCAGGGTAACAGCATCAGCCAACTCTATCCTCTGGGTATCCTTTCTGTTTAAGGTTTTCTATGACCAATCTAAAGCTATTATCAATATGCTCCCCGTATAATGAAATGAGGTTTTAGAACGTGTTTGTAAATTGCTTATGCTGCAATTGGATTTTGCTGGTACACTACTATTTAGGGAGCTCTTGTAACATAGGATATAGGGAGTTGTGCTACAGACCCAAAGGTCACACCTCTCTGGAGATTTGAACCCACCAGTCACTCAGCAGGAGGATGGGAAACCACTTCTTATGTAAAGTGTAGGACAACCAATGCATGAGCATTTATGACTCACTGATAAGTAGACAGTGGTGAGCTGACTTATACTATTTGTTTGGAGGCAAAGGTCAGAATTATTTGAATTAAAGTTGTTTAACATTAAGCTTAGGAGCTCTGGTATATTGTAGATTGAGTATTAGGCCACTAACCAAATGGTCAAAGACTCGAATGTACCAAACTCGCCATGGGAGAAAAAGAAAACAGTTTGCTCCCATTAAGATCTACAGTCCTAGAAACCAGCTGAGGGACACCGTGAGTCAGAATGAACTTGATAGCAATGGTTATTTTGGGTACAGAACTTAACCAGAATCATTCATTATCATCAAGCTGAAACCGACTCACCACTGACCCTCCAGTGAGTTTTCAAAGGCTGTAATTTTTGCCAGAGGAGAATGGCCAGTCTTTCTCCCTGATCCCTGTTAGATTCAAACCACCAAAGAGGCACTGTCTTTGTGTTAGCTGCTCAGTTTCCTAGGACAGTCTCATCTCTCAAGATGGAAATAGCCATCCTGTGAATTTTTTTAAGAATAAATCCAGGGATCTCTGGTGACCTAGTGGCAAGAAGCTGTCTTGCAATCCCAAAGGCACACGATTCAAATCCACCAGATGTTCCATTTGAGAAAGAGGGACAATACACACAAAAATTAATAAAATAAAAAATAAAAGAATAAAAATGTTAAAAGAGAATAAATGAAAAATAATATTGAATCTTTAAACATCATGATTTTTCTTTTTTTTTACTAGTTCATTTACAAAATTCAAATACAAATTTGAACAAATTCTTTCCATTTCCCTCACCCTCCCACTCATGATACTGTACAACGCAATGATTAATCCTTCCTTCCCCCTGCACATCCACATCCCTCTGCTTCCAGCCCCTCCCACCCCTTCTGGATCCTTATACTTATTCTACAATAACGGTTTTATACAATATTTACCCTTGTGAGACTAAGTTAGTTCACTTAGCATAATGCTCCCTCCCAAGTTAGGTAATAATTTACAAAGTTATTGCTCCTGCATGATTTTTCTAAGTAGGGTTCCCCCACCTTTGAATGAACTAATGTCTATGTAAAAATAGGCACAATCACAATGTTTCTAATCATGTTTTAAGAAAATAAGATATTTCACTCCAAAATCTCTGTAGATCTTCATTGAAATGAAAAATAAACAACCTAAATGGAAAAAAAAAAATAATACACAGTTTCCACATGAGCACAGTTAAATATTCTTGAATTCTAACACTTGCCAATGTTTTCATAATTTACTATGAGCTACACAATTGAATGTTTTTGTATACTCAATAAAACACAGATAAATATAAAAGATATTTCACTTCATATATTATTGAAATGTGTGACTTTTTGTGTATATTCCTATTAACTAGAGAACAAAGTAGAATCATAACAAGCAATTAGTTTTGTACCAGTTCACATTATTGAACTGGTTTGTGGTTGGCTTGTTGGTTAGAATATGGCCAGCTTGTAAAAATGCCCACCTGTCCAGGTTTCATGGCTCAAGACCCTTATCTTCACCTGGGTGTGCTTCCACCAAGGGATATGGAATTCCAGGATTGCACTCACTGGATGTCTGAACAGTTGATAAATACTGTTCTCAATTAAAGTTGTGGTCCTAGAAAAGTATGCTGACTCTCCCATGGCCTGCCAAAAGAACAAACAGAAGTCTTGGAAAAGGTGCAGCCCGAGTGTTCCTTGGAGATAATAATGGTGAAGCATCATCTCCCACACATTGGACATGTAGCTAGGCAAGGCTATTCCTTGGAAAGGGACATCACACTTGGAAATCATTGAAGGAGAGGAAAACCCACAATGTAGTAGATTGAGTTGGTGACTTCAGCAATGGGGTCCAGTGTGTCAGAGACGATGAGGATGGCACAGGGAAGGGCAGGGCTCAGTTGCACCATTCAGACGGTCAGTATGAGTCATACTTGACAGCACCTAACAACAACAAGAAGTCCCTGGGGGCTGCAGTTAGATGTTCCACTACCAGCCATAGGCTGGCAAGTGAAAATCACTCAGGGGTGCCTTGGAAGATAAGCTTGGCCACCTTCTCCTGAGAGGTCATGGACTTGAAAACCCTTTGGGACAGTTATACTCTGCACACCTGGATTCACCATGAGCAGGAACTAACAGCAACTAACAAGCCCTTTTCCTCTTTCAAAACATCTATCTATGGACCATACTTGTACCTCCTCTCTCTCCTTCTTGCATTTCTTTCCTCTTCCATATCTTCTCACCCTATCTAAGGGTTTTGTCAGCTTGTTGTCATGTACCGTCATGGGAACTGAACCATAGCTGACTCTCCAGCAGGTTTTCAGAAGCAGTTAATTGCACTGAAGGAGATTGCCCTTCCTTCTCCCGCAAAGCAGCTAGTGGATTTGAACCCTATGCCTTTGGGATTGCAGCACACCTCTTACCACTAGGCCACTAGAACTCTCAAATAAGCCACCAGAGTTGACTATGTCACCTAAGTCTTGCAAAAATATTCATTTTGGAAATATGTGCTAAGGAATGATACTTTTTGGAATTCTGCTAGGTATAAAAAAAATAAAGGAGGAAAGGGTAGACACTCCCTGTTTTCAAGAACTCAAGTGCTGCCTGTGTTTTCTTCAAAGTTTTCTCAAAGATTTTTCTTCATATCCCAAACCCTTGTCTTGCTTATTGGCAGCTAGATGGTTTCCTAGACTTCAGTGCTTACTAACTGGCTCATTAACTACCTCTAAGACTTTGGGAGATTAAATTTCTTTTCAATTCCTTTTTTAATTTATAAAATAGTCAATATTACTCGCTCCTTCCCTTACTTACAGGTTAAGTAGACTAGAATATAATCTGTCTAGCTGAGGAACTGGTATGTGATAAGGATTCAATAATTATAGAACATCCATTCTTTGTTCTTGGTTTGCTTTCTGTGTTTTCTCCTACCTGTGTTTCTGTCTACTTATATCTGTATTTCTCTGCAGCTTCATTTTTTCTCCCTCATCACAGTTGTACGTACCCAATACCTCTAGAAGTTTGTAAAGGGAAATAATAATTCCACAATTACAATAGCAAAACCCTGAAGCCTATCTTCATTGATAGTATACTCAGGAATAGTCATTTTTGGTTTTCACTTGACTAACTCTCCCTTTAACTTGATATAGGAAACCTCCTAAAACAGATGTCTGGTTTACAAAGTATCCATGCATGACTAGACTCAGGTACAAACTTTCTCCTAATAAATGAACTAAGCTTCCAATTACATTTCATATCTCAAGAATTACTTTTCCCTCACTGATAGGGCTCCGATCTTTCCCTGATACTGCCTATTAACTGCAGAAAATTATAACTGTGTGAATAAATTGAAGTCTTCGATTAACTTTAATGCTCATTATTGTTGAGAAATTGTTTTGCTATTTCACATGAGCCAGTTTGTCCATGATTTTAGTTTGCATGTGGAAAGTACTATCTTTTAATGTTATTTAAGTGAGCAGACAAGAAATGGAAAGAATTGTGGTCTAAGAGTCTTAGCTGAATGTCACCAAGCACAAGTTTGAGAAAGCAGAGATGTAGAAGAGATAAGCTGAATAAGCACACATCTCCCGCTGTTAAGATTCTGGCCTCTGGTGAAAACATCAATGGTGAGGTTTCCCTTCTAGCTCATTAGTTTCTCAATTAAGACAATCAAAACCATCCTACCGGTTTTCCTTCCCTTGACATTTTCTTCAGCTGCCTGCCTGACCACTCCCTTTTTCCAGCTGCTCTAACCATCAAATCAAGCTAGATCACAACTCTGGAACTCAACAACTCAACGTTTCTCTTTTGTTTATGTAAAAACAGAAGAAACTATTAGTTTTCTTAAGACTTCTCAGCAAAGGATGTCAAGACCATTATTTGTAATTAGTAATACAATCCATCCATTTGTAAAAGGTTTCTCATATGTATAGCCTCAGGCAGTCTATGTTGAATTTTTTGGAGCTTTCCTTCTTTTATTTAAAGATTCAACAAATAGCTATTAGATATTAAGCTCCTACTGAATGCCACCCACAACTCAAATGTGAAGACTGATCTTCACACTTCCATCATATTCATTTAATATCTTCATTTAAACATTTCAAAAGCTCAGCAGCTATGACTCCAATGTTTGCCCTTTATAAACATTCCTGTTAATGATCATTGTATAAATTATCTCATTCCTTAATTGCTGCAGCTGGTACATGTATTTTCAAAGCATTCTTTTAGCATTTCACTCCTTTTTAAAGTTATCTTTCTACATCATGCCTTCCACTAATATCTCTTATTTCTAAAAACAGAATGAAGAATAGATAACTCCAGGAGACAAATGAGCCTTTCTGTTTGATTTTGTTTTGTTTTTTAGTGTTCTGCTCTGATATGCTGCAGGCTCTCCACGACTTAACTGGTGCTAGTGTCTCCATTAGGGAATAAGTCTATCACCTCGGCTTTGTGTGGAATTCGTTAAAGAGTGATTTTTAAATGAGATTCTGTAATCCAGTGCAAATGGAAAAAAAATTGATTGTTGAATTAAAACAAGTTGGGACATAATTTAATTAGTAGCCAAGCAGAAGGGGAGAGAAACTACTTTAGTGTCTTAATAGAAAATCAATTTTGCAAGAAAATTTCACATTTTTAAGCCTAATTAGAAAAACATTTACTTCACAGACAAGCATTTGGAGAATACATATTTAATCACAAGGCACAAGTTTTTAGCTTGCACTGGTCAATTATTGAAACTTGGGTGGAATAGTCTAAAGTCATTTTTTTCTATGGCATCTTTTATACCAGAGAATCATGAAAGAACGGATGTTTTTCTAAGGACACTCAGCAGTCAGACCATGACTCACACCCTCTGAAAATCTGCACAGCAAATCAATGCCCTGAATGGGAAGGCTTATAGAAAGCTTAACTGCTGGAACTTTCAAAATGGTTGCCAGTAAAAACTTTGCTTGTCATTCAGAATCTATTCCGTTAGAGAAATACAACCAAAACATGCATTTAGACCTATCTTCTATTAAAAATTGTTGTTGTTTATTTGTTCATTGTCTGTCTTTCTCAGTAGTCTGCAAATGCCACTCAGACAGCTACCATATCTATCATTGTCCACTGTATGATCATTCCAATCATGTGAATGGAAAATACATAGTAGGCATAGAGAAATATTTCTGAGTAAATGAAGGGGAGAGATGCCTTTCTACTGGGAGAGCTGCATCTAAATACCCTTTTAAAATCCATCTAAATAGCACAGTTTCTTTCTTGGTTTATATATGAAGTCCAAATCATTGTGATAATCTGTCAACAAAATAGTCTAGCACTAAGCAATGGAAATTATTTCATTATTTATTATTTATTTCTTGAGTTTTTCTACTTGTTTCTTTAAACGTGGAGGCAGCATAGATGGTTAGAAAAATCATTGTTAGTGTTGTTTTGGGATAGAATTTCTTTTTTGGACTTTTGTAAATTCAATGTCTCTTTCTTCTCTCTGGTTTTTTTGTGCTGTATCTATGATGCACATAGAGCTTGTGACTTAGCTTAATTTAACTTTTATTTAAAATTAGATTTATTTAAAGCTGTGGTGTAAGGCTGTGCTAGCAGCATGGAAATTTACCCGGAGTGAAATGGAAAAGAATCAGTTGTAAAGAAAGTCAAAGAATGTGAACAAAATCGAAGCCTAGCCGACCTGGAACATTGACATTGGCCAAATGTACAATCAAGTAGTTATAATATAGCATTGATTTACTTTATAATAACTAAGATCAAGGGAGTCCAGGTGCACTGGTGGCTAAGGAGTCACACTTTCTCCCCACCAGCTGCTCTGTGAAAATGAGACGGACAATCTCTTATGTGATTTACAGCGTCTGAAAATCAATGTGTTAGTTCTGAGCCAACAACAATGAAGATTTTGTTTGCTTGTTTTTTAAAGATGAAGATATATTTTAGTGTACTTAATATATATGTACACTTTGTGGGACTTAGAATACATTCAGCTTTCTTTAATATCATTGCCTTCCGTTTTATGGCCTACCTTTGACTATAGCTATGATTTAGTTAATTCTGAGTATTTGGATAGTATTTCAAGCACTGATTAGAAATACTTTCCAATACATGATGCTTTCTCCTTCATGATATGGCTCCTACAAAATCATAGAGGGAAGAAGATAGTTCTAAATATCCCTTCTACTGTATATAATTATAATTGTGTTACTGTCTGATTTAAAATGTGCTTTCTAGACACAGGTAGCTAGAATTCCAATTCTTACTTCATTGAATTTCCAAGCCAAAATTTATTATCTTTTCTTTCTGTGAATCTCTAGAAAGCAGTATAAGTTTAGCATCTAATTTTGAGTAAGAACTAAGAAATAGATGGAGACTTGGTACTTTCAAATGCCCTTTGCCTCCTACTTATCCCTCATTGTATTTTCTTAGTTTTTTAATTTTTTATTATTATTAAATTTCATGAAAATCTACAGAAACTTTGCATTTCCATTCATTCATTGTTGCACTTTTCTCCCTGCACACCCCTCCCCTCCAATTTGTTCTTCTTTTTGAAAAGTAAAAGAAAAATTCTTTCATTGTTATGCAATCCCTCCCCCGAGGTCCACTCCACTATGCAGCCTTTGTTCTGGAATCCTGTCATGACAATAATACATAATCATGTATCTCTTAAATAGTTCTCTCCCTCATCTGTTTCAATGCAGTATACATCATTTATCCCATCTTTCTCAGTCTCCTCCGCAACCCCAATGTCAGTCCCATTTTACACCAGTGGCACTGTGCAGTAATTGTCCTTTTGTGACTGCAATATTTCATTCAGCATAATGTCCTCCAGGGTCACCCATTTTGAATAATATTTCATGAGTTCCTTGTTTTTCAATGCTACATAGTATTCCATTGTGTGAATATAACAGAGCTTCTCTATCCATTAGTTTGTTGATGGGCACTTAGGTTGTTTCCAGCGTTTTGCTGTTGTGAACAAAGCCACGATAAACATGAGTGTGCTCTTATGTTTTTTAATATAAACTTTGTATTTTATACTGGTTTACTTCTTAACTTATTGAATCTGCCTTCCCCTCCACAGATACAACCACTCTAAAGAATTGACTGACTAACTCCATTGTTTCCAAAACTCATTGTCATTAAATCTGAATCCCTTTACCTAACTTGTAAGCACAATAATAAAAAATACCATTTATTCTGAATATCCTTCCTACCAACACAAATCATTCTTAGTATTCTTTAAAGTTAGCATTACTGAATGTGTTGTATATATTCTGGGGTGCAGGGCAGAATCCTGAGGACCATGAAAGTCTAAATAATATGTACTTTTCACACAAGCAGTGCCAGAAATAAAAGTCAAACACAGGTCTTTGTAAGTCAACATACTGTTTTCTTTTAAGTCTTCTCGTCCTCAAAAGGGAGCTGTAAATTCCATTTAAAACCAAAAGCTAACCAACAGCATCTTTCTTAACTTTGACTTTTTCTAAAAAAGAAAAACAACAATACACATGCACACACAAAATCAAAACTCTGAACAGAAGCTTAACTTTCTTTTCAAGAATTGCAGTGGTTGATGTCTTGTATGACCTTCCAAATTTCTGTTTTGTCCTAATAGTAGTAATTCAGAAATATCCACCCACTCCCATCAGGCTGATTCCAACTCCTAGCAACCTTACCATAAATTTCCAAAGCTACAAATCTTCTAGGAAGAAATGCTCATCTTTCTTCTATAGAGCACCTGGTAGAGTCAAACTGCCAGCTTTTGGGTTATCAGGCTAACTAACACCACCACAATCCTAACTTGGCAATAATTTATGCCTAAACTGTAAGGTGTTATTAGTCAAAGCTACTTATTAACATAGAGATGACAACAGTGGGCTTGAGCATGACAGAGATTGTAACAACGGCACAAGATAGGGCAGGACTCAGCTCTGTTGTCCATAGGGTTGCTGTGAGCTGTGGTCCATGCCACAGCCCCTAACCACAGCTTACTATACACATGCTGTTCTTCACTCATGTCCTGATGAGTATAATGAAGGCAGATAGATTTTACTGTCTACTAAAAGCCTCTGTTCTTTGTTAGATAAAATAAAATGCCATCATTTCTTTCAAATCATATATTAAATATTTATGATATTAGCATTGTAAGGATACAAAGTTCACAAAACATATAAGATGGAAAATAGTCAATAATGGTGACATTTTCAATGCAAGTTATAGCATAAGAAGCTTCCCACACAGCCAAATTAAGATATTTATTCAAGAAAGTATTTTAAAAACCTGCATGAAGTCTCCATTGCTTGCAGAATAAAGTTAGCTGTTCACAAAAAAAAAAAGAAAGTGTTACATATTCTGGTTAAAAATTAGAGGCATGATCACAAAAGAAAGGCTCTACAAGAATTGGAAAGGTGAACTGGTCTTGAAAATGGAATAGAATTTAAGTCCACATAAAGAGACAACATTTGCCTTCTGGAAAAAGGGTTAGCAAAGAAAACAAATAATCAAGAGCTAATATACAGAGCTAAGACTGCCAGTGACAAGCCCAGCTAAGGGTGGATGAAAGCTCAGGTAGGTATCAGGAGAAAAAGACAAAACTGAATGGAGTCATTTGGTAGCAATCCAGTTCCCGAGGTTGTATGTCTTCAAAGGAAGAGACTGCCCAGTAGAGTGGCTTGTAGATTCGAACTGCCAGCCTTTTAGTTAGCAGCTCAAGATGTTACCTATTACACCACCATTGGACCTCCTTTACAGAGAAATGTTTATGGAAATAGTTGTAACATGGATCCAAGAACAGAATATGAGTTGACTGATTGTCAACATGGGTAAAATAGTCTTTACTCATCATAATAAAATAAGCAATGAGGCAGTTGTTTTGTGAGGCTTGTTTTCACCCTCCAAGAGACATTTTCAATGTGTTACCTAAATGTATTCAGCAGTCTCTCAGATGTTCATTCTGGAGATAATTCTTCTAGAAGGATACATGCCATGCCAAGAAGATCTAATTGTTTTAATAGAAACCAGTAGAAGAGGTAGGGTTTGTCTTTCTTGTTCATGTAATAAAGGGAATAAGTTTTCAGTTGAATTTTAAGTAAATGTAGTGGTATGGTTTGTTTGGAGGGGGGTGTTTTTGGTTGTTTTGTGTGTTTTTTCTAAAGGCAGTTTCATTATCTCATATCCTTGCTGTCAATATGGAACCAAATCATAGCTAATCCTCCTTAGGGCTTCTGAGATAGTAAACAGTATGGGAAGAGATTGCCCATCCTTCTGCAGCAGAGCTGCTAGTGGATTTGAACCACGAGAAAGACATGGCTTTTGGATTAGCAATGCAGCTCTATGGGCTATACCACCATGGACCTCACATATATAAGCTGGCAGAGCCACAAGTGAGGAGTGAGAGATAGCATGGGACCAGAATACAAATGGAAAGAGATACAGATGAGATATCTTTTCTGCATTTAATTGTCCACATCATGAGAGTAAAGAGATTTTTTAGTAGGAAGCAACGTGATTAGAGCAAGAGAATGTCTTGTTCTGTCTTGTCCTCAATTTTCCACAAGTTTTGCATCTTTCAAAATACAGTCTCTTCTGTCAAGTACATCTTATGTTCTGGTACAATTCTCTTTTTATCATCATTTTTGGTGAATTTTCCAAATTAAATGTTTTTATGTTCTGTCTTACTCCTACCCAGCATTGGACAGGCCAAATGTTTGTGCTATGAAATCTTTAATCCTTTGCAATCTGTTACTTTGCAATTAGATGAAATGCCTGTGATTGAGTTGTACTACAGAATTAAGGGAGAACAACGAAGACTTGCTAATAAAACAATTTAAATACTTAAAAGCAGAGAGAATAAAGACATACAAATACTCATACTTATTTGTTTCTAAGCATGGCTTTGCAGATCAGGAGTTCTTTCTAGTTATGAGCAAGAGGCTTTAAGTAGTGAAAATTTATTTTATTCATTTCACTTATTTTCATGTATTCAACATATATTTAATACTTTAAGAGCCAGTGCCTGTCCTCACTTCTGAATCTAAAAGATAAAGAAAATAAACACTTAAGGTATCAATTCAACTCACTCAGTTGGAACTGACTGATATCTCACCCACCAGAAGGTTTTCAGAGGCTGTAAATCACATGGCAGGAGGATATTGGCCATTTTTCTATTGAGGAGCAGCTGGTGGATTCAAACCACTTACCTTTGGGTTGGCAGCACAACCTCTTACCTGCTGAACTACCAAAGCTCCAAGTATCATCAGATATAAATGAATGATATGATAGTAATGCAGGGTGGATTAAAGTTATGGCTCTAGTCTCAATTTGCATGGCTCTAACAGTGACCACTTATATGTAGTGAGGTGCCCTTGGGCAAGTTTCTTAGCTGTTCTTTAAATATGATTAATACTATCTATCATATCTATCATACATGGATAGATAGTATTAATCATATTTAAAGAACAGCTAAGAAACTTGCCCAAGGGCACCTCATTACATATAAGTGGTCACTGTTAGAGCCTGGAAGAGATCTATATTTGTTCCCATTCCAAAGAAAGGTGATCCAACTGAGTGTGGAAACTACAGAACAGTATCATTGATTTCACATGCAAGCAAGATTCTACTGAAGATCATCCAAAAACGATTAGAACATCACATCAGCAGAGAACTGCCGGAAGTCCAGGCTGGATTTAGAAGGGGTCGTGGTACTAGGGATATTGTTGCTGATGTTAGATGGATCTTGGCTGAAAGCAGAGAATACCAGAAGAATGTCTATCTGTGTTTCATTGATTATGCAAAGGCATTTGACTGTGTGGATCATAACAAACTATGGCTGACTCTGAGAAGAATGGGAATCCCAGAACATTTAATTGTGCTAATACGAAACCTATACTTGGACCAAGAGGCAGTAGTCAGAACAGAGCAGGGTAACACTGCATGGTTCAAAATTGGGAAGGATGTACGCCAGGGATGCATCCTGTCTCCATACCTTTTCAACATGTATGCAGAGCAGATTATCCTTGAGGCTGGGCTCTATGAGGAGAATTGTGGCATCAGGATTGGTGGAAGGTCTATTAACAATCTGAGTTATGCAGATGACACAACCCTGCTTGCTGAAACTGAGGAGGACCTCATGCACTTGCTGCGAAGGGTCAAGGACTGCAGCCTTCAGTATGGACTGAGGCTCAATGTCAAGAAGACAAAGATTCTCACCACTGGACCAATTGGCAGCGTCAGGATGGATGGCGAAGAGATTGAGATTGTTCACACCTTCAGTTTGCTCAGCTCCACAGTCAACACTCTTGGCACCAGCAGTCAGGAAATCAAAAAGCGTATCGCGATGGGAAAGTCTGCTGTTAGGGACCTCACTAAAGTACTCAGAAGCAACAGTGTCTCTCTGGAGACTAAGGTGCGCCTGATACAGGCCATGGTATTTGCAATCGCTTGTTATGCATCAGAGAGTTGGACAATGACTAGGGAGGACAGAAGGAGAGTGGATGCTTTTGAGCTGTGGTGCTGGAGAAGGGTACTGAATGTACCCTGGACTGCCAGGAAAACAAACAGATTTATCTTGGAGAGGATTAAACCAAGCTACTCCCTGGAGGCAAGGATTCTGGGGCTTCGTCTGACATACTTTGGACATGTTGCCAGGAGGGACGGGTCCTTGGAGAGGGACATCATGCTTGGGAGGGTTGAGGGACAACGCAGGAGGGGAAGACCCTCTATGAGATGGATTGATTCGGTGACTGGGGTAATCGGGATGGGTGTGTCAGAGGCGGTGCGGTTGGCGCAGGATAGAGCAGGGTTTAGGGCTGTTGTGCATAGGGTCGCTATGAGTCGGAAACGACTCGACGGCACATAACAACAACAACATCCGCATACATGCACTGTGATGCACTTTAAGTGAGCTAATGCAAATAAAACCCTTGCATGTATTATCATACTTGCAGATGATAAACTCTCAATAAACAATAGTTACAGTACTTAAAACATTGATCAGAGTCCTTCTCCTATTGCCAGCTGAAAAACATGGCTCTGACTATTAGGCTTATGCCCTTGCTTTTGGGAGGAGGTTGGAGTGAACTATAGATCCAGGAAGAGCAGTCACAGCTGATCTTGATTAAAGGAAGACTTCACGAGTCTTTCTGGTGATGCTTAACAACAACTTGATTTTTGACCCAGAAGCATATTCTCTATCCTGCCCTGTACAATTGACGCTCATTGCACTCATGCCTGTTCTCTAAGAGAAGGTACCTCATTGCTATCAAATCAGAACTAACTCATAGCTGACCCTCCAGTAGGTTTCCAAGGCTGTGCACTACATGACAGGGGATTGCCCATCTTTCTTTTATGAAGCAGCTGATGGTTTTGGAGTACCACAGAGGCACTGCCTTTGAGTTGTCTGTGCAACTCCCCATGGACTTTGCCAACAGAGCTCACAGAAAACTGGTACTGTAAAATGATGTCTTCCAACCTTCTTAATAGTCCGTAAGGAGTTTCACTGCTATTCCAAAGTGAAAATTCTCTGGCAGTTCAAATCTTCCAGCAGTTCTTGAGAGAAATAGGAATGATCTCCTATACATATTATTGTTATTGTAGATTGCCTTCGAGTCAGGCATGACAAATAGTGACCCTATGAACAAAAGGCTTGAAACCCTTCTACAACTGTCAACACTTATCAAAGTTCATAGAGTTTCCGGAGGCCCCACTAAATCCTCCTATGAGACAGTTCCAACTTGATGGCGAGAGAGAAAGACTGACCAGCCCCAACCACAAGGAAAATATAAACTTCTTATAAATCCAGAAAGTTTCTTGAAGGTTTTCTCCTTGGAGAAATCATGCCATGTTCCGATTAATACAGAACTTGGGATCTTTGTTCCATATTGCTGTTATGTACTGTCTAGGTGACTACAGCTCATAGTGACACTATGAACAAGAGTTCTGAATGCTGCCTATAGTGAGACTATCTCACCATCTCTGATACACTCACGCCTATTACTATAGCCACAATCCATCCGATCCAGGGTCTTCGTCTTCTACTAAGCATGACCCTTTACTTTTCCAACCATAATGTCCTTCTCTGAGGACTGCAACATGTCCAAAGTATGTGAGACAGAATTTCGGAATTCTTGTCTTTAAGGAGTAACCTGCATTTACCCTTTCCAGGACAGACATATTTGTTATCTTGGCAGTCTATGATACGTTCAATACTCCTCTCCAGCACCACAACTCAAAGGCATCCTTCTGTCAGCCTTAGTCATTGTCCAGCTCTCAGATGCCTAGCAAGCAATTGAGAAGACCATGGCCTGGATCAAGCGCACCTTGGTATGTTCTTTAACACCTAGAGAAGTACCTGACAGCACACTTTCCCAATGCAACTTGGCTTTTGATGTATTGGCTGCTGGTGCCAAGAATGTTAGTTGTGGATCCAAGAAAGACAAAATTGCTAACAACCTTAATCTTTTCTCCATCTATGTGATGCTGTCAATTGGCCTGGTGGTGAGAATCTTTCTTTTCTTAATGTTTATACCATTTATATTGAACACTGCACTCCTTGACCTACTGCAGCAAATACCTCAAGTCCTCCTCTATTTTAGCAAGCAAGGTTGTGTCATTTGAATAATGCAGGGTGTTGATGAGTCTTCCTCCAATCCTGATGCCACATTCTTCTTCATAAAGTCCAGCCTCCCAAATGATCTATTCAGCATATAGATTGAAAAGGTATGGAGAAAAGATACATCCCTGACATACTCCTTTCTTGATTTTGAACCATGCAATGTGTTCCCTTGCTTTGTTCATACAACAGTTTCCTGGTCTGGAGATAGTTTTCACACGAGTGCAATTCAGTTTTTCCATTTTGTGGGAACAAATATATATTGTTTACAAGACCACATAGAAGCTGAAGCTAAAGGACTTACTTTACTCTCAAGTGGGGGCTAGCAACCACTTCACTGTGTACCCTTCCACAGTGTCCAGCACCTGAAGGAAAGGTGGATCAGCTTTGAGAAAGTTAGTATGTGAGAAGTTAATGGAAAAATTTTCTGTCTATCCACTTTATATAAAACAACTACTGGAGCCTAGAATCTCCCTGTCAGCCTCAACTTCTCTCCTCCTTTCGTTATACCTTTAGAAAGATAATCCAAGTGACCGCTTACTTCACTCTGTACTTGAAAGTCCCACAAATTACTAATATAAGGGAGCTCAGGGGTCAAGCTCTAGCTTTCTACATGGAAAAGCTTATGTTGAACAAATAAGTCTTGGAAAAAGTACATCCAGGCTGCATCTTAGAGGCAAGGATGGTGAAATTTCATCTCGCCTACTTTGGGCATGTTTTCAGGAAGAGGCAGTTTTTGGGAAAAGACATCATACTGAGAAAGACAGAGGGTCAGAAAAAGAGAGGAAGATCCTCAATGAGATAGATTGACACAGTGACAGGAATAACATGATGGAGATTATAAGGACAGTGCAGGATGGGGCAAGATTTTTCTCTGCCGTTCATAAGGTCACAACTGTCAGAGTTGACTCTATGACACTCAACAACATGGGAAGCCCAAGTTTGACTCCTGACCTAATGTAACAAGTATGCAACCATCCCTTTTCTCTCTGTCAGTGGAGACTAAATCTTGCTGTGATACTGAAGAGATTTCAGCTGAACTTCTAGACTAAGTTATATTATGAGGAAAGCCTTATGGTCTACTTCCAAAATTCACCAATAGGAACCTTCTAGATGCACGAGCAATGGTGCAGGCAAGAAAGGGCTGTGATTTGTTCTACTTTGTACCTGGGGTGACAGAAATCAGAAGCCCACTCCACAGCTGCTAACAGCAACAGCAGCAAATCTAGAATAAAATGCGATTCTTCCATCCTGAGACAAGCCTTGACAAGACTAAGAAACGTAACATAAGCCAGACCTATCACAAGGGCATCTTCTCTCCTGTCCTTCATATGCTGACAGACTTCTGGCTTTGAAAGCACTAGAAAACACTGGGAAGTGGGGAGGAGTCAGTCTGAACCAAACCTAAGAATGATTAGAGGGCAATGCTCTTAGAGGTGACTTCTTTCATCCTAGACTAAGACTGCTCCCAGCAATACACTCTAAATAGGTATTTTTCTTTTCATGTGGAACTTAATTGGTTTATATTCAAGAGCAAATTACTGGGCTCTGGATAGCTTTAAAGTGCACAGATGAACATTAATGAGGGAAGCAGAAAGCCCCATGCACAGTTCTAGAAGAAGGAAGCAAGGGACCCTGAAAACACCTCCAGTCAAGTCTTCTCACTCTCTAAGCAGCAAACACTCTGAAATGTGGTCGGAGGTTGCTGTTTACAAAAAGCTAACCAACTGATCTTCAGTTTAAGCTGTTATTTCTATCCAAATAAATCAATATGCTGACAAGGTGCATCTCCAAATTCTCACTTCCTGCTAGTGTTTAAAGGGAGGGGGAAATTGTCTTTCATGAGCCAGAACACAGTGTCAGGAAGAGTCTGCTTTTAATTGCATCTCGATGTCAATAAGCAAAAACAGAGTGGGCTTAGAATATTAAAATGGGTAAAGACTCAAGGGTTTTGTGTTTTGATTTTTAAACATATTTTTGGAAAGCTTAAGTCATAAATAGTCAATGCAGAATACAGCCTTTGAAATGCCTACCTGACATAAAATCAACATCAATGTTTAACTTGGAGTCTGAGGAGAATTGCATGTTTCTTTTCAGGTCATTGACTTTCCAAGCAGTCTCTTACTAGTGTTTTGTTTATATTAAGGTTGTGTTTGAAGATGACATGAAGAGTAGGGAACCCCAAGGCCACAGTACAGTTTCCCAATTTTGTTTTGTTTTGTTGATGTTGTTAAATATTATTTGCAATGAAAAATGGGGCAATGATTTGTTTGGTTTGTTGGTTTGTTTTGGGTGTGTAGAACTTTCAATGTTCCTTAACCTAGAAAATCAAGTACAGCAAAAACTGATCTTGAAGCACATTTGAATTCAAATTTTTGAGTGCTTACATGAGCCAGGTACTATGGAAAGTATGTTACTTTATTTGTTCCTCAAAACTGGTTCCATGGATGTTTACACTTAATACAGAAAGCAAATCAGAATTTAGAATTCCATGTGAGAATTAGCTATAACAGGAGAAACGCCTCACCTGAGGGGCTCAGTGCTGGCCCCCGAGGCACATCTTTTCATGCTATGGCAGGACAGGAGACCACTCACTTGAGAAGCTGAGTGTCAGCTCCCCAGTCACCATCCTCCACATAGAATAGAGTTCAGATCAGTTGTTCATAGGGTTGCTATGTGTCCTACTTGACTCAGTGACAGCTAACAACAACACATAGCTAATAGGCAAAAGTACTGAAGTTCAGACCTGGATCTGACTCTAAAAGTTCTGGTGTATTGCCTCTAACTGAGAAGGAGATTAGAGGGTCTTTGCTAGGCCTGAAGTCTTGCCCTGCAAACACAGACATTCGGCATCCACCCTATAGTTTCTTTCTCTGGCTCCCATTCTCCCAAGTCTGAAACTTGACCACATTGTGCAATGGGGAGGCTACAACCACCTACCTGCCTTGATGCTCCATGACTTTTTGTTCTCTCATCTTTCAGGTGCTTCAAAACTGTCTAAGTCATTTCTTCTCTGTCATGTGAAAGATTCTACATAGGGTTCACATTTCCTATTTTAAAGCTTCTCTGCTCCTCTCCCTCGGATCTGTTCCACTCTATTCTATCACAAGCTCTTAGGATGAGGAATTTATTGTTTCCATCACTTTTATCATCATTTCAAAAGGCATAACGATGGGTAGAGATTAAAAAGAAACACTTTAAGTTGTGATTACATCCAAAATGCCAAAGCTCAGTGAAACATTTGATGGTTTACAAATAGCACTTACTTAAATGTAATGGCACATAAGAGAAATTTCTTTGTGAAAGAAAATGTCTTTGTATGCTTAGTTTCCAAAGCCTCTGTGAGCAGTAGAAGCAGCACTTTATTAGCTTCCATTAAGAACAACACTAAGCTCTGCGAAGCTCCACCACGTTTGCCATAGCAATATTTTTTCAAGAGCAACAAATTTACCAAAATGACATGATTCCCTGTAAATCACTACAATATAAACATACATTTACCATTCTCCTAGAGTATCACCTTTATAGAAATTATTTACATATACTTGATATATTACTTAGCCACATTGTCAAATATTATTTATACCAAGTTTGAATTTCAGCAGGATAACTAGCCTTTATTAATTACACAGTGATGGTTATTTTTTCAATTTATTACTTTCAAAGTCTGGTGTCACATTGATGCTGGAACTGACTTCTCATGATAGTTGTTGTTATTGTGTGCTGTCAAGTTGGAATCAACTGATAGCTGACCCTATAGTGGATTATATTTCTAGAGACCCTAGAACTTTCTAGTAATTTCTAGAAACCTTGATTCTCACCACCCTACACCCAGCTTTTCCCTTTTCTGCTTCACTTTCCTCAGCTTGTGATTGTAATTATAGGTATATACTCTTAGGAGAAAATAAAAATTCTAAATTTACCGTAAGTATGAAAGAATTCTATTTATGAACTCAATGAAATCTCCTAAGAAAGCTGTTATATGGAGGAATGGAAAGTTAAGAAATTATTTTAAATCATTAACTAAGAAGCAGTCAAAACTATAAAACAAATATTTGACTTCTTTTGAAATTCACATTAGTTTAGCTTACTCTTAGATACTAAGGGGGCTCTGGTGGACAATTGGTAGAGAGTTGTGTTGCAATCCCAAAAGCAAATGGTTCCAATCCATCAGCCATTCTGTGTGATAAAGATAGCAGTCTGTTCCCATGCTATTTACTACTTCTGCAAACTCATTGGAGGGTCAGCTATGTATCAGTTCTGACTCTCTGGTACAACAATGACAGATAAGTTTAAATCTATCCTTTTGAATAAGGAACTTTATGTCAAATTCCCATCTTCCACTGTAAATTCTAAGAATAACTCAAGAAAAATATAGGAAGACCCTGATAATTCTTATGAAAGAAATGTTGTTTTTAGGTGCTATGAAATGGATTCTAGTGCATGTCTACCCTAAGTGCAACAGAAAAAAAAATACTGTCCAGTCATATACCATCATCACAATCTCTGTTCTACTTGAGTTCATTGTTGCAGTTAACTATGTTAATCCCACTTATTGAGGGTCTTCCTCTTTTTCAGTTTCCTTCTACTAACCAAGTATGATGTTCTTCTCCAAGTATTGGCACCTCCTAATAACATGACCAAAATATAAGAGGAAGTCTCACCATTTTCAGTTATAAAGAACATTCTGGTTGAATTTCTTTGAAGAGAATTATTTGCTCTTATGATGATCCATATTATGTTAAATATTATTTGCTAATGCCACAATACAAATCCAATTCTTGTGGACCAAGAAAAATATAATTAAGAAATTAGATGTGGAAATTATTGCACAATATCATTAATATCACATGAAGCAAAATATTGCTAAAAATCATCCAAAGCTGGATATAATAGTATCTTGATGGAGAACTGCTAGAAGTTAAAACTGGGCTTAGAAGAGGCTGTGACAACAAAGTTATTATTACTGATTGTTTGATGGATCCAGGCCAAAAGCAGAGAACACCAGAAGAATGTCTATTTTGCTTTTCTGACTATGCAAAGGCATTTGACTGTATAGACCATAATAAATTATGGCTAACATTGAGAAGAATACAAATCCCAGAACACTTAATTATGCTTTTGAGAAACCTAGACCAAGACCAAGAAGTTGTCCAGACAGAGCAAGGAAGCACGACATGATTTTAAACCAGAAAAGATGTGCATCAGGGTTGTATCCTCTCTCCAAACCCATTCAATCTGCCTACTGAACAAATTATTTGAGAAGCTGGACTCTGTGAAGCATAATGTGGCATCAGAATTGGAGGAAGACTCATCTGTTTAACCTGTGTTATGCAGGTGACACAACCTTGCTTGCTGAAAGTGAGGAGGACTTGGAGTACTTGTTGCATAAAATAAAAAACTATAGCCTTCAATACAGATTATATCTCCATATCAAAAAAACACGAAACTATTACCACTGGACCATTGAGTAATATCATTATATATAAAGAAAAGATTGAAACTGTAAGCAAATTACTTGGATTCACAATCAACACCATTGGTATCAGCAGTCAGGAGATACAGAGACATATTGCACTAGTAAAGTCTGCAGTCAGGTTCCTCTTCAAATTACTGCAGAGGAAGGATGTCGGTCTGAAGACTACAGTGCCCCTGATTCAGGCCATGGTCTTTTCAATCACTTCCTTTGCATCAGAGACCTGGACAATCAATAAGGATGACAGGAGATGAATGGATGCCTTTGAGTTAGAGTGTTAGAGAAGAGTATCATATTTCCCATGGACTGCCAAAAGAACAAACAGCTGTGTCTTGGAGAAAGTGCAGCCCAAGTACTAATTGGAAGCAAGGGTGACAAAGCTTCACCTCACATAATTTGGGCATGTTGTTAAGAGAGGCTATTTCTTGGAGAGGGACATCCTGCTTGAAAAGGTAGAGGGTCAGCAAAAGAAAGGAAGATCCTAAACAGATGGTTGACACAATGACTTCCAAAATAAATGGATAGAATATATCAGAAATGATAAAGATGACACAGGATAGGGTAGAGATCAGATCTCTTGTTTATAGATTTCTATGAGTCTTACTCGACTCGACAGCATCTAATAATAACAACAATCCAAAGACATCCTTTTTCACCAATCTTCCTCATTCATTGTCCAATTGTTTCATGCATATATTGTTCTTGTTGTTATGTGCCGCTGAAGGTTCAGTAGCTGGAAAATACAGGCTCAGTGACAGAAATGAGGCTGGAGATAGAATGATAGAGTTCTGCACATTCAATGATTTATTCATTGCAAATACCTTTTATAAGAAAAATAAACACAGGCTATACACATGGATCTCACCTGATGGTATGCATAGGAATCAAATAGATTACATTTGAGGAAAGACTCAGTGGAGAAGCTCATTATCAGCAGTGAAAACCAGGCCGGTTGCTGATTGTGGCACAGACCACCAAACTACTCATATGCAAGTTCAAGCTGAAGTTGA
>NW_006399771.1:15293597-15315570 GCF_000299155.1 Elephantulus edwardii | reverse complement strand
ACTGGTCCTTGGAGAGGGACATCATATTTGGCAGAGTGGAGGGGTGGCAAAGGAGAGGAAGACCTTCAATGAGATGGATCAATTCTGTGACTGGAGCGGTGGGAATAAGTGCATTTGAGATGGCTAGGTTGGCACATGATAGAACAGCATTTAGAGCTCTTGTACATAGGGTCGCTATGAGTCGCAAGTGACTCGATGGCACATAACAACAAGAACATGTACAATAGCTCTGAACCCTGCTCTATCCTATGCCAATTTATAGTCTTAGACACTCCTACCACCACACCCCCTGTCCCTGAGTCAATCCATGTCATCAAGGGTCTTTCTCTCTTCCACTCTCCTCCCACCCTCTCAAGCATGATATCCTTCTTCAAGGACTAGTCCCTCCTTGCAGCATGCCCAAAGTATGTCAGACAAAGTTTCAGTATCCTTGCCTCCAGAAGCAGACTGGTTTCACCCTCTCCAGGCCTAATCTGTTTGTTCTCCTAGTGGTTCATGGTATATTTGGTACTTTTCTCCAGCACCACAGCTCAAAGATATCAATTCTCTTTCTATCATCCCTAGTCATTGTCCATGCATATGAGATGATTGAAAATAACATGGCTTTATTCAGGTACACCTTAGTCCTTTAAGTAATCTAGAGCTTTAGATGGATACTTTTTAGAAGATTTCCCTAGTGCAATACGGAGTTTGATTTCTTGACTGCTGTTTGCATGAATATTGAAGTGGATTCCAGTAAAATTAAGTCTTTGACAAGTATAAGTTATGGCTCTTTTTAACAAATGGATTGAAGAGTGGGGTTTTTCCCTAAAGAAATAATCATAAAACAATACAAATACAGTTAAGATTCTTGTTTTGACATTGTTATGTGGTTGAGGGAAGGAAATTGCCACTCCATAGACAACAGAGCTGAACCTGAAGGTTAAAAAATAGGACACAATTGAGATCAGAGCTCCTGATGTATTTGGTTTGAATTTGAAATAAATCTTAGCCTGGCTGTGTTACGCAAATTTCCAGGAGGTGAATTAATGGAAATGCAGAGGGCACAATCACAAGGATCAGACTTTGTTTCTGATCCCCATCTTCAGCACAGAAGGATTCCATGCCTGGGCTAGAACTTAAAAAACTTAGAGAAGAACTTGGCACATCCTGTGTACCTTCTATAGGAAGATACTTCTTGAGGCACTGTGTGATCTTTCCTAAGTAGAGCACTGAGTCACTTGAGCAGTCATTATTTAGAGTGCTCAGACGAAAGAAGAGAATTGGAGGCTGAAAGTTTAACAGGGAGAGTGCAGTTGACTGTTTCTTTCCCAGCACTAATGGGGTCACTGGCCACTTCCCACCACCCCTCCCATTCTCAGTATAGTAAACTAGCCAACAGTCCCTAAGAAAATGTTTCAGTATCTCTGTTTTCCAGCTAAAATCATATGAACTTGACTTCAGAACTGAGAACAGAAATGGTTCTTTTCCTAAATATAAGTTCTGGCATAGCTTAAACGTCACTGATGCAAATAGTAAGCCATAATCTTCCTGTGCATTAAAGACATAAGGTAAAGACAGGCCAACATATTTTGAGATTGTAAAAGTTAACTAAGGACTTCACCTCAAAAATGGAAGCTACTGTTGAAATCAACTTGTACGCCTCATCCTTCCTACTAAAAATGTTAATAAGTCTTACTTAATCAAGTGATAAATTTAAATAATACATTAGCTTTGCTCTTCCGAGTCTATCAGTGAATATTATTAACACTGCTTCTTTCTCAGAAGGGTAGAGAGACAACTCAGGAGAGGAAGACCCTGGGTGAGATGCATTGATACATCTGGAGAAATGGGGTTAGGTGTGTTGGAGTCAGTGAGATTGGCTCAGGACAGGGCAGGCTTCAGAGCTGTTGTACATAGGATCGCTATCAGTCACAGGTGACTCAACGGCACATAAAAACAACATATTTTATATGACGTTTGTTTTGTGTTCTAGAGGTCATTGGGCTCCAACTTTATGTTCCCAACCAAGTTCTTTCTTTCTTTACATCCCAGGGCCATGTCATCTGTGGTAGTGTCCAGAATGATTTGGGCTTTCATTGTAGAATTCTTTCCTTTTACTGGGGTCAGCACATATGGTAGTAGCAGTGTTGCATGGGGAACATCTGCTGTGGAAGATGTCAGTTTAAAGACTGAAGACTAAGATGCATATGACTGTAGCCATGGTATTTTTAACTGCTTTATATGTATCTGAAAGATGGACAGTGAAGAAAGGACTGAGGAAGAATTCATGCCTTTAAACTGTAGTGATAGCAAAGAGTGTTGAGTACCCCATGCAGTGCTAGAAGAACAAGCAAATCTGTATGAAAGAGAGGGCAATCAGGGCGTTCCTTAGAGGCAAGCTGATGAAACTTTGTCTCACATTCTTCAGGCATATTGTCAAGAGGTGCCTGACCTTGAGGGGGAAAAATATGGTAGTAAAAGTTGAGGATTAATAAACGAAAGGAAGACCTTTAAGGAGATGAATTGACACAGTGACTCCAATAAGGGCTTAGCATGGTGGATACTGTGAGGAGGGCACGGGGTAAAGCATGGTGCCAGTCTGTTGTTCACAGGGTTACTGTGAATCACAGCTTACTCAACGGTAACTAACAATCACTTAAACAACCATAATCTCTATCTGAATGAGAGAACTGAGTAATGAGTGCCCATTAATCAGCAAAATATTGGAGGCAGCTTAGGAAGACCATTCAAAGTCACATATGTCCAAATAAAAAGAAAAGCATCCAAATGTAGTACTTCGGAAGACTTAAACCTCCTGGAAGTGTTAAACATTGAAGCAGATAATCTCAAAGAACTCACCTCTCTGGAGGATTTTTAAAAATAAAATTTGGGGCACAGTTTTGTCGTCCTGCTTTAAGGCAGGAGAAAAGACAAGGTGATCTCTCATGGGATCTAGAGGCCCTGTGATTCATCAAAGGTGTTTAAAAGCAAAGGCCTTAAGAGGAAAAGACTGTGACATCAATCTAAATCAAGACTCCCAGGCACTTTCCCTTTTGTTTTTTAACTTCTAATCTCTCACGGCATTTTCATAGGCCCTATCACAGTAGGACGTACCCTCTGCGATTGCTGTGATGAACAATGATAACAGCACTTAGATTTTCCAGTCTCTTCCAAAGTAATCCATTTTTGACAATGAAAAATAGAGGCAACAAATTCGTGAAGCTAGAAACTCCAGTGACAGATCTGGGGAGTTGATTTAGCAGAGTGAGTTTCCATACATCAACCCTAGCTAACTTTCTTGGAAAAATGCCCACAGTCATGAACTCCCAGGGGAAAGTCAGACAAATGCAATGAAAGCAAAATCATAGCACATCGACTATCCTACCAGATGCTTTTGTTTTGGTGAAAATGTTTTTAATAAGTGGAGCTTACATAGACATACACATACACATACACATACACACACACACACATACACATACACACACAAATTCATCCAGAAGATGTAAAATTTCACATTGTAATGAGTTCTTGGAAACAGAAGCACTAATGATCCAAGCCCTCTGTTGTGCTGAAATGACTAGTCAGTCGCCATTGAGTGAATTCCAGCTCATTGAAGCCCTGTGTGAGTCAGAGTAGAACTTTGCTCTATAGCATCTTATATGACTGGTTTCTAGAGTATAGATCACCAAGGTTTGTTGGTTGTTCGTTTGTTTCCATTGTGCTCTGGGAAAATTTGAACCTCCAACTTTTTTGTCAACAGGTTATTAACTATTTTTACCACCAGGAACTCCTAAAAACTAGAGATATTCTGTTTCATGGATGCCAATTTAATCTAACTTGGAATTTTACACATTAAAATGGGCCCACAGTTTGACTGTAAGAAAATGGCTACTGAAATGACTCTGTTGGAAACTGTGAGGCAGGCATTAGGCATAATTGCACGAAAAAATATTGTGCTAAGCAAAAAAAAGCTGAATGCAAAGCTACATCTACAGCTGGGTATATACTTTTGTGTGGGTTTTAAAAAAATATTTTCATGTGCATGAAAACATTTGGAGATCTGTAAAAATGGGAACAATTTTCTTAGAAAGCTAATATCCTAGCATTTGAGGCTCTTTTTTAACCTTTATGTGATAAAAATGTATACATATACATTTAGATACACACACAATTTATTTTAAAATAATAAATGGCCACTCTTTCAAAATTCAGTACATTATATTCTAGTTTCAGAACAGGTTTATATACAGCTTTCCAACCTGTCAGTGACCCCTGGTGGAACAGTGGATAAGCAGAAAACACTAGCCCAAAGGTCAGCTCCCTCAACCTGTCACTGCATGGGATACCACATCTTCTTCTACAAAGATTATAGACTTGGAAAGCATAGGAGGTAGCCCCACAGTGATCTTCAGAGTTACTATCCATCAGACTTGACTCAACAGCTGTGAACTTTTGGGATGCAATGAGTTATGTAAGTTGAAAAATGAATAAGGAAGACCAAAGAAGAGTTGGTGCCTTGGAATCGTGAGTGTTGGCTATGCCATAGACTGCCAAAAAATAAACAAGTCTGTTTTGGAGGAAGTATAACCAAGGTGTTCCTTAGAGATAAGGATGGTGAAACTTCTCACACACTTTGAGCATATTGGCAGGAGAGCACAATCCTTCGAAAAAGCCATTGCACTACGAAAGGTCATGAAGGAGAGGAAGAGTCAACAAGATGGATTGTCTCAGAGAATAACCCAATGGGCTTGAGCATGACAGATCATGAGGAGAGCGCAGGACAGGGCAAGATTTAGGTCTGTCATTCTCAGGATTCCAATGAATTAAAGTTGACTCAATGGCACCTAACGACGACACGTGTTATATGGAAACAGGCATAAGCCTACATGACGCCACCTTCATTTCCTTCTCTCTCCTGAGATTTCAGCCAGCCTCAACACATGCTAATTTTATTTCTGTTTTAACTATGATCTGCCAGATGATGCCTTCTTTGCCTTTTTCCAAATTTGTTTGCCCAAGAAATTGCCCAGTGGATTATTCCAGGAATATATTTATCATTTCCCGTTAAGAAATGAGAAAAAGAGTAAAGTCAAAAGTCATGAAGGCAAGCACCTGCAATGCTTCTTCTATGTTTGTGGGGCGGTGGTGTTATGAATCACGTCATGCATCATACGACACTAAGAGAGTAGAAATTAAGATAGGGCTGAGAAATGCTCTGTGGCTGAAATAAAATCTTGACTGGCAAAGATAGATTGTGTGTGGGGGATGAATGATTCCTCGGCCTACAACAAAACGGGCAAAATAAATAAATGAAGTCTTCTACTCAATACTAATGCAACATTAAATGCATTGATAGAAAGTTTATAAATTTTTAGATTCCACCAAAGAAGCAATTGATCCAAAGTATTTTATGGAATAACAGATAAAAACATGTATTTTAAAGGCCAACCGAGTTCTAAAAAACCAAAAAATAAGCTTACTAAGATCAAATCAATTCTGACTCATAGCAGCCCTGTAGAACAGCAAAGAACCACCCCAGAGGGTGTCTGAGGATGTAACCTTTATGAAAGCAGACTGCTACATCTTTCTTGGTGAGTTTAAACCACTGACCTTCCATTGGGCAACTGGACACTTACTCACTGAACTACAAGGACTCTTTATATTCTACATGGCCATCAACTTTTGTTCCCCTCACCTATCTCCATAAAGCTCACCACAGAAAACTGTTTGGGGTTTGCCCTCCTGCAATAAAAACCTAGTAATCTTTGAATCTATATGATGAATTTCACTTCACTGAGAATCCATTCACTCCTACAAGACTTTGTCTTATTTCTGACAATGAAGGAAATCTAAGAGTCCCTTCCTGATCTACCACTACATTGTGGAGAGATACTTTCCAGACTTTCTGTGTCATTTCTTAAATCCCAGTTATAAAATCTGAAAAAGTAGATAAGGAAAATTTTGTGTTACAGGTAAAAGCTATGCTACGGCTGTGAAGTAATATAACCTCATTATTGATGTATATCAAAAAAGAAAAGAAAAAAAACACTGGATACCAAAAAAGGAAAATAAAGTCTAATTCCATACTAAAAAAAAATTCATCTAACTTATTTTATAGCTTGCCTGTGGCTTTCACATGCCAAGTTCATGTCTATTCATAAATGCCATTGTGAGTAGTATATCAAATAATTTCTGTGAAGCTTACAAATAATGAAAAAATGGACAAAGTTTATTCCCCCCAAAAGTAACTAAGATGTGTGATTGCATAATACATGTATATATAAATTTATATAATAAATAATTGATTCTTTTATTTACATTTTGGACTCTCACACCTGCTGTGTCTTTAAAGTGCAAAACCATATATACTGATAGAAGAAAAAAACCACTTAATGTTTAAAATATATACTGTACTTTCTTAAAAGGTAATGCACCAAAAATAGGACAGAGATTTTCTTGTCATTCATGGAAAGATGATTAACTTTAGCCTAATCATCATAAAAATCCAACAACTTTGACTTCTTCCCATGTCTGACATGCCAGAAAACCTCTCTAGATTGTATTTCTTCTCCTTTCCATGTTGTAGTTGAACTAGTCACTTCAAGAGGCCTGTGACAAGCTATAGTTAATAAGTTTTCCATGGTGTCAAAAGTAATAATATTAATGTGCCGTCATGAGTTAAATTAATTTTGGATTGTGCACTGGCCTGCATAAATGTGAATGACATTTCAAAATATGATCAGGCAGGAGCCGAGAAAGAGCCAAGTGGCAAAGCAGAATGGGATACATGAGAGCAGGACAGCCAGCCGCAAGCACTGGTGAGCACAGGCAGGCAATGTGGGTATTATTACAGCAAATGGGGGCCCTATTTTTTTGTTTCAGTTTATTTTGCCCTTTAAAACAAATCCTGCAGAGACATTTTGTCTTTAGAGAAAGCAGAGATGTTTGACATCATCACTTCCTGTTTGGAAATGAAAGTCCATCTTCTTGCTAATCTCTAATTTCAAGTGTCTTCAACCCATGTATTTTTTTTTCTGTGCCTGCAAAAGACAGTTGATTGGTAATAGATTTTTAAACTGATGACCATAAAGTAGCATTTTAAAGTCTTAATAGTTGTGTTTATTTCCCAGATTTCTTCAGACAGATGCACTCAAGCACACACACACACACACACACATATCCTACCAACAGCACAGATGAAAATACTTTCTGGAAACAGTTAAAAGAAATATGTTGAATCTAGAAGTAAAATATTTTAGGATAACTCAGGGATCAGATGACCAGAATGGCTGCTTTAATATCTTTCCCCATTACCCTCTGTGCTTTAGTAGTTCTACTGTGGTAACCAGAAATCAAATTATGAGAAAAATGGAGATTTTGCTTTTGAGGTTGTCAATCTAGATCGAAACTAGGTAACAGTTGTAGGAGACTTTGTACTTTCTGTACTAAAACCCTAACAATTCTGTTTAGGCAGCATCTCAAAGTAGTTCTGTTGTTATGATGTCCTGTCAAGTAGATTTGACTCATAATGATACTATATGACAGTGTGACTAAAAGGTTAGCAATTTAAACCCACCAGCCTCTCTACAGGAAAGGAGGAGCGTGGGGGGAGACTTGACAATCTGTTCGCATAAAGATAGCAGCTTAGGAAATCCATGGTAATTAGCATCTTCATTTCCTTTATGAGTTTATTAGCATAATTTTCTTCTTTGGTTTGTTTGAGGGTGCTGTTGACGTTCCATTTTATTTTTAAACTTATATTTGAAATTATATACAATGACTTCTATTTTAATAAAGTTAATGGTATTTCAGTAAGGACTGTGTGCATTGTTGGTTACACATCTATCCTTTATGATGTGGAAGTACCATTTTTCTCACTTGACATGAGAAATATGAAAGGAATATTCCAAGAGCACATGACTGTTAAATCAGTCTGTATTTTAGCTCAAGTCAATCTGACTTCAAAGTCATTGCTCCTAATAATGGATAATGACAACCTTTACCCTATTGCTTCTGAGCCCTGTGGTGGTGTAAATGGTTAACATACTAGGCTATTATCAAAAGAGCGAGGTATTCTAATCTACACAAAAACACCTCAAAAGAAATATTTTGTGATCTACATACAATCAATAAAGTCCTAAAATCCTACAGAACACAGTTCAGTTCTGGTACACATGGGTCTTCATGAATCAGATTCAACCTGACAACTGATAGACTGGCCTTTCTTTCCAGTAATCAATTCACTGTGTAAGACATATGCATATCTTCTATGGTAAAGCAATTAAGTCTTTGTAACTTATACATTTAACACATCAACAAAGGAAATGATATATATGTAGAAGACTTTAGCAATCAGATTATTTACTTCGACAGGCATGTACCTGTGGATTTTTCTTTGCTGGACCCTGCCGAGACAAAGATGAACTTTGTTTGGACATTGTTTCTGCACTCAAGAGATTTATAGACCATGAGCTGTCTGGACATGGGAAGTTTAGGAGGGATGAATGGTGAGAATTTGAATTTGAAGGGGTTTATAAAGGATGGTTAGGAATTTAATATCCTGAGAATAAGGGCTTCAAACAAAGCATAGGAACAAGGTGAGCATTTATAAAATTTAGAGAACTTAAAGATGCCTAGATCTGCTTGGGATAAAGTACACATGAGAGGAGAACGGTTGATGGGGAAGGTGTATTTTCCTAGGACCCTAGATGTATGAGTTCTAGCTTATTATTGTGGTAGGGAGACAGGGTATCTTTGATGGCAACATCACTTCCAGATCTTACAAGTGAACCCTTTGGCATTACCAATGTGAATTGGGGACCCTTGCTTCTGTTGAGGAGGTTTTTGCAGTGAGGGAAAGAAAAGTCAAATTTGATTTTTTTAAGAAATAGAATTTCTAGACTTTGCTGCTATTAAAGGAGTAAGGGGCAGAGAACCATTAAAAATATTTCCAATTACAGTTTGTTTGTCTGAGAAAGGAGCAGAGAAGGAAATAAATGAAGTTACAGAAAGATAAGTGGACAATAATGTATGCTGAATTCTAGATGTTGATTATAGCACAGATCACTTATTGTCTTATTAGCACTCTTTCTTTCTCTATAACTTGTTTCATTTAAATACTTTATGTACAGCATTTAATTATATGTCTTGGAGAAGGACATAATGCTTGGTCAAGTGGAGGGTTGGCGAAAGAGAAGAAGCCCCTCAACCATGGACTGGCAGTGACTGCTGCAGTGGGCTTGAGTGTGTCAGGTAGTGTGAGGATGTAGCGGGGTAGGACAGGGTTCAGATCTGTTGTTTGTAGGATCGACTCATTGGCACTTAACAACAGCTACAACAACAACAACAACTCAAAATCAAGTTGCTCATTCTCCTGCCTCTTTACCAATCTAGTCATTTTCCTAAAAATACTCAAAAATAGCTAAAGCAAGAAGCTGTATGCTGCCTTTTTAAAAAATCTCCAAAGTGAAAAATAGCCTAAACAACTGTAAATATAGCTTCTGCTCTTGCAAATTAGGCTGGAATGTATTCAAGTTTCCTTTGGAATTTCTTACTTTCCAGTGCAACTCTCCTTGAGTTAGCAGGCAGGTATAGTAAACCACTACTCCTTGCCATACTCCTTAATATGCTAAACCAAGTAAGTGCAGGTCCACTGAGGGCTTGAGCATTGCCCAAGGATAATGGACTTCAGCTCTATGTGATGAACCACCACCCCCAAGCCTTCCTGCTGAAGTAACATCTGATATAGGGCTTGATAGTGAGTGAGGCATCTTACCAGCACCTCTAAACCCTGCTTGCCATCTATTTATGTCCAGCAATACAGTAAGAAGGCCAACGTAGGTGATGTATGCACAAAAATACGTGTATGACATTATCCTCCCATTAATACAAAGAAAATAGAGGTGCCATCTATGTGTCAGACATTGTACTTAGCAACAATTAGCAGAGAATACAAAAAACCTAGGAAAACATGATTTTTTTAAATCTTCTGTAATTACATATGGATGGAAATGCCACTGTTCATTAGAAGTAATGACATCACCAGTATACCTTAGCATTGACCATATTCTAGGCATTTTTCTAAATACTTTACATATCTCCTCTCACTTAATCCTCACAATGAGAGCAATGATTTGAGACTATTATTATTATTATTAATCTCCACTTTATACAGTAAGAAAGTGAAGCTCATGGTGTGGAAGCAATTTGCCCAAAGCCACAGCTCATACACATCAATTGAGGTTTCAAATCTAGGTCTATTTAACTTTAGGTGTCTGCCCTGTATCTCAACCACACAGCCATCTCTACACTGCATTCATTGACCATTCCACAGCTTTGGCCGAATAACAGAGACTATAGGAATTATGATGCCTTTGAGCTGTGGTGCTGGAGAAAAGTATCGACAATACCATGGACTGCTAGGAAAACAAACAGATTTGTCCTGGAAAGGGTTAAACCGGGTGGCTCCTTGGAGGCAAGGATTCTGAGGCTCCGTCTAACATACTTTGGACATGTTGTAAGGAGAGACAGGTCCTTGGAGAGGGACATCATGCTTGGGAGGGTGGAGGGACAGTGCAGGAGAGGAAGGCCCTCTATGAGGTGGATTGATTCAGTGACTGGGTAATTGGGATGGGAGTGTCAGAGACAGTGCAATCGGCACAGGACAGAGCGGAGTTTAGGGCTGTTGTACATAGGGTCGCTATGAGTCACAAATGACTTGACACATAACAACAACAACAACAACATAGGAATTATTATTTGTTTAGAGAGGTGGTTGTGTTTTACATTTTCTTAATGCATTGTTTACCATCAAAATAATCCCTTTCCTGCAGGTAGTTAGAGTTAGCCCTTCTTGGGGGAGAAGGGGGGAAAGGGGAAGCATATTCTCCTACTTTTTTTCTCTTATTTTACTTCATTAAATGCCTTTGAGGACAGAGAAACACATTTTACCATCCTGCTGATTCAAGATAATGTAATTTATCTCTGTTTAGCCAATCTATTTAACTCAGGCAACCTCAGAAAGGTAAAGAAAAATCAGGAAGCTTGTGTTTGGACATGCTTCCACCCCTCTGAGAATCCCTTTCACCTCCACAGTCTACAAATTTCTGTGGAAGACCTTGAGACGGTCATTGAGGAATTGTAGCCTGCTGATTCCTGTGCATTCAGGAAGACATAAAAGCAATTACAAATTGCTTAACAGATGAAGCATAATATTAGAGATGAAGAATCTGGCTGTGAACCAACTTACACCAGGGACACCTGTGGTATTTTTCCCCCCCTCAATTCAGTATCTTGTGCTAACTATGCCTTCTTGGCATAACATTGAATACTATTGAATAATGATATAGCATAAAAAAGACATTAACATTTCCAAAGTTTTTGCCACAGAGAAATATAAATGTGGATTGAGGAGCTTTAACAGACCTGTGTTCTAGGTTTTAATAACCATGTTGCATTGTTTTCATTGTTGTTGTTGTTGTTGTTGTTGTTTGGTGCTGTTGAGTACAATCCACAGTGACCCTGTGAACAATAGATCTGAATGCTGTCTTGTCTGTGCCATTCTCACTCTACCTGATACACTTGAGCCCATTGCAGAAGTCACTGTGTCAATCCATCTGGTTGACGGTCTTCCTTTCTATTACCAACCCTCCACCTTTCCAAAAATGTTGTCCCTCTCCAAAGAACTGTCTCTCCTAATAACATGTCCAGAGACAAAGCCTTATCACCTTTGCCTCCAAGAAGCACTCTGGCTGCACTTTCTTTAAGACATATTTGTTTGTTCTTTGACAGTCTGTGAGATTCTCAGTATTCTTCTCCAGCACCACATCTTCTTCAAAGACCAAATCTTCTCTGTCATCCTTATTCATTGCCAAGCCCTCAGATGCACAGCAAGCGATCAGAAAGGCCACGACCCAAATCAGATGAAGTTTAGTCTTCAAACTGGCATCATTGTTCCTCAATAATTTGGAGAGGGCCCTAACTTCAGAATTTCCCAGTGCAATACATCTCTTTCAGTCCAAAATTGACCAATCATGCAGTTGAAGTGTGTTAATGATAAATTGTAACTAGAATGTAAAAGTTGGAAACAATGAAGAAGGAATGGTAGTTGGAATGTATAGAAGTTGGAATTTACGAACTTGCTAACAGAAATGAGACTGGAAATAGAATGAACAAATTGTGTATGTTCAATGATAGATTCATTGCAAATATCTTTAAAAAAAAAACACAAACGGTAACTTTACACATGCATGAACCAACTCATAGCTGACCCTCCAGCAAGTTTTCAGAGGCAGTAAATTACATGAGAGGAGATTTTTCTTATACCAAGTACCTGGTGGATTTGAACCACATGCCTTCAGGTTGGCAGTGCAACTCCTTGCCACTAAGCCACCAAAGCCCCGTTGTTGTTGTTGTTGTTGTTGTTGTTGTTGTTAGGTGCCATCAAATTCACTACAGCTCATAGCCACCCAATGAACAACAGATCCAAACCACACCCTATCTTGTGCCATCCTTGCAATCTCTGATGTGCTTGAGCAATCTATGATGTCCCTGAACCTACGGTTACAGTTGCTGTGTCAATCTATCGTGTTGAGAGTCTTTCCCTCTTTCGCTGATCCTTTACCTTTCCAAGTATAATGTCCTTTAGACAACAGACCCAGAGGATGTGAGATGAAATTGCACCATCCATGCCTCTAAATGAGACGCTGGTTGCACTCCCTCCAAGCCACATTGGTTTGTTCTTTTGGCAGTCCATGGGTTGTATATTCAGCACTCTTTTTTTTTTATGGTGCCAATTTTAAATTCATCTTTATTTGAGACATTGCATTTTCCATTTACAATACAGTGATAATAAAGTGCAATGTTAATTCCTTTCTCTATACACATTCCATATTCAAGTATTGAGAATGCCCAGAAATTTAGTCTAGCAGTTTAGACTTTTTAACTGCAGTGTGCTACAAATTTGGGCCCTTCAAAATTTAACTGTGGGACAATGAAGGCTAAAGTATGAAGATTGGTTTAGTCAACCTCTTCAATGGTGGGTCCAGAAAAGGTGCCACCAGGTAGAGGAGCTCTACCACCAGGGAAGCCACCAGGCATGCCTCTGGGCATGCCTCCAGCACTCTGGTACAGCTTGGTGATGATGGGGTTGCAGACCTTCTCTAGTTACTTCTGCTGATGCTCACATTCCTCCTTTTCTGCAGTCTGATTCTTATCAAGCCAGCTGATAATTTCATTGCACTTGTCAAGGATCTTCTACTTGTCCTTGTCATTGATCTTGCCTTGAAGCTTTTCATCTTCAACTGTTGCTTTCCTATTAAATGCATAAGACTTAAGGGAATTCTTAGAAGACACCTTATCTCTTTGCTTCTCATCTTCAGCTTTGGGTTGATGCTCTTGTTCAACTCCTTTCCATTGAAGAAATTCTGAAGAAGCTTCTGAATCTTGGGAATTCTGTTAGAACCACCCACCAGGACAATATCATGGATCTGTTACTTGTCTAGCTTGGCATCCCTCAGAGCTTTCTCCACAGGGTCCAGAGTGCCACGGAAAAGATCAGCATTCAATTCTTCAAAGCAGGCCCAGGTAATGGAAGTATAGAAGTCGATTCCCTCATACAGAGAATCTATCTCAATACTGGCCTGGGTGCTGGAAGAAGTGTGCGCTTTGCACACTCACAAGCAATGCGGAGGCTCTGACAGTCCTCTTGTTTTCACTGATGTCTTTCTTATGCTTGCGCTTGAACTCTGCAATGAAATGGTTGACCATTCTGTTGTTAAAATCTTCTCCACTCAAGTGGGTGTCTCCAGCTGAAGACTTGACCTCAAATATCCCATCTTCAATAGTGAGGATTGACACATCAAAAGTGCCACCTCCTAAGTCAAAGATCAGCACATTCCTTTCAGCACCAACCTTTTTGTCTAGACCATAAGCAATAGCAGCAGCAGTTGGATCATTGATGATTTGGAGGACATTGAGGCCAGCAATGGTTCCAGCATCTTTAGTAGCCTGGCGATGAGAGTCATTGAAGTAGGCTGGTACAGTGACAACAACATTGGTAACAGTCTTCCCAAGGTAGGCTTCTGCAATTTCCTTCATCTTTGTGAGAACCATAGGGGACACCTCCTCTGGATAGAAACTTTTGGTCTCTCCTTTATATTCTACTTGGACCTTGGGCCTGCCTGCATCGTTCACTGCCATGAAGGGCCAGTGTTTCATATCAGACTGCACAATAGCAGCATCAAATCTTCATCCAATGAGACGTTTGTCATCGAATACCATGTTAGTAGGATTCATTGCAACTTGATTCTTTGCCTCATCGCCAATCAATCGTTCGGTATCGGTAACTGCAACATAGCTTGGGGTGGTCCGATTGCCTTGATCATTTGCAACAATCTCCACTTTCCCATGCTGGAAGACCCTTACACAAGAGTAGGTGATGCCAAGATCAATGCCAGCTGCAGGGCCCTTGGACATGGTTGCTTCATGCAGGTCCCAGGTGGTGGAGGGGAAGAACCGTACCTCAGTGCTGCTGCTGTGCTAAATGAGACCTCAGTACTCTTTTCCAACACCACAATTCAAACATATGTATTTCTTCTTCTTCTGCCATCCTTATCTCTCAGGTAAGTTCTGCCAACTCTCAGATGCATAGAAGTGAATTGAAAAGAGGATGTCTTTACAGACTTGTTGCATTGGGAAAGTTATTCCACAGGGCAGAATCGTCATTTTTCAGTAACAGAAAGGAGACCATGATAGCATATTTCATAGTTGTAGTGAACATACCAATTAAGTGATATGTAGAAAGTTTCTTGCACATAAAAGGTGCCTATTATCAATAATGACTAATATTTATTTAGTACTTACTTTAGGCATTTATTTAGTACTTAATTTAGGCATGTTGCTAGGAGAAGCGATTTCTTGGAGAGGGACATCACGCTTGGAAAGGTGGAGGGTCAGTGAAGTAGAGGAAGACACTAAACCAGTTAGAGTGACTGAAGTAATGGACTTGACTGTGTCAGAGATTGTGAGGTTGGCACAGAATAGAACAAGGTTCAGATATGTTGTTCACAGGGTTGCTATGGTGTGTACTCAACTCAGTGGTACCTAACAACAACAACAACAATATCCTTAAAGCAGTCCTTTGATTTGTTGTTGTTATGTGTCGTCGAATCACTTGAGACTCTTAGTGATCCTATGTACAACAGCCCTAAACCCTTCTCTATCTCTTGCCAATCTTATTGTCTCTGACACACCTATCCCCATTACCCCAGTGATGGAATCGATCCATCTCATCGAGGGTCTTCCTCTCCTGTGCTGTCCCTCAGCCCTCCCAAGCATGATGTCCCTCTCCAAGGACTGATCCTGCCTTGCAACATGTCCAAAGTACATCAGATGAAACTTCAGAATCCTTGCCTCCAAGGAGCAGCCTGGCTTCACCCTCTCCTGAACGAACTTGTTTGTTCTCCTAGCAGTCCATGGTATAGTCAATACTCCTCTCCAGCACCAAAGTGCAAAGGCATCAACTCTCCTTCTGTCATCGCTAGTCATTGCCCAGCTCTCTGATGCATAGCATGTAATGGCAAAGACCATGGCCTGTATCAGGCACACCTTAGTCTCCAGACAGACATTATTGCTCCTTAGTACCTTGGAGAGGTCTCTGACAGTAGACTTTCCCAATGCAGCTCATCTTTTAATTTCCTGGTTGCTGGTACCAAGAGTGATGATTGTAGAGCCAAGCAAACTAAAGCTGTCAAAAATCTCATTCTCTTCACCATCTATCATGATGCTGCCAATTAGCCTAGTGGGGAGAATCTTTCTTTTCTTGATGTTGAGCTTCAATCCATATTGGAGGCTGCAGTCCTTGACCTTCTGCATCAAGCGCTTCAGGTCCTCCTCAGTTTCAGCAAACAGGGTTGTGTCATCTGCATAACACAGATTGCTGATGAGTCTTCCTCCAATTGTTGATGTTATTACTCTCATTTTACTGATGAGAATTGTGTGATGCTCAGGAGTTAAGATATTCCCAGATCATTCATAAAATTAGTAAGTTGTAGTAAGCAAACAACGCAGCTGTCTAATTCTAATCTTACACACACACACACACACACACACACACACACACACACACACACTCAAAACCCAAAAGCCAATTTGCTGTAAAGTTGAATTCAACTCATGGTAGGCCCAAGGGTGTCTGAGTAGAACTATGTTCCATAGCTTTTCCAGTGGTGGATATTTTGAAAGTAGATCACTAAGCCTCTTCTGAGGCACCTATACTTACCATCAGACAACTCACTGTCATCAAGATGGTGTCTTGCTCATAGAAAACCTTTGGTGGGTTTCCAAAACTGTAAATCACAGTTGGGAGAGACTGCCTATCTTTCCACCACAGAGTAACTGGTGAATTTGCACCATCAGACATGCAGCCTTTTGGGCCTACAATTTTGTGTGGGTTCAAGCTTCCGATTTTTCAGTGGGTAATGAAGCACTTAATTGCACTATCCAAAGAAATTCAGCCATGAAACTGTTGTTGTTATTGTTGTTTTTGTTATGTGCTGTTGAGTTGACTATGACTTATACCAACCCAATGAACAATAGCTCTGAACCCTGCCGTAGCTTGTGCCAATTTCACAGACTCTGACACATTTATTACCATTGTCACAATCATTGTGTCAACCCATCTCATCCATAGTCTTCCTCAGCTGCACTGACCTTCCATCCTTCCAAATATGATGTCCTTCTCCAAAGACTAGTCCCTCCTGTCAACATGCCCAAAGTATGTGAGAAGGAGCTTCAAAATGTTTGCCTCCAACAAGCAACTTGGTTTCATCCTCTACAGGAAAAACCAGTTTGTTCTCTTAGCAGTTCATGGTATGTTCAATATTCTTCTCCAGCACCACAACTCAAAGGCATCAATTCTTCGTCTATCATTCTTAGTCATTGTTCACCTCTGATGCAGAGTAAGTAATTGTGAAAAGCTTGGCCCTTATCAGATGTACCTTAATCAGGAGTAAGACTTACATCGTTGCTCCTCAGTACTCTAGTGAGGCCCCTGAAAAACTTTCTCAAAGCAACTTATCTTTTGATTTCCTGACTGCTGGTAATAATAGTGTTGATTGTTGAACCAAGCAAGATGAAATTCTTGACAATCTCAATCTCTCCACAATTTATCAAGATGCTGCTAGTCAGCCTAGAGATTATCACTGGTCTTATAACTGCCTCTAAATCCTTTTTGAAAATATAGCATCTTTCTTCAGTCAAAACTGAACTTTCACTTCATTTTCTTTCTTAATGTACCCTATTTAGAAACCTAGGGAACTTTTTTCAATGAACCTGGCTTACCCCTGTAGCCTGTTAAGTTTTATCTTCACATACAGTTGTGAAGTATTCTTAAACTAGAATAGAAATTACTTCTTTCAGAAAGCTTTTCCACTTAACACTATACCTTCTCACCTATAAGCAAGATCACTGGCTCATTTTCCCTCTTAATTCACTCTGGATAAATTTGGAATTCACACTTCACATTATAACAGATTTTTACATTTCTGGTTGCTTTCCCCGTAAATTGGAACATACAAGACTCATCTTCCTGAGCATCTTGCAAAAGTAGTTATATGTATCTCTGGTGCAGCTACTCTTTCAACCAAATGTTCTTCAATGCTGGACCTTAACTGCCTGAAATTCTTTTTGAAGATAACAAAATTGTACAAATTTTTTCCACTTTAAATTCAAAATGATCTACCTTAGATTCATAACTTCTCTGTCCTCATAAAGAGATTTGGAAACTATCTTACTTCAATGGCAAAATTTATAAATATGTTGTTTTCAGGTTATTCATTTCTTTGCCGACAATTACAATGCATTTTACTGAAAATAAGGATTATTGCAACTCTTTGTTGCTTCACAAAAAAAATTATTGCACAGCAATGGTTACTTTTTTCTAGGCTAGATTTTCATGGAAAATAGTCAAATTACTTAAAAGCAATAGATTGAGAAGCATGCTTTAAGTCCAGGGAGAGTTGTGTTTCTAACCAATGGCTGTGCACCTTCACCAGTTCAAGTCCACCCTCAGCTCCTTGGGAGAAAGATGGTCAGTGTCCTATCAATGCCGTTTACCGCCGCAGAAACCTGATGGAGAGTCACTATGAGTCAAAACTGACTCAGCAGCAGTGAATGAATTTTTTTATGTGAAAAGGCATTTTTTAAATTAATTTAAGTCTCCATCCTGTAGCATATAGCATAATAAAATATTATGATAAATATTATCTGGTAAAATTGACCATAAATGTATGGGTCCATTTTCTCCTTTGCACTTTCCAGAAATCTCCTAAAATTCCCTCCTTTAAAATGTGACTTCCAAAATGTAAAGCCAGAATGCCACTACAAATATAAATGAAGTAATAAATAAAACTGTGTTTTAATTTAGAATGCCTTAGGTTACAGTAGCATAACATATGCTTTGTAAAAAAAATGTCTTCCGCTAGTCATTTCTCATCAAAATCTGTTCTATACTTTGTATAACTAAAAAAAAAAAAAATCCTGATAGCCCAGCAGGGGTCACTTCAACTGTCAATCCAAATATACACAAAATCAGGCAGGAAAAAAACTATCGCTGTGTTACTCTTTTGTCTGAGATAATGGCTTTCACTCAGATTCGCATCTTATTCATTTGCAGATAAACTATATTTTTGCACTGTGAGATTTGGTGGCATCCACATTTCCATGCTAGGGACCATTGAATTCCCTAATGATGTTCTGATTTTCTTAACAATGAACACCAGTGAACTTTCCCCTAGGCAAAGCAGATGGAGACCAAATTGTTTCTGCAAAATGAACAATTTGTGAAATCTCTGCAAATTGAATTCCAAATATACTTAGAGATGATCTTGACTTCCTCCATAAGTCTGCCACAACATGTGATGTTTAAGGCCTACATGGGAAATGCACTAATTAGTCGCCTAACCTTTAAGTAGTTATGAATGAGAACACAAGACCACTGTCGAAGAGGTAAAAGTCAAAAACTCTGAAAAAGAAGTAATTTGCAGAAGGGACACCTTCTCTAGGAATGTATGTGATTAATGTAGATGTTGTGAGAGGTGTTCATTTATTGACTTCTAATTGGTTCTCATTAACCTTATTTTGTAAAGGAAGTAACCAATATTAAATAAATGTTCTTCTTATTGCTTCAAGTCAGTTATATAACCAAGAACAAAAAACTGAATTCAAATTCCTTATCTACTTGCAGATAGGTGTTATTACTTACATTTTCATCTAGTGGCCTAGTGGTAAGGAGCTTTTTGCTGCCAACCCAAAGGTAAACAGTTCAAAGCTGCCATCTGCTTTGTGGGAGAAAGAGGGCAATCTCCTCCCATGAGATTATAACTGCCTCTGAAACCTCAGAGGAGGATCAGCTATGGGTTGGATCCCACCTGATGATATATAACAACAACAATATGGCCTGAAATTGAGTGACTACATGGAATAAAATTTGTTTCTGTTACTCACAATGTAAATTGCATTATTTTCATAATGACACTGTGAAACTGTAAAGTAGATACAGTACAGTTGAGGCACAAAAGACGGACTATGTCCCTCTCCCCAAGCAAAGAAGCTTCAAAATTCTCTTTGTATCTAGCCTACACACTAAACCCCAAAATCACTGCCATCAAATCAATTCTGACTCCTAGCAAAGTTTGACCAAGTTTTTAAGGTTCCAACTGTCTATAGGAGGAGACTGCACACCTTTTTCCCAAAGAGTAGCTGGCTGATTCCAACTGCTGATGATACGTTATATTCTGCACTCCAAGGAATTTTTATCCTACCTACAAAGTTATACTGCCCTTGGATATGAAGAAAGTGACTACGATAATAGTTCAGTTTCATATGTATTCAGCAACACAGATACTCTGTCAAAGCCATGTGACTTAAGTAATAAATCATGTTTAAAGAGGGTGTTTTAGATCTGTCCATTCAATGTTAAAAAATAATATTGAAGAAAAGAGATAAGAGGAAAATTTTTAAATAGCTACTCTGTTGTTGTTGCTGCTGCTGCTGCTGCTGCTGCTGCTGCTTTTATTGTTAGGTGCTGTCTAGTCAAGTATGACCCACAGCAACCCTGTGAACAGAACCCCGTCCTAGCCTGTGCCATCCCCACTAAAGCCAATAGCAGCAGTCACAAGGCCAAGCCACTGGATTAATGGTCTTTCTCTCCTTTGCCTACCCTCGGCCTTTCCAAGCATCATGTTCCTCTTCACAGTATAGCCCCTCCTAGCAACACTCCTCATCACCAACAAAGCCTCATCACCCCTGCCTCCAAAGAGCACTCTGGCTTCACTTTCTCCAGGAAATTTGTTTATTCTTTCGTCAGTCCAGGGGATGTTCAACAGTCTTCTCTACCACTACAGCTCAAAGGCATCAAGTATTCTTTTTTGATCCTTATTTATTATCCAGCTCTGAGAAGTATAGCAAGTGATTGGAAAGGCCATTGCTTTAATCAGATGCACTTTAGTCCTCAAACTGACGTCACTGTTCCTCACTAATTTGGAGAAGTCCCTAACTGCAGACTTCCCCAGTAGAATGCATTTCCTGATTTCCTGACTGCTGGAAACCAAGGGTGTTAATTGTAGATCCAAGTACGTTGAAGCTATTGACAGTGCCAATCACTTGGTTGGGATTTTTTTATCCATCATGATATTTCCTATCAGTCCAGGGGTAAGAAATTCTGTTTTCTTGACATTGAGATGCAATCCATATTGAAGGTTATATTCTTTACTCGTCTGCAACAATTTCTTCAAGTCCTCCTCACTTTCAGCTAGCAAGGTTGTGTCATCTGCATAATGCAGTTTATTGATAAGTCTCCCTCCCTCCTGATGCTACATTCCTCTTCATAGAGTCCAGCTTCTTAAATAATTTGCTCAGCATACAGATTGAGTCAATATGGACAGAAACTACAACCCTCACACACTCTCTTCTTCTTTTTAAACCATGTGTTCAGTTGCTCTGCTTACACAACAGCCTCTTGGTTTAATAAAAGGTTTTGCATGAGCACAATTAAGTGCTCTGGGATTCCCATTCTTCTCAATGTTAGCCATTGCTTGTTATGCTCCAATGCCTTTTCATAGTCAGGAAAGCGAATACCAGACATTCTTCTGGTATTCTTTACTTTCAGCCAGGATCCATCTGGCATCGGCAATTATATCCCTGATGCCATGCCTTTTTCTAAAGCCTTCTAGCAGTTCATGATCTATGGACTGGTCTAGCCATTTTTTAAATGCCCTCTAGCAGTATTTTTCTTGCATGTGATATTAATAACATTGTTCAGTAGTTTCCACATTCTGTTGAATCTTCTTTATTGGAAATGGGAACAAATATGGACCTCTTCTAACCCATTGGCCAGACAGCTGTCCTCCAAATTTCCTGCTATAAACTGGTGAGCACGTCCTGGGCTGCATCTGTTAACTGGAACAAGTCAATTGGTATCCAATCGATTCCTGAGGCCTTATTTTTTGTCAATGCCTTCAAGGCAATTCAGCTTCCTCCTTCATTACCATTGGCTCTTACTTTTATAGTTGTTATTGTTGCATCAACTACAACTCATATTAACCTATGCACAGTAGCTCTGAATCCTGTTCTGTCCTGAGTGGTTCTCACCTTCTCTGACAATCTACCCTCATTACTCCAGTTACTGTGTCAATCCATCTTACCCAGGGTCGTCTTCTCCTGTGCTATTCTTCTACCCTTCCAAGCATGGTATCCTTTTTTAAAGACTGGTCCCTCATGGCTGCCTGCCCAAAGTATGTGAGATGGAGTCTCAAAATCCTTGCCTCCAAGGAGTAGCTTGCTTTGACCCTCTCCACAACAGACATGTTAGTTCTCTTGGCAGTCCATGGTATGTTCAAAACTCTTCTCCAGCACCACAACTCAGTGCCTGCCAGGTTTTGTTAACTGTTGTTGTTATTGTTATTGCCATCAAGTCCCTTGTGACTCATCG
>NW_006399771.1:15284040-15287071 GCF_000299155.1 Elephantulus edwardii | reverse complement strand
TTGGAGGCAAGGATTCTGGGGCTTCGTCTGACATACTTTGGACACGTTGCCAGGAGGGGCGGGTCCTTGGAGAGGGACATCATGCTTGGGAGGGACAGCGCAGGAGGGGAAGACCCTCTATGAGATGGATTGATTCGATGATTGGGGTAATCGGGATGGGTGTGTCAGAGGCGGTGCGGTTGGCACAGGATAGAGCAGGGTTTAGGGCTGTTGTGCATAGGCTCGCTATGAGTCGGAAACGACTCGACAGCACATAACCACAACAACAACATCACATACTTTGGGTATGTGGCCAGGAGGGACCAGTCCTTGAAGAAGGGCATCTTGCTTGATAGTGTGGAGAATCAACACAGGAAAAGAAGACACTGGATGAGAGAGATTGACACAGATTGACAGAGAGTGTGGTAATGGGGACAGGTGTGTCAGAGACTGTGAGATTGGCTATAAGGTTGCTAAGAGTCACAGATAACTCGACAGCACATAACAACAACAATCATATGATCAAGAGCCAATGATAATAAAGGAAGAATTCAAGCTGTACTGAAGGCATTGAGAAAAAATACGTTCCCATGAATAGATGGCCTACCAATTGAAATATTTCAAATGACCTATACAGCCCTTGATGTGCTCACCAGTTTATGGCAGGAAATTTGGAGGACAGCTGCCTGGTCAACTGACTGCAAGAGATCAATGGTTTTCCAGTTCTCTAGAAAAGTGATCCAACAGAATGTGGACATTATTAGACAATATCATTACTATCACATCCAAGAAAAATACTTCTGAAGATCATTCAAAAATGGCTAGAACAGCACATAGGTAGGGAACTGCCAGAAGTTCAAGCAGGATTTAGAAGAGACCATGGTACCAAGGATATTATTGCTGATGCCAGATTGATTCTTGCTGAAAATAGAGAATACCAGAAGAATGTCTATTTATGCTTTATTGTCTATGCAAAGGCAGTTGACTATGTGGATCATAGGTAGTTATGGCTGACATTGAGAAGAATGAGAATCCCAAAGTACTTAACTGTTTTTATGCAAAACCTATACCTAGACCAGGAGGCTGTTGTGCAAACATATCAAGGGAACACAACATGATTTAAAATTAGGAAGGGACTGTGTTAAGGTTGTATTCTCTCTCCATACCTATTTAATCTATATGCTGAGAAAATTATTTGAGAAGCTGTACTCCACGAAGAAAAATGGCACATCAGGATTGCCAGAAAACTCATCAATAGCCTTTGTTATGCAGATGTCACAATCTTGCCTGTTAAAAAGTGAGGAGGACTTGAAGCACTTGATGCAGATTGCATTTCAACATCAAGAAAACAAAATCAGTCTATCTTCACCAGTGGACTGATAGTCAACATCATAATGGATGGAGAAAGGATAGACTGTCAACAGCTTCACTTACAAGGATCAGTATACTTAGTACCAGCAGTCAGGAGATCATGAGACATATTGCACTGGAAAAATCTGTAATCAGGGATCTCTCCAAATTATTGAGAAATGATGATGTCGGTTTGAAGACAAAGGTGTACCTGATCCAGGCCATGGTCTTTTCAGTCACTTGCTATGGATTTGAGAGCTGCACAATGAATAATGATTATGGAAGAATAATTGATACATTTGAACTGTAGTGTTTGAGAAGAGCCCTGAATAGCCTATGGACTGACAAAAGAGCAAGCAGAAATGTCTTGGAGAAGGTGCAGCCAGAGTGCTTCTTAGAGGCAAAGATGTTGAAGCTTTGTCTCACATACTTTGGCCATGTTGCTAGAAGAAAGTATTCCTTGAAGGACATCATGCTTAGAAAGGTGGAGTGACATCAAAAGAAAGAAAGACTCTCAACCTGACATAGTGACTGTAGCAACGGGCTTGAATGTGTCAGAGATTGTGAGGATGGCATGGGATTGGGCAGTGTTCACATCAGTTATTCATAGGGTTTCTATAAGTTGCTAAACTTGATGGCACCTAACAACAACATCCTGTTGGAAAATCTCTCTGGCTGTTGGTAGAACCCTAGAGTCAGTTCTAACTGACAGTGCTACTAAGTAAAGCAGAATGAAGCATTGCCCAGTCCTGCATCATACTTAAAAGTGTTTTGTTTGAGCTCATTTCTGTAGACATTGTATTGGTCTGTATCACTGAAAATCTTTCCCTCTTTTGCTGAACCTCTAACTTTACCAAACTGGTATCCAGGAACTGATCCCCTTGATAACATGTCCGCAGTATGTGAGAGAAGTCTGAGCACCTTTGCTTCCAAGGAGCATTCTGTCTGTACTTCCAAGATAGATTACTTCATTCCTTTGACAGCCTGTGGTATATTCTATATTCTTCAGCAACATCACAATTGAAAGGCATCAATTTCCCTTCCATCTTTCTTCCTCATTGCCTGAATTTTGCATGCATTTGAAAAAAGAGGCATCTTTGCTTTCTACCACTTTAACAAAATCTTTTTAAACACATTTGTCCAATTGAGTACACTATTTTATTTCTTAACTGTTATTTCCATGGGCCCTGATTATGGGAATGGAAGAAAATTGCCATTAGACCCCCATGCACTGTTTCAATCCTGAGGAGAAGTAATTGTCAGTCTATAGCCTTCATTTGTAAGAGGAAAATCTCCTCTTGCTTTTCCTTCTGATACAGTCTGCAAACTGTGCCCATTTTCTCTGCCATCTGAGGCTCACAACAAATTCTTTATTGCTGTGGATTTGAATTACTGCAAATGTGTCTCCTGGATTCTTCCCAGTTGAACTAATAATTAGGGCTTCACCATAGTCCCTCACCAGGCAACTGCTCTCATCTCTTATGAAGAGAATCCACAACACACACACACACACTCACAAATCTTTCTCAAAATCCTCCCGACTGCTTTCTTCACCATTCCCAGCTGTTCGATTTCCCTTATCTTCTTTCTTCCTTCTGTTCTCATTTAATGAAAGACAAAATAGGGGATCATTTAATCTAATTTAATAAAAGATAAACAAGGATTCTCTTCTTCTCCAATCCCAAACTTCTATTACCCTTTT
>NW_006399771.1:15279990-15283296 GCF_000299155.1 Elephantulus edwardii | reverse complement strand
CTCTGATGCATAGGATGTAATTGCAAAGACGATAGCCCAGATCAGGCACACCTTGGTCTCCAGCCTGACATCATTGCTCTTCAGTACTCTTGAGAGGTTCCTGACAGCTGACTTTCCCAATGCAATTCATCTCTTGATTTCCTGTCTGCTGGTACCAAGAGTGTTGACTGTGGAGCCAAGCAAACTAAAACTGTTAACTATCTCAATCTCCTTACCTTCCACACTGATGTTGCCAATTGGCCCAGTGGTGAGAATCTTTGTTAACTAGCAAGATTTTAAACTATTGTTGTTATATGATATAGAGTCATCTGTGCCCTATCCTGAGCCAGTCTCACTGACTCTGACACCCCTATCCCCATTGTCCTACTTACTGCATCAATTCATCTCATCTGTGGTCTTCCTCTCTAGAGGAATGCTCTCTAATGCTTTCCCTCCACCCTTTCAAGCATAGTGTCCTTCTCGAAGGATCAGTCCCTCCAAAGTATGTGAGACAGAGCTTCAATATCCTAGCCTCCAAGGAGAAACGGTTTCATCCTCTCCAAAACAGCCCTATTTGTTTTCTTGGAGGTCCATGGTGTGGTCAAGAGTCTTCTCTAGCAGCACAACTCTAAGGCATTGATTTTTCTTCTGTCATCCTTAGTCATTGTCCATCCCTCTGAAGCATAACAAGTACTTACAAAAACCATGGCCTGGATCAGGTGCACCTTAATTAAACTAAGTTAACTAGCAAGACAAATAATATCAATATACTTTTTTATTGAAGAGGTTAAAAATTTCAAAACTCTTTAATATTCTATTTCATTTGTCTCATAAATTCCTTATTATAAAAATTCTACTATTGTATATAAAACAAATTACAATTTCTTCCCAACTACTAACCTAGCCAAATTGCCAATAATGCTTATGTATCAATTTCAAAACCTACTCGGTTCTCTCAAAATATAATTGTTTTATCTTTGCTGCAGTTATATTCTTATCCATAGTTCACCCTCCAATGATCTTTATACATTGCCCTTGTAATTACCTTACAGAATACTTCTATCCTTCAAATCACAATAGATTTTTCTTTTATTTTTCATTCTTATTTCCTAATAATAAATACAAATACTTTAATTTAAAAAAAATATTGAATCAGCACTGTGTACTAGAGATGTTGTTGTTGTTTTTGTTGTTATGTGTCATTGTGCCACCTGTGACTCATAGTGACCCTATGTACACTAGCTCTATAACCTGCCCTATCCTGAGCCAATCTCAGTGTCTCCAACAGACCTAGTCTCATTTTTCTAGTCACGGAGTCAATCCGTCTCATCCTGGGTCTTCCTTTCCTATGCTGTCCCTCTACCCTTCCAAGCATGATGTCCCTCTCCAAACACTGGTCCCTCCTGGTCACGTGCCCAAGATATGTGAGAGAGAGCCTCAAAATCCTTGCCTCCAGGGAGCAGCCTGGTTTCATCCTCTCCAGGTTGGACCTATTTGTTCTCCTGCCTGGTTTCACCCTCTCTAGTACTGACCTCTTTGTTCTGGCAGAATATGGTATGTTCAATGCTCTTCTCCAGCATCACAACTCAAAGGCATCGATCCTTCCTCTGTCATCCTTAGTTATTGTCCAACTCTGAGATACAAAGCAAGTAATTATGAAGACCATGGCCTGGATCAGTGCACCTTAGTCTCCAAACTGACATCATTGCTCTTTAGTACTCTAGAGAGATCCCTGACAGCAGATGTCTGTAGATTTTTTTTTTACTCTTTATGGTTTATAATTATCTTAACCTATTCCTCACAATCTTGACTAACTCCAAAATTTTCATAACAGCACAGAATTAGAGAATTTCCATGTTCCTTATCCTATACCTTTCCCTGGGGAGCTCTGGTGGCATAGTTCTTGAGGAATTACAATGCTGACCCTAAGACAATACCTTTCTGTCAGTTTGAATGCACTGGTTCTTCAGGATAGATGGGCAATCTCCTCCCACATTATGTACAGCTTTGAAAACTGTATAGAGAATCACCTAGGAGTTGTTTGAACTGGACAGCAATGAGTATTTGAATATGTGATGATTTTCCCTACAGTAAGACAGTCTTCCTTGATCTGTACTTGGTGGTGATCTTTAGCCATATGTCAGATACTGTGTTGGGGAAAATTGACTAAAAGTCCAAGTCTTACTAAACAATAATTTTTAAAAGAGGCACGTTAAGTGTTAAATAGACAACTATAGTATAATGAAGCACTTGGAAAGATATTATGGAAGCAAAGAGAGAAGAATGGCCAAGTTCTGTTGAGAATAGTCATTAGAAGTCTCACTATAGAGATGACAGTTGAGAATTCAAATGGGGTGCTGTGGTGGCTGAGGGTGCTTTGACAGTGAGTGTATAGAGAGTGGTGCTGCTACCCCAAAAGTAGTAGGAGAAAGATGGGCAGTCTCCTCAAGCCACTGAAGACCCACTGGAGGGTCAGCTATGACCTGGTTCTGACTGGATGACAATGAGTTGCTGTTGTTTTGTCATGGTGGCTTAGTCAGTAGAAACGTATTGCTAACCCAAAGGTCGTACTTCTCTGACAGTTCAAATGCATCATCGGGTACATTCGAGAAAGACCACCTTTCTCCTCCCATTCAGTTTACAGCCTTGCAAAGTCTCTTCGAAGTCCAGCTATGAGTCAGGATCAATTTGAGAAGTGAGTTATTGCTGAGTTATGGAGAACCAAGGAAGGACCAGTGTACCAGGCAGAGGAAGCCATGTAGTCAAAGGCCTGAAGGAACAGTACAGCATGGTGTCAACAAGAACATACAAGTAGTTGTCGTCCTTGTCCTAGGACCCGAAACATCAAACAAATATGCTTTATGTGCTCAAGTAAAAGAAGTGATATTATTCAGTAATTTCCACACTCTGTTGGATTATCTTTCTTGGGAATGGGAATAAATATGGACCTCTTCCAGTCAGTTGGCCGGATAGCTATATTCCAGATTTCTTGACATAACCTGGTGAGCACATCCAGGGCGGCATCTGTTTACTGAAATATGTCAGTTGGCATTCCAGCTATCCTTGTATTGCCAAGACAATAAACAGATCTGTCCTGAGAAGGTGAATACAGGTTGTTTCTTGGAGGCAAGGATTTTGAACTTTGTATCACACAGAAAAAATGGCGGGAAGAGGGAGAACATGCTCCTGGGCGAAAGGGAAGCCTGGAAGCTGCGCACAGATTGAAGTCGCCTCAGATAATAGCGAAAAGGCATTTTTCTGTGTTTTTCTGGCCCAAAGGCCAGAAAGGAAAACATAATCTACACAGAAGTTCTACAGGACACGTCA
>NW_006399771.1:15243243-15273768 GCF_000299155.1 Elephantulus edwardii | reverse complement strand
TTTTTTTTTCCCTCTTGTCTTTCTTTTTTTCCTTCTTTTAATCCAAGACTCTCTTTGCTATCAGCAAATCCCATGGCCACCTAAAGCCAGGAATCAAGCACTCAGGTTTGGCCCCTCTATAAGTAAATCCGCTTTAAAATTAGCCTTTCCTTTTCACCAGGTGGTAGGAGTTTACTGTTCATTTTAATGATGGATAGGGGAGCACCGGTGGCCTACTGGAAAGAAGCTGTACTGCAATCCCAAAGGCACATGGTTCTAATCCACCAGCAGCTGCTCCACGGGAGAAGGATAGGCAATCTCTTCCAATGAAAACCTCTAGGGGGTCAGCTATGGATGGGTCGGTTCCAACTCAGTTGCACACAACAACAGCAAGAGACTTTTCCCGAGTACTCTATGAGCTAACAAGTAAAGGAGCTCAGGTCAACTAAGCATGCAGCTTCTTCTTTTACCCATTCCTCCCAGATGAGTTGTGAAACTTTGCTGGGACAATGACATCTCAGAATTGTATGACTATTGCTGTCCCTATGGGAAGTTCTCTTGATTCCGACCATTCTAGAAAACTAAAAGAGAACAGTATGTTTTAGGTACACTAGCACCCTGGGTTCTGATCTTTTGTCTCAGCACTCTCCCAATATCATTTTTCCTAGTTCACATTGCAAAGCTACTAGTAAATGTAGCCATGGAATGATGGAACATCCATAAATTATTTTTCTCATCTTTCTTCTGTTCTCAAACAACTCAGAATGGTGAAGATATAAACAAACCCTTTGAAGTCATTAAATATATTGTTATTACTGTTATGTGTCATGGAGTCACCTGCGACTCATAGCGACCCTGTGTACAACAGCCCTAAACCCTTCTCTGTCCATTGCCAATCTTATTGTCTCTGACACACCCATCCCTATTACCCCAGTGACTGAATCGATCCATCTCATCAAGGGTCTTCCTCTCCTGTGCCGTCACTCCTCCCTCCAAAGCATGATGTCCCTCTCCAAGGACTGATCCCGCCTTGCAACATGTCCAAAGTATGTCAGACGGAGCTTCAGAAGCTTTGCCTCCAAGGAGCAACCTGGCTTCACTCTCTCCAGGATGAACTTGTTTGTTTTCCTAACAGTCCATGGCATATTCGATACTCTTCTCTAGCACCAAAGCTCAAAGGCATCAACCCTCATTCTGTCCTCCCTAGTCATTGCCAGCTCTCTGATGCATAGCAAGTAATTGCAAAGACTATACCCTGTATCAGGCATGCCTTAGTCTCCAGACTGATATCGTTGCTCCTCGGTACCTTGGACAGTTCTCTGACAGCAGACTTTCCCAAGGCAATTAATCTTTTTATTTCCTCGATGTTGATACCAAGAGTGTTGATTGTAGAGCCGAGCAAATATAGTTCATTAAAATCTAATGTTGCACTGTCAGTAAATCTATGCCAAAAATAACCCCCAAAGCATACCCTTGCACTTACAGATAACATTTCTTGGGACTAACAGTGCCAAGCAATGTCCTCTAAGCATAGTTTCTCATTGTTTTTCATTAATATGATAGGTTCAGTGGTCCAATTTGTGGAGTTATGGTTTGTTCTTGTCATTGTTTGTTGCTACTATATGCCGTTGAGTCGCTTGCGACTCATAGCAATCCTGTGTATAGCAGCCTTGAATCCTGCTCTATCCTGCGCCAACCATATTGTCTCTGACACACCTACACCCATTACACCAGTCTCTGAATCAATCCATCTCATCAAAGATCTTCCTCTCTTGTGCTGTCTCTCCACCTATCCAAGCATGATATCCCTTTCCAAGTACTGGTCCCCACTTGCAATGTGCCCAAAGTATGTCAGAAGCCTCAGAATCCTTGCCTTTAAGGAGCAGCCTAGTCTCACCCTTTCTAGGATGAACCTATTTGTTCTTCTGGTAGTCCATGTTAATATTGTTCTCCAGCACCGCAGCTCAAAGGCATCAATTCTCTTTCTATCATCCCTAGTCATTGTCCAGCTTTCTGATGCATAGCAAGTAATTGCAAAGACTATGGTGTGCATCAGATGCACCTTAGTCTCTAGACTGACATAATTGCTTTTCAGTACTCTGGGAAGGTCCGTGACAGCAAACTTTCCCAATGCAATTCATCTTTTTATTTCCTGGTTGCTGATACCAAGTGTGTTGATTGTGGAGCCAAAAACAAACTAAAGCTGTTAACAATCTCAATCTCTTCACCATCCATCCTGATGCTGCCAATTGGCCCAGTGGTGAGAATCTTTGTCTTCTTGATATTGAGCTTCAAACCATATTTAAGGCTGAAGTCCTTGAACTTCTGCAGCAAGTGCTTCAGATCGTCCTCAGTTTGTAGAGGACAAATCTGCATTTTATTTAATAATGTATGTGTCAGAGACAGTGAAACTTGCTCAGGAAAGAGCAAAGTTCAGAGCTATTATACATAGGGGCACTATGAGTCGCAGGTGACTCAATGGCACATAACAACATATTGCTCATATTTTAAAATTACTTGGTACCCATACTTACATATCAACAGACGATAACTCTGCTCTCCCTATCCAGTCATTAGTGGGGAGGAGCTCCATTCTCTAAGCATCTCAAAGTCAGGTGAGAACAAGAAACTAGACTATAGAAATTTAATCTTACCTAGACAATTTTCTAGGTGTGCCACTGATAGAGGGAGGCTGATTATCTCGATTGATGTTTTTGTTCTATTTCTTCCTTCAATCAACGTTTGATTCACTTCTTTCATCATTATCTTTGAAAATGAAGGTTCCAAGATTATCATCCTATCAGTTATCATTGTTTTCTGATATCTTAGTTGCACAGGGTCTGGGCTACTGTCTGCCTAGTATACCACCTTGCCTGAAACTCACTGAAGAATTTTGTAAGAGCAAAGAATAGGAAAAAAATGTTTTCATTATGACATTCGAGATTGAATATCTCTCTAAAAATAAAATACAGCAATTTTCTGTAATATTTGTTTTCTGCTCATTAGATTTCCTTTTAGAATATCTTTTCACTTGTTCATTCACAATTACAGCATTTATTGTGAAGCAAGCAACAAAATTGAAATATTGGCCATTTAAAGCAAAATTAGTCAAAGTCAATTTATCATTGTGTGAGTTCAAAAGAATTTTGCTTTGCCAAAACAACTACATTCATGGACTCATTTCTCTGTTCTCAGACATTAAAAAAAATGTGGTATGCGGTAAAAATCCCAGTACTCTGTATCTACTAAAATTTTATAGTCCAGTTCCTCTATCTCCACTAAAACGGCATATGCCACTTTTACAGTGAGTCATTAATATTTTATTTGTCTTTTTAAAGAATCTCTATCATAGATTTTTAAGATGTGCACACACACATTTGAATACCTACATATAAATAATTCACCTACCCTGTTCAAATGCATGAGTGAACAGGAAGGGACACCTCGGACCATCAATTCTTAGGACTCTCACAAAGCCTTCATCCAGCTCTCACCACAACACTGAAGTATGAAAAGTCTTTTCACAGGCCATTTCTGGGACCCGTTTTCCCATTTCCTTCATCCAAAATTCACATATATAATAATAAATTAAGTCCCTAAGTTGAATACGTGTTTTGCACTGCACTATCACCCTAAAGATTGGTGGTTCTAACTTACTCAACAGTTTCACAATGAAAAACACCTGGTGATTGGCTGCTGTAGCGATCACAGTCAAGCAGATCCTATGGCACAGTTGTGCTCTGTAATAGCTGATGTCATCATCAATCAGGATTGGCTCAACAGCCCCAGGTTTGCTTTTTAACTGCAAGTTGCCAATAAATTAAACTGCTTAAACATTCATTTTTTTCAGCTTACAAATTTATTAACTCTCTTGCAATAAGACAGCTACACTGTAGTAAAATCATAAACATAGAATCTCCTAGCCAAAGCAATCTTTAGAGCTCCATCAGCCAGCCCCCATTTGATAGTGAAATCCAGGTAGCAGTGGCAGGAAGCTGCGCTGCAACCCTGAAGGCAGTTCGAGTCCACCAGCTGCTCTGTGGGAGAAAGATGGGCAATCTCCTCTAGTGAGATTCACTGTCTCTGAAAACCTGCTGGGAGGTCAACTATGGGTCAGTTCCAACTTGACGGTGCACAACGGCAACAAGTGACTGGCCACATTTCACTTTCTTCAAATCTTTTTTATTAAGACCTTCTCTGACCTCTCTACTCCAAATTCCACATTCTCTCTCCCTGCCTACTTGATGTTTCACCCCAGCAGACTCCACTATTTAGCACTCTTTATATCTTACTTCTTACGTTCTCTTGCTCATTAATTTTTGCATGATTTGTTGACTCCTTATAAACTCTATTTATAAGCCTTTATTATCCCTAGATTGGATGCAGGAGTGACATCCACTTCCTAAACAACATGTCTCTGGAAACTCTATGAACATTGATAAATGACAATAGTTATAGAAAGGCTTTCTGGCCTTTTCTTGTTATGAGTCATGCTCAACTCAATGGCAATCAACACCAACAATTATCCCTAGAACAGTGCCTGGAATATTAGAGGTGCTCAATAAATGTCTGTTACATGAATGGATAATAAACTAATGTGCTGTCTGGTGCTTTTTTCCTTCAGCCTATACTGTAATTTACTTACTTCTAGTAAACATTTTCTTTATCTATTTTATCATTCTTGTTTTGAATATCTATCTTTTTCCCCCTGCTGTCAAGTGCCTCTTTAAATATACATATTTTTTTTCATTTGAGTGAAGCTTTACAAATTGTATCACATTCAATCAATTATTTGTAGACATTTTGTTTTATAATTGATTAATATAACTAATTATATTGTCTAATCAAATGTTTATTGTTTATTGCCTTCTAGTAAGTAAAATGGTAGCACAAATGTATTTTTAATTAGAGTATAAAGATGGCCTCAGAAAATTTTTAATTTTGAAGACTTACATCATAAAGTAGAAATCCATTGATAATTAGCTTGGTTTAAGTTATCGAGGGCTTGGAACATGAATCCCTAAGCCTAGAATACACTTGTCCTTTCTTTCCTGGGGTTCATGGTTCTTCCTGCTGATTATTCATGTCTCAGCCTCAGTGAAGTTCTTTCTGCATACTTACATGTTGATCCTGCCACCTACACAGTTGCTCTTAGGACAGGCAGTTTGGTTGAAAGAGGAAAGCCAGAAGCTTTATTTTAAAGCTGCATTTTCATGGCAAGCATGTTGGTTTCATGAAGTAAGCACATTTAGGCTGGCTTGATGAAAACAGATGATTTTATTTAAATAAATGTCTTTCTCCTTAGTCCTGCTATTAACCCTAGCAAGTTACCCTCTTTGCTCTCAGAGCATCCATGCTATTTCTATGGTGCAGAGAACTCATTGTATTGCTAGTCTTTGTCTGAAATTCTCTTTTCACTCTATTCTTACTTCCTTAATATAATCCTATTCATCTAGGTGTTCATGAAGTACAGGTTATTGACTTCAGTAGTAGAACTCAATAATAATTGTTAATTAATTCAAAGGTAACTGATTTTATAGTATCCTCACAAAATCAGTATTCTAAGACCCAACTCTCTGTCTCATTCACCTGAACAATTGGCTATGCACTTGTACACAGGGAAGCTTCAGTCTTTAATCCAGGGCTCTTCCACAGCAATGTTTCCCACAGTGACCATCTGGACCATTTGCTGTAAATACCAATCTGGCAGATACTTTAGACACAGGAGAGTAGTTGTGGGGGAAAATGAACCTAAAGGATACTGTCACCTGTACAATATATTTAGCTTTCTGCTCTCTTATTAAAATTAAATACATACTACCATTTCCCCTTTTCTTAAAAGGAAGACAATTCTATTATTTGGAGAACACACAAATAATAAGAGTCTTTGAGAGATTATTGAATATCCATTCATTTCTTTGGCACCTCTAAAAAGACTCCCAGTTTAGGGGGGGGGGAACAACCCATTTCTCATCATTAGAGAATCCATTGCCAATTTAGTATATAAAAAAAACCTTTCTAAAATTAAAATAAATAGAATGTGTCATTCTAAAATGTCACAGCGTTACAACAATTCAGGTGCCTTTTTATAATTCATTCAAAAGTGCAGCATTTCTGGCAAACCTCTGAACTTGGTCCCATTTGGAAAGGTCAGTAAAGTGAGTCTTTTTACTTATAAAATGATGCCTACTCCTATGGAAGCTGTCAAATAAGTATTCATCTTAAATTGAGCTTTTTGTTTATTCATTGGAGATGACCTCTGATCTGAGACGTACAATGCTTTTCAAAAAGGAGAAGGATTTCTGTAGTTGTCTATTAAATCACTAATTTGTGCCTGCTCTATTCATCGGCTGCTTTTTTAAAAAAAAAAAATAACCAAATTATCAAGCTGCTCAGAACAAAGGTGTCTTCTGATTGTCAGCTCCATAGTCTAAAAGAGCAGGTTAATTTCTTTGAATCTCACAGTTGGAACTTTCTAACACTAACTGGCAGTTTCCACCTAGTGATCAAGGCAATTGACTAAAATAAATTATACATAAAGCTGAAATTCCTAATAGTAATGAGGCCCCTTCATGAGATAATCACACCAGCAAAAGCACTCATCTGTTGGCTGCAAGCCTACAGGGTCTTGAAATTATCTTATAAAAACTACACCTCCAGAAATGTTTTCAGCACAGGTTTCATGACAGGGCTAACTTGGCATTGTCTGAGAAACTAGGCATGAGGAGAAACTAAAAAGATATTCATTAGCTGATTAATTTATTAAACTGGAAGCAACTATTAATAAAGCAATTATATTATTGTTGCTCATAAAGCAAAAGACAGATGATGTTTTCCTTCAAATAAATAGTCAACCAATAATACTTTCTACGTCTTTATTATGTGACTGATAGTTGTTATTGTTATGAGTCACCAAGCATGATGTTCCTTTCCAAGGAATAGACCTGCCTAGCTACATGTCAAAGTCTGAAAGATGACACTTTGCCATCTTTTCCTCCAAAGAGCATTCTGGCTGCATTGTTTCCAAGAAAAGTATTAAAAAGTGCATTAAAGCACAATCCCTGATCTTCTGGAGTTTAGGATGAGGGAAACTCTGAGGTCTGAAATAAATAGGGAAAGGGCCTTAAGACTATTGGCTAGAAAACACTAAAGAAACCATAACTGCTACCCAGGCAGATATATGCACACCCGTGTTTATTGTGGCTTTGTTCACAATAGCAAATAATTGGAACCAACCTAAGTACCCATCAAGAAATGAATGGATAGAGAAGCTGTGGTATATTCGCACAATGGAATACTACACTGAGTTGAAAAACAAGGAACTCATGCAATATTATTCAAAATGAGTGACCCTGGAGGACATTATGCTGAGTGAAATATCTCAATCACACATATGGTGCCACTGTTGTAGAATGGGACTGACATCAGGGTTGGGGTGAGACTGAGAAAAATTGGATAAATTTTGTATGCTGCATTGAAACAGATGAGAGAGAGAACAGTTTAAAAGCTATATATGATTGGGTATTATGGTTAAGACAAGAGTCCAGAATGAAGGTTGCATAGTGGAGTGTACTCGAGGCAGGGAGGAAGGGAGGGTTGTATACCAATGAAGGAATTTTTCTTTTTACTTTTCAAAGAGAAGAGCCAACAGGTGGGGAGGGGGGACAGGGAGGAAATTGCAACAATGAATGAATGGAAATCCAAAATCTCTGTAAATTTTCATTAAAATTAATGAAATAAAATTTTTAAAAAGGCTATTGGCTAGAAAACAATATCTAGGCGAAATCCATATATGATCATAATAGTAATGAGGTGCTTTATTATGATATGGAGTTTGAACCAGAGATTACTGATTGTTATTTGGCACTAGTGCGTTTGTCCCACCTCACAGTGACACCGTGTAGAGCAAAGCTCTGCCCGTTCTTGCTCCAGTCTTCTCATCACTGTTGTGCTACCGCCCAGTGTCACAGCCACTGTGTCTATCAATCTGATTAAGGGTTTTCCTCTTTTACACTGATCTCCTTTAGTAAGCATGATTAATGGTCAGGAATAATTTTATTATGCAGAAGGAAGCAGACATTTCAGGAGGCTATCTCAACTGATGAAGATTGGGTGAAGTGAAGTGAAGTGAAGTGAAGTAGTAAAGTTCACTGAGATGCAGTGGGTGTTTGATGAACCACCGATTTTCACCTCATCTTCATGATCAAGGCATGTATTCCTCTGGCTGTCGTAACTGTCTATTACTGACAGCTTATAACTTGAAGCCCTCCTTCTCAGCATCACACTAGCCTGCAGAGACTGTCCTAAAGATGCAAGGAAGCCCACATCCAATGGCTGCTGGATGCTGACTGCTGGATGCAGGACTGTAAAATCTCCATCCCCTAACTCCATAGCAGAAACATCATTAAGAAACTATCCTAGCTAGAGAGTTTTGCATAGAATCAGCTGTGCCCTTTGCATCACACTCCAATTTCTCTGTCTGCTCAATTATGCTTCCTTACTCCCCCATAGGTGGCTGTCCCAAGGGTACTTAGTGAACTTTCTTTTTTTGTTTGTTTATTTCTTTTTTGTTGTTGTTGTTTTTAAATTTATTACTCATTTCAATGAAAAGTTAGAGACTTTGGATTTCCATTCATTCATTTTTGAACTTTTTTCCCCTCCCAACCCTCCCACGTAGTACACTTCCCTCTTGGAAAATTAAAAGAAAAATTCTTTCATTGTTTTACAATCCCTCCCCCGAGGTCCACTCCACTATACAGCCTTCACTTTGGACTTCTGTCATCACAAAAATACCTAATAACACATCCCTCTTAAATAGTTTTCTCCCTCATCTTTTTCAATGCAGTATACATTATTGAACCCATCTTCCTCAGTCTCCCTCCAACCCCAAGGTCAGTCCTGTTTTACAACAGTGGCATCATGCAGTGTTTGTCTTTTTTGTGACTGAGATACTTCACTCAGCGTAATGTCCTCCAGGGTCACCCATTTTGAATAATATTGCACGAGTTCCTTGTTTTTTCATTCAGTGTAGTATTCCATTGTGTGAATATACCACAGCTTCTCTATCCCTTCGTTTGTTGACGGGCACTTAGGTTGTTTCCAACTCCTTGCTATTATGAACAAAGCCGCGATAAACATGGGTGTGCATCTATCTGCTTGGATGTCAGTTATGGTCTCTTTGGATTATATTCCCAGCAGTGGAATTGCTGGGTCAAATGGTATCTCTATTTGCAACTTTTTGAGAAAGTGCCATACTGCCTTCCACAGTGGTTGCACCATTTTACACTTCCACCGACAGTGAATAAGGGTTCCAGTTTCTCCACAACCTTGCCAGCATTTGTTGCTTCTGTTCTGTTAAATTTTGCTATTCTGACTGGGATGAGATTATATCTCATAGTTGTTTGAACTTTCTTCCGAAGAACTTGACTTGTGAAGAGTCTAATAGTGACTTCAACCTGACTGTATTAGAGTGTAGAAAACCTGTGTCTATTCATTCAACAAGTATATAAGGAGCCCTGTGCTCTGCCATTCTCATGCTGGAAAAACAAGTCCTACTTCAGAATCCAGGAACAGATAGAATGTGTTTTCCAAGGATTTGCTAGCAGTATCACGCCGTAATTCTACCATATGTGATGTCCTACCAGCAGATGGCAAGAGTGCTTTCCCATGATATATAGTCTGGCTCCTCTTACTTCACATGAACCCAATGTCCATATCATCTTTAGGGTATGAAAAACACATGGTAATCAAGCTGGGCAATGTCCTAAATCAATTAATCAAGGGTCGGTTTAGCATGTCATAGAAGAAAAGTGCCCCAATTCACAAACTTCCTTTTCTTATAAAGTTATTATGGCTGATTTTTAAAACCTTAGAAATATGACCTATGCTTATACCTTAAATAATTACAACTCATAAAATTGAGTAAGACAAGAGTTCATAAAAGATTATATTGCCAACATAACCATTTATATTGCCAGTATAACAAATTTTTCTCTATCTGCTTCGAGTCATAAAGTATATAAATTCCAGGAAGGACAGAAGAGACAGTGAGTAACTTTTATATAGCTGGTATGTTTAGAAGTAATCAAATTTTAAAACAACTAACGAATATGTAAATGTACATTTTATTTTGCTTATCAAATTGGAAAATTTTATGAGAAAGTGAAAATATATATATATTCCTAAATCAATTAAATGAATTAGTGTTTGCCTGTGAGAACTGACTGGAGGGTCAGCTATTATGCACTGTCAACTCAAAGGTGGGCAGTTCAAATCCTCCACCTGCTAAGTGACAGAAAGATAAGCAATCTCCTCCCATGTGATTTACAGCCTCTGAAAACCCGCTGGATGGTCAGCTCCAAGTCAATTCCAACTTGATCACAATGAAAGAAAGAGATAAACTTTAAAAGATAGAACTTTTCCATATTTCTTTCACCCAAAAGACACTTTCTATTTTTTTCCCCTTACAGTCACTTTTCACCACAATTCAGAGCATTAAAATTACAGATCATTTCATATTTTTCTTCTATTTTAGGCACAATTTTTTTTCAATATGTAAGTGCTCTCTTGTGAAAGTAAAGAGTGTGTAGAACTCTTCCCCCAGATCCCTCAGTATTATAAAATTAAACAATACAGTGACACCGGGAAAGAAATTGGTTATAACCTTTCTTTGTTTAAAGCAATTCAGATGCCTATAAATTAATTGTGAGATTAGATTACAGGCCACAAAGAGAGGTTTCATTTAAGAGGAAATGGTCATATCTGAAATACTTAATTAGACCCTTTACAGTCCCCTGATTCTATAACAGAATGAGATTGCAGGGGAAGCTATTGTAAAGAGTAGGCAGTTTCCTGCAAAATGAACCCTCCTCTCCTAATGAGCATTTTTTAACAGCAATTGTGTTCATTTGCATTTCTCTTGCTTCATAAAGTTCAAATAAATTTGACTATACTGTATACTAATTTCTGTGATAGTGACTCTCATTTCATATTTTCAATGACTGTGGAAAGAAGTATTTTTCCACTAGAATCTCCTGATATGTGAATTAATTCCTAGGGGGGGAGCATGTACGTCAGGTGAACTGGTAACATTATAAGTAATTCTCTACTACCTGCAAAATGGGGATGTTATCTAAAATTTCCATTTATTTAGAATGGAAAAATGTGCAGAGAGTGATTATCCAAGCAAAGTTCCTGTCTCCAAGGAGTTAATTCTCCTTTAAGACTGTTAAGACATGTACAGAGTATGATTTACAATAACCAAAAATCCTCTGTGACATGTTATGGGAACTCAAGAAATTTAAAAACTTGTAGCTATAACAGGTATAATGTTTCCAACAGAAGCACTGGTGAAGACAAAGTTGACACAATTATACACCCATACATTGAATATATTAATCATCAATCCTACCTAAATAACACTTTAAAAATGCTTTATCCAATAGCAGCAAGCTATACTTTCTTCACAAATTCAAATGGAACATTTACTAAGGTATACTATATATATCTGGGGTGTCAAGCAAATTTTAAAGAAATCATACCAATATGCTCTCAAATCACAATGGCATTAAACTGTAAATCAATCACAGAAAGATAGCTAGAAAATATCAAAATATTTAATGACTAAATAATGTTCTTCTAAAAATATATGTCAAAGGACATATATTTCATATCATGAAATGTCTTGAATTAAATGAAAATAAAGTTTGTGAGTTGCAGCAGCAAAAGCTGTACTTAGAAATAAAGAGTATTGACTGTATCAGTGAAAAAGAAAAATCTAAAATTAGTGATCTAAGCTCCAAACTTAGACAACTAGAAAAACAGAGAAAATAAAATGCAAATAAAGCAGAAGAAAATAAAAACTAAATAAAAGTAAAATTAAAACAGTGTATCAAAAGTAGCCTCTCACATATACATAAGTCATAGAATAGGTAGATACCCTTTACTCTTTGAAAATAAATATACTAAATGTACTTTAAAATTATTTACATTATTTAAATTGTCAGACTATACCCTGGTAGTTTGGACGCTCTGGTGGTCTAGCAGGTAAAGAGTTTCTCTGCCAACCCAAAGACAGGTGATTCCAATCCACCAGCTTCCACAGGAGAAAAACGGGCAGTCTTCCCTTGTATGATTTACAGCCTCTGAAAACCCCCTGGAGAATCAGTTATGAGTTAGTTCCAACTTGATAGCACATAACACCATCACCAAGACCCTGTAGACGTTTCCAACTTCTACAGTTGAAAACTCTGACTGACAATGTTGTTTTTGTTGCTATGTGCCATCAAGTTGCTTGCAACTCACAACAACCCTATGTACAACAGCCCTAAATTCTGCTCTGTCCTGTGCCAAATGCACTGTCTCCAACACGTCCATCCCTATTACCCCAAGTCATTAAATCAATCCACCTCATAGAGGGCTTTCCCCTCCTGCAGCGTCCCTCCACCCTCCCAAGCATATCCCTCTCCAAGGACCTGTCCCTCCTTACAACATGTCCAAAGTATGTCAGACGAAGCCTCAGAATCCTTGCCTCCAAGGAGCAGCCAGGTTTAACCCTTTCCAGGATGAACCTGTTTGTTTTCTTAGCAGTCCATGATACCCTCAGTACTCTTCTCCAGCACCACAGCTCAAAGGCATCAATTCTCCTTGTATTCTCCGTAGTCATTGTCCAACTCTCTGATGCATAACAAGTGATTGCAAAGTCTATAGCCTGTATCAGATGCACCTTAGTCTCCAGAGAGACACCATTGCTCCTCAGTATTTTGACAATACAGACTGGCAATACATAGATCAAATTCTCAAAATCAACAATTCAACTCATTGGCAATGAGTTGGAACCTGCTCACAGCTGAATTCATGGGTTTTCAGAGACTATAAATCGCATAAGAGGAGATTGCCCTTTCTTCCTCAGAGCTGTTGATGGTTTCAAATTATGACAGTGACACTGCCTTTCAGTTAGCAGCACAACTTCCTACGGACTACATCCCACAGCTCCAATTATAAGCTAAAAAGTCACAATGAAGTTTGACATGTGAGCTCCTTGACAGATGGCCTTCTATACCTCACCCTTATTACATTGTTGTTGTTATGTGCTGTCAAGTCACCTGCTACCAATAATGACCCTATGTATAGCAGCTCTGAATCCTGCCCTGTCCGGAGCCAGTCTTACTAATTCCAATACACCAACTCTCATTCGCCCAGTTACTGTATCAATCCATCTTATCCAGGGTCTTCCTCTCCTGCACTGTCTCTCCACCCTTCTGAGCATGATGTCCTTCTCCAAGGACCAATCTCTCCTGGCCACATACCCAAAGTGAGATAGAGCTTCAAAATCCTAGCCTCCAAGGAGAAACTTTGTTTCACCCTCTCCAAGACAAACCAATTTGTTTTCTTGGCAATCATGATATCTTATTATGTTTAGGAAAGATTATGCAGACATCTACAGAAATCTTACCTAACTACTGCCTTCTTTTCAAATAAAAATTCACATTATGGGTAAAAATGACAATAAGAAATCAGCCTTGATTTTCCAGGGATTATTTCCTGCTGGAAAGCATTCTGTAGTTTCCAGCATCTGAGGAATATTCTTTAAGCAACATGATACTCTTCTTCCTTGTGTGTGTGTTTGTGTGTGTGTGTGTGTGTGTGTGTGTGTGTGTGTGTGTGTACACAAGTACAAATTCCATGTTGAACAAAATAATGTGGGACTTCCTTGGTAATCCTAGATTAGCACTCAAGGTAAAGGAAAAGAACAAATATGAGCACATGGAAAAAAAATTAAAAGGTAAAAGTTCTACATGTTATCATCATTTTAAACTCTGAGTTGATTGTTCAAAATTGCCTTATTTCAGAATTGATGAATGTTTTTAAGTCTCAAATATAGCATCAATGAAATTACAACAGTGATGTCTGGCTTTATATAGCTATGTGATTCCATTTCCAACCTACTCTCAAGATTCCTATAACTTTTAAAATAAGGAAAAAGTTTAATATCTCACTTAAAATTACTAAAACTAAAATTATCCATCTGGAAAAAACATACTTTGTTATATGTCATCAGCAAATACAATTCAATGGAACAAAAATACAAGTATTATTTTCTCTATACCCTATATAAAGAATAGATATAGATGAACTAGAAAAAAACAAAAATTTATAAAGTTTCCATCTACTTTTAAAAAATATTGAGCTCTTTTTAAAGCTCTTTAATAAAGTTGTGAAATTTTACAAACAGCTTTGCCATGTACTCATCAAGTATAAAATCTCTATGAAAGGTGACTTGATCTCATTTCCTTTGCTGTTGAATTATAGATTTATTTCACTAAATGTTAAAAATAGAATGTGAAAGGACTTTTTAAAAGCTGACATGGACTCTTGTAAAAGGGTGGTAACGATAGTGCTAGCTTAAGAACCTGTCTAACTTTAAGAGGATAGTACAAATCGAGATCATCCCAATAAGGTTTAAAGACATACCACCTGTCCTGAGGGCTGGGTCTTCTTAGTACTTCCCTCTCTCATCACTGGCACTACTATTAGATCCATTCTGTGCCTGTCAAATTTTGTGTTGTAGATTTGATCCATGTTTCAACTAGAAACTCTTCACCTCTTTCTTTTTGTCTCTCCTTTCTCATCATTCTTTTAGCTTCTTTTTGGTGTTTTCCTTTCTATTTCGAAAATCTTTGTGTCATTGGCTCCTTAAATATACAAACTCTTTGTCAATTTCAAGGCATGGTACTTCCAGTAGGCCCACAAACTGACCAATCCCCTCTCAGTAGAGGATATATGCTTTATTTGCATACTAAGCTATTGCTCACCTTATGAAAATTACCTTTTAGACAGTCCCTGCAAAGTACATACCAATCACATGGTGGGCTACATACAGCTCAGAGCTAGATAAAGAAAATGAAATGAAATTGTTTACAGTTTGCCCAAGAAATATCAATCAACCTATGCAAAAGGAACTTTCTAGTGTAGAAAATTAGGGCAGATGTAATATCTCAGCTGTTGTACATAGAGTTGCTATGAGTCACAATCGACTCGACGGCACATAACAACAATATCTCATAGTTTAAATGGGGGAAAGTCTCAAACTCTTTTTCAAAGGAAATAAGCAAAATAAAGGAACCCATTTCACAATTCTTAGTGACTGAAAGATCATTGCATAAATGCCAATTTATGCAACTAGCATTTATACAATTTATAGAACTAATGGTTTTTAAAGTAAGAAAAAAAAAAAACAAACCACCTCATTATTGTAGAGTGAGTACAAGGATCCAGGAGGGGTGGGAGAGGATGGAAGCAGAGGGATGTGGATGTGCAGGAGGAAATGGGGATTAATCATTGGGTTGTACAATTTGATGGGTGAGGGGTGAGGGAAATTGAAAGAATGTGTTCAAATTTGTATTTGAATTTTGTAAATAAACTAGTTGTTGTTGTTGTGTGCTGTCGAATCACTTCTGACTCATAGCAACCCTTTGTACAATAGCCCTAAACCCTATTCTATCCTGTGCCAATTTTACTGGCTCCAACACACCTAGTGACAAATCAATCCATCTCCTCAAGAGTCTTCTTCTCCTACGCCATTCTTCTACCCTTCCAAGCATGACGGCACTCTCTAAGGACTGGTCCCTCCTTGCAACATGTTTGAAGTATGTCAGACGAAGCTTCAGAATCCTTGCCTCCAAGGAGCAGCCTGGCTTCACCCTCTCTAGGAGGAACTTGTTTGTTCTCCTAGCAGTCCATTCAATATATTCAATATTCTTCTCCAGCACCAAAGCTCAAAGGCATAAACTCTCCTTCTCTCATCCCTAGTCATTGTTCAGCTCTCATAGCAAGTAATGGCAAGGACCATGGCCTGTATCAGGCGCACCTTAGTCTCCAGACTGACATCATTGCTCTTCAGTATATTGGGGAGGTCTCTGACAGCAGACTTCCCCAATGCAAAACTAGTAGGAGGAGGAGAGGAAAGTGTAACTTTCCTAACCCTCTCCTTGTGTATTTGCAATGTAGATGTACAAATGTATATTCAACTTTATTTGAAAATTCATTACTTCTTCTTTATTGGTTTTTTCAGCAAGAGAAACTAGGTGATATCTGCTTCTCCCTTCGCTATGTACCTACTGCTGGCAAACTGACTGTTGTTATTCTAGAGGCGAAGAACCTGAAGAAGATGGATGTGGGTGGTTTATCTGGTAAGTTTGTGATGTTTATTGGATTTTTGAGAATTCTTTTTATCATGGATACCAAATGCATAGCACACCTGCTGTGACTTCCCACTCCTTATTGATCGCTGGTCTCTTTCCTATGGAGCTTGGAAGCAATCTCAGGAACTCATCCCAACAAGACGCCCCAGGAAGTTGCTCTCAATTTTTTGCAATACATATATAAGATATAAAACTTGTTTCTCTGCATCATAAATAAAATTTCTGTTCTCAGTATTGTGGCATCAATAGCTGCGAACAAAATTTCTTTTATTTTCTGAAAGGCAATAGGTATGACAGGTTAAAGTGGGGATGAGTTTTGGTTTGGGGAACTTGTTATTGTTTAGTTTAGTCCATTATGTGAAAAATAGTGTTTCATTTGAGACTTATTAAGTGTTTGAAAGCCTGTTTTTCACAGTACAATTTTATTAAAAATTCAATGTTGCAAATATATGTGAACAGTTAAATCTCTGAATATGAATTCTCGCATTAATGCATTTAGTTTCTTTCTGTGATTTACACTGGAAGCTGCATTACTCAACTTACTAAAACATGGTGAATAATAACATATACTCCTGCTCAAGAGCAAAGTTACCAAAGGACTTGTCACGTCCATAATTGAGTATATTTTCCTTTTCTCCTCTCTGTGTGATTAAATTAGTTACATTTCTAATTTTTTGGTAAATCATTAAAATGTGAAGAATATTCTTGGTATGTCCCAAGATCATTATTATATTGTCATTGTCATTGTTTGTGGCTATGGAATTTGAATTAACATTACTGTCTATTCATTACTGTCCCTGATAAAAGTACTGCCAATGTCAAAAGATTAATTTAGCATGGTGATTTTATATTCTAAAGAAAAAATATTTCAAAAAAGACTAAAGCAAAATTTCTATATACTTGAATCCCTTATTTGTCAACCACTTTCTCCTAGTGCCTAAGCTTTTTTCCTCTGTAGAAGTAAGTCACTTATAGAACCTTCATTAATTCTTTTTTGTCTCTAAGACCCTATTTAATTACTTAATACTTCCATTGTCAAATAGCATAACAGAGCAGATGTAAAGACATTAACTGTTGCATCTAAATATGTAAGCAGTAGTTAATATGTCTATATATGATATGGAGGCTCTATTAAGGAGTTGCGCTGCCGACCCAGACCAGGCTACCAGCCACTCTGTGGGAGAAAGATGGATAATCTCCTCTCATGCAATTTACAGCCTCTGAAAACTTGTGTAGGATCAGCTATGATTCGACTCCAACTCGATGGCATAGAACAAAATATTGAACAGGGAACTAATTGTTAAAATAAATGAGTGAAATGTGGTAAGAAATACAAAGACCTCTTTAAACCTTTACAAAGTCACAGAAATAAGTACAAAAGTACAGAAATAAGAAATAATATATTTTAAGTATAATTTAATCATTGTGCCTTGTGTCTTTCTACCCTGATACATCATCTATCCGTTCTTGTTCTGTGACTTTAGACAGGCTACAAGCATTTTTGGTATGAGGCTGGGGGAATTTGGGTTAGCATAGCATATTTATGAGTGTTGTTGTTATGTGCCATTGAGTCACAACAGCCCTAAAACCTGCTCTATCCTGTGCCGATCTTATTGTCTCTGACACACCTACCCCCATTACCCTGTCACTGAATCAATCTATCTCATCGAGGGTCTTTGTCTCTTGCGCTGTCACTCCATCCTCCCAAGCATGATGTCCCTCTGAAAGGACTGATCCCTCCTTGCAACATGCCCAAAATATGTCAGACAAAGCTTTAGAATCCTTGCCTCCAAGGAGCAGTCTGGTCTCACCCTCTCTAAGATGAATCTGTTTGTTCTAGCAGTCCCTACTCTTCTCCAGCACCACAGCTCAAAGGCATCAAACCTCCTTCTATCATCCCTTGTCATTGTCCAGCTTTGTATGCACAGCAAGTAAATACAAAGACCATGGCCTGTATCAGAAGCACCTTAGTCTCCAGACTGACATCATTGTTTTTCAGTACTTTGGAGAGGTCTCTGAGAACAGACTTTACCAATGCAATTCATCTTTTAATTTCCTGGCTGCTGGTACCAAGAGTTTTGATTGTGGAGCCAAACAAATTAAAGCTGTTAACAATCTCAATCTTTTCACCATCTATCATGATGCTGCCAATGGGCCCTGTAGTGAGAATCTATTCATAATAGCTTATAGTCATGCCATGTTTAGCTAGGTGATTTCTAGCCATCCCAATGAAGGGCAAGCTTCTGAATAACTCCTCCAGCTCACTAGCTCAGAATTCAACATAAAAGATAAAAGGCCAGAGGTCATATCTAGTTTGATTAATAAAAGGGGAAAAAAACAACTGTATCACAGTGGCTCAGAACCCACAAAACTTAGGAACAACCTGGAAACATCTTTGAATTATAATGGAAAGATTTTAATTTTTAATTAAATTGAATTCTTTTTTAATCATTGAATGTTGTTCTTATGTACCATCAAGTCAGAACAGATTCAAAACTAACCATTTGATAGGTTTTCAGAGGCAGTAAATCCCACAGGAAAAGACTGCCCATCTTTCTCCCACAGAGCTGATGGATTCAAACCTCTGCTTTGGGGTTGGCAACACAACTCCTTACTACTAAGCCACTAAAGCTCCCTAATAATTAAACACTAAATATTAAATAAGACTATTTGAAGGTTAATTATTTTAAGTTCTAACCTTAAATGTTCACTATTGCCTGTAAAATTGAGCCATAATCATTAGGTCTTCTATATTTTTCCAGACTCTATCCCACCATATTTAACATTCTAAACATAATATACAAAGACAGGGTATGTCAGAGGATGACATTTTTAAACATATAGCCAAGGAACTCACTCAACAACCTATTGCCATCAAGTAAGATGATAATAGCTGACTTATAGCTGACCCTCCAGAAGCTTTTCAAAAGCTGTTAAGTGGAGGAGATAGCCCCTCTTTCTCCTGAGGACCAGTAGTAGGTGGATTCAAACCTCCCGCCTTTGGGTTGACAGTAGAACTCTCTACCCCAAGGCCCGCAGAGCTCTCCATAGTCAAAGAAAGTCTCATGAAATAGGTGGCATTTCTGCAGTGACTGGGAAAAGGTGAGGGGGTGAGTCGACCTCTGTGGGGGAAAGAAATTTTGTTAGAAATACACCAGGAAGCCTTTTCTGATCCATACCAATTAAAGAAATCTTTACCTTTTTAAAATGTCAATAGCAGTTTGTTTACATGCTCAAACACCCCTCTCTCTCTTTCTCTGACTGTGTTATGCATTTATATCTCCCACAATGCCCTAGAATTGACGGGTAACAATGAATATAGCTGCTGAATGAATAATGAATTATTTACAGAGAAGCTAGGACCTGAAAAAAACAAGTCTTGCATTTCAAATCATTTAACCTACTTACCATCAAAATAACTTTAAGTGCTTGGATGTCTGTTTTAAAGTAAGCCGACCTATGGCCAGGAAGTTCAAAATTATGTAAGGAGGTCATTCCAGGTAATTCAGATGCAAACTACACTTGCAGGTAATGGTCAATTAATTGGAGCAAAATTGGGCTGCTTTGCTGGAGTTCAGATCTCACTGTGCCACTAGCCAGTTATTATACCTTGGACAGGTTATTTAGCATCTCTAAACCTCAACTGCATTATTTACAAAGCAAGAATACTAACTTTAGTGGGGAGGTCTGGGACCCTAGTCCGTAGGGGCTTGTGCTGCTAACCCGTAGGCAGGGCCTCTCTGCCATTTTGAATCTACCAGCCCCTCTGCAGCAGAAAGATGAACAGTCGCCTCCAGTGGGATTTATAGCCTCCTGAAACATCAATGAATGGCTAGCTAAGAAGAGTTAATTCCAACAGCAATGAGATTTTTTTTTTTTTTTAGTTTGAATGGTGTATCCACTTCCTACACAATATGCTTCTGGAAACTCTATGAACTTTGATAAATGTCTACAGTTATAAAAAGGCTTCAGGCCTTTTGTTCATAAGGTCACTTTGAGTCATGCTCAGTTCGACAGCAATCAATAACAATAATCTTGATAAGATTGATGTAAAATGTAAATAAGAGCACAGGCCCACCACATTTAGGAACTCAGTAAATATTATTATTTCTAGAAAGAACCAAGGTATGACATACTTTGGACATGTTGCAAGGAGGGACCAGTCCTTGGAGAGGGACACCATGCATGGGAGGGTGGAGGGACAGCACAGTAGAGGAAGACCCTCGATGATATTGATTCAATAACTGGGGTAATGGGGATATAGATGTGTCAGACACAATGAGATTGGCACAGGATAGAACTGGATTTAGAGCTGTTATACACAAGTGACTCCATGGCACATAAAAACAACAACAGGAGGGACTAGTTTTTGGAGGACATCATGCTTGGAAGGGTGGAGGGACAGCAGAGGAGAGGAAGATTCCTGGGATGAAATGGATTAACACAGTAATTGGGGTAATTGGAGTAGCTGTGTTAGAGTCAGTGAGATTGGCTCAGGACAGAGCAGCAGGGTTCAGATCAACTCAAGGGCATAAAACAACATTAGTAAATTTGTCAAGTATTAAACAAGAGGTATAAAAATATGAAAGCAACCATAAAGAGTTTAACCAATGTATTGAGTCAATAGAAAAAAAATTATCCATCTGTTTGTGACTGACTTAGTAATACAAGAAAAATTATCTAATTAGATTCATGTTTTACTATTCTCATTAATTAATGTGACAAAATAAGAAAGTGATGATATTGGAAAAATAGAATATTCCTCAAGTGTTGTATGTTTTATAGTTTTGAGACATATAGTTTGGTGCTCAAATGTATACATGTTCAAAACTCCAAAATCAAGATTAATTAGGCAACTTGTTTCTAATTTAATTTTTTCCCTGCTTTTATTCTAAAAGTTCATTTGTCCCAAATCTTGAGGGGTGGGGAAGGCTTACCTCAGAAACTTGATGCTTCTTAATACAATCCATAGATTAGAAAAATGGAAATAATAAACTTTTAAAGCTTTTACAGTTTGATCTATTATGTATAAACTCTGGGGTGGGGGTTCCCTTAAAATTAAAAATTATTTGTAACTCTTAAAAGTTACATCATTAAATAGTTACAGAACACTCATCAATTTGGAATTTTTTTTTTAACTTGGCTTTTTCAGGTGATCTTTGTGATAGGCTGGTAAAATGGCTTCTAAAAGTAATATTCTCATTTTTCCAGAGAAAAATTGACCCTTAGACATATTAGACAATACACATAAGGCATTTTGCTTCACATCTAGCCCAGAGACGACATGCAATACTGGTAGTTGCTTTTCTCATTACTGCCATTCAAAGTCATCTGATTTGGAGGAAAATTGTTGGGACTGAAGCCCACGTCTCCTGATTACCAATGCAGGGCACAGTCCAGCCCACCCTTTAACCTTCACCAAATCCACCATCCCTGCAAAAGGGATGAAAACTTCCTGGTAAGTCAGAATAGACTACATGGCAGCCTAATTCTGAAAGCCTACGCAAAGTTTGGTTTGTTGGTTTCCTCTGGAGCTGAAAGGCTGAGGTAAAATTATGAGAATTTGTAAAACTACAAAAGGAGTCTTCACAGATTATTGGAAAAGGAGACATTCTTGTGGACTGGGGACATTTCCATTGGCACAACTCCCTGTGAATATCGGTGACTTTCCACTCCATCCTGCTCATGGCAGTTCTCTGTATGTCAGAAAAGAGCTATGCTAAAGAGTTTCAGTGGCTGATTCTTCTGAAATAGATGGCCAGGCCTTTCTTACAAGGCCCTAGTTGGTGGATCCTAGCCTCTAAACTTTCAGTTGGCAGATGAGCACTGTTAACCTCTGTGAATATTCCTTGGAACTTACTTTCTTCATAGAACCATACACTGACCTCCTTGCTTGCCTTGTGGTCCCAAGAAGATTTCTCTTCTGACTGTCTCACCTTGAAACCAAATAGAGTGTCATATGTTGTTGTTATTGTTGTTATGTGCCATCAAGTTGCTTGTGACTCATAGAGACCCTGTGTACAGTAGCTCTGAAGTCCTGAACCAGTCTCACTGATTCCGACACACCTACCCCCATTGTTCCAGTTATTGTATCAATCCATCTCATCTGAGATCTTCCTCTTCTGTGCTGTCTCTCCACCTTCCAAAAATAATGTTCTTCTATAAGGACCTGTCCCTCCTGGCCATGTGCTCAAAGTATGTGAGATGGAGCTTCAAAATCCTAGCCCTCCAGGAGAAACTTGGTTTCACCCTCTGGAAGACAGACCTATATGTTTTCTTATCAGTCCATGGTATGTTCAAGACTCTTCTCCAGCACCCAAATTCAAAGGCATCAATTCTTCTTCTGCCATCCTTATCATTATCCATCTCTCTGATGCATAGCAAGTAGTTGCAAAGGCCATGGCCTGGTTCAGGCGCATCTTAGTCTCTAGACTAAAATTGATGTTTTTTATTTGGTTTTCTTGTTTTGTTTTATTGTATTATTTTTACGCATACCATCAAATCAGATCTCACTGCTACAGGAGTAGATTGCCCCCCCTTCTCCAGCAGAGCATCTGGTGGATTTGAACCACGGACCTCTGGAATTGCAGTGCAGTGTCTTGCCACTAGGGCACCAGAGCTCCCTTGAAATTGTTGGGTTTTAGCACTCTGGAGAAGTTGCTGACAGCAGATTTTCCCAGTGCAATTTGTCTTTTGATTTCCTGACTGCTTGGGCCAAGAGTGTTGATTGTGGAGCTGAGCAAGCTGTAATTGTTAACAACCTCAATCTCTCCTCCATCTAGCATGGTGCTGTCAATTGCCCCAGGGGTGAAAATCTTTGTCTTTTTGATGTTGAGCTTCAATCCATATTGAAGGTCTTTGACCTTCTGCAGCAAGTACTTCAGTTCCTCTGCAGTTTCAGCAAACAAGGCTTTGTCATCTGCATAAAATAGGTTGTTGATGATTCTTCCTGTAATCCTCATGCCACATTCCTCCTCATAAAGCCCAGCTTCCCAAATGATCTGTTCTGCATATAGATTTAAAAGGTATGGAGATAAGATTCATCCCTGATGCACTCCTTTGCTGATTTTGAACCATGCAATGTTTCCTTGCCATATTCTGAGGACTGCTTCCTGGTCCAAGTATAGGTTTTTCCATAAGCACAAACTTGAGGAGAATGGGAATCCTAGAACACTTGATTGTGCTTATGCAAAACCTGTAATTCTCACATACTCATTCTTTTTCATTTCCCTTCCTGGAAACTAGCACAGCATATTTGCAAGGTTTTTCTGTGTTTTACTGCTAGAAACCATGGCAAATGGGCAAGAGTAAAAAGTTTGCAGCTCTACCCTTTCGATATGATTTGTATTCACCCAAATTGCGAAAAGAATAACAGCATGTCAAGCATGGCAGCCAGAGGATGCCAGGAAGATTTAGATACAGGACTAAAGTCCTAATCATCTCTTCCTCTCTCTGGCAGTCTTCTGAGCACCAGGGAGCTCTGGAAGTGGCTGTGCAGGGAGATTATGTAATCTTAGCTGTATGGTCTCATCACAGGGCCATCTGAACTGTCGGTCAGTCTTATCATCATGGATTTTGTACTGAGACCCCCCAAAATTAGATTTCCCAACAAATGGGATGATGACATTTACAAGTGGCAGAAAATATTTGAGAAAGATGATGAATAAGAAAAAAAAGGATTTATGGTGATGAGGTATATCAGTATAAGAATCAATCACTGAGAAAAAAAATGAGTTTATCCTGTTTCATTCACACATATGCATTCCTTCCTGTCTATAAGATGTAATTTAAGGCTTTGTCATGGGTTTGTCTTTTCTCCATTTATTTGGTTATTTTATTGGAAATATAATTTGACAAATACAAACTTATTTAAAATCTGAAGCCATCTAGAAAAGATCCATCATCCAAATGCAGAGCAGCAGTGGATTGCCCAAAGAAATCTTGAATTTACAAAGGCTGACCATCCCTTCAAGTGATATTTACCAAGATGTGATGGTTGCCTTGTTTTATATCAGAATGACAAAGGGCTATACATCAAAACTTGAGATTTTAGAAATTACCTCAGATCAACCAGAACTGAATATCCAGCATTCAAAAACTAGAAATCAACATTTTAAACTCAAGCTTTATATTATTCTTATGCATGATAAACTTTAAAACCATAGTTTTTAAAAGTATAAAGATATTATCAGTTTAGCTATAACCCAGGACAAATCACATCCCAAGTTAGAGCATACTTCTCAGTATTGCAGGAAGCATTCTTCCCCAAACAAGTTCTATCTCTTTCATCGCTGCAATATACCCTCTCTCCTGAAACTGCCCTTATGTCTGAACTGTTTCTTTTCTTTTTTTTTTTGGCATTCTCTTCCACTGAAAGGGAAGATACAAGCAATAGATAGGCCCTTAATACGTTCTGGAATCTTTTCCTAATGTCCTTATATATCCCTTTACTGCTGCTGAAAGCATGACAAAGAGAACCACTCCAGACTGAATTGATTTGTGCTAAAAGCCACTAGTCTGGGAGCTTAGCCAATATATAAAGTGGCAAAAACTTATTTGAGCCAATTAGATAGGGATATGCAAATTAATTGACCATGATATCAGGGTCAAGCAATAATATGCAAATAAACTGGCATCTTATTGGGCTAATGGGACAGAAATATGCATAAGTTCGATATGATGTTAAAAAGCATCATCATAATTTTAGACTTGAATGTTACAATATAAAATTAATTCCAGGAAACTTTAAAATACTTAATGACAATATTGATCAAATAATCTAGAACCCTAAAATGTGGACAAAATGATTTAAGAAAAAATGACGTCTTTAAATGAGATCATCATCCTACAAAAAGAGGAGTAACCAAGTTAAATGCAAGTTAAAATACAGGTACAGTAATGGTCCCATAAAATGGATAACAATGCTATGTCTGAAGGGTTAGCAAGAGTTTAAGGAAATTGAAAGAGAAGATGCTGGAGCTAGATACTAGATACTAGCAAAGCTAGATTTTAAACCAAGAGATAAGAATGATTGGCTGAAAAATGTATTTGTTCAGAACAATTAAACCATCTATCCAGTCCCCCCAAAACCATCATTTGAATGTTTGTTCTGTGTTTGTGTCAAGTATCCTGCTGATCCTAAGTAATTATAATAATTTCAGGCACTTGTCATGGTACAATATGTGCCAGCCAGTCTACATGTTTTATGTACATTAACTGATAAAACCCATATAACATTATGAGGCATGCACTATTTTTACTGTCATTTTATTGAGTAAGATATACACAGGTAAAATATTTGGCCAAGGTCATAGACTTAGTAAGTGGCAGAGCTAGATGTCATCTCAAATGGTCTAGAGCATTACATGAATAAAACATAACTTCTCAGTCCTTATCTTGTCTCATCAGGTTCAACCCTGAGGAGAGATGGAACGCTAATGTTACAGTTTTGAAAGATGCCAAAAAGTCTACTGATTCCAAATATCTTCCATGTCTAACCTAAAATTCTGTCATAGAATCCAATAATATCTATTAATTGGTTGATTATTTAATTAGTCCTTTAGTTACTTAGAGAGCAAATATAGAATCAGTGAGTCATAAGACCAGACACGAAATGTTAATTGATTCTTTCCCTGCTAAAAAGGTCCTTCTCAGTTTCTCTCTTTCGTACAGCTTGGTGATATTTTAATGAGTCCTTAAATGCTAAAGAGGATGTTTGTGTTTCAGTTGTATCACAGTGGAGGGGAAGAATATTGGCAAAGCAGTTTGGAAGAAAGTTGGAGTCTAAGGGATATGAGAGCCTATTAAGTGGTAGAGAAAATAAATAAGAGCAGTGCCTTCTTGTCAATGTCATCAAACACTATCTCTTGGAAAGTGTGTGAAATCACTGGGGCAGTGCCTGTGGTACGATGTCATAGTGCAAAACTTGTTGTTAGCTGCAATGTTGCAGGCCTAAGTCATGGAGACTCAGTGCACAACAGGAGGAAATACAACCACTTTCTGCACCATTGCCATGATAGGCTGTCTGGTAGGCAATGTTCCTTTGGGATCTCGAGGGCTTTTATTGTCTGATTTTCCAACTAGATCACAAGGTGTTTTGTCCTAGATTGTCTTGACTAGAAACTCAGCTAACACCTGCTCAGCATCATAGCAACACACAAACCACCACTGATAGATGGTGGTTATGCATGAGATGCTTCGGCTGTGAATCAAACCCATTCTCCTGCCTTGTTGTTGTTGTTCTTGTTATGTGTCATTGAATCACCTGCAACTCATAGTACCCCTATGTACAACAGCTCTGAACCCTGCCCTGCCCTGAGCCAGTCTCACTGACTCTGATACACCTAACCTAATTTTACCTGTTACTGTATCAACCCATCTCATCTGAGGTCTTCCTATCCTGAGCTGGCCCTCCAACACTTCCGAACATGATGTCCTTCTCCAAGGCCCGATTCCTCCTGACCATATGACCAAAGCGTGTGAGACAGAGCTTCAAAACCCTAGCCTCCAGGGAGAAACTTGGTTTCACCCTCTCCAAGACAGACCTGTTGTTGTTGTTGTTGTTGTGTACCATCAAGGAGGAACCAATCCATAGCTGAGATTGCCCAACCTTCTCCTGCAGAGCAGCTGGTGGATTCAAACCGTGTGCCTTTGAAATTGCAGTGAAGCTTCTTGCCACTTGACCACCAGTGTCCCTCAGGGTGCAAATGTTTACACTCTTGGTTGTCTTTGCCATCTAGCAGGTTCAAGGTCCAAGACACCTCAAAAGAAAGAAAGACTTGGATTATTATGTCTGAAAATCAACTACTGACAAGTTCATGGAGCGCAGTTGGACTCTGACAAATATAAGGTTACCACCAGTCAAAAATCGCCAAAAATTCACTACTCCTTAGTGTGCTATAGAATTCTGTTAGTTGAAAGCACAGATGCAAAGATTAAACTTGCAGAAGCTGGAATTTCTATATATACTACTTCCAGGAAAATGAGGTTGGACTGAAAAATGTTAAAGAGAAATCCACAGATGGAGAAGTGGAAATGGTGAGTTCAAAACAAATCTGTGCTAAGCTCTTTTTATAGTTGTAGTTGTAATTGTTGTTGTTGTTGTTAGAGGCCTTCGAGTTGACAACAACTCACAGTAACCCTGTGAACAACATATCGGAACCTGGTCCTATACTGCCTCATGATCCCAGGCATATTCAAGCCCATTTTCACAGTTACTCTATCAGTCCATATTTTTGAGGGTTTTCCTATCTTTTTCTGACCATTTTTTTCCAGGATAAATGTCTTTTTTTGAGTATTGGCCTCTCCTAGCAGCATGCCCCAAGTGAGGCCTCTAAAAAAAGTGAGATTCTTGCTTCCAAGGAGCATCCTGATTGCATTTCCTCCTGGACAGACTGGTTTGTTCTTTTAGCAGTCTACGGGATATTCAGTACTCTTCTCTAGCTCCACAATTCAAAGGCATCGATTCTTCTTCTGTCATCTTTATTCTTTGTCCAATATCAGATGCAGAAGAAGCAATTGAAAATGTCACCTTGAAACTTCCCATTTTGAAGGTGACATAAGGGTTTCCAGTCACTGAAATGCAAAGCTCGGTGAACACTTAAAAGGTCTTTCTAGCTTTAATAAGCCAAAAAAGTGGCTTAAAGATTTCATTGCAAGCAAGCTTAGAAATAATATGATGAAAGAAAATATAATCCAAATTATGCTATAGAATAATAGGATTCATGGAATAAAAGTAGGAAAAATGTTTTATGAAACAATCTATGGAAGGTGCTTCTGTATCCAAAAAGGTTTGGTGTTGAATGGAAGATTTTATAAACATAAGGCGGGGGAGGAGAATGCTCCACCTTTGTCTAAGACGTCTCTATGTGTGCCGTGCCCATGGTTATGATTGTCCACCTCTGAAAATCACATGGTGGTAGATTACAGGCTGCCAACGGAGGGCAGCTTCACTGGAGTGAAGAAGGAGATGTATAAGGACAGGCTAAAGTGAGCAGGACTTTGTAGTCTAGAAAAGACTGAGCAAGGATATGATTAAAGTCCGAAAATCATGAAAGGTGAGGCTAGAGTCATCCCTCCCTGTTTGGCACATCACAATCTGAGAATGAGGAAGTGACCTTGATGTTTGAAAGAGAATAGATAAAAGGCAGGACTGCTTGTTCAGGAGCATCCCAAAGACTTGGAAGTTTGACTTGAAAGGTTCAATCTTTCCATCCTACTTCATATTTATGTAGTAAGAGAGCTCGCGTGGGTGGCATGGGCCTGTCGGAAGGGGCACTGCTAAACCAGAGGTAGCCCCTCTCTGGCAGCTTGGATCCACCAGCTGCTCCTCAAAAGAAAGATGGGCAATCTCTTCCGTGCTATTTACAGCCTCGGAAACCCACAGGAGGGTCAGCGATGAGTCAGCTCCAACTTGAAGGCAATGAGTTTGAGGTTTGGGTTTCTTGAAGTGTATGAAGAGGTAGAAAAGATTGAATTAAAAGACTGATACAGATGTGTATATTGTATTTGTATATTTGTATTGTATATTGTATAGCATAAAGTATTTTCTATTTCAAGTTATAAGTTTAAAGGAGGAGGAGGGGATCATCTGGAAACATTTACTCTGCTACAATGCATGAGAGTTCTGGTGGCCTAGTGGCAAGAAGCTGAGCTGCAATCCCAAAGGCACGTGGTTCAAGGCTACCAGCTGCCCACAGGAGAAGACTGGGCAGTTTTCTCCCATGTGATTAACTGCCTCTGAAAACCCACCAGATGATCAGCTATGGGTCGGTTCCAAGTTCACAGTAAAATACAACATAATGCATGACATGATCTTGCTTGCTTCAAGTGAGGAGGACCTGAAGCACTTGCTGCAGAGGATCAGGGACTGTAGCCTTTAATATAGATTTCATTTTAAGATCGAGAAAACACAACTCTTCACCACTGGACCAACAAACAAGATCATGACATATGGAACAAAGATTGAAATTGTCAGCAATTTCCTGGAGAAAAGATTAAAATTATCAATGATTTCATCTTGTTTGGATCCACAGTCAATTCCTTTGGTAGCAGCAATCAGGAGATCAGGAAACATATAGCATGGTGAATATCTGCTGTCAGGGATCTCTCCAAAATCCAGAAGAACAATGATGTCAGTTTAAAGATGAAGATGGACCTGAGTCAACCACAGTCTTTCCAATCACCTCTATGCCTCTGAGAGCTGGACAATGAATAAAGATGATAGGAGAAAAATAGAGGATTTTGAGTTGTAGCATTGGGAAACAGTGTTGATTATCTCACAGACTGTCAAAAGAATAAACAGGTATGTTTTCTAGAAACTGCAACAAGGATGCTCCTTGGAGGCAAAGATGGTAAAACTTTATCTGATATATTTTGGACATATTGTTAGGAGAGGTCAGGAAACAGAGGGAGAACCTCTCCAAGAGGTTTGATACAAAGTCTGTGGAAATGGACACAAATGTGTTGAGAATGATGAGATGGCATAGGATACAAGAGTTCAGACCTATTGTTCATAGGGTCTCTATGAGTCATACTGCTCGAAGGCACTTAATAACAGCAACATGATAATGCATAGACCTGTATGGATTTTCATAGTTTGTGTCACACAAGCCAATTGGCAGCATCAGGAAGGATGGTGAAGAGATCGAGATTGTTAACAGTTTTAGTTTCCTTGGTTCCATTGTCAATACTCTTGGCACCAGCAGCCAGGAAACTAAAAGATGTATTGCAATAGGAAAGTCTGCTGTTAGGGACCTCTCCAAAGTATTGAAGAGCAATGGGGTCACTCTGGAGATTAAGATGTACCTGATATAGGCCATGGTCTTTACAATCACTTGCTATGCATCAGAGAACTGGAGAATGACCAGGGAGGATAGAAAAAGAATTGTTGCTTTTGAACTGTGGTGTTGGAGAGAGTATTGAATATACCATGGACTGCTAGGAAAACCAACAGGTTCATCCTGTTGTTGTTGTTGTTGTTATGTGCCCTCGAGTAGCTTGTGATTCATAGCGACCCTATGTACAACAGCCCTAAACTCTGCTCTGTCCTGTGACAATCTCACTGTCTCTGAAACACCCATCCTGATTACCCCAGTCACCTAATCAATCCACCTCCTAAAGGGCCTTCCCCTCCTGTGCCTGCCCTCCACCCTCCAAAGCATGATGTCCTTCTCCAAGGACCAGTCTCTCCTTACAACATGACCAAAGTATGGCAAACAAAGCTTCAGAATCCTTTCCTCCGAGGAGCCGCCTGGTTTAAGCCTCTCCAGGATGGATCTTTTTGTTTTCTTAGCAGTCCATGGTACCCTCAACACTCTTCTCCAGCCCTACAGCTCAAAGGCAT
>NW_006399771.1:15230495-15242433 GCF_000299155.1 Elephantulus edwardii | reverse complement strand
GCACAGGAGGGGAAGGCCCTCTAAGAGGTAGATTGATTCAGTTACTGGGGTAATGGGGGTAGGTGTGTCTGAGACAGTGCGATTGGCACAGGACAGAGCAGAATTTAGGACTGTTGTCCATAGGGTCACTATGAGCTGCAGGCAACTCGACAACACATAACAGCATCCATATTTAGTAAAACTTACTCACTGTTGTTAAAACTGATGCATAGTTGACCCTCCAGTACGTTTTCAGAGACTGTAACTTGTATAGCAGGATACTGCCACTAGAGCTCCCTTAGTTAGAAGTTTTTAAAATAAAACTATTATAAATAGATAGCAAACACTTGTGCCATTTCTCACTTCCTTTTATGTAATCAAGAGATTCCCATTAGTAAAGCATATAGGAGATGACAAAAAGAAAATATTACTGAGTTATAAATATTCCAGTAATACCTAGAAAAACAGAAACATCAAGAGTAATCTTTAAAAATAAAATAGTATTTTATTATAATGATTTCCACTTCCAAAAAAGATAGACTGTATTCAGTCCTCCAATTCTTTATTTAATCTCAGTTATGAAGGTAGCATTCCGTTTCTTTTCCTAGTGTTCTCACATGCTCTACTATGAGATACTTTCACTTTCTCAAAACCTTTATTGCATAAGTGGGATGAAGAACCACATCATATCTTGCCTAAACAACCTGTTATGAATTTTTTTTAAATACTGCCAGTCAAACTTGTCTATCTTATCTTCGTCTCCCAACTAACTTAACCAAAGATTTTTCCCACTTGACTAAATTGTTTGGGCATCAGAGTGCGTTAGCTTCATTATAATAAATATAGCACCTGAGAAAGAATTAAAATAACACATAGAAAATATAACTTATTAAATCAATCTATTAATATAGCTGCTGTTTAAAGGAGAATTCTTTCCTCCTTAATCCACCTCACTGTTTTAAGAGGAGAAATTTGAACCAGACTTTTGAAAATTGTTCCCCTGATCATATCTTTTTTTTTTGCCAAGTATGAACAGATAAAGCAATGATTTAACATCTTACTTGTCCCTGTTTTGTTTATGCTAACTCTTTATAACTGCAAGTCAAGAAACAAGCTCATTGCCTCTGAGTTACTAATGGTCTAACTACTACACATACTTCTCAGTAATCCCTGGAACACTAGAATGTAAAACCCACACCCATGACTGTCACACAGATTCTGGCTCATAATAACATTCCATCAGCTCTCACTTCTTGCCATCAAGTTGGAATCACCTCACAGCTGATCCCCAAGTAGGTTTCTCAGGTTGTAAACAGGGGGAGATTGTCAATTTTTCTCTTTCAGAATTGCTGACAGATTCAGACCACAAGACAGGTGTGCCCTTCAGGTTAGCAGGTGAACTGTCTACAGAGGACACTATCAGTTTCAGATGCTATCAATCTTTTGAAGGAAGTTGCTGCTTTTTTTTTTATGGACTGCCAAGAAAACAAACAGATTCATCGTAGAGAGGATTAAACCAGGCTGCTCCTTGGAGGCAAGGATTCTGGGGCTTCGTCTGACATACTTTGGACATGTTGTAAGGAGAAACAGGTCTTTAGAGAGGGACATCATGCTGGGTAGAGTAGAGGGACAGCGCAGGAGGGGAAGACCCTCTATGAGGTGGATTGATTCAGTGACTGGGGTACTCGGGATGGGTGTGTCAGAGGCAATGAGATTGGCACAGGATAGAGCACGGTTTAGGCTGTTGTACATAGGGTCGCTATAGGTCACAAATGACTCGATGGCACATAACAACAACAACAACAACAACTCCTGTGTAGTGGCTAATAGATTCAAGCTGCCAATAATTTAATTAGTAGCCCAACACATTAACATTCCTATCTTTTTTTGTCCACAAACAAATGCTTTGTAAGTTTAGGTTTATTAATTTACTTAGAAGATGTACTGATTAACTTAAAAAAAGTTTAAGTACATTTATTTTATATCTTCAGGAATAGTGTTTTTAACTGAAAACTAAAGAAACGTTCTTAATTGACTTAAGACATTTGTAGATTTTAAGCTACTTATTTCAGCCTGAGAAATGACAATGGTAATTCATTAATAATTAACAGCAACAAAAAAGAGATTAAGACGCTTTTCATGCCAGTCCTCTGAAAAAAGCAGTACATATTTTCTAATAAATTGAGATTACCCCCTTATCTACCAATAACAGTCATTTGTAGATAATACTTTGGACATTAATTAAGGAAGCAAATGTGTTTATAAGTGTTGTTGGGTACCCTCAAGTTAAGTACAACTCATAGAAACCCTATTGACAATGAATCTGAACCTTGTCCTATCCTGTGCCATCCTCACCATCCTTGACACACTCGAATCCATTGCTACAGTCACTGTGTCACCTTACCTTGTGGAGAATCTTCTTCTCTTATACTGATCCTCTAGCTTTCCAAGCATAATATTCTTCCAAGGAACAGCCCTCCTAAAACCATACTTAAAGAACATAAGAGTCACCGTCCCTGCCTCCAAGGAGCACCATGGTTACACTTTGTCCAAAATAAAGACGTATTTGTATGTTCTTTTGGCCTTGGAAGTGATACTCAGGATTCCTTTCCAACACCAGAACTCAATGGCATTAATTCTTCTTCTGCCATCCTTATTTACATACAAATGTTTTGTTGTTGCACATGATTGAGTTCTAACCAACCCATAACTGCAGTGGTTTTTCAGAGGCAGTAAATTGCCCAGGAAGAGATTGCCCATCTTTCACTCATAGAGCATATGGTTTCAAGAAAAAAAATAGCACTGTGTTTATATAGCTACCTTAAGTTTTATTTTAAGAATTAGAGAAATGCTCCCCCAAAACAGACTTTGTATTTGTACAGCTAATTTTAATATATAAAACAAGAACTTACTCCTCTACAATCTATGTACATAGGAGAAGGAGGGGTAATCTCCTCCCATGCGATTGACTGCCTCTAAAAACCTGTTGGAGGGTCAGCTATGGGTAGGTTCCAACTCAATGGTACACAACAACAAAAACAACAACCTATGTAGTCTCTTCCCATTCCTCACACAGTGAAGGGAAAATTTGAAATTTTCTATCCTTCCATAATTCTTGTGTGTATGTGTATAATGTATGTACATACATGCAAATATGTGCATTTTATAAAATATTAGAAGTTATTGTATGTTTCAGAAATATATAATAAAGATGCTTCTAAACAGTACATTTAGATCTGCCATTATTTCTGTTGGTTACATAGCATTCTCCATTTTAATATATATTTAGTAATTCCCATATGAATATAAATCTGAGGAAAACTACATAACTTTACTAAAGGAGTTAAGACCTAGATATATATGGAAACAATATACTCAAGAATAGCAAAGCAAAACAATAATGATGTTTTAGCTTCTCATAATTAGGTATCATAAATATACTTAAAAGGCAATAGACTTGGAGAAAGCATTGCTTCATCTAAACAGATGTGGTGTTGATGTCCCTTTAATCCAAAGAGCTACAACCTAGCAATAAGAAAATGCAAAGAGAAATCTCTCTCATTTTCTTAATGTTCCTAAAATTTCTTGCTGCTGCTTCTACCGCTGGTTTCTGTTGCCAAGGAATAAGAGAGTTCATTTATGCAGCCTCTTCTTCTGTCTAAATAAGAAAGGATTTTAAAGTAAGATGCAATTACTCTAAGTTCAAAACCTAAAAAGTTATTTCTTAAAAAGACAACCTGAATTGATTGCAGAACATACAAAAAAACCCATGTCATTAGTGTGTAAGTTTTCAGATTTCCATCAACTATATTTGCAGGAATTTCTATCCATTAACATACTCAATCCAGCAGCATTGTTGTGATCATGAATTGAAGATGTCTATGGCAATCACAAAAATTCATTATATGTCATTTTTAAGTAAAAAACAGCATTTTTAAAGAGAATGGTGTAATGTCTAGACTTTACAAATCTATTTCATTAAATACTTAGAAGATGCTTATAATGAGAGATGCCAAGTTAAGGTATATATCTAGACAACACTCTTGAATGTTACAGCACCTTCTTCACATGCAATGAAAACACTATATTAAACTAGCCTGAAGAGTCCCACTCTCTTATGCTGACGTCTTAGTGTTCTATCAGAAACCTGTTTTAATTGTAACCAAAAGATGTGTTCACACTTTCTATAAGGACTTCACTGAAAATTTGAAGAAAAAAATAGTGGCAGAGATTCTAAAAGAGGCGGAGAATGCTTATGAATTATGCAAGTCTGAACTTTCATTTTAATAACTTCATTAAAATATAAAAACCGTAAAAGGCTCCCAACAGAAATTTAACTTTATAAGCATGCTTTGTACATGCCCTGACCTTGCCAAGAGGCACACCTAAGGCATGATTTAACAGTTATTACAGGACAAAGCCAAATAATAAATACATATCTGAAAATGCCAGTCTTTGTCCTTGCCTCTTAGGCCTCGAAAGTCAGCCATAAACAGACCCTCCACTGAGAGACAGCAGGACACAGAAGAAAGCAAACAGTGACTGGCACTAAAAAACCTGGGGCTCAAGTTTCTTAACATTTCTGATCCTCAGGTTCTTCATCTATAAAATTGGGGCATTAATGATAGCAACTTTGTTAAGGAGTTAAATGAGATCATACTAGATGGAAGCTCTGAGTTGAAGATGGTGTTGCTGTTGTTGTTAAGTGCTGCTGAGTCTACCACCACTCACAGTGACCCTACAAACAACACATCTGAGCCTTGCACTATCCTGTGCCGTCCTCACCATGCTTGAGCCCACTGTGTCAATCCATTTCATTTTCGAGGGTAGGGATAACTAGTCGCCATGAACTCATAGGATCACAGAGCAAAGCAGTCCCTAATCCTGTGTCATTTTTAAGTTAACCTAGCTCTTATTGCTGTTCACGCAGAACTGACTCATAGCTGACCTTCCAGCACATTTGTAAGATTGAAAAATTGCCCATTTTGTTCCCAGAGAGCAGCTGATGGACCCAGATAGTCAGAGAAGAGCAGCCTTTGGGTTGACAGCACAAGCCCCTGGGGACTATACTACCAGAACCTCCACAGTTGCCCAAATGTTTAAATACATTATTGTAACTCCCATGCCATTCCATCCCATCAAGAGTCTTCTTCACCCTCTACTTCACCAAGCATGATGCCCCTCTTTAATAGATGTCCCCTCCCAATGGTGTGCCCAAAGCGAGCAAGTCAGATAGTGTTCTGTGTAATAGGTAATGTTATCATTGACTGATTTTCAGGAGATCACCAGATCTTTCTTACTAATCTTTGTCTGAAAGCACCACTGAAACCTGTTCAACAGAAGTGACCTTACTAATATTTAGAGTGTCAGTGGATAAATGGTCCAGTTTTACAGCAACATACAAATTACAACAGTACAACAAACTGGCAAACAGGGGTGGTTATTACTAAAAGGTAATTTTTGCTTAGTAAAAGATGGTTCTTACACAGCTTTATTTTCTACAGACCCCCTTGTTTCAGAATATGTGTTCCATTATGGATTTTAGGGAGCTCTGACAACCCAGTCATTATGGAGCTGTGCTGCTAACCAAAAGTGGTGCCTCTCTGGCGGTTTGAATTCAACACTGGCTCCACGGAGAAAGATGGGCAAGCCCTTTCCATGCAGTTTTCAGCCTCTGAAAATCTTCTGGAGGGTCAGCTAGGAGTCAGCTCTGACTCAACAGCAATGAGTCTAAGTTGAGTTTTATGGGTTGTATAAATAATCTGAACATAGGTGTGTGTATATAGGTATGTGGCGGAGGTGTATTTAAACAATGCTCCTTTGCTAGACTTTGGAAGGCATCTGGAACTAAGCAGCAAATATGTCTCTCTTCTCCTTTTGCTATTTGACCACAAGATCCAGTATATTTTGTAGCAAATAAGACCAGTATTATATGTCTACCACCTTAAAAAAATAAATTGAGGTTTTGTTTGAGTTTCTTAAGACACCAGAGTTCACCTCCAAGTGTTTCCTTTATAATAACAGGCCAAAGACAGTCAGGGCTAATTGGACCAACAAATAGGACTAAGGAGAAAGTCTGGAGCCTTTTTCATCCTAATTACCAAGTTAATGCCTGGTTGCTGGACAAACTCTGCTTCTCTTAAATGAAACACCACAAGATGGAGCCTGCTGCTGCTACGTTAATTGGACTAGAAAGGGCAAGGCCTGGTCCCAAGGCATCTCTGCTTGACTTTCCAAATAATTGCACCCCAACTAATGAATACCTAATTGGATACAATATGAGTCAGCATCAGTTGCTCATTGTTGGTGCATAAGTGAATAGTTACAACTCCAGATGTCACTAACACCACCAATTTCCCCAGTCACAACAAATATGCTGGTTTAATGGTAAAGGAACTGGGCTACCAACCCAAAAATTCACCAGCTATTCTGCAGGAGAAAGATGGACAGTCTTCTCCCACTCAATTTAGTGCCTCTGAAAACCTGTGAGAAGACCAACCCTAGATTGGTCCAAACTTGATGGTACCCGACAAGAAAACAAACAAAAGGAACACTCAAAAGCAAGAGGAGGGCTATGGTACTTCCACACCCCAAGAGCCAACAATCTTTTCACCCTGCTCAATTTCCTATCACTGAAGTTTCCTTTTCTAAATTAAATACCCTGGTGGGGTCTCTCATTCCAGCATTTGAAAAAAAAAACCCAAAAACCAAAACCCAAAGCCTGTGGTTAAATCATGCATCTCACTCCACAGACTTCACTTCAGTCAAGCTAATTGCCCCACATGCTAATAGCAAAAAGAGGTCCATTATCATACTATGACACTGGGTACAAACTCTGAAAAATCATGCGCTCTCAGTCCTACAGCCGAGATGATTCCTTCAGCCATCTTGATTTGCTTTTCAACTAATTGCTAAACTTGCCCACATCGGTAATGTTGAATGTGCTTCTCAGACAACTAGCCAGCCTGACCCAAAGTTCAACCAATTGCTTAGAAAACATTTTCTGTGAGACTGTGATACTGACAACTATTCATATTCTAACCGCCCAGGATGAAAATGTCAGAGTTTTGTATATGAAGGCAGATTAAAACACCTAAAATCAAGAGACGCATTCTAGTCTGAGCTCAAGTGGAAAAAACGCGTTACAAACTTATGTTTATATTAAGCTGTTCCCTTTTGTTTTGATTTTTAAGGAGAGGGATCTTTTATATTCAGAGTTTGAGTCAAAATACTAGAATTCAATTATAATACAAATTTAGTCGAAAGCTAAAGAGAAAAAATATCATCAAGTCAAATATAGGCACGTGGAGATCTAAAGGAGACTGTATTTATAGATATACAGCAGCAGTGACATCCACACCCTAAACAACGTGCCTCTGGAAGCTCTGTCAACTTTGATAAATATAGATAGATAGCTGTAGAGGGGCTTCAGGCCTTATGTTCATAGGGTTGCTATGAATTGTGCTTGGCTTGATGACAATCAACAGCAACAACATAAATCAGATATTTAAATCAGCTTCTTCATACACACAAATAAATGTTCATTCTGATAACTGCCACTTGAATCTAAAAGACTGAATTCAAAGAAACTCACGTACTCACACTCAGTGTTCTCAAGTCAGAATCAGTTCACAGCTGACCCTCCATTGGGTTTCCAAGGCTGTAGATGTCATGAGAGGAAATTGCCCATCTTTTCCCAGTAGAACTGCTGGTGGCCAGAGACAGAAAGGGCAGCTGTTCCACTACGGACTGTACCACCAGAGCTCAAATATTAATAATTAGTCCACTCATCTTTTTTTTCTTTTATTTTATACTGGTTTACTTACAAAGTTCGTATACACTGTTTTTCACAGGAGGAGCATTAATGCTACTAGAATTTAATATACCTGCAAATAAGTAATGAAAGTTTTTATTCTTTTCAATTTGAGTGAGGAAATGAACAAAAATATTTTCTTTTTATGTCAGTTTGATTGTTATTGGCATGGTTCTTGTCATTGCCTCTCTAACTTTTCATTTTAATCTCAAAGTGATTTAATCTGGAGTGTAACACAGCAGTGAAATCTCACCACCAACTGAGATTATTTATTTCACACCAAGACTCAAAAAACACAGCCTCTATGCTCTACACTGGGAGGTCTAGAATATTGCATTCATTTCAGGCATGCATTTAAGAGTGGGGACATTAACTTTCTGATGGAAATCCAGAGGGAAAGCAAGTTCATGCAGAGGGCAGATAACAATCTTAGTTGAGGATTTGGAGATGTTCAACCTACAGGAGAAATCACTTAGGACACGACAATTCCCTGAAAATATATGGGGAAAGAATTGGACCTAGACTTGTTAACTATACAGATCTGACTGGGATCAATGATTATAACCTATTGAGACTCATCCTTGTATCTTTCAATTCCAGTTCTTTTTTTAATTTTTTTAATCATTTTTTAATTAATTTTAATGAAAATTTACAGACTTTAGATTCCCATTCATTCATTGTTGCACTTTTCTCCCTATCCACCCCTTCCCCCCCATACACTCTTCTCTTTGAAAAGTAGAAGAAAAATGTTTTCATTATTTTACTAGACCTCCCCCCAGGTCCACTCCACTATGCAGCCTTTATTCTGGACTCTTGTCATGACAGTAATACCTAATCACGCATCTCAATTCCAGTTCTTAAGCAAGAGGAAGAGAGGCCATAAATATTACGCAGGGAATGCCCTCCCCTACCTAGCAGCCACTGGATTTAATGGGAAGCATGTTAAATCCTGCCAATTTCCTAAAACTTGTACATTATATAGAAGAATTGTTGTTGTTCTGTGACTCATAGCAAGCGACCATATGTACAACAGCCCTAAATCCTGCTCTATCCTGTGCCAGTCTTACTGTCTCTGACACACCTACCCTCATTATCCCAGTCACTGAAGCAATCCATCCCCCAAGGGTCTTCTTCCTGTCCTGTGCTGTCCCTCCACTCTCCCAAGCATGTCAACAATCTCAATCTCTTCACCATCCATCATGATGCTGCCAGTTAGCCCAGTGGTGAGAATCTTTGTTTTCTTGATGTTAAGCTTCAATCTATACTGAAGGCTTCAGTCCTTGATCTTCTGCAGCAAGCACTTCTGGTCCTCCTCAGTTTCACCAAGCAGGGTTGTGTCATCGGCATAGCACAGGTTGTTGATGAATCTTCCTCCAATTCTGATGCCACGTTTCTCCTAATAGAGTCCAGCCTCCCAGATACTCTGCCCTGCATATAGACTGAAAAGGTGTGGAGATAGAAGAATTAGACCTTAGAAATATCATGCCCAGTATTAAAGCTGGCATATACAAATTTGTGCCCACCAAGCATCGTGGGCATAAATGCTATTAGCTCTGGTAGTTTAGTCCACAATCATTTGCACTGCTAGGACAAAGACAGTGAGTCTCCAGCAGTTCTAATCCATTATCAGCTCCTTGGCAGAAAAATGGATATTAATCTCTCATTACAATTGACAGCCTCAGAAACAAATGGAGGGCCAGCTGAGTCAAAACTGACTTGACAATAATGAGTTGCTAATAATAATAATAACTAATAAGCTAATATCTAATCAGGGAGTTCTGGTGGCCTAATGGTAAACTGCAGTCCCAAAACATACTATTTGAATCCACCAACTTCTCTATGGAAGAAGGATGGACAATCTTCTCTCATGCAATTTACTGTCTCTGGAAACTTGCTAGAGGGTTAGCTACGGGTCAGTTCCAACTCCTTGGCATACAATAACAATATCTAGCTAATGCTTTTCTGTGCTAAGAATTTTCTAATCTGGTTGTTTTGAGGACTTAATCATAGTTTCACATACACATACCCTAAGAGAAAAAAAAATAACCCACAAACTTGCAAACTCATTGCCATCAAGTCTGAACCTGGAGCCAACTTATAGCTAATGTTCTAATGAGTTTTCTCAGGTGGAAAATTGCATGGAAGGAAAATATTCATCTTTACCCCACAGAGCCACTGGTGTATTCAAACCATCAGAGGGTGTGACCTCATAGTAAGCCCACAAGGTAAGAATGAGTGTCTTCTTACACAAATGAGAATTCTAAGGCTTGGCCAACATAAGGAATTCACTCAGGGTTACAGAGTGAATGAACAGCAGGCTTCCACTCCTAACTGAAGCCACGTCTGTTGCCCAATTCTGCCTGCCCTGCTAGACGGCATTCATAGTCATTTCAACCAACCATAATCCCCAAACCATCACAATCTCAACTATAGAAGATAATAAATGTTTTTGAGATGCAAAATTATCATCAGTTGACTCACAGTTAATACCCTCTATAGATTATTTTGACAAAGGAACAGTATCCAACTGTGTACACAAATGGCAACACATGCAAATCCCCTCAACTTCATGGATAAGCAGCAAGTGCCCTAATGAGCAGAAAACAGTCATATTTTGTCTCTATGTGTTTCTTCTTTCTGCTAGGGGGAAAAAAAAGTCCAGAAGGAATTTGTGTTCTTTTCAATCTCTTAAAATGAAAAGAGGAAAGGTGTTTACAAGTGTGCAAAATAGCAAAAAAGAACAGCCATTAAGCAGGGATCCTTCACTTCCCAAAGGCAGTCACCTGCAGCCAGAGAACCCCTAAGCAGTTTTAATTTCCTTTTCATCATCTCAGAAGTCATGCCTCAGAGGTATACACTAAAGAACCTCATAGCATCTGGTCTTTTTCTTTCTCCCCTTGCCCCCCTCCCCTTCCTTTTTGAGTCTGGTGAAAAGTTCTTGTTCTATAAAAATGAGAGTCAAAACCAATTGACAGCAGTGAGTCAAAACCAACTCCTCCATTTATAGCAGCCCCTCCATCAAGTTTCCAAGCCTGTAAACTGGAAGGGAGGAGACTACCCATCCTTCTCCCTCAGAGCTCCCTTTGGCCAAAGAAACAAGTGGTCATAAAAGAGGGGTGAGGGGAAGTATGTATATAGAACCAGTTCAAATGCTTGCTTCTCCAGGCAAGTTCCCAAGAGAGCCTCTTTCCATACTCATTACTCCTTGCCTTCACACTGTCTAAGAAACTGTGGTGACGTGGTCCATAGATGCTAACCAAAAGGCTGCATGTAAGTGGAGGTTTAAATCCACTAGCAGCTCGTCAGAAGAAGGATGAGAAGTCTCCTCCGATTAAAATGTACAGCCTCAGAAACGAGTGGAGATTGGCCATGGGTTGGAATCAACACTTTGACAGTGATGAGGTTTGGACACTTGTCCGTATTTATCCCTGGCTCATTGACATTGCTTTCCTCTTCACTCTCTATGCCTTTGTCCACTCATGAACATCAATCACCCTCATGTTCTTTATTTAATCATCAGGTTGTCATACACTTGAATTGTTTTCTTTGTTCTCATAGCACATGAAAGTTGTTCCTTTAAGTATTTATGGCTCTTTCTCTGAATTCTTTTTACAAGAAACCCTACTTAATTTTGCAGGGGCATCCTATAGCATTACTTTGGTTGATATAGACTTAGTAGATGACAACTCAAAGAAAACAAAACCAAACAAACAATAAAAAAAAAATTGCCAAGTAGAATTGTTCTCCGTGGAGATGTAGATGAGCAGGCCTTTCTTCTGAGGTGCCTCTAGGTGGATATGAACTACCAATTCACTGAGTTAGTTGTTGTTGTTGTTGTTGTTGTTGTTGTTGTTGTTGTTATGTGCCATCGAGTTGCTTGCGACTCATAGCGACCCAATGTACAACAGCCCAAAACCCTGCTCTATCCTGTGCCAATCTCACTTCCTCTGACACATCCATCCTGATTACCCCAGTCACTGAATCAATCCACCTCACTGAGGGTCTTCCCCTCCTGTGCTGTCCCTCCACACTGCCCAGCATGATGTCCCCCTCTAAAGACGTGTCTCTCCTTACAACATGTCCAAAGTATGTCAGGTGAAGCCCCAGAATCCTTGCCTCCAAGGAGCAGCCTGGTTTAACCCTCTC
>NW_006399771.1:15205745-15228735 GCF_000299155.1 Elephantulus edwardii | reverse complement strand
TGGTATGAAATCAAAGTCATATTTTGGCTCCTGTGGATTCGGTTTAATTTTCCTCAGCTTCAGCTTGAACTTGCATATGAGTAGTTGGTGGTCTGTCCCACAATCAGCTCCTGGCCTAGTTTTCACAGCTGATATTGAGCTTCTCCAGCGGTTTTTTCCACAGATGTAATCAATCTGATTCCTATGCATACCATCAGGTGAAAACATAACATTTTACCCTCAGTAGGAGTGGCATCCACTTCCTAAACCGCAGGCCTCTGGAAACTCTATAAATTTTTATAAATGATGATAGTTATAAGAGAGGCTTCAGGCCTTTTGTTCGTAGGGTCACTATGAGTCATGTTCAAATCTATGACAATCAACAACAATGATTGGGCACAGAGTAGGAATTGAACTGCATTGAATGAGAATGACTCAAACTGAAATGAACGGACATATATTAAGAAGTAATTTTGTCATAATAAAGTTTTTCTGATTTAAAATTTATATCCATATTGATTAGTATAATCTAGCTATGAAGTCGTTTGAGACTAGTGACTAATAACTCTCATGTTGTTATTTTCTGTATAGTTGGAACTAACTCATAGCTGATTTTAAAAAGAGCACACGCCACATGCTCCCTATTGGAGATGTCCCCCATGGGCACAGTAACATCTGATCTTTACCAACTTCACAGAGGGAAACTATCCCCGTACACAGCATCAAGAACACAAAACCAATTCCCATGACCCCTGTGCTCCCATGCTTCTCTCTACCCATCTCAACACCAATCTTACTGCTTTGTGAGGTCCAAAATCTATTGTGACAGCTCACGGACCACACAGAACTATATTGAGAAAGTTAAAAGGTTGTAATCCAGGGTCGAGCTCTGGTGGCCTAGTGGCAAGAAGCTGCAACTGCAATCTCAGACATGCACAGTTCGAATCCACCAGATGCTCTGCTGGAGGATGAACAATCTCCTCCTGTACCAGTCAGATCTGATTTGATGGTACACACAAAAAATAATGAAATAAAATAAATAAAAACGGTTGTAATCCAGATTAATAAATAGTTCTGAATTCTGCCTATTCTGAGCCAATCTCACTGTCTACTTCACAGTTGTCCCCATTGTCCCAGTTACTGCATCAGTCCATCTCATCCCAGAGTCTTCCTCTCTGGTGTTGTCCCTCCACCCTTCCAAGACTGATATACTTCTCCAAGGACTGGTTAAGAACAAAAACGTTTAAAAGGAAAAAACAAAAATTAAATAATCACCATTCTTAATTATTTTTTAATTGTTATTGGTTTGCATACAATAATTCACTTACATTGTGTTTCATTCATGCGCATTGTGTTTTATACAATATTTCATTTACATAGTGTTTCATAAAATTAGCAAACCAATTTAAAAAAAAGAGAAAAAGGGGGGAAGGGGAGAAATCACCAGGATAGCAGCTTTTGGTGTGTGGATGGATGGGGAGGAACAGGAAAGACTCAATGTGGACTTGAAAAGATAGTGTAATAATCATATTCCATTTTATTCATAAAAATGTTCTCCTTTAAGATTATTATTATCATTCATATCACTGTGTTACCAAATATGTCCATTGTTTTTGAAGATTTTAGTTTAAATTTATGGTGCAGCAATTAATAAGTATAATACTAGATTTCATTCCTTTGAACTCTAGTTATGAGTGTCATATTTGAAAAAATATCTTACAAATGTGTGGTATTCAACATATGCAATATGGGCTGAGTTTCAGATTCATAGTAAATTAAACTTGACTTTTGAAATGTTTCCCTTTTTATTTGAGCCTACTTTTCTAGCCCAGAGTGATCACCATTTTCCCTTCAAGCGTGTCTGATACAGAGCTTGTTCTAGAGTCAAAGTTATGTCTATTCAGCCATTTCCTTGATTTTACTCATGTTTGCATCAGGTTTTCTTTAAGTCAGAGTTGTTAGATTTGTGATTTGTTGTTAGTTGTGATTTGTTTGTTCATTTTCCTGTCAGGAATCATTTTAAGCAATATGTTCCTTTATGAAGATTAGTTTTATTACAATGGAGTAATATGATCCACATATTAGCGTTGGGGGTCCACGTAATCACAGAAAATTGCTAAAGACAAGTAAGTAAGGAGCCTCGCACACCTCTGTCTCACAGGCATGTCCTGAGCCTCCTTCCGGAGAAGTAGCCTACTGTGTGTGAATCATGCCTAAATAAGCATACCTCTCTAATCCGCACATCATATTTCAGTATATCTCTAATCTAGAGATTTAGAAGAAAAAATAAATTTTCATATATTTTTCCTTCCAGTACCCCATGGGGAAACAAACAGTGAAGATCATAGAAGACTAAAGGTTTCTAGGTTGCAAACCAAAGCTGAACCCATCTCAGTGGATTGATTGCAATTTGTGATGACCTAAACTCACTCCTCTGGCTCAGCTATCAGCTAAACACACAGGCACATAAGGTGATACCAATGACCTTATCACTCACTAAGGATAAACAGTTATACACAGTCAAAAGCAGCATTCCTCCACAGACCAAGCCCTGAAGACAGAAGGAAGTAGAATAGAAGGATTAGATTTACAGGGATGAAGTGTGATTACATTGTGGGTATTTAGTTGATGTTATAAACATAATACGAATGAATGATTGGATGAAAAACCACCAGTCTTTCATTTGGAAACAGAGTACTCTAACTCCCTGGTCTCCAGTTACAAAGCGAAAATGCCAGTAACACTGTAATTTCTTTTCTTCTCTTCCCAAAGAGAGGAAAATACTATTTTGTGTTGCTTCACTTTTCCTTCCTTTAAAAATCCCTTACTCGTGAACCCTGATCAATATTGTGCATAACTTTTATGAAATAATAGTTCATATGGCAACAATAGGACGCACATGGCAAGTTCTTCATGAGTTTCCGGAACAATGCAATATTTTTCTAAAGCAAAATATGAATTGGACCACATAGAGACGCAATACACTGTATTAACTTCAAGTAGCCCTTGTCACACAAGACAAAGTAATCACTGGATATCTAGCCTGTGAGAAGGGAAAACTAGGAGAAGAGGAAGGATGGCTCTCTACAGTATCTGAGGAACTGTCTTAGGGACAAATGTCCGGAATCATGCATTCACCAAATGTGTGCAGACATCCATTAAGTATAACAGTGGACTAGCAACTACAGTTACAAAGATGAATGAAACATAATACTTGCCCTCAAGGAGCTCAGAGCTTTCTCAGGGAGATTCCTTTAGAGAGATAAAGGTAATACTGGGTGTGACTTCAATCATGGTTGACAAGGACTAGGGAATAAATAGTTGAGGCCATCTGTTCTCTTTTGCAGTTATTCAAGTACACCTTCGCAACACAAACGCAGCTGTAGACCACATGGTAAATCACTGAGTATGGCTGCATTCAAAGGAAATAATCTGTGGCCACAGAAATGTAAACTTCCTAGATTTACATATAATCATATCATTCCTCTTGTGGTTTGTGAGGTGTCAGGGGTTTCCACCCCACACCCCACACCCCCGCACCACCACCACCTTTAAAATCTCAAAGTTGTTTGTTGTGTTTTGGGGTTTTTTTAACAGCTCAGGGCTGTAAAAAAAAAAAAAAAACAACCAAATGATAGCTGGATTTGAGCCACAACCAGCTATTTCCCTTCTGCCAATTTAAATTAACGGAGTTTTCTGGGATTTCAGATGAAGAGTGTTTACCCCTGACTGGGAAGTCATGGAAGTTTCCTGGAGAGAGAAAGAATTGAAACATGGAATTACGCTCAGGGGGACAGTAGATTAAACGGGGCCGAAGCAAAGGCAGGAGCACAGATGAACCACAAACAGCAACTGGAACAGAGAAGTGTGAGACGAGATGGAGAGAGAAGCGATGTTAGATTAGGAAAGAGAACTCATTTTATGCTCTGGGGATGCTGTGCAGCTACTGAAGACTTTAAGCAGGGATTGTTTGTTGTAATGGTCAGCAGTAAAAAGTGCTAACAGCTATGGCTGTGGAGTCAGCGTTACATGAGTACAGTTGTTACACGCCATTAAGTCGACTACAATTAAAACAACTCTGTGAACAACAGATCTGAACATTCCGCTATCCTGCGCCATCTTCACCACCTTGGTCCTGCTGGAGCCCATTGTAGAGATCACTGAGTCAATCCATCTCATTGTCTTCCTCTCTTCAACTAACCCCTTTCTTTCCCAGTATGATCTCTTTCTCCAAGGACTGGTCCCTCCTGAAAGCACGCCCAAAGGAAGGGAGATGAAGTTTTACTCTCCTTGCTCCTTAGGGGTCCTCTGCTGCTTTCACTTCCTCCAAAACAGCTTTCTTAGAGAAGTTAGTATTCCGGTTTTGCCACTTACCCAGCATATCTCAAATCAGTTTCTTCTTAACTTTTAATTCCCTCTTCTAGAAAGCAAGATTAATCTCTGTCTTATGTGTTACTCTCTGCTTTGGTACCTATTGCTTCCTTGCGGAGCAGGGAGTATTGAACGTGCCAAATGGTTCACACCCTTAACTGCTATGTAAGATGTAGCATAGGTACTCAGAAACTCTCATTAATATCTAATTGGAACTGACTCATAGCTGACCCTCCAGTACATTTTTGGAGGCTGTATATTTCCCAGAAGAGATTGCCCATCTTTCTCCAGCAGTCACTGGTAAATTCAAACCTCAGATAATCTGCTATTAATGACTTTATGGAGTACGGTTTTACTCTAGCATACGTGAGTCACTATAAATCCAAATAATAACCAACAGCAACTGATTACTCCCTTCATTGCACACAATGTCACAACTGGCAATGATTTTCATTGCTAATTTGTTTTTGTGCTGATGCCCATAGTAATTCACAGGATGCCGTCATCAATGACACCAAAGAGTAATCAGTGAATACATTTTAAAAATTGACCATAGAGCCAAAATTCTCCTCCCTCCTCATTTTGTCACTGTCCATGCATCCCTTTTTGCTAAGCAAAAACATGTCACATCATTTTGAAGTTCGAACAGAGACTTTGAAAGAAAAAAATGAGTAATCATTCTCCACACAGCTATCTAACCCAGAATACTTTCATTCTCCCCAGAGTCCTAATAACATTTCATTTTGATTCATGACTGTTTCACACCTCATAGAGATGTGTGCCCTATAATAAGTGTTCTTAATCTAATAAACCAATTTTCTAGTTCATATTCCACTAAACTATAAATAAAGCACAATCTTCCCAATGCAAAATTGTCCAACTTAAAGACAGCATTAGGATGATGGCCTATGACCCAAATGATTGTCCTTACATAAACTGCCAAAAAGTACTTCATAATTTAGCATTTATTTCACATCTAACTATAAATTATGGATGCTGTTGTCACTGTTGCTGTTAAGGGCCATCAAGTCGTAGATGACTCATAGCACGTATAACTTTCATCATTTCTCTAAGTTCATAGAGTTTCCAGAGACAAATTATTTCAGAAGTGGATGCCACTCCTACTTCCTAACTTGTTTTAATTTGAGAGTTCTATCAGACACTGTCCACTATGGGCAACCATTATTACATTTGACTCCTCAGTGTCGTAGATTCATTATATTTCTTTTTTTTTTCCTATGAGACAAGACAGAAACCAATAAACTCTATGCCTATTTTTAGCTCTAATTGTTTCTAATTTTTAAATTCATTCACTCATTTAATAAATATACATTGTTGTTGTTGTTGTTGTTGTTAGGTGCTGTGAAGTCAGTCTTGACTCATAAGACCCCATGTTCAGCAACAAAAACTTGTTTGACTGTTTAGTCATCTTTACAGGAGTTGCTATATTTGAACCCATTGCTGAGACAATGTATTAATCCATCTCCTTGGCAGTCTTCCTCTTTTCTCTGAACCTCTACTTTTCCAAGCACAATGTCCTCTTCTAGGGACTGGTCTCTCCTGATAGCATGTCCAAAGCATATAAGATGAGGTCTCAGAATCCTCACTTGTAAGCAATATTCTAGTAGATCTTACTCTAAGACAAATTTCTTCACCTTCCTACAAATGCTTGGTATAGTCACTTATCTTCACCAAAATCATAATTCAAGTGCATCAGTTGCTTTACTGGACTTCATTATTGTCAGTCCAAACTTCATATCTGTATGAGGCAGTCAAAAATACCATGGCTGGAAGCACTAGTGGTACAGGGTTAAACTCTCATGTGCCAATTCAGAAGTCAGAAGTTTGGACCCATCCCAGAAAGGAAGATGTGTCAGGCTGAGTCTGTGGAGATCATTGCCTTGGAACCCCTATGGGATAGTTGTACTCTGTTTTATGTTGTCACTTTGAGTTGGAAATTACTTAACAGCAGTGATTAATAACAATAGTGATAGGATATAACGTGAGAATCCTCAGGATTCCTTAAATTGTGTGCATATTTTAAGAAGTGCTACTTTTTCTTTCTGGCATTCTTCTATTTTCCAAGAAAACATAGGAAACATCTTGAAATCTAACCTCATTTACATAAAACAGAGTTGCTTATGGACATTTAGATTTTGGCCATATTGGCTTTTTGTCTAAATTAATTTATTTCCCTATTATAGCATTTTTAAGACTAACTATAGAGAGCAGTGCAATTTACTTTATATTTCCAATCTGCTATTTTGAAAAACCTAGTGATTTTTTAAGTATTGCTTAAAATTACATTTCAGCACATTTTATCATCTCTTCAGTCTTGAATAAAATTAAGCAGAAAATGGGTCGTGTGAGAGAACAAATAGGTTAAGTCTATTCTTGAAAAGGAATTATCACCATGAAAATTTTATCTTCATGTGAAGAAATCTCTTGGGACTTAAATTTTTAATTCTTTATTGTTACCCCAAGTGAGAGAGAGAGAAAGAGAAAGAGAGAGAGAGAGTGTGTGTGCTTATATCCAGTGATGTAAATATATGCTCTGTGAATTTGTTGTTGTGGTTGTGTACAATTGAGTCAGAACGAACTCATAGCTGATCCTCCAGCCAGTTTCCAGAGGCAGTAAATAGCACAACAGGAGATTTCCCACACATCTCCTACAGGGCAGATGGTGGATTTGAACTACGTACCTATGGGATTGCAGCATAGCTTCTTTCTGCTTAAGGTACCAGAGCTACCTAATGAATTCTTTTTTTTCCTATATTCTTTTATTTCTAGAAAGTATTAGGAATAATTTGTTAAGAATTATTTAGACTAATTATTAAATAAGAGGTCAACTATTTGAACCAAGCATCCACTTCTTGGGAGAAAAAGTGGAAGTCTGCTTCTATAAAGATTTACAGCCTTGGAAAGCATATGGGAACCTCTATTCTGCCCTATAAAGCTGGTATAAGTTGGAATTCAACTCCATGGAAATGAGTTTAGGTTTGTGTTATTATGTGCTTACATCAAGATAAATGTTCACTTAGATCCACAATCTGCTGCCATAAAAGCAGCAGTCAAGGATATAAATGGTCTCTTATTGTTATTATATATCATCAAGTCAACTATGAACTCATAGCAACTCTATGCACAACAGCTATGAACTCTGCTCTATCTTGGATCAATCTCATGGTCTCTGACACACTTACCCTTATTACCCCAGTTACTGTGTCAATCTCATCCATGGCCTTCCTCTCCTGAGCTGTCCCTTGACCCTTCCAAGCATGACATCCTTCTCCAAAGACTAGTCCCTCCTAGGAAGATGCCTACAGTATGTGAGATGGAGCTTCAAAATTCTTGCCTCCAAGGAACAGCTTGCTTTCATCCTCTCCAAGACATATCAGTTATCTCTCTTGAAAGTCCATGGTATGTTCAATACTCTTCACCAGAACCACAACTCAAAGACATCAATACTTCTTCTGTTGTCTTTGGTCATTGTGCAGCTCTTTGATGTATAGCAGTAATTGTGAAGACCATAGCCTGGATCAGGTGCACCTTAGTCTCTATGCTGACATACTTGCTCTTCAGCAATCTAGAAAGGCCCCTGACAGCAGATTTTCCTAATATAACTTGTCTTTGATTCAGTGAATACTAGCAAGTAGAAATTATTAACAATCTCAATCTCTTTTCTGTTTACCATGGTGGTTCTAATTGTTCCGGTGGTGAGAATCTTGGTTTTCTTGATGTTGAGCTTTAATCCACACTGTAGACTACATTTCTTGATCTTTTGCAGCAAATATTTCAGACTCTCTTCTGTTTCAGCAAGGTTGTGTCATTTGCATAATGGGGATTGTGGATGAGTCTTCCCCCAATCCTGATGCCACATTCCTCCTCATAAAGTCTAGCCTCGTGAATGATCTGATCCATTCTAATTTTGAACCATGCAATGTTTCTTGCTGTCTTCTGACAGCTGCCTCCTGGCCCACGTATAGTTTTTGCATGAGCACAATCAGATGTTCTGGGATTCCCATTCTTCTTAAGGTTATCCACAATTTTTTGTGATTTACACAGTTAAATGCCTCTGCATAGTCAATGAGACACAGACATTCCTCTGGTTCTCTCTGCTTTTGGCTAAGATCCATCTGACTGATATTGCTGGTCTATTACCTTGGACAAATCTGCTGCCCATGTCCTCTTTTAAGTAAGTGCTAAAGAGCAAAGATGTCAGTTTAAAGGCTAAAGTAGACCTGACCTAAGCCATTGTATTAATGACTGCTTTCTATACATCTGAAAGTTGGACAGTAAGTAAGGACAACCAAAGAACTGATGCCCTAAATTGTGCTGTTGGTAAAGAGTATTGAATACATATACTGTGTATGTATTTGAGGGCTCTGATGGCCTAGTGGTAAGGAGTAGTATTGACACACCCAAGGCATATGATTCGAGTCTACCAGCTGCTCAGTGGGAGAAAGATGGTAACCGTCTTTCCCGCTGTGATTTACTGCCTCTGAAAACCTGGTGGAGGGCCAGCTCTGAGTCATCTCCAATTCCAGGGTCCACACAACAAGATATGTATACTGTGGACTGCCAAAAGAACACCCAGCCTTTAGGTTAGTAGTACATCATGCTATAGAGCACATTAGACATGTTAAAATGTGTAAAACCGATCATTAATGCAAAATTTAGAGGCCGTTAGTTGGAATCAACTTGATGCCAACTGCTTTGTTTGCATGCAGTTAATCACAGATTATAACTTTTTTTTTAAGTAATAGAGTTGTGTTTTGTTGGTCTTTTATTTTATACTAGCTTATTTGCAAAGTTTGTATACTTTATTTTCACACCAGATCTTTCCTATTTCCTTCATCCCCTCCACCCTCAACGCACAAAATTGTATTACCTTATGATTAACATCCTAACTTATTTCATTTCTGTTTTAATCAACCAGGAGAAAGTATCTTAATACTTTTTGCTGGTTTGTTTTCTTCTAATGGATCTGAGAACTACTGGCAATATCATGTTTATTTTTCCCCAGAATATTGAGTTGCTAAAACCCTCAACCCTAAAAGTGAAGATTTTAAACTGGGCAACTTAAACTCATCCTTACATTTAATGAAGAGCCAGTGGCCTAGTGGGTAGGGAATTGCATTGCCAACCCAAAAGCAGAAGTTTAAATCAACCAGCTAGTCCTCAGGAGAAAGAAGGTCAGTCTCCTCTCATGTGATTTCTAGTCTCTGAAAATCCACTGGAGGGTCAAGTATGAGTAAGTTAGTCACATTTAATCCTCATACTATATTTGCATTTCTTCTTTATGCTGCGCACTTGATTCCAAATGTTTTTCTCTGAGATTATCAAATTTAAATTCCACTTTCCTTTCAAACTTTCCTCCCTAACTATTAGATGTTCAAGACTTAATCCCTCTCTGAACTCTTTCCACTCCAAACCAGTTTACTCAGACATGACTTTCTGCAAGATAGATTACATCTTCAGAAATATCACCATCATAGCCTCTTTTAGAGACTCTTCCATTGTTGTTATACAATTTACAACATATAAGTGTAAATTCTTAAAAGGCCAATTAATCCATTTAAAAACTTTTTTCCTATTCTTCTTACTACCAAACAGCACAAATTGGATAGCCTTACCAATTTACAAAAATGGCTTTGCAAAAAGTCAACTAAAAGGATGTTAATTAGGTTTCCTCATAGAATTCTTCATTAAAAACAAGTCTATATCCTAATTTGGCAGTGCTGTCATACCACAGTGATCCATAACCACTTGTAAAGCTCAAAAGCACAATTTTCTTGCCTCCATGTGTATAAAAATAAGCAAAACATGACCCACAGTTGAGCAAATGCCTTTGATGCAGCACCAGACAAGTAATTTACTCTTGCCAGGAACAAAAGTATAAAGATTGGAATCCAAATCAACAATGACTAATTCAAGGAAACCACTGGAATGTTTCCACACAGACTCAACTTAAGGACCCCACGTGGGGAGGCACTACATACAACTGAAAATGGCCAATGAGTGAATTTGCATTCCAACTTTGGAAAGCATTTATATTACTGGTATAAAGAACCTAGAAAATTTGCTGAAGTATGGTGACAATTCCCTAAATTTATACAAAAGTAAGTTTGTGTTTGAAGACAAGGCTTTGGGTCAAGGTATTGCTTTTCAAAATTAAGGTACAAGGGAAGGATCTGTTACCCTCTGCATTCTTCCATGGTAATTTCCTCTTGAGAAAAGAAAAGCATTTAATTCTAGTGTTCCTGTCATGTTCTTGACAATTTACATCCTCATTTTCAGTTCTGAGATTATGGTGTAGCAAATGGTCCTCAGATCCAATAAGCATATTAGAAGAGAAGAGAATTTTTTTAGCAAGTTAATCAAAATGCAAGAAAGACAATGGGATATGCTTCAAATAACAAATCACTTGATTACTTAATTAGGTTAGCAAGACAGCCACAAGATGAAACCCTGTCTTTTTTTTTTTTTTAAACCTCGGTTGAAAATATTTCTGGATAATGACCTGTACGTTTTCAAAAAATGAACAGCATTGGCCTTTTGAAGGTTACCAAAAGATTCCAGCTATGTATCGTCCAAGGAGGTCTCTGAGGACCCCGAAAAAGCATATGGCCTTTGTTTATCATTTTTTAAATCTCAAAAAGCACTCTAAGCTACACAATAATGCACTCAAAACCTTAAACTCACTGCCATTGAGTCAGTTCCTCCTCAAAGCTACCCTCCATTCGATTTCTGAAGTTGTAAAGATTAACAGAACCATCTCTCTCTTGTGGAGCCACTGACGGATTTGAACCACCAGAGACTTGCTGTCTTCTTGTTAGCAGCACAACGCACTATGGATTTCACCACCAGAGTGCTTTAATGATGTGCTTAATCCACATAAGGTTTCCAGGTGTTCTATGTTACTGGGGTTTTATACCATTGAGTTGGAACCAACTCATAGCTGACCCTCCCGTAGGTTTTTCAGAAGCTATAAAGCACACCTTCCTTCTCCTACAGAGCAGCTGGTGAATTAGAAGTGCATGCCTTTGGGATTACAGCACAGCTTCTTACCTGGAGCTGATCAGAGTTTTTGTTAGATGCCATCTAGTCAATGATAACTCATTGCAACCCTGTGAATAGCAGAGTCCTCGCCCTATACGACACCAACTTCATTATTTTTGCCTTTCTCAAGCCCACTGTGGTAGTACTGTGTCACTGGAAAGCCCCAGTTAGCCAGAACCCTTGTGTTGGTTAAGTTTTTCCATTTCTATGCTCTATAACATGTCCCCAGGCAGTTGAGACTTAATACTTTTATCTTTTTTCATTTACCTCTTATAAATCACATATATAATTGTCTAATAAAACTCTAATTCTTAGAAACATGTTTACTAATAGGAAGCTAGAATTAATCAAAATAAAATGTGGCAATAAAATTAATAATAATAAATATTGCTAAGAGTGTACAATCTTCCACTTACTGTACTTAACACTTTCTATGAATCATCATGTCTTACCTTCACAACCAACCTGATCTAGGCTTTGTTTGCTCCATTGACTCAACAAAAAAGTAGATGGAAGGATGTTAAGTAATTTGCCCAAAGTCACATGTAAGGTAAATGCCTCAACCAAGAGCCAAAAGCATACTTTATAACTACTTTGATTATCTTTCCTGATTTGTGAATCTAAAATTCCTTTTCAGAAACAATTTGATATTTTTTGTTCTTTTAGAATTTACCTATTACTTGATCTACTTTAAAAGATACCATTTACTCTGAAGATTCATCAAAGATTTTTAAATCTAATCTTGAGCTTTCTTTCATCATTGCCTCAATCCAGTCTCCCATCCTCCATAAAAGAGGAAATATTCTGAAAATAACAGCACCTGTCAGTTACAGCTTTTGAGAAAATAATAACAGCGGGAACTAATTAACATAGCTGAAAGACAGATAGGGCCGGAAGTTCAGAAAGAATCTTTGGCAAAGATACAAATTGAAATGCATTCCTGGAGCACATTTATACCTTACTCACTCAATCAGCAAACATATCACACCTCTTCTGTGTCTGGGGGTAAACAAGGACTTTCCTGAAATTGAAGAGGGCTTTTTTAGCAGGACTACAAGAAGCTTTTATTGCAATTCCCCCAGTAGAACTTTATAAAATGTCTGCCAGTCAACTCCACTATCATGCAGAAACACATAGCCAGCCTGCCTGCCTTCAATCACAGACATCCTGGGCCTGCTTGAGCTATGGTGATTCCGAATGTTGTTGTTGTTGCTGGGCACCAACAAGAAGATTCTGACTCATAGTGACCCCCACTCCAACAGATAAGAGACCTTGCCCTATCCTGAGTCCTCCTGAAAATTTCTGCCAAGTTCAAGCCCATTTAAGTTCATTTTTGTAGTCACTGTATCGATCCACTTTGTTGAGGATTTTTCTCTTTCACTGAGGCTCCACCTTTTCAAGCATGAAGTCCTTTCCCACAGATTGGTTCCTCTTAACAATATGCTCAAAGTTCATGAGACATAGTCTCGTAATTTGTGCTTCAAAGGAGGACTTTTAAAAAAATTTTATACTAGTTTTGTTTACAAAGTTCACATACATTGTTTTTCACACTGGATCTTGCCAATTTCCTTTACACACCCTTCCCTCCCTCCCTCCCTCCACCCATCAAACTGTGTGACCCTATAATTACCACTCCCCCATCCCTGCCCATCCTCTGCTCCCCCCACCCTTGGATCCTCATACAGGTTATCCAGTAATAGTCTTACACAGTATTTGTCCTTATGGGACTGAGTTAGTTCCTTTAGCATAATGCTCTCTAGTCCCTCCCAAGTAAGGTAGTGATTGACAAAATCATTGCTCCTGCATGTTGTGTAGTATTTCAATTCTGTGAATGTATCATAAGTTCTCAATCCATTCGATTGTGGTTGAACATTTGGGCTGTTTCCATGTTCCTGAGATGGTGAATAATGTTATGAACATTGATGTACAAGTCTAAGGAGGACTTTTGGGAGCTCTGGTGGCCTAGTGGTAAGAAGCTGCACTGCAATCAAAGACACACAGTTCATACCCACCAGCTTCTCCAGGGTGGAGAGACGAGCAGTCTCATTCTATGCAATTAACTGTCACTGAAAATCTGCTGGAGGGCCAGCTCTGGGTCATTTCCAACTCAATGGCACACAACAACAACTGGAAGGAACGCTCTGGCTGCGTTTCTTCCAACACAGATTGGGCCATTCTGTTGACAGTCTATATGGATCTCAAATTTAGATAAAATGTAAAGTGTGGCCCAGAATGCCAAGTCCAAGAAAGCCGATAAATCCATGTGCGGTAATAGTGTACTCACGCTCTCATAGCTGACCACTGGGTTTCCGAGGCTGTAAATTACGAGAGTGCCCGTTTTGCACCAGCAGAGATGCTGCTGGATTCGGACCACCAAAGAGACAAGGCTTTGGGGTTTAGCGGAACAACTCTCTTTCAGATGAGACCTCCCACTAATACGTGGTCTAATGAAAAGCAACTGTGACATTATTAAAACTTCACAAAGTAAGACACTGTTTAAACATTTGGCAATTTCTGCTTCATTTCCTTCTTACAACAATTCTAGGAAATACATGCTGTCATTATCGACATTTTACAATTGAAAAAACGAGGACTTATATATAGACTGAAGAAATCTAAAGTCTATAGTCTTTTAGCAGTACACAATATTGGTTCCCAGGACTTAAGTTTTTATTTCTTGGGGGTGGAGGAGATGAAGTTCAATGGTATTTATTACCCTGCAATACTGTTATTCTGGATTCTCTGATTCCTACTTTAAAACACTAAAGATTCAATCTCTTAAAGAATTAGAAATGCTGCATTTCTTTTGCTTTTCCAGAAAGGAAACTATCCATTGTTCAAGGATAAAACTGTGTATCTAAACTTTATACAACTCTATATTCAGAGACTGCCTCAAGTTCTCATTGAAATCTGATCTCTCTTAATCAAATCTCCTTGAGGAAGATAAAGGGACCACCATGGTGACAAGTGCAGAACAACAAAAGCCAAGGTCCAGTTAACAGCACTTCATTGAAATGCGGGAAACATCGCTGAATACTTACTTCCTATCTTAGCACACAGCATGGCAGGGGTTTTGGAGGATTTAAAATCTGAATTTCTGCTAGAATAACATCTGCCAAGAACAAGCCCTGAATGTACTACTTGTCCCTGCAGAGAAAAATGAGGAGTTTATCATGCAGGTCTTTGTCAAGATAATGCCTACACCTGTTGTCAGGCTAAAGATTTAGATACTTTGGGATGAAATACCAGGTCTGTGGTGTGACGGGTAGGAAACGTGCTTGTGCTCAAATTGCTTGGAAGCAGGCAAATTTTTAAGTTGCCATGGCAAAGAAAATGGTGACAATGAGATGCTTTTTCATTAATATTTTGTACATCTTGTTATGATCAGATTGTCCAGTCAAGGGGTCTTTTATTCCCCCATTTCTATTGACATGAACAGATAAAATAATAAACGCTAATTACAGAGTATTAGAATGATTTCTGGGCTTCGCCTCAGAGGGGCGTATATGTGGCTGGGTAATTACTTCTCTGACAGACTTTTATGTGAGAATGGAAGACGATGAGTCTACTTTATGGCCTGCTGATGAGACCACGGGGGAGGAAGGTCATGAGCATGCTTATTAAGACCATTTTACTCAACATGGCTTTCAATCAGTTGTCAAGGTACCCACCCCTGAATAAAGAAAGGCTGCTTATGAAAATGGCACAGTGATTTGCAGTCGTGGGAGTCTGTTACTTCAGGGATGTGACTAAATGGTGAACAACTGCTCTCAGGTCGAAGTGGAAGGCATTTCTTGAGGGAAAAAAGCCTGCATGTTGTTTTTGCCTATAGTTTGCTAAAGTGTATTCCTCCTGTGTAAAGGGAACTATTTTATTTTTATTATACTTACGTTCCTTGAGAGATTATTTCCCATTATTAATTTTGATTCCTATACAATTCTGGGTATTTAAAAGGTATATTGACCTCAGAGAGATTATTTCCAATAAGGCACAAACATAAGTCCTTCCCTCCATACACTTTCCTTTTCACCATTGACTATCACACACACACACACACACACGCAGAAAGATGGAGGTTCTTGACCCTTGTTATTTATTGTTGTGGTGGTAATGGTGGTGGTGTACCATTAAGCCATAACTGACCCATAGCTGACTCTCCAGTGGGTTTTCAGAGGCAGTTAATTACATGGGAGGAGATTTCCCATCTTTATCCAACAGAGCAGCTGGTGGATTTGAACCAGGTGCTTCCAGAATTGCAGCTTAGCTTCTTGCCACTAAACCACCAGAGCTCCCTGTTATTTAGTAGAAAATAGTAAAGAATGTAGGATGCCTGCTGGCATAGTCAGTAAGGTGTTGGGCTGCATCACAGAAGACTGGTGGTTTGCGTTCACCAGCCATTCCTCAGGAGAAAAAGAGGCAAGCTCCCCCCGTAAAGATTTATAGCCTAGGGTAGAGGGTTGCTTTAAGCTGGAACCAAGTCAATTGCAACAGATTGTTTATTTGTTTGTTTATCAAAGAATATATAAGATTAGAAGGAGAAGGTCCAGTTGCCGTCACATTGATGTCATGGCAGCTCTGCTTAGGTCAGAGCAAAACTGTGATCTCCAACCTTTTCACTAACTCAGTTTTCAAAAATGAGGGCTTTATTTGCAGCACTTTGTAGGTGGATTCATACACCCAACCTCAGAATTAGCTGCTGAGCAAGTTAATGGTTTGCATCACCAAGTCTCCCAAAGAATATATGTTGCTAATTGCCTTAAAAGGAACTCTAACGGAACAGTGTGTAGGAAGTTACGGCTTCTAACCCTGAGGTTGCACTTCCCTGGCAGTGCAAATCCACTAGCAGCTCTGTGGTTTGTTGTTCCATTTTGGGGGGATTATGGGGTGTGTGTGTGTGGATTTTTTAAAAATCCTTCTTAAACTTTCTACCTAATTATACTTTTGTCCTGATCAATATGACATAACAGAAAAACAAGGTTGATATTGTTGTTGTCATTAGGTGCCATTGAACTGTCTCTGAAAATCTGCTGCAGTTGATGCAGATCTTAAAAGTATATAGCAACATGCAACAATGAATGAATGAAAACAAACAAAAAAAAACCATTGTGAATGTAATTATTGACACTAAATTGAATGTTTGTAAAAAAGCGATTTTTTTACCACAGTAAAACTTTATGGATATGTTAAATTAAAAAAAAATCCTATGGAGCTAAAAAAATAAATTTTTAAAAAAAAAGTATATAGCAACAACAAAGTGACCTAATGGGTAAGGAGTTGTGCTGCCAACTCCAAAGGTTCAAATCCACTAACTGCTCTAGGGGACAAAGATAGGCAGACTCTTCCTGTGTAATTTGCTGCCTCTGAAAATGCATTGGAAAATCAGTCATGAGTCAGTTTCTACCTGACAGCACATAATAACATCATCTGTGATAGATGATAGATAGATAGATAGATAGATAGATAGATAGATAGATAGATAGATGATAGATAGATAGATAGATTTAGGTTTAGCCTTTTGCAGAATTTACAGCATAAAGACGGAACATATAATTGGAATGATCAGAATTTAATCAAGTTTATTTGTTATAAGGAGGCTAGGTGATACTATGATTAGAGCATCCTGCTACTTAACCAAGAGGTCAGCAGTTCAGACACACCAGCCACTCCATGGGAGAAAGCTGAGGTGTTTGCTGCTGTAAAGACTGACGGCCTTTGAAACCCTGGGTCACAGCTCTGCATTGTCTTAAAGATTGGATATGAGGCAGAATCAACTCCGCAGGAGTGAGTTTACTTATTGTTGCAATAGCTTTGAAATTCTTTCATTTCATGAAGGGGTGAATCCCTCAATTACTCAGAGACATATGAAAATAATTTTTAAAAAACCTACATAGAGAAATTTCCACGCTGCACTTGTAAGTTCTTAATCATGTAAAGCACCTGTGCCTTTCTAAAATTTGAAATTGCTCTTTGTCTTTATTATTTTGATCAGCTAATGGGATTACTTCTTCTCTCGAACACTATTAAAAACTAAATTGTGATTAATGGCCTCCAAACATAAAAGCTCTCCTTGATCATACATATTATCTGGAAATTCACTGGGGAAACTAGAATCTTACAGAAGAACTATTTGCAATCTCACTATTCAACTAGGAGACTTACCCCCGTCTGGAGAACTTGATATTGAGGGAAGGCTTAGAGGTGATCATTTTAATCTGGAAGAGTTCCTGTAAATTAAGGAGATGGAATTTTAGTTTTTAGAACAAATTCTCTATGTGCATCATGTTATCATATTTCAATAGATGTCAAACATATCTAACCCACACAGCAACTGAAGATGTTTCCAACTTTTAAAATATCTAGTAGATGTTAGTAGTATTATTTACCTTGTCCACTTTTCACATATATATTATTTTTCACATATATTTTTGAAAATGCAACTGTCACTAATTAAAGCTTTATGAGCACCTTTGTGCATAATATAAAATTCCATGTGATTAGATTGAAATGCAAAAAAGATCTTTTGAGAATCAATATCTTACTCTTCAACTCTGATCATATCAAAGATATGATCAACTCAATTCTTCAGTAATAAATAGAAATTCATCATTTACAGGGACATGCAGTGAAAGCTGGTCATAGCTGGACCAGGTTGAAAAAAAAAGTTGTTCAATATTCAGGTTAATTCTGGCATGTGTAATTTAAGTGAGTTCAACAACAGCCAAAAAAATGAATGGCTTTGTATTGACTGACCGTGTTGAGTCATAGCTCAAAAGCCAGCGCACCGAGATTAATGAAACCATTTTGACACAGCATTTTTCATTTGTATCCTGAGAGGTCTGAAGCACCATAAAGCAACAATGATGATCTTAATTTATAATTCCATTATTTCAAGTTTTGAATAGAAGTATCTCAGAAAATACAAATGAAATTTGATTGGCTATTATTGGCAGGTGAGAAAACATCACCGCTTATGGGATGACCAACTTAATCGACTTTTCCCCTGAATTATGCACATATTATGCTCCTAATCTCTTCATATATGTATTTTTAAACTTTTTTTTATTGATTTGCTTACAAGGTTTATATGCACTGTGTTTCACACTATTCTTCATTCATGTTGTGTTTCATACAACCATTCTTGTGCATTATGTGGTCCATCCTTATCCTGTCTTTTTGCCCAGATCTTTCCCATTTGCTTTCCCTGTCCCTCCACCCACCAATTGGATTGTTAACTCTTTCTTAGTAATGAGCATTCTCACGAAGCAATCTATTACAAATAGCTCCCTGTGAGGTGTGAACTGGGGTTTCAGTGTGAAGCAAGCTACTAATAAAAGAGAAACTTTTTCCAAACTCCACATAGGTAAGGACTATGTAATCAGTTATTGGAAATGAATTCTCAGGACAACTTGTGTAATTTTGTTTTCTATCTACTTGTAGGTACTCAATCAAGGTTTATGTATATTCATTGGTTTTTCAGATCTAATTAGCATTAACAACACAACTTGAATCTCTATTTTCAGACCCAAAAGTTGTACCCACGATTATAATTAATGACACGATAGCAAAATTACCTGTAGCAAATTGCTGGGACTTACAGTTCAGTAATCATGGTGATAGCTGTTGTTGTTGTTGTTTACCATAGAGTCAGAATGGATTCAAACTGTGTGCTTTCAGAATTGCAGCACAGCTTCTTACCGCTGGACTAGTTTTGTGTATTTAGGTTCTTATGAGTTTTAGAATAGATAAGAATCATAGTTTACCAAGTTTAACAATTTGGCAAGGGGGAGGGACATATTCCTTGGATATAAAATCAATTACTTAGTTTTTTAAATCAGAAAATGTTGTTATGTATTAATATATTGTTGCTTTGTTCTTATGAGCAGTAGAGTCGCTTGTGACTCATAGCCAGTCTCAATCTCTCCAAAACACCTAGCCCAATTACCCCACAGTGCACCACCAGAGTCTTAGGTGAGAAGACACCCTAAGAGTAATAATTCCCTTAAGATTGCTTCCTTTTCTATTTTTTGTTCATTAAAGAGATCTTCCATTAAGCAATTAAAAAGAAAAAAAATCAACAGTAACTCATTGCCACTGAGTTTGACTGACTTATAATAGACCTTCCATCATGTTTTCAGAGGCTGTAAATAATAAAGGAAGAGATTACCCAACTTTCTCCCTTGGAGCAGCTTGCAAATATGAACTGGCTACCTTTGGATATGAAAAAAAATATGTGGGGTCATAAAGATAACAAATAGCTATGAAAAAGATCTGCCCAAGATGGAAGGGAGTACACAGTGGTGATAGCTCATGTCTTTGCCATGGTCTCCAATATTACTCTCGTGCTACTAGAGCTGCTACTTTAACATCAGCTGCTTCTGAGCCTTGAATTAACCCTAATTGTTTTTCAAGTCCATTACTCTAGTGTTAAGGAGTCCATTACCCGGGTAGTAAGGAATCTTGGTGGTGGAAATACACTAATTTCTTTCCTGCTAACCAAAAGTTTGGCAGTTCAAGCCCACTTAATAGCTCCACCAGAGAAAGAACTAGTGACTTGCTTCCATAAAGGTAACAAAAATGCTAAACTGGCTGCCATAGAATCTGTTCCCACTGATCCTATAGAACAGAGTAGAAATGTCCCCATAGTGTTTCTAAGGCTATATCCTTTATAGCGGCAGAGTGCCGCATCTTCCCCAGAATGCCTGGTGGGTTAAAACTATTAATCTCTTGTCTCCAAAACTAAGCCCTTTGTATACACAGCCAGAGAAATTCTATTGTTGTTATATGCTGTTAAGTCAAAATCAACTTGTAACTGGACTCCAGTAGGTTTTAAATTGCCAACAGAATTACCCATCTTTATTCTGCAGAACAACTGGTGAATTCAAACCACATATCTCTGAGCATAAAGTGCAAATTTGTACTCACTAACTAATCCACTACCATGGACTGTCAAGAGAACAAAAAGTTATGTCTTTGGGAAAAGTGCAGCCAGAGTGTTCCTTGGAGCCAAAAGATGATGAAACTTCATTTCTTACACCTTGGACATGTTGATATAAGAGGCTATTCTTTGGAAAGAGACATCATATTTGGAAAGGTGGAGAGTCAGCAAAAGAGAGGAAGCCCTTCAACAAGATGGATTAGCACAGTAACTACAGCAATGGGCTCCAGTGTGTCAGAGATAGAGAGGATGGCACAGGATAGGACAGGGTTCAGGTGTGTTGTTCATATGGTCATTATAAGTCATACTCAACTTGATGGCACCTAACAACAACAGCATCAAGCCCCTGGGACAAAATACTGAATGGTCCAGCAATTATCAAAGGGAAATGGAAGGAGTACACTGAGTCACTGTACCAAGAAGAATTGGTGGACACAGAATCATTTCAGGAAGTAGCAAGAACCAATAATGATTGTGAAAGATGTTCAAGCTGCATTGAAGGCATTAGCAAAAAAATATGGCTTCAGGAATTGATGTATTTCAACAAACAGATGTAGCCCTATATGCACTCACCAAGATATGCCAGAAAATTTGTAGAACAGCTATCTCGACTACAGACTGGAAGAGATTCATATTTGTTCCTATTCGTAAAAAAACATGGTCCAATAGAATGTGGAAATTACTGAACAATACAAGTAATATCACATGCAAGTAAAATCTTAATGAAGATCATTCAAAACCATAAGAACAGTACATTGATAGAGTACTGCCAAAAATTCAAAGCTGAATTTAAAAGAAGCTCTGAATATCAGTAAAATACCTATTTGTGTTTTCTTAACTATGCAAAGGCATTTTACTATGTGAATCATAACAAATTACAGCTGACAATGAGAAGAATTGGAATCCCAGAACACTTATTTATGTTCTTGAAAAACCTGTACCTAGAAGCTATTGTCCGTATACCTAGACCAAGTAGTTATTGTCTGAACAGAGTAAGGGAACACTACATGGTTTAAAATCAGGAAAGATGTGTGTCAGTTCTGTATCCTTTTCCCTTCCTTACCTACTAAATCTGTATGTAGAACAAATCATTCAAGAAGTTGGACTAAATGAAGAAGATTGTGGTATCCAGATCAGACGAAGACTCATGAACAACCCATATGATGCAGGTGACAAAACCTTGACTGAAGAAAGTGAGGAGGAAATGTAATACTTGCTGCAGAAGATCAAACATTCAACCTTCAATATGGGTTACCTCTTAACCTCACGAAGACAAAAATCTTCATCACCGGTCTTATTAGCACATTGTGATAGATGAAGAAGAGATATCAATTTTCTATTACTTTATTTTACTTGGATTTATAATCAACACACTGGGCACCAGCAGATATATTACTTTGGGAAAGTCTACTATCAGAGACCTCTCAAAAGTGCAGAAGAGCAAATATTTCAATCTAAAGACTAAGTTACACCTGACTCAAGCCATAGTCTTTTAAATCACTTGCTAAGCATCTGAAAGTTGGATAATGAGTAAGAATGATAGAAAATGAATCAATGCCTTTGAGTTGTGGTGCTGGAGAAGAGTGCTAAACATCACATAGACTACCAAAAGAACAAACACATGTTTTGGATATGGTGCAACTAAGGTGCTCCTTGAAGTCAAGGATAGAGAAACTTGTTCTGACATACATTGGGCATTTTGTTAGCACGGACCAGTTCTTGGAATAGGACCTCATATTTGGAAAGTGTTGAGTCAGTGAAGGAAGGGTAGACCTTCAATGAGATGGATTAACATAGTAACTCTAAGAGTGGGTTCGAGTGTGTCTGAGATGATGAGGATGGCACAGGATAGGGCAGCATTCTGATCCACTGTTCATAAGGTCACTATGCGTCATAGTTGGCTCAGCAGCACTTAACAACAACAGGCCAGCAAAACTCAAGGCCACTCTACAGGACAGTTCTACTCTGTAACATGGGGTCACAATGAGTTGGATTCAACTAAATGCACCCAAAAAGAAAAAAACCTACTATTTAATAAAATTATTTTAAACTGTACCAAAAGAAAGGCGCTTCATTCCCACTCCCCAAGAAGACATTTAACTTTTAACAGAAACATGTATTTATGGAAATAAGAAAGTTCCAGCAGTAAAAAGAATTCATTTCAGCCTCATTAAAAATGTCTTTGAAATTTTTCCTCCTTTTCATTTATTTTCTATTATATGAACTATCCTTCACACCTCTCATGCATTTGTTCTAAAAATAAGAAAAAAACATGCATTCCTAGCATTTCCCATTATTTTGATCTTTAATATATATTAGGATCATAAAGTCTAACCCAGTAGTGTTTTACAAAGATTCTCAGTGCCTTTTCTCAAAATCAATCAGTCATTTCCAGGAATCCTCTGTTCCAAGTGCCCTCTGCACCCATGAATCTGTGGCCTCACAGCATCTTCATAGTTGTCTCCATACGCTAGGCACTTCCTAACTCTTCCCTCCTGCCTTCTTGTACACAGCTGAAATTTCTACAGTTGTGTGACATCCAATTGATCCAAAGTCACATCATCCCTATAGGACAGAGTGGAACTGCCTTCTAGGGTTTTCTAGGTTGTTACCTCTCCAAAGTGCTAAACAACAAAGCTGTCA
>NW_006399771.1:15193644-15202965 GCF_000299155.1 Elephantulus edwardii | reverse complement strand
AAAAAAATGTTTCCAGTCCTTAGAAAAAGATATAATACTAGAGAAGGTGGAAGGTGAAAGAGAGGAAGACCTTCAACAAAACTGACACAGAAACTGTAACAACAGGCTTGAGTATGATGAGTATGATTGAGAGATGGTGAGGATGGCATAGGGTAGGGTTCGTGTCTGTTGTTCACAGGATTATGAGTCTTAGTCAACCCGATGAGACCTAACAACAGCAACAATCTTAATGAGAGGAGATCCTTAGGTCTTTCTCCTGTAAAACTGTTACTGTGTTCAAAAACTACACATCTTTCTAGCCAAGCTCTTAACCATTTCTACATCAGGACTCCATTCTCTTTAGTACTTAATCTTAGCCCTTTTTTCTCTAAATGTTAACTTCATATACCTGAGAGACATTCTAATGGAAGAATAACTACCCTAGCATTTAATAAAGTCATACTGAACACATCTGACATGAAGATGTCTGCCAGTCACCTGCCACCAGGGGACACACGGGATGGACAGAAGACAGAAGACAAACGTAACACTGCAAACTACCATGACTAATATCTCAAACTTTCTTTATCCTAACTTACCTCAATTCCCCTATATTTCTTTCCACCATTACTGCTTTCTCCATCCTATCTGCCTGCTTTATAACATGCAAATATTGTGTCTAACTGGCAAACTTCATGAAGAGAATGTTTTTGCACATATTACATACTTTTCCTTGGAGATACAATATAAATCTCTGAGAAGACAGAAGTTAATAGAACAAAATTCAAATTTAGTTATAATTCATAAGTCAAGACTTACCTTTTTTATTATACCTTAGTTAAATTTAACAGATAATGCATAAAACTGAGTTCTATTCTCACTTCCACCATGATTTCAATCATAACCTTGGACACATCACTTGTCTGAGTACCAATCTTTCAATGAAAAATTTAGACTGTTTAACATCTGAGGCCTCTTCTATCTTGTAATCAATGATTTTATTACATTTTTATTAAATGAGGTTTAGAAAACTAGCCTCTCAAATGAAGCCAGTGTGAAGAGTAATAAAATTTCAGTAAAATCACTTTTCAAACATTAAGCTATTTAAATATCAGCTGTGTGGATATTTTGGAATTTTTCTAATCCGTCATAATCACTACTTTCTAACATTACTATTCTTTTTTCCATATGTGTTTGAATTAAAAATGCTGTGCAAAATTTTATTCTATTGAGAAGCCCAAGATTTTTTTTCAGAAGTTGTTTATGAAGTTAATAACCTTAACAAATGCTTATTGCTATGAATGAAGTAAAATATCCCTCTGAAGTTCATTGAATGGTCTTGGACTTTTCTGTTTTATCTAATTATAAATCATCACTCTGAAAATACAAGGTGCTGTGGTTGCGCAGCAGGTAGAGAGCTATGCTGCTAACCCAAAGGTGACATCATTCTGCCAGTTCAAATCCATTCGCACCTCTGAGGAAGAAAGATGGGCAATCTCCTTCTGTGCAATTTTCATCCTCCTGATAACTGCCTAGAGGGTCAGCTATGAGTCTAACTACACATATTGTTCCAAACTATCAACATTTATTGGTCTACATGTAATTGCTGCCAATTGAAGTTGTTTGACTAATACTTTGCACTTTTCCTTAGTTACTGTCTAGTCAATCCAGCAGCGTTGGGTTTTCAAGGTGTGATCTTTAACAAACAACTGCCAGGTCTTTCCTCCAAGATGCATCAGGTACATTCACTCTCAAAATTCTAGTTAGCAGTTCAGTGCTTAACTCTTTGTGCCACCCAGAGTTACAATTGGACATATTTTAGCTCTTCTTAAAAATTGCTTTTAATTATTAAAAAAATTGCTTTTAAAATTATTATATGAGCACTTATTTTTTTAGGCAATCTATTTAATTCACTCAACGATGAGCTCGAGTATATCAGAGATGTTGAGGACGGCACAAGAAAGGGCAGGGTCCAGGCTCACTGTTCACAGTGTCACTAAAAGTGACATTTGATTTGATGACACCTACCAACAACAGCATAGTTAATCCAAAACTGGTACCTCACAAGGATCAATAGGTGGACATAAACACTTAATAATATCATTTTGTTAAATTATAACAATATAGCTTTTACATCCTGTACTCCACACTTGTTTTCTTCTACTAAATACTTAAACCTGAACGTATATACAGCGTCAGGGGTTACATACAGGCAGAGTTGGATCACAAAATATCTGCAGTGCCTTATAATACTTTTCAAGTTCTTTAGTACCACCTTTAACCACTAGTGCCTGCACCAATGTCCCATTACTCTTCATTCCCTCCTGCTCCTTTTAAAAACACTAATTTTGGTGGTAGGGTTGCATGCTTGATACTGTCTGCATTTGTCTGTGATTTACATTTCAAAGCAGGAGTTGTCCTGCACACCATGATTTTATCAACTTGCAGCAGAATTTTACATAGTCAAGTTGTTCTGCTTCACTTGGGAGCTTAGGTGGCATAGTGGTAAGAAATTGTGCTGCAATCCCAAAGGCACAATGTTTGAATCGACCAGTTGCTCCATGGGAGAAGGGTGGACAATCTCCTCCCATATGATTTACTTTCCCTAAAAGACCCACTGGAGGGTCAACTATGGTTCCAACTCGACGGTACACAACAACAGCAGCCTGTCAATTATAGAGGAGCTCTGCAGGCCCAGTAGTAAGAAGATGTGCTGCAATTCCAAAGACATCTATTTCAAATCCACCAGCTGCTCCGTAGGAGAAGGATATGCACTCTCCTCCAGTGCAATTTACTGACTCAAAAAATCTAATGGAGGGTCAGCTATAAGTCAGTTCTGACTTGACAGCATACAATAACAACTAGTCTATGGTTTAAAAAAAAATGAAAAAAATATTAGTGCCATATATAGTTTACTCTATGAAGACATGTAAAGAATTCTGATATAAAGTATCCATACTTCTTATCCTAGTACCATATCCTTTCATAAACTCAGCAGGCCCTAAATTATGTGATGCGACCATTTAAAGCTAAGAAAAGTTTAAGTTCATGTAAGAAACTTCCATTTACTATGTGGTTGATAGGAAGCAGGCAGTGCTAAATGTTTTCTGGAAAACAGGTCATCTGGCCCTCCCAGTAACCCTGTGAGGTAGGTACTGTCATAATTATCACTTGATAGATGAGGAAACTGAGACTCTAAGACTTTCAATAACTTTCCCCTAATTAGAGAAGTAGAACTAGAAATCAATCACATTTATCTGACTCCATCATTATTTACACAATACCGTAGTAGAATTTTTATATTATTTAAATCAATCACGTTTATGTGACTCCATCATTATTTACACAATACCTTAGTAGGATGTTTATATTATTCCGTTTTACTTTGCTATTTTACCATAAAATTATGATGCTTTATCTTTAGTGAATGAAGTGGTTTACCTCAATCCTGCCACAAACGATTGAATGTAATTAGAAATGTATAGGCGAGCTCTGGTGGCCTAGTAGCAAGAAGCTGTACTGCAATCGAGAAGTTCACGGTTCAAATCCACCAGATGCTCTGCTGGAGAAGGAGGAACAATCTCCTCCTGTACCAGTCAGATCTGATTTGACAGTATATACACACCCACAAAATAATAAAATTTTTTTAAAAAAAGAAATATAGCTCTAGAAATAACCATGAATATATTATATTAAAGACTATACTTGAGCTTCACTGTAGCTATTCAAAACACATTATGTCACTCAAAGCAAGGTAACAGTCACTACTTTTGAAACCAGCCACTGGTACTAGGCCCAGACGATTTAAAGCAGTGGTTGTCAATTAACCAATTGTACTTGTCTATCATGTAATGCTTGTTTAAAACACATGTGTCCAGAATCACTCTGATAATTCTGAGTCGGTAGCTAGGAGATAGGACCCTCAGCAATATGCATATGGACAGCCTCTAGTGACCATTTGTTATTCATAGGGTTACTATGAGAGGTAGTAGCCCCTAACAACAACAGTGACTGTAATGCAAAATGTCCAATAATTACCCTTTGAGAAGCATTCACTTAAAATTGAACAACATAAGTAATGGAAGACAATAGTGTTTTTCTAAACCAACCATCAAAGAAGCTTTTCAAAAAATCCTTCCGTTCCAGTATGCATACATCTAGGGATGTCAGGATCATACTGCTGAAAATTTTTGTTTCTAGGAATGGAATAACTTAGTTTCATAACGAGTGATACAATCCATAGGTTATTAACTCCAAAGCATGCATTAGAAAGATGGCCGAAAGCTAAAGTGGCCCATTTTCATTATTTTGGGGATATAAGAAAGATGTTGCCAAGCACAAAGAAAAGAAGACATTATCTTTGTAACCATTGAAAGAGACTCTTTTCTGATCCCCTCAATAGTTTTGAGTAGACAGAACAAATTACACTTGATTACACCACTTATCAAGCATAAGAAATAGATGGATTTATTTTTATTAAGGTTGGCTGATTTGTTGTGATCAGAAACCAAGGAAATTTGAAATACCAAGAAGTACAAATCTGCACCCCCCCAAAAAATGCAGACAATAATAGAAAGTTACATGTCACAACTGAAAATGGGGCTATCAGTGCAGTAATTTTGCAAGTTATATGGCAAATATCAATCTAGTGTTGTAAGCTCTCCAATTCATGAACATTTTCAACTTTCACTGAAAAGAAATTTTCCTGTCTATGCCACATGAACAGCACATATCATAAAAAAAATTTTTTTAGAAGAATGGGCAGGTGTTGGAAAATTTCAGGGACTGTGAGATTGGCTCAGAATATAGCAGGGTTCAGAGCTATTGTGCACAAGGTCCCCATGAATTGTAGTCAACTGAACAGCACATAATAACAACAATACTTTGGACAGCAACTTAAAAACAAACTAATAATTACAATTTTCAAAAACATGTTTTCATTTCATAGCTTACCTTCATACAAGACAGCAATTTTGCCAATATGAATGTGTACATGTAATTGGAAAAGAAAGGAATGATATATATGTGTATTTTAGGCATTTGGAATAAGATTATCAGGTATATAAAAATTATGTTAAAACGTGTGATGGTTGTTGTTGTTGTTATGTGCCGTCGAGTCGCTTGCGACTCATAGCGACCCCATGTACAACAGCCCTAAACTCTCCTCTATCCTGTGCCAATTGCACTGCCTCTGACACACCCATCCCGATTAACCCAGTCACTGAATCAATCCACCTCATAGAGGGCCTTCCCTTCTTGTGCCGTCCCTCCACGCTCCCAAGCATGATGTCCTTCTCCAAGGACCTGATTAATACAGGCTATTAATACATAGATGAGAATACACACTGGTAATCAGCAAATGAGAACTGAAAGATAGAATACATTGCTGTATTCTATTTGACTTGTATGATTTACAATTTATTTTAAAAGTATAGAAGGTGCAGAAAAAGTACACACACACTATAGCTGATTCTCCAGTAGATTTTCAGAGGCTATAAATTACAAAGGAGGAGACTGTCCACTTTTATCTCAAAGAGCAGCTAGTGGATTTAAACTGAGTGCCTTCAGATTGGCAATGCAGCTTTTTACCACTAGAGTTCACACACACACACACACACACACAGAGAGAGATACAGTAACTGTGGCAATGAAGTTAGTAGTGTCAAAAATGGTGAGGTTGGTTCAGGATAGAGCAAGCTTCAGAGCCATTGTTCATAAAGGGTCATTATGAGTAGTAGTAGACTTGACAGCACATAACAACAACAACAACAAAACTAAAGGCATACAGAGAGAGAGAGAAAATCTAATTTAGGCTGAGGCAAAATTTAAAGAGACAATTATAGATGTCTGATATACACATAATAAAATTAAGAATTTCTTTCTTTTAATCAAGATTAATCTGGACTATTAAAGAAAACTTCTATTTCATTCTAACCATGCTTGGATAGACAATCCATCAACATTTCTTTAGACTTTCCTGCCAGTCATCCTTTCTGCAGTTACCTTCCTGAGAACAAAGACTGAGAAAATTCTCAGTATGTATGCTTCTGCCATTCTTGGCGAATGCTGTCCCATTCTGGGAGAGTGAGGACCAGAAACAGCTGCCATTTCACTATCTCATTTCTGACTAACCTTGAAACTGTAGCAGAGGCTGCAATGAAGAAGTTGTATCTGTTATTTGACTGCAATCCAATGTTTTGACACATGGTCTCAGGCATTATTTCAAATACATATAATATTATAAATATATTAATATTATATATAACATATTTATAATATTATACATATTATATATAATAATATTATATTTTATGTTGTCCATATAGCTCAATAATAAGAAGCTGGCAAATGCTAAGAATGTGTAGCTGCATTTTAATTTGAATTGCAAGAGACCAGGAGATACGAATATGATTTGGGATATCACTGAAGCAGTTGTCAAAATGAGAATAATGCTGCTTTCATTGGGGAATAAAAAATGAAAACAATGAAAATGCATCTGACAAAATTACACAAAGCTGCTCCGTGTACCAGGCTTAACGTGTGTAGACAACTGATGAACATTAATGAAGACGGATGGCTGTGACAATATACTAAACAGACTGCAGGCTGATTCAGTATCCTAGCATGAAGCCATTTAAATTGAGAAAGATCAATACAGATCAGAGGCTGATGCTACCGAACCCACCCTTTATTATTACATCTCATCTTAGACATTGACATATTCCAGAATTCATACATTTAAAGATGCTTGACTGTTGAGATAGAAATTGCTCCGTTTGGCTCTTTTTTGTGTTAAATAAAGTTGTTTGAGTCCACATACATAAAATATACTGCATAATTAAAATGCATCCAAGCAGATTTCCAGTATACTAATTTTAAAAGTTGCTGCTGTTGTTACTAGGGACTATCCAGTCAGTTCCCACTTGAAGGGATACTGGGTGCAACAGAACAAAACATTGCCCAGTCTGTGCCATGCTCACAATCTGTAATTGGAGGACCTGTGTCAATGCATCTCATTAAGAGTCTCCCTCTTTCTCATTGACCCTCTACTTTATGAAGCAGGGACCTGTCCCTCCTGGTAACATGTCCAAAGCACATGAACTCTTTCCGTCCTGCTTCTAATGAGAATTTTATGTGTACTTCCTCCCAGATCATTTTTTCCCCCATCCTTCTGGCAGGTAATGGTACACAAATTTCTTTAACAACATCATCATTCAAAGGCATTAATTCTCCTTCAGTCTACCTCATTCATTGCCCAGCTTTCACATGCATCTCAGGGGATTGAAAATATCATGGCTTGGGTCAAGAAACCTTTAGTCCTAAAAGTGGCATCTATGCTTTTTGTCATTTCTGGGTTTTGCGATCTTTTGCAGCAGATTTATCCAATGAAATAGTTTTATTTCCTTACTGCGCTTCTATATGTGTTGAATTCAAGTAAAAATAAATCTTTGAAAACTTTGAGGTTGTTCTTACCGTTGTTATGTGCTGTCAAGTCACCTTCAGTTCATAAGTACCCTATGTACAACAGCTCTGAAGCCTGCCCTGTCCCAAGCCAGTCTCACTCACTCCAACACACCAACCCTTACTGCCCCAGTTACCGTATTAATCCATCTCATCCAGGGTCTTCCTATCTTGTGCTATCCCTCCACCCTTCCAAGCATGATGTCCTTCTCAAAGAACTGGTCCTTCCTGGCCACATGCCCAAAGTATGTGGGACATAGCATCAGAAACCTACCTTCCAAGTAGAAACTTAGTTTCATCCTCTCCAAGACAGACTTATTTGTTTTCTTGGTGGCCCATGGTATGTTCAAGACTCTTCTCCAGTACCACACTTCAAATGTATCAATTCACTTTCTATAATCCTTAGTCAGAGTCCAGCTCTCTGATTTCATAGCAATAGTGAAGACATGGCCTAGATCAGGCACATCTTAGTCTCTAGACTGACATTGTTGCTGCTCAGCACTCTAGAGAGGTCCCTGACAGCAGATTTTCCCAGTGCAATTCACCTTTTGATTTTCTAATTACTGGTTCCAAGACAACTTTGATACTTTCTGTTTCTCATGATGTTCTCATTGATCCACTTGTGGGGATTTTTGTTTTTTTTATTTTTGTTTTCATCAGATGTGGTTTTGTGGGTTTTTTCTACCCTGTGTATGCTGTCCAGTAAGTTTCAATTATATAATCACCATTTAAGATGAAAAATGGCATTGCTGAGAATAAGTCACTAGTCTTGCAAAAATGTGTCATAGGATCTCCAATCCAACATCATTTCTATCACTAAGGCCCTAAAAAAATCCAAGGACTCAAATTTTCCTGATTTACTAAATTAAACCTTAGTAATAAACTTTGAGATATTTCTTTTAATTGTCCACAAAATAGTTGTTGACTATCTTTGTTACTATGTTGTTTTTATATGCAATCGGGCTGCTTACACTCTTAGCAACCCTATGTACAATAGCTCTGAACCATGCCCGATCTTGAGCCAGTCTCACTGTCTCTGACATACCTACTGCAATTATCTATTTCATTTGAGGTCTTCCTCTCTGTGCTGACCTTCCACCCTTCCAACTATGATGTCCTTCTCCAAAGACTGTTCCCTCCTGGCAACATGCCCAAAGTATGTGAGTCAGAGCTTCAAAATCCTTTCTCCAAGAATAGACTTGGTTTCATCCTCTCAAAGACACACGTGTTTGTACTCTTAGCGATCCCTGATATACTAGGTACTCTTCTCCAGCACCATAACTCAAAGGCATTGATTATTCTGTCATCCTTCAGTTTTGTCCAGCTCTCTCATTCATAGCAAGTAATTAATTGTGAAGACCATGCCCTGGATCAGGTGCAGCTTAGTCTCAAGACTGACATTGTTGTTCTTCAGGACTCTGGAGAGGTCCCTGACAGCAGATTTTGGTAATTCAATACACTTTTTGATTTCCTAGCTGCTGATGCTAAGAGTGTTAATTGTGGAGCAAAGCAAACTGAAATTAACAACTTCTATCTCCTCTCCACCTATCATGTTGCTGCCATTTGGCCTAGTAGTGTGAATCTTTGTTTTCTTGATGTTGAGCTTCAGTTCATATTGAAGACTACAGTGATTGACATTCTGCACAAACACTTCAGGTCCTACTCAGTTTCAGATGCAAGCAAGGTTGTATCATCTGCATAGGTTGTTGATGAGGCTCCCTCCAATTCTGATGCCACTTTCCTCCTCATGTGTTTTGTTGTTGTTATGTGCTTCCAAGTTGCTTGTGACTTACAGAGACCCTATATACAACAGCTCTGAACCCTGTTCTATCCTGAGCCAACCTTACTGTCTCTGACACATCTACTCCCATTACCCCAGTC
>NW_006399771.1:15189853-15191349 GCF_000299155.1 Elephantulus edwardii | reverse complement strand
AAGAACAAATTCAAACCTACAGTTGCTATAACCAAGGATGCTTTAGACAGAATATGAAATGATCTAGGAGGTATTAAAAGAAGATGCAAGTAATATACTGAGTCATTGTATCGAAAGGAATTGGCAGACACAGAAGAGTTTTATGAAATCACACATGAGCAAGAGCCTATGGTGATGAAGGAAGAAGTCCATAGTATAGCTGAAAAATATTCACTATCTTCATTAGTTACTATGTCTACATATAAAATTTAATAATTAGTTCATATTTAGATAAGAATATATCTATTGTATTACTAAATTAGATGTTTTAATAACTCACAAACTGAGTGAGGCATTTAATATGTTGAGCAATTTGTAAGGAACCAATAGTGTGCAGATAGATCACAGTATGAATTAGACTTGCAAGTGATACCTAGTTCTCCTCTGAGGCCACTCCTTAATGCATGAATATTGTTTGATGTGGTTCCTGCTCCGAACTAATATCTACTATTTCAGCTGATGATGGAACATTGTGAAACAAATTACTTAATCTTGAAATTACTTTTTTTAAAGAACATAAATGAAGACTATATTCATGGACCTCTCAGAAAACGCTGGAATAAAATTTTCTACATCTTTCTAGGAAGAGGTAGTGGAAAGACTCATTTAATCAGTCAACAAGGTCAGAGGCCAATTATGGATCAAATAATCTGTTGCTTGCGTCATACAATTCAAACTAAAGCTGATGGAAATTAGAACAAGTCCAAAAGAGCCACAATACAATGTTGAGCATATGGCACCTGAGTGTAAAATCATGTTAATAATAGATTCATTGCATTGAACACTAATGACCAAAAACCAGATGAGCTGTGGGATGGGATGACATCAGGACATCATACATGAAGAAAGCAAAAAGTCATTTTAACAGATAAGACAATGTGGAAAAAAAAAACCTCTGAAACTTGCCTGGGATCATAAAGAAGTGAAAGCAAAAGGGGGAAAATTATAAAGTAAAAATGTTGAATAGAATATTTCAAAGGGCAACTCATGAAGACCAAGCAAAGTATTATAGTGACGTGTACAAAGACCTCAAATTATAAAACTAAAAGGAAAAAACATGGTTGGCATTTTTCAAATTAAAAGCCCTGAAGAAAATATTGAAGTTTTGAGTTGCAGACTAAGGGATTTAATAATCAAAATATGTAATAACTCAGTAAATATCAAAAGAAAATAGAACACAGAGTCACTGTATTCAGAAAGAATTGTTCAATGCTCAGCCATTTCACAATATTACAGATGATAAAGGACCAATGATACTGAAGGAAGAAGTTCAAACTTCACTGAATAAATAAAAACTAAAAGTAAAATATTTTAAGTGTAAAAACAAAAAAAAAGAATGAATAAGGCTCCAAGGATATCAGTTGAAGTGAATCAACGAAAAATGCAATCCTGGATGCACTCATTCATCTATTCCAAGAATTTTAGAAGACCTGGTCAACTGACCAGAAGAGATCCAT
>NW_006399771.1:15135271-15188843 GCF_000299155.1 Elephantulus edwardii | reverse complement strand
ACTCTTCTCCAGAACCACAGCTCAAAGGCCTCAATTCTCCTTCTATCCTCCCTAGTCATTGTCCAACTCTCTGATGCATAACAAGTGATTGCAAAGACTATAGCCTGTATCAGATGCACCTTTGTCTCCAGAGTGACACCATTGCTCTTCAGTACCCTGGAGAGGTCCCTAACGGCCGACTTTCCCATCACAATACATTTTTTTATTTCCTGATCCCAAGAGTATTGACTATGGAGCCAAGCAAACTAAAGCTGTGAACAATCTCAATCTCTTCACCATCCATCCTGTTGCTGCTACCAAGAGTTCCTTTAAAGTGCAAAAGAGAAAAGATATCAGCTTAAAGACTAAGGTGCTCCTGGTCTACACATAGTATTTGCAATTGCTTCATATGCGTGTGAAAAGTGGATAATGAATAGAAAAGATCAAAAAAGAACTGAAGGCTTAAAATCATGACCTAGGCAAAGAATATTAGATGAAACAAGAGAATAAGTCTGTCTTAGAAGAAGTGCAGTGTCTTGGATAAAAGTAAGGATGGGGAGACTTTACCTTAGATACTTTGGCATACTATATCAGGGGGTTTGGTCCCTGGAGAAGAACATCATGCTTGGAAAAGCTGAAGGTCATTGAAGGAGAGGAAGACCCTAAATGAGATGGACTGACAGAGTGACCATGACAATGAGTTTAAGCACACAGATGACAGAGCAGGATCCCGCGGAACTTTGTCCTGTTTGTACAGGGTCACAGTGAATCAGAGCTGACCTACCATCACCTAACAACATCTGAATTCATTTGGGGAGAAGACACTCGATCCTAATTCTGCAGCATGTTGAAGGTGAATTTTAATTAATGCCATTTATCTCAACCATGTCAGTACCTCAAAATCACCTTGAAAAATTTTAAAAATAGAGATGTCCAGACTCCATCCTCTGAGCCATAGTTGGTTGAGAGTCACAGGTATTAATGATTCGAATTTCTCCAGGTGTTACTAATACAGTGTGAAAACTGGATTAAATGAAGTGTTCACATTCTTTCACCCACTGGGAATAAAGGAAGAGTGCTTAAAGAATGGAAGTTTAATATAACTGCTATATCCAGGACATAGAACAAAATCATGAGCTAAATGAAGAAAACTATGCCTCCAGTTGTGACTATCCTTTGTGAAAAGATAACATTTTACAGTTTGTCAGCAAATATTTATGAAGCTTTAGTGCTAGACACTGTCTGTTTGGGAATAGAAAGATTAATATGACAGAGTTTGTCCAAAAGAGTAACATTGCCATGCAGTCAAATGTTGACTTGTAGAGAAAGACCATACAAATCAGAGTAGCCCAATACATCATATACTCTGTTTTAAAAGGGGATATTTATTCATTAAATGAATGTAAAATAAATATGGATATATCTAATGGCAGAAGCTTCACTACAGTCCCAAAGACACATAGTTCAAATCCACCAGCTGCTGTATGGGAAAAGAATGGACAGGCTCCTTCTGGGAAATTTACTGCCTTTGAAAACCTGGGGAAGGTGAGCTGGGGTCAGTTCAGATTCAACCACACAACAACAATAAAAAATGGCATAAGCCACCAGTGCTCCCTAAAAAAGGACAAGTATAGAATAAGACATCTATTATAAAAAGTACTAAAAGTCAGAAAAGGTTTACACTCAGATAGAAGCAATCTTGGAGGTTTAACAGAAATGAGAAAAGAGGAAGAGGCAAATAGGTAAGTTGGGTGAAGGGAAAGACAACACACAATAAAAAATTGATCAGACAGTACAATAAATTAACCACATTCATAAATAGTAGTTAATGTTTAAAATGTCTATGAAGGATTATATGAAAAATCAGTTTGATTTGCAAACCTTCAAGTGATAATAATGAAGAATCTGAAATTTAAAAAATAAAACAAAAAGGAGACATTTACTCAATTAATGACTATGCAAAATCCATAGAAATATTTATAAATGAATCAGACCGTCATGTGATCTACTACACTGGGAATGAAAATTTGAAGACAGATGGTGTTGCATTCATAGTTAACAACATTGCAAGATCATGAAGTACATTGCTATGAGCTATAGAATAGTATCCAGACACATACAAGAAAGTCCTGTCAGTGCAACAGTTAATCAAATATATGCCCCAACAGCCAAAGATGAGAAAAAAAGAAGAATTCTACCAATAATAATAGACATTTAAAATCTAGTGAGTGTTTCAAGTAACAACACACATACACACATACCCCAAAAAACAGTGGGGAAAGGAGCGTGGAGAATGAGTTCTGAGAGGTGGGCAGAGGCCAGCTCATGGAGGGTTCTGGCAGCCACTGGAAGGGGCTGTTTGTACTCCACTTGAGACAGTCATGAGAAGTTTTTAAATGAAAATGATGAGATCTCTTGTACTCTGTCTGGATGCTGTGTAGAACATGCCTGGTGGGCAGGGAACTCAAAACTGTGAGGAAGAAATCACGTAGGAGACCCCTCCTGTAGCTAGATGATAGCAGCCTCCTGGGGAGATTCTAATTGATTCACTAAAATGTCACCAAGATTCATTTTCTTCACCATTCCTCTAAGGCAAAAATACCATATTGCATGTCTTAAATATATGAAAAATAGTATCATTTATGTAAAGGGGAACTATCCTGCTTTATTTTTCTAAGTATATGTGATATTTTCTAGTACAAATCTCAGGAAAAATTTATACCCTGGGGTCCACTGTCAATTGTAAATTCTGTATCACTATGTGGAATTGAAATATCCTGAAGTTTTGGCATTTTTCAGACAAGGTTGGTAGTTTCGGTAGGCTTGTAACCAAAGAAGGTCCTGTTATATTCATGTTGCAAACTTGAGATTTTATATTACTCATCAAAGATGAACATTGGACTAGGTAGTCAAATTAAGTTCTAAATGCAAAATGTTCCCTGTTATTACCAAATGTATTCTATTTGTCATTCATCACTCTTCAAAGTGTGCTCATCATACAAGACTGGTCTGATTCACAAAAAACAAAGAGCTCTGGGGCATCAGGAACCTGAATGACAGAGACTGAGTTCCTTGAAGCCATCAGGGGAATTCTGTCCAGATAATATTAAATGAACTTATCATTCAGGCTGATAGAATACTAACGTCTTTCCTCCCAGTTCATGGCAGCTGCTATTTGTATTTAAAAACCTACTCTATTGATACAGAGTTGTTAGTTGTTATTATGTGCCATTGAGTCAGAATCAATCCACAGCTTACTTTCCAGTGGGTTTTCAAAGGTTGTAAATAACACAGGAGGAGATTGTCCATTTCTCTCCCGTGGAGCAGCTCATGGATTTGAACTGTGTACCTTTATATAGGCAGCAAAATTCCTTACGACTAAGTCACCAGGACAAGTATTGTCTTAAAATATTTTGAATAATTTTAAGTTGTTGCTTAACTCACTCTGACTTTATACTTACCATCAGCCAACTTTTAAGTTTCTTAATATTTGGGACTAAGTATTGTATGTGGCAAATGTATCTTAGTCTCATTATTAAAATGTAAACTATAGAGTAGAAGGTCAGTAAAATAAACAATGACAATCACATACCTCTGTACTCTAGAAGCCCCCGAGTGAAAGTAGATTTTAAAAGCTAATTAAATTCACATCTTTCCACTCCCACTGCTGCCTTTCTACTCCTGGTGATCCTCCATCTCCATCGGGTTCCAGAACGGCCTCATTTTTTCTCCCATGGAGCAGTTCATCAGCTTGAACTATTACCCAATCAGTTTGCGGTAACAATAACACTTAATGCCAATGAAGAAAGAAAAATAACCACTGCTGTTGGGTCACTTCCAAGTCACAGTGTCCTTCTATCAAGTTTCTAGAGGTGTGAGTCTCTACTGGAGACTGCTCTTCTTTCTCCCAAGGAGCAACTGATGGATTCAAACTACCAGCCTTCTAGTTAGCAGCTCAAAGCATTATGAACTATGCTAGTCACCAGGGCTCCTTAAATTGACATTACCTTATACCAACCAGGATATTATATAGTATCCCGCCAACAACAGACATGTATTAGAACATTTGCAAAGAAAATATATTAATGTAGAAAAGTTTCCTAGAAGAAAATATATCATTTGCTATCCAAGTAAGAATAAGTTATAAGAAATGTCATGATTTCTAGATAGTGCAGTTTGAGCAAAAAACTCAAGGACAGTGGAGAAGTCAATCTAGAACTTTCCTCTACAACTTGGTACACACCTGAATATTGTACCTATTTCCCTTTGAAGTGCTGTACTCTTAGAATCCTATGATTTCTTCTCACTAGGACTCTACAGTAAGGGCACAGATGATACAGAATATACAGGCTTCTCTTGTTCTTTTAAAGTTTTAGAGTGGTTTTATTATTAGCATTTTTATGAATACAGCTATAGAACATTGTTATATAGGTCATCTGTGATACATTTGAATGGGGGGTTATCCTTTAAAATTTAAATCATTGTTTTCAGCAAGTAATTTCAAAGAAAATTAGATTGTGATAAAAGATAAAGTAAAAAATTAGACATGATGTTCCTGTGAGAAGTTATCATTTTCCCTAGAAGGCAATTAAAGTGTTCAAATATATTGCCAGAAGTGGTTTTCTTTTGAAAAAAAAAATCTTATTGGTTGTATTCATACTAGGAACAGTCTGTATTAATACAGTTCTCTCATTTCCCACAATGTATCAGAGGAGAAAGCAAAGTCTTAGCAAGTATGTTTTATGATTACTGATGAAATTAGTTTTAAAGGCACCCTTTCATATATAAATTAGTCCAGATTAAAATTCTCACCAAACAAACATTACAGGGCTCTCTAGCATTGATGTGCTTCCAGATGACCTTAGGTCTTGTAAGAATGCAGATTGCCAGTTTGCACTCTTGGACTTTCTGATTCCATACATAGGTCTGGGGTGAGACCTATCAAGAATAGAACATAACTTGGTCCCATCATTTCTCCTTCTCCTGGATTCCTGTGAGTTAGGCTCTATCAGATTCAAGGCCTCCACTCTCTATTCTCACTTCTCTCTTACCTAACATACTCCTTTTACTTGTGGACATAGGACAAAAGTAGTAAACACAGTGGCATGGAGCAACCTACTGAATGAGCCACACTTTATTAAAAAAATGTAGAAAGAATAATAACATTTCTTGGTTAGTAATGATTAAATGAAATGATAATATGTACAGTATCTAGAAAAGTGCCCAGCATATAAGACACCTCCAATCTTATTATCTGTAAAACAAGTTTCTTTCAGTCCTAGAACTACCAGCTCTATGTTTATTACTAATCTCCTGTCCAATTATGCCTACTCTCCTGGAGTGTATTGAACAGGAGGCGGAGAACGAATATGCCAGGCAGGATTTGCAGGTTTTCAGAGGGCAGAGGAAAACAAAAAACTGATGGATGACTGCACATAAGAAAGCAGAGAGCCCAGAAGCAGAGCTGTGGTGTGTTCTTGTCTTAATCACCCCGGGCAAAACAGCTTCAGCTACGGTAACTACACCATCTGGCAGAACACAGTGGATGCCACCACACAATACTTGATAGCAGTTTTAGAACCACAGATGCATCGCTGCAAGGCAAGCATCATTCAGTTCACCTTCGAACTCACTGTTACCTGTGCTATGTCATGTACCATACACAGGACAGTGTAGGGCATGTGGGTCTGCATGAGGTCCCTATCTAAAAGAACCAAATCTCTAGTCAACAGTAGAAGAAATAAATTTCTTACATTTTAAATAATATCACAATTTCCCCAGGTGGCATAAATAGTTTACACTTGGGTGGTAATCATAGTTGGTGGTTTGAACTCATAGAAGAAAGAGGCCTGATTATGTATCTACTTCAATAAAGATTGCTGTTGTTGTTATGTGTCATCGAGTCACCTGTGATTCATAGCCACCCTATGTACAGCAGCTCTGAAGCCTGCCCTGTCCTGAGCTAGTTTCACTGATTCCAACACACCTACCCCTACTGCCCTAGCACCAGCAGTCAGGAAATCAAAAGACAAATTGCACTGGGGAAAATCTGCTGTCTGTGACCTCTCCAGAGTACTGAGAAGCAACAATGTCAGTCTAGGACTAAAGTGCCCCTGATCCAGACCATGGCCTTTGCAATTACTTGCTATGCGACAGAGAGCTGGACAATGATAAAGGATGACAGAAGAAGAATCAGTGCCCTTGAGTTGTGGTGCTGGAGAAGAGTCTTGAGTATACCATGGTCTACCAAGAAAACAAAAAGGTCTGTCTTGGAAGAGGGTGAAACAAGTTTCTCCTTGGAGGCTAGGATATGAAGCTCAATAAAAATTACACCAAGAAAATTCTGTGGAGAAGTTCTACTCTGTGCCACATGGAGTTTCTTCAATCCTTTATCAACAACAAAAGTAATCAGACCTAACAAAACTGAGAAGCACTACACTAAGGAAAGGGAGCCCTGGCGGATCAGCAATAAGGAATTGTGTTGCTAACACAATGGCATGTGATTCTAATCCACCTGCTGCTCCATGGGAGAAAGATGGACAATCTCCTTCCATGAATTTCACTGCTTCTGAAGGTTAGCTATGGGTCAGTTCCAACTAAATAACTACACCATCTGACAGAACACACTGGATGCCACCACAACAAAACACAACAGAAACGACATGTTAAGTAAGGAGTTGTGCTTTCAATGCAAAGAGCTGCTCTGAGGGAGAAGGATTGGCAATCTCCTCCTAGGCAATTTATTGTCTCTGAAAACCCATTAGAGGATCTTTAAATATGGGTCGATTCCAACTTCACAATACCTAACAACAACAACATATTAATTAAAAGGAACTCTAGTGACAGTCTAGTGATGGTGCTGCAAATCAAAAGACCAGTAAGTGGTTCAAATCTACCAGATTGCCAGTGAGTAGAAGATGGGCAATCTTCTCCCATAAAGATTTACACCCTGGAAAGCCAACGGAGAGTCACTGTGAGATGAGGTAGACTCAAGGCAGTGAGTGAGTGTAAGTGGTAATAAGTAGAAGGCTCTGGCTGTATAGTAGTTAAAAAATTCACCTGCTGACTAAAAGGTCAGTAGTTCAAACTCACCAGCCACTCCATGGGAGTTTGTAAGGAAGGCTGGAGCTTCCTTAAAGATTTATAGCCCTGAAAACCTATTAGCAATTCTCCTCTGTTCTCTAGGGTCACTGTGTGTCTGAATCAACTTGATGACAGAGGATTTGGGTTTTTAGTTTGTTTTTATTTTTTATTCATGCTAGGCAGAAGGATCACTAGTGGTGCAGCATTTAAGCATCCAGCTACTAACTGAAAAGTCAGCCCTCCATGGTAGGATGCTGTGGCAATCTGTTTCCAGAAAGATTGCAGCTGTGGAAGCCCTATGGGGCAGCTGTACACTGTACTGTATAGAGTTGCTAAGAGTTGGAAACAAAAGGCAGCAAATTTATATTAGGTAGTACAAATTGTCAATACATTAAGCTGTAACAGAAAGGCTGAAGGTTCAAGTACATCCAGGGACATCTTTAAAAGTCTGAAAATCTAGTACAGAAATTATCAGTCATGGAGAATCCTACAAAATACAGTTCTGATCTGACACATGAGTTCACCTTCAGTCAGGGTCTACTCCACACAGCATAGCAGCTGTTTTAAATCCCAGCAGTTAGAGACGTGTCAGATTCTGGCTCTGATGAATAGTGTGACTGTGAATAAACCTATTTGGTTTGGGGGGTTTTGTTTTTGGGGGGGTTTTCCCCTATAACGGCATCTGTAGATACAGATCCATTGGATCAATAGTGTCGTAGAACACAATATATCAAATACTATTATTTTTAATTATATGTCAATACTTTGGAAAGTAATAATGTTAACAAGGGCAAATTTAATAGTGGTGATAAACTTGATAATAACGACACTGAATAGAAACAAGTCAATTCTCAGCTATCGTATATGCCAAGTAGGAAGGACGTGCTAAAATATTTCCATAATTCTTCCACATGGCATTTTTGAAGTCAATAATGGAAAACCCTTGATGATATTGCCTGTGCTACTGTGGAATAAATCTTTAAATATTTTTATTGACTAGCAAATTTGTATATACTATTTTTTTTTTCAATTTACTTCACTTACAAATAGGTGATCTCTAGAAGGAGCGAGTAAATTAGGTAGGTGAACTATATACAACCTTTGGAAACTCTGTGGGCAGTTCTCCGTCAGTCTGTAGGGTCAGGAAGAGTCTGAATTGACTCAACATAGTGGGTTTGGTGTTGGTTCACATAAAGTGGAAGGAACTTTGGTGGTGCAGCAATTCTTTATGCCACTGAATCAGAACCTACTCATAGGTGATCTTTTGGATTTCTGGGTTTATTCTAAGTCTTAAAAGGAGAAGGTTGCCTATCTTTCTCCCATGGAGCTGCTGGTGAATTTGAACCACCTGAGAAGTATTGACTTTTCCATTAGCAGAGCGACTCCCTATGGACCAGACCACCAGAGCTCCCAATATACTATAATAATAGCAGTAAGCAGCGCCATAATAGATGGACAAGAGATTGAGCTTGTTAAGATCCACAGTCAACACTCTTAACACCAGCAGTCAGGAAATCAAAAAAAAAAATTACATTGGGAAAATCTGCTGTCATGGACATCTCCAGAGTGCTGAAGAGCAACGATGTCAGTCTAGATACAAAGGTGTGCCTACTCCAGGCCATGGTCTTCTTGACTACATGTTATGCTTCAGAGACTTGGACAAGGAGTAAGGATGACAGAGACGACTTCGAGTTGTGGTGCTAGAGAAGAGTCTTGAACATACCATGGACTGTCAAGAAAACAAATAGGTCTGTCTTGAAGAGGGTGAAACCAAGTCTCTCCTTGAAGGCTAGGATTTTGAAGCTCCATCTCACTTACTTTGGGCATGTGGCCAGGAGAGACTGGTCCTTGGAGAAGGACGTCATGCTTGGAAAGGTGGACGGACAGCACAGGAGAGGGAAAGCCTGGATGAGATGGATTGATACCTGGGGCAAGAGGGGTTGGTATGTCAGAATTAGTGAGACTGGCTCAGGACAGGGAAAGATTCAGAGCTGCTGTACATAGGGTCGCTATGCATCGCAGGTGACTCAACCAGTAACGTACTATGACAGGTTTGTAAGCTGGAGTGGCATCCACTTTCTAAACAATATGTCTGCGGAAACTCTATGAACTTTGATAAATGTCCATAGTTATAGGAAGGTTTCAGGCCTTTTGTTCATCGGATCGCTATGAATTGTGCTCAACTCGAAAGCAATCAACAACAACATAGGCATAACATTGTTTGCAAGTAATGTTCCATCACTTTCAGAACCTCCATTTTTTGAGGTTGAAAGTTTCAAAACTTTCTTTGACAATGGAGTTGAACCTTCAGCTTGAGTCAATGTACTCTCCATACCACACAATCTCAGATAACAGGAATTCCTCCCTGAGATTTTCCCATAACTCTAAACACAAACCCCCATGGCTCCTGTTTTGTCTTCCTGTGTCTGCAGTTCCACTCTAGGCCAGTAGGTGCTGCTCTGTAAGCGTGTGCTATTTTCCAATCTGGACACAAGCTCAAGTTTCAAAATTTGGAAAATAATGCCAATGTTTGATTTCGAGTTATCAATTCTGAAGATTCTAATTTCTTTTATTTCAGTTAATTTAAGGTAGCCTGAGAAATATTATGCTTGGATGCAGCCTAAGCAACTCACTTCCTACACCTAAACTTTTCTCTACACCTAAACTAAAACACCTGCTACAAATCTAAACAAAGCCCTTAAGTTCAATCACATCAATGTTAGCATCAGAAAAATATTCATTCATTAAAACCTGCAACAAAAGATGGAAAGATAGGAATCTCAGAAAAGCTTACAGCTCCCCAAGAATTATTTCGATGTAGCAATCTCTGTAAACGCTCGTTAAATCCTCTGTATGTGAAGCAGGGCTTAGGGAAAAATTGAAATACAGATAAAAAGATACATACCCACCCTTACTGGCATATAAGTAAATTATTCGGTAATCGTAATACTCCAAGGAGATTCAACATGACTCCCAGCATACAGTAAGCGGGGCTGCAAACAGGTTCATTCCCATTCCCACTGAGAATTTGCATTTTCACTCCAGAGATACTGAATCAGAATTGCCTTTCTTACCGCTCCTTTCAGGGAGCTCTGGTGGCCTATGGTAAGGAGCTATGCTGCAATTCTGAAGGCATGTAGTTCTATTCCACAGGGAAAATATGGGCCTCTTCTCCCATACTAATAAACTGCCTCTGAACCCCCAGGGAGGGTCAGCTATGGGCCAGTTCCGACTACATGGTACCCAACAACAGCACAGCTCCTTTTAGAATCCTAGATGATTTTTAATGTATACCTAAACCAAATACCCACTGCCATTAAGTAGCTTTCAATTCAGCGACCCTGTAAGGCAGAGTAAAACTGCCACATTAGGTTTCCAAGGCTAGAAGCTCTATAAAAGTTCTTATCTTTCTGGTTAGTGACCAAATCCCTTAACCACAGAGTCCACCAGGAACACGGTCTCAAAACAGACTAAACTCAATCCCAGCTCAAAGTCCCCTCCGCCGTGTTTCTGAGGCTTTAACTCTTTATGAAAAGAGCCTACCCCCTTTCTACTACAGCAGCAAGAATTGCAGGCATTGTGGCTGGCGACCCGGTGCCACCAGGGTTCCTATTCTTATGTGTACATTTTGTTAAGATGAATATCCTGGATGGACGTGCAAATTCCTAGTAGATCACCTGGAGGAGTCAGTTTGAAGCTTTGATTACTGACTGCCTGAAATTGAGTCCCCCTCAAAACAACCCTGGAAGGCCAGGTAGAGTTGACCCGCAGTGTCTCCAAGGCTGTAAGTCTCTGTGGGAGCCGACTGGCTCACCTTCCTTTCATAGAGAAGCTGGTGGTTAGCAGTTCAGTGCTTGAGCCACGGGGCCACCAACACTGCATTTGAAGTCCTGGTTCTAGGGCCTGAATTAACTCAGTTACAGAGACCATGGACCACAAATTACCCAAAGGAACAGTTCTGAGCATCAGAGGTTAAATTAGTTTTGTCAAAACTTTTGACTACAAATTAAACAAGACTTTTTTTAAAAAAGCAACTCAGAGCGAGGTCCTTGTGATGGAGAGACACCTACAGCTTCTTCACAGAGAATAGTCCCCACATACCATGAATGTCTAATATATTTGAATAAATGATAATAAAAATAGAACCAAGAGGAAACAAATCTTTCTAAACTTCTTAATGAAAACCAAACATTCTGAGGAAATGCATTGTTGGTTCTAAGGTCTTGGGGGACATGAAGGTCAATTGACATAACCCAATCCACAAAGATAAAATTCTTTGGAAATCCTATGAGGTAGGATGTCCTATAACGTTGTCCTAGAAGGTTTGTCCTATAAGGTCGTCTTGAGTCAGGACCATTTTCACACCTGTAGGGTAATGACTACTAGTGGGAAGAGATGTGCTATGCTTCCCTAAAGTTTTCAGCCTCAGGAACACTACTTCTCCTCAGTCCTACAAGATTACTATAATTTAGAATCAGCTCAAAGGCAATCGGTTTTGTTGGAAAGGCTAACAATGTAGAGTGTTTCTTTTTGTGCTTATTGCCCATTTTGGAAGTAATCCTTGAGTGGCATAAATGTTATGAGTCATCACAGGTGACAGTATCCTACCTCTCTGTCATCAAAGCCCTTACCATATGTGTGGGATATCCCTTTTCTTCTCATCCCCATCAAAACCTCCTCTTATGAGCCTATTTTCCTTTCAAGATAGTTGCTGAGAATAAATTGAAATTGACTTCACTCAGATAATGTTAACAGACTAGGCTGGTTCAGTATGATTAGTCACAGGTAACAGATTACCCTGGGGGGGGGGGGACTTGTAGTAATAAACCCAGGGACAAAGTGAGTCATAAACAGAGGGGAAATTACCTATCCAACAAGACTGTCATATGCCATCAATGTCAATGAAGGAGATATTGTTATCCCTTTTTAAAAGATGAAGAAACTGAGGCTCAAGGTCATTAATTAACTCATCCAGGGCCAAGCTGATATTTAAGTGTATCCCAGTTACTTGGCTGCCCCCAAAGTTTCCCAGCCACTACTTGGGAAGCTACAAGAGCAAAGAACAAACCTGCATTCTGGAATAGCTGCCCTCACTTGCATGCCATTGAATTCACTGTCTCCAAAATGCAACAGTAAGCTCTGGAACGGTTCAGTCTTTCTGTGTGTGCCACCGGCTTCCCAATTCTTGGCCTCACTTATAGGTGAGATGTACCTTCAGCACAGTCTGTGATTCTTAGGCATATCCAAGCTACCTTTGAAGGCCTCTCAGGAAATCAAAGAGGATGTGACCTCTGGCTGGTTCTTGCATCATGCACAGAAGGTTTGTTTCAAAGTGGAAATGTTTGCCTTTTACCCAGCATACTGGGAGGAGAAGCACACAGCTGTCTTCTTTTTCTTCATCTTTTATCACTTCCCACTTCCTCTTCCTCTCCCTCTGCTCTCACACACCCTCATCTTCAGTCTCCATCCTGCTCATGCTGCCTTCTAAAACTGACCACTACCAAGAAGTATTGCTTCCAGATAAGTTTCCGTGAGGAAGGTCTGACGCATGAAAGCTATTCCTGACTCGCACTTGGAATAAATTTGCTGTAGGTATTACACTTGAATTTAAAGGAAGGCTTCTGACTGGTTCAATCAAAGTTTGAAGCCCTGCTGAAAACTTGCCTTTGCACCTCACATATACTGAATCAGATTTGACATTTTCTATGTAAGAATCACCTGGATCTATTAGACTCACCTGGAAATGAAAATGTAAATTTTGAATCTGTGTATATTGGATGGAAAGGCAAATTCTCAGCAGGTGATTGAAGGAAACTTACCCAGCTTGATACCTTGAGGTCAAGGCCGTTGTGAGTGAACCCTTCCAAACAGAAGATGGCAGTAGTGGCCAACATATTTAGGCACCCCTTTCTTGGTCAGCTAACACAGGGCATGTTTTAATCTATTGGCCTGTAATTTTTCTGACCAAAGCCACAGTAGCTAAATAATGTGTCCCAAGTCTCAGACTTTGAGGGCCTCACATCAGTTATTAAAGTACAAGAAACAGCTCACATTTCAGGTTGAACAATCAGTTGATCAAGGTGGGGAGTTGTATTACTCAGTTTCCTATCAAAGGAAGTGAGGAACCCTCCAGAAGGTAAACAAACACTCCTACTTAGTTTAGCATTACTGAGTTTACTGGGAAGAGCAAGCATGTAAGCTCTAGCGTGCATTCTTAATGAAGGCGCTTGAGGTGATTCAGCCTCTTATTTAAGAGAGCAAAGAATGCCTCTCTTCAGAGCTGAATAAGTCTCTAGTGAAAGAATAGCCAGAAAACGTATTTTGTATATTACGATGTGCTATTAAGATACACAGGAGACATTTTTATTTAGATAATTCAGCATTTCCAAATTTCTTAGATCGAATTTTTTTCTCTTTTTCCTTCCAAGTAATATGACCAGAAGCATTTTGACCATGGGTCTATTACTTCTTTGATAATTACAATTTCCCAGGGAATTATGGCACACAAATTACTTTGTAGTCACTCTAAAGTCTTTGCTGCATCCTGAGTCTACAATTACGCTCTCACCCAGGCTCCTGTCATCTGCTGTCTTGATTTATGAACCTCTATTCTCTGAGCTTCTCATTTCTTACCTCTCCCTCCTGTAAAACTTGCAAGCTCTGTCTGCAAGGTCAAATTCCTCATCCTTACAGCATCACACTCTCAGGTGTCATCTTTGTTGCCTTAATGAAGCAGGCAGGCAGTTCTGCAATGGGCTATTTAATCCATCGGATAATTGCTCAGCCTTCCCTGTGTAACCATGTTCCTGTCCCTCACGAAAATTCCAGAACCCACTGTGTTGTGTCTTGAAACACCTATTCATTTCACGCTTGTATTAATTATAAATTTCCACTGCAATCCCAGAGGTACTCGGTTCAAATCCACCAGATGCTCTGCCAGAGAAGGAGGGACAATTTCCTCTTGTACCAGTCAGATTTGATTTGACGGTACATGCACAAAAAAAAAAAATTATATATTTCCTTCTGGCCCAAGCCTGTGACAGATCAAGTGCTGTGTCCAAAGAAGGGAAAGATAATGAGTCTTCACCCAGTTCACTTGAAGTGAAAATCGTCTAACCAGAAAGTATTCCGGTAACTACGGTACATTTAAAGACACTTTGCAAAAGTGAAAAACAAATATCCACACTTGTATGACAGCCAGGACATTCTTCTGATATTTCTTTCTTTAGGCAAGGATCCATCTGACATCAGCAATGATTTCCCTGTTGCTTGGCCGCTTCTAAATCCTGCTTGAACTAGCAGTTCTCTATGTACTGTTTTAGCCATTTTTTTAAATTATCTCCAGCATCATTTTGTTTGCTTATGATTGTTCGATAGTTTCCACATTCTGTTCAGTCACCTTTCTTAGGAATGAGAACCTCTTCCAATCTGTTGGACAGACAGCTGTCCTCCAAATTTCCTAGCATAGAATGGCAAGCACATCCAGAACTACATCTGTTGATTCAAACAAGTCATCATTGCTGATGTCAGATGGATTCTGGCTGCAAGTAAAGAATAGAAGAAGGTGTCTATTTATGCTTAAATGACTATGCAAAGGCAATTGACTATGTGAATCATAGCAAGGTATGACTAATAATGAGAATGGGAATCCCAGAGCACTTAACTGTGTGAAACCTATACCTAGACTTGTACAAATAGAGCAAGTGCACACTACATGATTTAAAATTAGGAAGGGAATGTGTCAAGGTTATACTCTCTCTCCATACCTATTCAGTCTGTATGCGGAGAGAATTAGTTAAGAAGCTGGATTCTCTGAAGAGGACTGTAGCATTAGGATTGGAGGGAGACTCATCAATAACATGTATTATATAGATGATACAACATTGCTTGCTGAAAGTGAGAAGGACTTGAAGTACTTGTTGCAGAGAATCAAAGAATAAAGGCTTTAATATGGATTATGTCTCACTGTGAAGAAAACAAAGATTCTTACCACTGTACCAATAGGCAACATCATGACAGATGGAGAAAAGATAAAAACTGTCAATAATTTCATCTTAATTGGATCTACAATTGCTACCCTTCATACCAGCAGTCAGGAAAGCAGAAGACACATTGCATTAGAAAAGTCTCCAGTTAGGGACCGCTCCAAATTATTGGGGAATAATGATGTCAGTTTGAGGACTAAGGTGTGTCTGATTCGGGCCATGGTCTTTCTGATCACTCACTATGCATCTGAGAGCTGGACAGTAAATAAGGATGACAGAAGAATTGATGCCTTTGAGCTGTGGCATTGGAGAAAAGTGCTGAACATCCCATGGACAGACAAAAGAACAAACAAATGTCTTAGAAAGGGTCCAGCCAGAGTGCTTTTCAGAGTCAAAGATGATGAGGCTTTGCTTCACATACTTTTTGCATGTTACCAGGAAGGGCTATTCCTTGGAAAAGGACATGTTGCTTGGGAAAATGGAGGGTCAGAAAAAAAAAAAAAGGAAGACTCTAAGCCAGGTGGATAGACCAAGTGACTGCCACAATGGGCTCTAGTGTATCAGGAGGTATGAGGATGGCACAGGATAGAACAGGATTCAGATCCGTTGTTCATAGGGTCACTATGGGTCATATGGTCATATGGAACCTAATAACAACAACTCTTAAAAGTATTGCAAGAAACATTTTGATATTATGGTAGATTTAGGAGGCATCCAATCTCATACATTTTTTGATAGTAATTAATAAGATAAAGATATGTTCTGTAACTTTGCTCCACTTATGATCCTGAGTAAACTTGATCTGTGGTAAAATGAGGACTAACAATGCACTTGGTCCTAGGATAGCCAGGAGGTATAGAAATTTCCAGCACAGCTTTATTAGACAGTGGGCTATCACAAGACCACAATCTCAAGCCAGTCCTCAGTTTTATTATTTATTCTGCCGCCTTGATCATTTTTCTGCACTCATTTGGCTGGAAGGCACAGACATTCCCTGTTGATTATCTCGGCTTGGCAGTGGGGTTCTGCTACACATTTTGATTCCTAATATGGTAGCAGCAGAGGGTTTGTCAGAGTTCCAGCAAGTTTCTCTGGGCCTGTGGAATGCAGTGGAAGAAAGAATCCTACAGAGATGAAAACACACACATTTGCATTGAGAGAGAAAAAGAAGGGGCACCTCTCTCATTTTTTTTTCTTTTCTTATACTGACCACTTTCCTTTCTAATAACATCTTATATTTGTGGGGTGGGGAGAATTAATGTTGTGCTCTCTTCTTGCCCAAAAATTGATGGCAGTTTCAAAAATCCTTTTCAAATGCTGAAGTATGTTTACAGAGGCTATATAACATTAAAATGATGTTTCATCAAGAACTAACTCCTTGAAGCACTGGTCACCCTGTCTTTTCAATCAGTCATAGAATGATATATCAGGAGAAAATAAGTTTCATGGCTTTAAAAAGGGGGAGGGGCAAAATGAGCCTTGGTGGTGCAGTTGGTGAGCACTCAGGTACTAACCAAAAGATCAACAGTTTGAGTCCTTTAACCACTTCTTGGGAGATAGATGTGGCAGTCAGCTACTGGAAAGATTTACAGCCTTAAAATCCACACGGGCAGTTCTGCTCTGAGGTATAGGATCCTTATATGTTGAAATTAAGTAGTGAGCAAGAGGCTTGATTTTTTTATTAAAAGAAAGTAACAGATAATACTATGGGTTCCCTAAGTATACATAATACTGCTTTAAGTTTTAGGAATATTAACTAATGCTAAAGAAATCTCTTGATGTCCTAATCATTTATTGATTTCTTTTTCATTTTTGGCGTTCAGTATAACTTTTTTTTCTCAGTAGTATAAAATAGTTCACAATAATATTCATTAAAAAAAAATAAAATTTATGAAGCACTTCTCACTTGAGACCTTCCCTTTAATAATGGGCTTACTTTCCCTAAGTGCATTTACTAAAGGGTTCTTTATTAAGCTATATTTACATGGCTGTGGAAATGTCATTTTACTCATTACTCACATACAATTACTGTATCAATGTTACATAATAAAGATTTACATTTGCTGCCAATTGATTATACAGGTCATCCCTAAGTTACAAATGAAATTTATTCCTAAGTCTGTCTTTTACTCTTGCTGTTGACGTGGTTGTTGTTATGTGCCCTCAAGTTGAGTATGACTCCCAGTGACCCTGTGAACAACAGCTCTAAACCCTGTCCTGTCCTCTGCCATCCTCATCATTTATGACATACTCAAGCCCATTGCAGCAGACACTGGGGCAATTCATCTTGCTGAGGAGCTTCCTCTCTTTTACCAACCCTCTACCTTTCCAAGCATCATGTCCCTTTCCAAAGAGTCGTCTCTCTTAGTAACATACCCAAAGAATGTGAGACGATGCTCCAAAGAGCACTATGGCTCATTTTTCCCCCCAAAATGTGTTTGTACTTTTATCCATGGGATATCCAGTAATCTTCTCCAACACCACAGTTCAAAGGCATCAACTCTTCTGTCATTCTTAGTTATTGTCCAGCTCTCAGATGCTTAACAAGTGACTGAAAAGACCACGGCCTGGATCAGGCACACCTTAGTTATCAAACTGACATCATTGCTCCTCAGTATTTTAGAAAGGTCTCTGATGGCACACTTGTTTAATGCATTTCATCTCCTGATCTCCTGGCAGCTGGTGTCATGGTTGTTGATTATGAATGCAACTAAGATGAAGTTGTCGACAGTTTCAATCTTTTCTCCATCTATCATGACGTTGCCTATCAGACAAGTAATGAGAATATTTTTTGAAGGCTTTAGGCTTTGATCTTCTATAATAGCACTTCAGGTCCTCCACCCTTTCAGCAAGCAATGCTGTGTCATCTATATAAAGCAGGTTGTTGATGACTCTTCCTCCTATCATGATGTCCCGTACTTCATAGAGTCCAACTTCTCAAACGATTTGCTCAGTATACAGATTAAATACATATGAAGAGAGGATATATTCCTAACACACAGATTTCCAAATTTTTAATCATAATTGCTTTGCTCTGTTTGGACAACCATCTTTTGATCTAGATAAAGGTTGCATGAGCACAATCAAGCGTTCTTGGATTTCCATTCTTCTCAACGTTAGCCATAATTTGTTCTTATCCACACAGTCAAATGCCTTTGCATAGTCAACAAAGCATAAATAGACATTCTTCTGGATTGAATCACCGGTCTCCTAGGTTAGTACATAGTGCATTAGACCATGAGATCTCTTTACTTATAAAACTGTTACCTAGAGTCCAAGAAAGGATCTCTGGTGGCACTTGAGACTAAATGTATAATGCCTTTTACTATAATGTATATCTCATGGACCATGAAAAAAATAAACAAGTCTATATTGCAACCAAGCAAATGTGGTAAAACTTCATCACAAATATTAATACTTTGGGCATGTTGCTGGAAGAAGCCAGTCCTTGGAAAAGGACATCATACCAGGACAGATGGGTCAGAGAAAGAAATTCACAACCAAATGGATTGACACAATCAATATGTCAACGCTATGTCTCTGATATGCTCCATTATTGCAGTCAATATTACATATCAGAGATCACAAGGCTGGCACAGGATGGAGCAAGGTTCAGATCTGCTTGTCATAGGGTTGCTGTGAGTGATAGTCAACATAATGGCACCTAACATGAACAATCACAGTGTCTTTTGAGCTAAATTTATCAGTAAGTCAGAACAAGTGCATAGGGTTTTTTTTAGCCTTACTTTTATGCCCTAGTGGTATGATGCGTTACATGTCAGGTGGATTTAGTAGCTCCAGTCCAATTCAGAAAGAGAAAGATAATTTCCTTCCATAAAGATTTACAGCCTTGAAATCTCAAAGGAGGGTAACTTAGAGTCAGCATGAACTCTACAGTCATAAGTTTTTAAGTTTTCTTCTTTGGGGAGTTTTTTTGTAGTTTGTCTACTGCAAGAAAATGCTGGAAGCCTTTTTAGTGATAAGAGCTCCATGTGCAGTAAGTAAAGTTATTTTAGTGAAGAATCTGATTCGGTCATTTCAAAGTGAGGGCAAATTTAAGTAGCATTGAAGGGCAGGACTTTTCTGTCAGCCTGACATTTGTAACCTGGGAGTTCACGGTATCAACATTTGAAGGTTTTTTTATCTTCAGTTTTTCAGATGCTGCATCAAAAAAATCAGTAATGAACGCAGCATGAAGGAGCAATGATTTTGAAGATCACTACTGAACTTGGGAGAAACTGGAGAGCGTTATGCTAAGTGAACTAACTCAGGGCCTTAAGGACAAATGCAGACCATTATTGTAGAAATAGAAAGATAACTAGTAAAATGGGTATGAGGATCGAAAGGGAGGAAGAGAGGGGTGAGGATGGACATGGGGGTAATCATAGGGTGGCACAATTTTGTGGGTAGAGTAGAGGGTGGGTAAAAGAAATGGGAAAGATCCACTGTGAAAAGCAATTTCTATAAACTTTGTAACTAAACCAGCAAAAAAAGAAAAATTTTATTTAAAAAAAAAATCAGTAATGAGAGACCCAAGTTCACTGCCCCTGAATAGATTCCAGTTCCTCCTGACCTTGCCTTTCTGAGCATGGAAATCTTTATGGAAAGAGACTATCCATATTTTTCTCCCCGCAAAGGGTGGTTGATATTTGAAACACCAATCTTTTAATGTATGATTCATTATATCACTAGTGCTCCCTGGTCATAAAACAGTCACCTAGAAACCCAGACCAAGAACTCTTCTGGCGCTGGAGACTGTCAGGCTGCTAACAAAAAAGTCAGTGGTTCGCATTTACCACCTTTCCATGGGAGAACGATGAGACTGTGCTGTTCTCCTTCCAAAAAGATGTACAGCTTTAGAAGCCTTACACGGCAGTTCTATCTGTCTCCCAGGGTCACTATGAAGCTAAATTGAATCAACATCAGTGGATTTGGTTGTTTATTATTATTATTGTTATTTATTATTCAAATGTTGAGGACTCTCCTTCATAGGGTCGCTATGAGTCACCTGCGATTTGATGGCACTTAATAACAACATTTTTATTTTTTTATTATTATTAATTTATTGTAGATATATAAGACAGCATTGGTTTTATGATCCTCTAAGTATTTGTTCTTTAATTTTACAAACCCCATCTCTGTAAAAGGTTCCTATCAGTTAGCAAAGCACCAACTGATTAATCAGTATATTAGTTAAGCCCAGGATTAACAGCAAAGAATTGAAAATCCAAAAGCAGCATTATTAAAATGAAGCAGAAATTTCTTTTTCCATGAAATAAAACTGTGAAGATGAGAAGTTCCGCACTAACTCAGGGTCTGCGTCTATCACAAGGAAAAAGAGGCTGCTATCTTTTCCTTGTCTTTCTTCCTCATGGAGCTTCACTGTCATGGCCCTGTGTGGCAGAAGAGCCTCCAGTCAATATACATAAAAGATGGAAAGGGGGAAATAAGGGGAGGCCCTGTCTTTTCATAAAACAAAACAAAACAAAACAAACAACAGCCCAAATCCACTGTTGTCACATCAGTTCCAACAGCAACCCTCCACCAAGTGTCAGAGGCTGGAAGGTTTTGCAAGCACACCTGGCCTGTTTTCTTCCCCAGAGCAGCTGGGTACATTCAAACTGCCAGCCATTCAATAATCAGTGCAACATGCTATGCACAACACTGCTATTGTTAGGTGTCATTGAATCCACTATGACTTGTAGCAAACCTACGAACAACAACCTTGCACTTCACCCTATCCTGTGCCATCCTCATAATCTCTGCCATGTTCAAGACCATTGTGGTAGGACTTTGTCATTCCATCTCATTGCGGGTCTTCCTCTCTTTCTCTGACCATCTACCTTTCCCAGCATACTATCTTTCTCCAGGGACTGGTTCCTCCTGAAATAAGCCCAAAGCAAGTAAGACAAAGTTTCGCCATCCTTGCCTCTTGGAGCACTCTGGTTGCACTTTCTTTAAGGCAATTTTGTTTGTTCTTTTGGTGCTATCCTAACAGATCTTAAGTCCCACACAGAAATTCCACTTATATTTCAATGGTCAGAATTTAGCCAGATCACTACACACATCAGCAAGGAGTACTGAGAAATGCAGTCTATTCTGGATGCTACTGTTGTTGTTTTTAGGTGCCTTCAAGTGGAGTGTGACTCATAATTATGCTACGAACCCTGCCCCATCCTGTGCCGTCCTCATCATCTCTAACACACTTGATCCCATTGCTGAAGTCACCAAGTCACTCATTTCATTGAAAGTCATCGTCTTCTTTGCTGACTCTCCATCATTCCAAGCATGATGCCCCTTTCCAAGGAATAGCCTTGCTTTGCTACATGTCCAAAGAATGAAAGATGAGGCTTTGACATCTTTTCCAAAGAGCACTCTGTCTGCACCCCTTCCAGGACATGTCTGTTAGTTCTTTTGGCAACGTATGGGATATTCAACACTTTTCTCTAGCACCACAATGCAGAGACATCAATTCTTATCCTGTCATTCTTATTCATTGCCCAGTTCTTATATGCATAGCGGATGATTGAGAAGACCATGGCATGAATCGAGTGCACCTTAGTCTTCAAACTGGCATCATTGTTCTTCATAATTTTGAACAGATCTCAGACAGCAGACTTGCCCAATGCAATATGTCCTCTGATTTTCTGAGCACTGGTACCAAGGGTGTTGGTTGTTGATCGAAGCAAGATGAAATCATTGACAACTTCAATCCTTTCTCCACCTATAATAATGTTAACTATTGGTCCTGTGGTAAAGACCTTTGTTTTCTTGATGTTGAGATATAATCCATACAGAAGGCTGTAGTCCTTGGTCTTCTGTGGCTAGCATTTCATATTCTCTTCAATTTCAGCTAGCAAAGTTGTGTCATCTGCATACCGCAGGTTGTTGACGAATCTTCCTCCAATCCTGATGCCACATTCCTCTTCACAGAGTCCAGCTTCACAAATTATTTACTCAGCATACAAACTGAACAGGTATTGAGAAAGGATACAATTGTGACACACGCCCTCCCTGATTGTAAACCATGCAGTGTTCTTTTGTAGTGTTCACACAGTAGCTCGCACTGGCACAGGAGGAGATTGCCCCTCTTCCAGTGGAGCATCCAGTGGATTCGATCCAGGTCCCTTCAGAATTGCAGCACAGCTTCTTACCATTAGGTGACCAGACCTCCCCACACAATAGCCTCTTGATCTAGGTATAGGTTTCTCATGAGCACAGTTAAGTGCTCTGGGATTCCCATTTTTCTTAATGTTAACTATAATTTGTTATTATCCACACAGTCAACTGCCTGTGCATAGTCAATAAAACACAAATAGACAGTCATCTGGTATTCTCTGCTTTTGTTCAGGATCCAACTGATATCAGCAATATCCTTCATGCCAAAGCCTCCTGTAAACCCAACTTGAGCTTCTGGAAGTTCTCTGTCAATGTACTGTTTTTAATGATCATCAGCAGTATATGGCTTGTATGTGATGGTACAGTAGCTTGAATTAAGGAGCCCTGGTTGCATAGTGGTTTAAAGAGTTTGACTATGAACTGAAATCTTTATGGAAATAATACCCACATTTTTCTCCCTTGGAGTAGCTGGTGAGTTTGAAGGTCTAGAGAGAGTTCTACTAACCCAAAGGCTGCATTTTTCTACCAATTTGTGTCTACCAGGAACTCTACAGAAGAAGTTGTGCTATTTCCTCCCACTGCCATTTAGACCCTAGGCTCCACTCTGTGAGTTGGCAGTGAATTGAGTTGTGTTGGCCATAACGTGCTGTGTTAGTGGGAAGGACACTGCTTTATATGTGGCATATGGGTTTGTCCCAGCATACTCACTTCCTTCAATTGTCAAGAGTGGCAAGTCATAATATCCCTAGGGACTCAAATGTAACTAGGGGTTCATTCAGATAGTTAGTGAACCACAAGATATGTCTCCATGACTACTTTTATACCATCTGAGTTTGTAATTGAGCTGAAAACACTTGTTTCTTTAAATATCTTATGATGTGTCATATTTGACTACATTTGTAGCCAAGGTAATCTATGGTAAGTAATCAGATCACAATATGCCAGTCAAACAGATGTTTGTATCATTTCTAGATATTTCTAAGTAGAGAATTTCAAACCCTTAGGCACACACTCTCTTTGGATAAGATTGAAATGATGTCTTGCTTCTGTTCTATATAAATCATGCTGGATTATTTATTACATTCTCTGCAGCTTCTTACTTCTTTACCTATGGTCAAATGCCAACTAGCAAATAGAGAGTTAATCTTAGAGATTGAGCAGTATAGGATAATTGTCTATTTGATCATGTGGGCAAAACATGCCTCTATATTAAGATACAACTTAAAATAGTGTAGAAAAGAAACTTCACCCCTTACCAGCAAAACCAAAACTTAAATATTGAATAACAACTATGTCTTTTTTGTTTGTAGGCCTAGCAAATTATTTCCCACATATATATGGAATGAAAATATTCATTCTTTTGTTCAACACTTAGGCTGGTTCTGTCCAGTGGCCTGGAGCATAGCTCAGTGTGAATTTCAGGGCCAATAACACAGAGCACAGATGTATGGCATTACTGGAAATGCCCCTCCTTCAATTGTCTTGCTGGAGTCTTTGCTTCTGTCTCTGGAGGAGCAGCTATTTAGAGTCAAGCTTCATTAAATCAAAATGCAAAGGGAGGGGAAAATGAATATAGGTTAATTGCATTCTGGATGCCACTGAAACACAGTTGGTAGAAATTATTATTGTGGTGTAGGAATGAATGTAATGTGCATTCCGGGGAGGAAAGTAATTTGGTATAACTGCAGTGTGGGTGTGTATCAGGGTGTATGCTCAGGGTGAGGACTGTGAATGTGTGTATATGTGCATGTGTGTGTGTGTATTTGTTGTCAGGATCCAGATGCCTAGTAGTCCTTGTACATCGTGTTAAGAAGATGAGACTGTGTCTTGAACATGGATTTGTTCTTATGTTGTTATGTGCCGTCTAGTGGCCTGCAACCCATAGCAAACCTATGTACAACAGTCCTAAACCCTGTGCCAATCTTATTGTTTCTGACACACCCACTCACATTATCCCAGTCACTGAATCAATCCATCTCATCGAGGGTCTTCCTCTCCTCCATCCTCCCAAGCGTGACATCCCTCTCCAAAGACTGGTCCCTCCTTGCAACATGTCCAAAGTATGTTAGACGAAGCTTCAGAATCCTTGCCTCTAAGGAGCAGTCTGGTCTCACTCTCTCTAGGATAAACCTGTTTGTTTTCCTAGCAGTCCATGGTATATTCAATACTCTTCAAAGACATCAACTCTCCTATCAACCAGCTTTCTGATGCATAGCAAGTACTTGCAAAGACTATGGCGTGGATTTACCAGGGCAATTTCAGCTTCAGTTCAGAAATGTCCCGTTCTATGCAATTTGACACTTTGTGAGCTTTCGTCCCTTTCACTGCTCTAAGAAGTTCTGTGCCAGCAGGCTTGGTAGTGAAATAAAACCTATATTCCTTATAGAGTGCAATGAAGACGCAGCTGTAATTTGAACTGACAGTCTCTTTCCTACCATTAACCACCTGGAAATAAGAGAATACACTTCACTTATTATGATGGGTTGCTAGGTGCCAGCTCTTAAGTAATGAATTTGTTTTTTATAAGAGTAAATAGAAGCCAGAGAGAAAGAGTTCTTCGTAGGAGGTGATGCTTGATTTCCCCGCTCAAATTAACTACAAACATCAGTTGTTGGTGTCATTGAGTAAGTTTTGACTCATGAAAACTCTACCTGGTTTGGTTCAACAGGTCAAAACACAGCCCATCCCTTAACTTTTCTCACAATTTCTTCTGTGCTTGAACCTGCTGTTGTAGTCACAACAATGTCAATTCATTTCATTAAAGGTCTTCTGGGTTTGTTTTCTTTTTCCCCCATACTAACCCTCTACTTTATCCTCCCCAAGGACTAGCCTTTTCTGATAACAAGCCCAAAAGTGCTTGAGACAAGCCTTGCCACCCTCAAATTCAAGGCGCATTCATTTATACCCCTTCAAGCCAGATTTATTTGTTCTTCTGGAAGTCTTTGGTGATCCTTGCAGTCCCTTCTTTGAAGGTCTGTGTATATGCTTATTAGCTGTGCAATTAATAAGTCCTTGGTCTTACAAAATTCTATCATGCACTCTCTGGCATTGTTTCTATCACGCCCTACCAACCCTTCATCTTAGTTTTCAATTCTCTTATTCCAATCACCAGTAATTATTGGTATGCCTAGACTACATGTTAGATCCATTTTAGACTGCTGAAGCTGGGAAAATCTTCAATCACTTCATCTTTGGCAATAGCCGTTGCTACTTAAGTTTGAGTAGTAGTTGTATTCCATGGTCTTTTTTATAGGTATATGGATATTATCATATCACTGAAAGCATCGTACTCAGTGTATATATTGGAATGTTCTTTTTTAAATTTTGGGTTTATCTTTTCTTTTTATTGGTATACATGTACATAGTGAAATTTGGTTTTGACTTTTTTGTTTTTGTGTTTCACATTTTCCTTCATTAACAGTATGTTTCATACACTCATAGCCATACATTGTGTTTTATAAAATGAATCACGATCATATTGTGCCCACTATTACCCTCCCCCTCCCCTGTCTTTTCAGCTCCCTGCAGAATCTTTTCCATTTTCTTTACCCCCACCTTCCACCCACAAAATTATGTGACCCTATGATTTCCACCCCCATCCTCATCCCTCTGCTCCCATCCCTTCTCCCCCTTAGACCCTCATGCACGTTTACTAGTTATCCTTTTAGTTTTACAATAATGGTCTTAGGCAGTATTTTTTTTCTTATGAGACTGAGTTAGTTCACTCAGCATAATGCTGTCCAGTTTCTGATACCATTTGTTATTTCTAGTACTGTATATTGTAAGTTTGTCAATTAAAATACCTGATCCTAACCTAGTTTATCTCATCAATACCTAGGATATTGATCTTCAAGCATTCCATTTCATTTTCATTCTTTTCCATTTTCCTAGATTCATATTTCATACCTTCCACATTTTCATTGTTAATGGCATTTTGCAGCTGCTTCTTCTCATTTTGAGTCATGCCATGTCAGCACACGTAGATCTTGAAAGCTTTGTATCATCTCCATCATTAAAGTTAGTTCTACTTTGAGGACACAGCTCTTGCCCAGGTATATTTTTAGTGTCTTCCAACCTGAGAGGTTCATATTCCAACAATCTATTAGACAGTGTCCCACAGCTATTAGGTTTTCACTGATCAGGTTGTTTTAGAAGCAGGCCACCAGGTCCTACTTCCTAGTCTGTCTTACTCTGAAAGCTCTGCTGAAGCTTGCCCCTATTTGTTACCTTGCTTGTATTTTAAACAGTGATGGTGTACCTCCAGCATCACAGCAACATGCAAGTAACCACAGTACAATGAACAGACAGATGAACTGTGAGTAAACATCAAGGTCCTGAAGAGTTGAATGGCAAGGACACACTAAGGTATTGCTTCTTTAGTAGGGGTACAGTGATGAGCAAAACAGGCAAGGCTTGAGTCTCAATGAACCACCAAGAAATCGTGCTGTCTTTAAAAAACAAAGCTGTTGATTGTCCTCAAATCAATATTCTAAGCCAGTAAACAACTAATATGAATGACATTTTCTTACAGAGAAATTTCTGAGTGGTAAAATCTGGGTGTTACTTGGGCCCATACTCTAAACCAAAAAGATTCTTACTACTATTTCCAGGTTGGGAAGATGAGCGGAATGGCCATATTCTGCAAAGGTGTGTTTTCTAGTTTGCGGTTGAGACTAGGATGTAGCTGTTGCTCGCAATAGGTGTGAGCCCATTGGATTTGGCCTCGTGTTTAAAAAGGCTTTTGTGGAGCTCCCAAATAAAACAAGCTTGGAAGCAGGAGTGGCATTCACTTCCAAAGAAAGCTTGCCTCCAGAAACTTTCTGAACTTGGAGAAAAAAATGGAAGTTTTGTGTTCAAGACTTTTATTCATAAGGTTGCAATGGGTCATCTACGACTCTACAGCCCTTAACAACAACAACATAACTTAAGCATTGGACTGCTAACTGAAAAATCAGCAAGTTAAACCAGAGTTGCTCTATGGGAGACAGGTGGACAGTCTAGTCTGTCCTCTAAAACTATAACTGCAGAAACCCTGTGCAGGCAGTTCTACTCCTTCCTATAGGCTAAGCTATCAATTGAAATTAGACAGCAATGGATTCTTCTAAAAGAGAAACCCTGCTACCTTAGTGGTTAAACACTTGGCTGCTAACCTAAAGATTAATGGTTCAAACCCACTAGTTGTTCTGCAGGACAAAGATGTAACTATCTGCTTTAGTAAATATTTAAGATGTTGGAAATGGTGTGAGGCAATCCTACTTTGAGTCGGATTCAAATGAGAAGCACTGGGTTTGCTTGGTGGATTGGTTTGTTTGCTTGCTTTGGTTTTTCAAAAGTATTCCAAACTATTAACACAAACATTCAAACCCACATGGAAGTACCTCATAAGAAAATCCTAGCAATCCTACTTCTGAAAGTCATGGCCATTGAAAACTCTATGGGCACAACTCCAACTCACATGATATCATCATGATCAGAATTAACTCTGTGGTAACTGACTAGTGATTACTATTCCTTTAGAAGAATGTACCATAGTTTTTTAGCCATTCCTCAATAATAGACATGTATTTTTGCTTATATAGCCAATCCTATATTGAACTTCTTTTTAAATCTGGGTTTGGATACTCAGATAAATTTACACCTACAAGGTAGGTTCTTGAAAGTGAAATTACCAATCCAAAAGAAAGATACATTTTTAAATGTTGATCAGTGATGCCAAATTGTTCTTCCAAGATGTTAACTCCAATTTAGAGTCAATAGGAGAGGTGACCTTTATTTCCTTGAGGAAATGGCTGAGTTAGGCTTCTGTGGAACTGGTCCAGCTAGTTTAAGTTTAAAGGGTCATCTACCCATTCAAACTAGGACTCTAGCCATAGATAAAGGTCAGCTTTCTCTGTGCTTTTGGTGACTCAAAGCAGTTAGCTATAACATAGGTAACATATGGAGCAACGTAGCCCTCTCTATGTTAAAAAGCTTTTTTGTTGTTTTTGTTTCCTGGCTGTGAGTATTAGAGGATTTCTATTCCAAACCCAAGGAAGTTCTATTAAGAATGCCAACTAATTAAGCAGAGGCCCAAAAAAAGAGGAGTTGCTGGCAAGATGGCAGAAACAAGGTGGGAGACCAGTCCAGGAACTTAATTAATAAGGAGCTATAGCATAGGCACATGATCATTACGGTCACATTACCATAAGGCTCCCTCAGATATCCATGGAAAGTCCCTTGAGAAAGGAGTGTCAGACAGACTGGATGGCCAAGGCAAGTCCAGCTCCTTTGTTACTCTCATTGCATGTTCAATTACTACTCCAATACCTACAAATTAATCCTCATTAACATTTTTAATCTGTCTAGATGCATATTATCTTCTAAGTAAAGTTTAGATCTTAGCAAAATGCCAATTCAAATTTCATATTAATAACATTAAAAATGATTGCTAGAAAAATTATGGCATAAATAATTCAATTTTAGGTTTTGTCAAATATTATTTTAAGATTCTCTTTATAACCCAAACCTTATATATAAATTGCATTATTGATTAAAACCTCATAGTGGAAGGAAAAAATTGAACCAAGATTTTATTTGCTAAGAGAGTGAATAAAAATATTTAGTCGTGTTAATATTTCAAACAGGAAACTGTTGAAGTTTCTTCCGCCTTTGAAGATAAGTTTGACTGGCAAACTCTAACATTAATCATCAAAGGGAGCTGTGGGGGCCTAGTGAGTAAGATGTTGCCAAAGGTGGAATTCAAACCTACTAGCTGTTTTGCAGGACAGCGACCGGCAGTGCAATCTCCCTTGTGACTTACTGCCTCTGAAACTTGCTGGAGGTCAGCTATGAATCAGTTCTGACTTGAAGCAATGGCCAACAGCCTTAGTTAACAAAACCTATCAATGAAGAAAAGAGGTATAAATAGTTGAATATACTCTTGAAAAGTATTTCCCACTTCAACGAAATGTTAAAAAAAAATTGTGGATCAGTAAGAAAGCTATATTTGCATTCCCTTGAAGTCAGCAGTCCCAATATTACAATGAAATAGGAATATGTGCACACTTAACACATATTCTGTTTTTCAGGCTTCTTATACCTTTACAGATCTGTCTTGGAAGAAGTGTAGGTAGGGTGCTCCTTAGAGGCTGGGATAGTAAATCTCTGTCTTACATACTTTAGGCATGTTAGGGGAGCCAGTCCCAGGAAAAAGACATGCTGGGAAAGAGAGAGGGTCAGAAAAAAGAAAGGGAAGCCCTCAATAAGATGGATTAACACAGTGATTGTAACAATGAGCTCCAGCCTGGAGGAGATCATGAGATCTCTCAAGGAAATCATCCAAGAAGCTGGACTCTATGAAGAAGAAAGTGGCAACAGGATCAGAATAAGACTTAAATAAACAACCTGCATTATGCAAATGGCACAACTTTGGTTACTGAAAGTTTAGAGGAGTGGAAGCACTTGCTACAGAAGAATAAAGAATACCATATGAATCGCATCTCAGACAAAAGCCATCACCACAAGACCAAAACACAGTATCATGATAGATGGAAAGAAGAATGAAATTGCCAGCAATTTCATATTGCTTGGATCCACAAGCAATAGATTTGGTACCAGGAGTCAGGATATCAGGAGACATATTGCCTTTGGAAAGTCTGCCGTCAGGAATCTCTCCAAATTACCGAGGAGTAATGATGCCAGCCTGAAAACTATGGTGAACCTGATTCAGGACATGATCTCTTCAGTGACTTGCTATGCATCTGAGAGCTAGACAATGAATAAGGATGACAGAAGAAAAATTGATGCCTTTGGGTGGTAGTATTGGAGAAGGGCACTAAATAGTGCATGGACTACCAAAAGAGCAATCAGATGTGTTTTAGAAAAAGCACAGACAGAGTACTCCTCGGAGGCAAGGATACAGTAAAACTGTCTCACATACTTTGGGCACGTTGCTAGGAGAGGCTTTTCCTTGGAGAGGGACATTATGCTTGGAAAGGTGGAGGGTTAACAAAAGAGAGCAAGATCTTCAAAGAAAGGATTGACACAGTGACTGTAGCAATGGGCTCAAGTGTGCCAGAGATTGTGCAGGTGACACAGGATAGGACAGGGTTCAGAACTGATGTTGATCGGGTTGCTATGAGTCATACTCAACTCGATGACACCTAATAACAATGACATATGCTTTCCTCTTTTCATGTTTCTCTTATATTTTGCTGCTTTTCAGCCTTAGATATTTGAGTTTAGACTCTCTAGGCGGTGCCAAAAATTAATGTACTCTCTGTATCTGAAAGGTTGGTGGGTCAAATTCACCCAGAGGTGCCTTAAGCAAAAGACCTGATGATCTACTTAAGAAAGAGAAGCCTATGGAGCCCAGATCTACGCCGACACACATGGGATTGCTGAGTCAGAGCTGACTCAAAGGCAACTGCCTAAAAATTTGGAGTTTTGTTTGTTTTATGTTGGGTTTTGTTCTTCCAAAAATGTACATGTTTTTAAGAGGTTTTTCAGAGGAATTAGAAATGGTCAAGAGAATAAGCAACACGGCTCATGCCTCCTAAAAACCTCCCTGATTCCTCCTATGTCTCCTTTCCTAAGGCCTTGCTGCAGGGTAGACCCTGGCCACTTCTATGGCAGCCTCCCAAAGACCAGCCCTTTGGCTCCTGCCTGGATCGCCTTCCTTCTATCCTCCACACTGCCGCCAAGGGCTTCCTCCTAAGGTATCTCATTATGCCACTCTCCTTTCTCAAAATTTTAATTGGCTTTAGCTGGCTTCTTGCCGACTTCATGATGAAATCTAGATTCCTATGGAGGCTCGACAAGCCCTTTCATGACTAGGCTCAGGCTTGCCCTTTAAATGGGATCTCTTGTTCCTTGTTCACTCTATGCTCAGGCCACAACGTTTTTCCACTCCACAAATAGAAGCCTCTGTGGATGTTGTTGCTAGGCTTGGATTGTCATGGTCGGGCCTCTAACGAGAATAACCCTTCATTAGTATTCTCTCAAATACTTTGAGCTTCTTGTTAGGAGGAGGTATTCCTTGGTGAAGGGTATCATGCTTGGAAAGGCCAGGGAAAGACCCTTCAGTCAGGGAAAGAAGGGAAGACCCCCCCAACCAGCCAGACTGATGCAGTGACTGCTACAATGGGCTTGAGTATTTCAGAAATTACAAGGACGGCACAATGCAGGACAGAGTCCGATCTGTAGTTCATAGGGTCACAATGAGTCATCCTCAGCAGCACCTATGGCAGCAATCTTCTGAAAGAGAGCTTCTCAAGCTTTTCTGTGAATCTAAATCTCCTAGGGTCTTGCCTGAATAAAGATGCTGCCTCAGAAGGAGAGATTCTGAAAGGGCGTGTTTCTAACAAGTTCTGAGGGAATGCTGAGAGTGAGCTCTGAAACATTACCTTACCATCCTTCTCTCTATGAAGAATCCTGCACGAAGATCATCTGTGAAGCAACTCTCCTAATTCTCTCACTTGTATGTAGACTACACATCAACCCTGACATCTCTCTCACAGCATGCTGTGATGACTGACTTATCTCCTCTAATCATCTGTGGATTATCTAAGGCCAGAATCGTGACTGCTTCTTCCTCGTGTTGCCAGCACAAATGTCTGAGTGTAAGAATATTTCATAAACCTACTTGGACAGAAATTAGCTACACTTTTCAAATCAGTGCATGAATCACCATCTACTGAAGTGCAAGACTTTGCTAGATTGGAGGTCAAATTTATTTCATAGCTCTCAATTTCATGCAAGTTTTTGGTGGGGTGTGTGTTTTGTGGTTGTTTTTGGTTTTGTTTTTCCTTTAAAGGTACTAGCAGAATCTCCTCTGGCTTGAGAATCTCCAATTGCTTTGCTTTTGGGAGATGGTAGTAGTAGTTTCTAGAAGAGTTTATTATTCTTTTAACCAGTCAGTCTAGAGGCTGTGTCAGAGTCTAAAGAGTACAGACTGGCTAGACAGTACGAAAATGGATTATCTTATGAGTGGTTTCATCACCCTCTGTGCAGCACAACTCTGCTGGTTTCCAAACACCTGGCCTTGCACCAAAGACAGAAGGAGGAGACAAGGTGGAGTGAATAATCCCCAGCAGAGTGAGTGGGCAAGAAGTGGCACATCGAAGACAGCTGCAGGGCTGAGGAGAATGGTTCAGTAGGAAAAAACAATCCTCCAAGGTTTCTTTGAGCAAGTGCAAACATGACAGGAAGGCGGTAACCGTCTCACCACGGTAACTAATGGTCTTGAGACTTGGTCAATGGCCCATATGGGCTTCAACAAGGACAGGTGTGGTGCAGTGGCTCTCAATAGTGAATGTACATTTGAGTCATCTGAGAAAATATTATTTACACAGTATGAGTATCTGAGGCCTTACCCTGGACCAACTAATTCAGAATGTTGGAGGGAGAGGCCCAGAGGCTAGTATTTGTCAAGTTTTTCCAATGTTTATGTGTAGCCAAGGTAGCTACTCTCTAGTAGAGGACGTCACGTACAATGGATGCTGTAAGTGGCCCAAACATGATCATCTGGCCTCAGTGTAAGGACTTCCACCCACTGGTCCCTGAGTCTTACCCCTTATAGACCAAAGTAAGCCAATCCAGGATGTTTTCTTTTTTCTTTTAATTAATTTTAATGAAAGTTTCTTTTTTCTATAGGCCATATATTGAGAATTCTCTAAGACTTTGTTTTCCACCCACCTCTCCCACCAAAGGTTAAGAAAAGTATAAGTTGAGAATGTGAGAAGGCATAAAGTAGAAGCTAAATTCACTTGAAAACAAATACCAAATCTGTTTCATTTTGTTTTTCTGATTTTTTTGCATTTGCAGATTTCTTAATTCTATTGCCTTATCTCTAAAAAAAATTTCTATTTTATTTACAAAATTCAAATACATTGTTTTTAAAAACAAATTCTTTCAATTTCCCTCACCACCCCCACTCATCAAATTGTACAGCCGCATGATTAATTCCTCGCCCCACACACAACTTCTCATCCCTCTGTTCTACCTGCTTTCCCCTGTCCTCCCTCTCTGTGAAACCATCCTGGTGGTGTACCTGCAGCATCTGGTAGGAGGCTAACAAAGGATCAGAAGGTATCATGTGAATGTTTCAAAATCATGGGGTTCAATTATACCCATAAGCCAGGGTCTCTCTTGGCTCTGTTTTGCTTCCAAACGCATCTGTATACATGTCAGGCACTTCATAAATTTTTGTTGAAGCTGAATCAGAACACCTCTCATTAAAAATAAGAAATATCGAATTACAGTTTTAATAAGTATAATGTGTTAGGTGCTGTCGTGTTGATTCATACTATGAGTAGTGGAACAAAACACAGTCTAGTCCTAATTCATCCTCACAATCGCTATACACTGTATGAGCCCTGTAACATTGTTGAAGCCACTATGTCAGTTCATCTAACTGAAGGTCTTCTTTTTCTTCACTGACCTTCCACCTTTCCAACCATGATATCCCTTTCTAAGAAATATCTTGCTCTAGCAACATGCCCAGAGAATGTGACACAAGTTTTCACCATCCCTACCTCCAAGGAGCAGTCTAGCTGCATTTTTTTCCAACACATGTCTGCTTGCTCTTTTGGCAGTCCATGGGATAGTCAGCTCAAAGACATCAATTCTTCTTCTGTCATCCTTATTCATTGTCCTGCTTTCAGAAGCATAACAAGTGCCCGAACAAACCATGGTCTGAATAAGGCACACCTTAGTCTTCAAATTGACATCATTGCTCCTTAGCAATCTTGAGAGGTCCCTGACAGCTGACTTCCCCAATACAAAACATCCTCTGATCTCCTGATTGCTAGTAGCAAGGGTGTTGACTGTGGGTGGATACAATTAGATGAAATCACTTATGATTTCAATCTTGTCTCCATCTGTCATGTTATTGCTTACTGGTTCAATGGAGAAGATTTTTGTTTGCTTGATGTTTAGAAGCAAGTGTTTTTTTCCAGCAAGTGTTTCAAGTCTTCCTCATTTTCAACCAGCAAGTTTGTATTATTTGAGTAACACAGGATGTTTATGATGCTACATTCTTCTTTGTAGAGTCTAGTTTCTCAAATGATTTGCTCAGCACACTGATGAAATGGGTATGGAGAAAGGATGCCAATTTGACTCACACCGTTCCTAATTTTAAACCACGTAGTGTTCTCTTGCTCTGTTTGGACAACAGCTTCTTGGTCTAGACACAGGCTTCGCATGAGCACATTTTTCAAATCTACATAAATAAATGCAGATTTTAACAGTGCCACCCATTATATTCCACTATACTAAAGAAATTAACATTAACATGTATAATCAAAGGAACCCACAGTAGACAGTAGTTAAAGCACTCATCTGTGAAACAAATGGTTAAGAGTTCAAGCCACCACCTTTCCATGGAAGAGAGGTAAGACACTGCCTCTGTAAAGATACATAGCCTTTGGTCTGGTGTAAAAAATAATGTATATGAATTTTATGAACTTGTATGTAAACCAGTATAAAATAAAATAAAATAATAAAAAATGATACACAGCCTTGGAAACTTGGTGAGGCAGTTCTACCAGTCCCACTGCTGAGGGCCTCTGAGTTGAAATTGACCTGATAGCAGTGGGTTGATTCGTGGTTTGGTTTTTTTTTTCCTCTTTTCTCTCATTATATCCTCAGAAGTAACCCATATTTTAAATTTTGTACTTGTGGTTCTTAAACCTATTAATATTTTATGTTTACTACCTCCAAAAATGTTTTTGTTATACACATGCTCATACATTAAAAATGCAGTTTTGCTTTTACATATTACCATATTATATAATTGATACCCTTTGTCCCATTGTATTATTTTTAAACTTTATATATGTGACATCACATTTCTTTCTTGTTCAGCTTATCTCTCCATACTGTGTTCTTGAGGCATATCCACATGGATTCATGTAACTTTAATTTGTTCATTTTCTTTACCATCAAGCATTAGTGAAAGGGATTTATGGCTACCATTGCAATAGGGATAGAAATAAATTCCTGAATTGATTTATACAGTTTTCTTTTGATACTTAATTTGGGGTTTCCCCCCCCCCTATTTTCTTGTTGCCATATAGGGTAGAACAATAAACTTTCCTCTTTGTGTTTCCTTACACAAATATGGGAAAGCATCTCTAGGATTTTTACATAAAAGGAAGATTGCTGGAGTTTTTGGAAATTTTACCAAATTATATCCTAACTAGCAGTATATGAGAATTCCTGCTATTCAAATCCTTACCAACATCACTCCTGTGTGACTTTTAAGTGTTTAGCTAATTGCAATTGATAGCTTTTCCCTTAGAGATCCTGAAGAGGGCAGCATGTCCTGGTGATTGCTGTTTCTTAATCAGAATGCATGCGAGTTTACCGATCCCAACACTTCTCTGCTCTTGCTCTCTCGCCGCAGTTTCCTGACAGTATCTTAGAAGGACAGACGAATAGAACACAATCTAAAAGCCCACAATCTAAAAGCCGAATGCCCCCTCCTCCTCTTCGCTGCACATTCCTGACACGCCTCTATCATCTAACCGGAAGAGAGGAAATTGGAAACAAAGCACTGGTGAATTAAAATACTTTTTCCCCTCGTCAAAATAGCATAAGAGAGATTGATGATATGATGTGATATTATATGATATGATATGATATGATATGATATGATATGATATGATATGATGATATGAGTAGACAGCAAAGTCATTTACCATACTGATGGGACCGTCTGTAATCTAATCTGAAAGCACTATACGTTGTCATAAAATGTGCTTATGTGGATTGGAGAAATAGTAAGAAGATAAAGGTGTTGTAAAGTAGTAGTGGCTTTGTTTTCCTTCTGGAATGGAAGGCATTTACTCCTTTGTCTTCTTAGTTATATTGTTCCTGGTTCCCTAAGGAAGAAAAACAGTGTTGAGTTTCTTAATACCTCCCACTATTTTTCTCATTTTGTATTGAGCTCAAGTTTTGCCACATCCAATATCCCATGGTGAGAAAGCAGTCTTCAGAGATAAATTCCTTTAAACAAAGTAGATGTGAAAATGAACTGTGCTTACAGATGTGAAATGTGGCTTTAGAAGAAAATTTATTGTTAGTACTTCCAAAGGTTTCTTTTGTTGTTACATGCCATCAAGTCAGAACTGACTTATAGCTGACCCTCCTAGTGGATTTCCAGAAGAAGTAAATTTGCACTGAAGGAGATTACTTGTTCTTTTCCCAGAGCAGCTGGTGGATTCGAACTGTGTGCCTTTGGGATTGCAGTGCAACTTCTTCACAGTAGGCCATCAGAGCTCCCTGACAACACAACAACTTTCAAAATGGTCCTATAACCACCACTTTGCTAGGAGTATTTTTCACTTTGTGAAACTACATTTTAAGATTTCATCGCTTTAAGATAAATAGAGATTGGTTTTGTTAGGTGTTGTTGAGTCCGTTCTAACTCATAGGTACACTGTGTACGACAGAGTGAACACTGCCCGATACTGTGCCCTTCTCACAATAGGACTTGCTGAGTCCGTCATGGCAGTCACTGTGCCAGCTCATCTTTGGAGGGTCATCTTTAATGTCATTGCTAAGAGGTGTGTATACACAAATTAATATGAACTGCCTTTGGATTTATTACTGACTGGAGCCACTAATTCCATCTTTTCCCTGTCCATTAAGGTAGCTCTATGTTCCTTAAAATGTGCTGTCAAACACTTTTAAACAAGATATTACTAGGTATTACTCTGTGGAGTAAAACTCAATATTGTAAGCAAAATACTTGCAGGAATGTCTAAGTATTTTAAAGAATATCTGGGACTTCTTTTTTTATTCCTAAGGAGACTAAGGTGCGCCTGATACAGGCCATGATTTTTGCAATCACTTGTTATGCATCAGAGAGTTGGACAATGACTAAGGAGGATAGAAGGAGAATTGATGCCTTTGAGCTGTGGTGCTGGAGAAGAGTATTGAATGTACCCTGGACTGCCAAGAAAACAAACAGATTCATCGTAGAGAGGGTTAAACCAGGCTGCTCCTTGGAAGCAAGGATTCTGGGGCTTCGTCTGACATACTTTGGACATGTTGTAAGGAGAGACAGGTCTTTAGAGAGGGACATCATGCTGGGTAGAGTAGAGGGACAGCACAGGAGGGGAAGACCCTCTATGAGGTAGATTGATTCAGTGACTGGGGTAATCGGGATGGGTGTGTCAGGCAATGAGATTGGCACAGGATAGAGCACGGTTTAGGGCTGTTGTACATAGGGTCGCTATGAGTCGCAAACGACTCGACGGCACATAACAACAACAAGGATCTTTTGTACGTTGATGTACGAAAGAAATCTCTGAGGTATAGAACTCACAGATTCTTCATTTTTAACTTTTTGACCACATTCTGGGAAATGCTCAAAACAAGTAATCTAAGTTTGAGTACACCGCCATTCTAACCATTGAGATCAGAGAGTCATGAAACCAATCATATGTCAGCTGTGACTGAAATTCTTTGTAATTATCTGTCTTAATAGGTTCACTTGGATGAGGTTACATTATACATTGCTATTACATTGGTTGTTGTTATAGAATATTTGAGGCCAATCTAATTTTTGCTTCCTTATTTGTGACTTGTTTTTCCTGCTTAAATACCTGAGGAATGTCTTTATCCTTGAATGTCAAATTTCCAACAAGGAATCTGCTTGTTGGACTGAGCGTTCTGTTACCAGTATTTCCCAGATCATAGAATGCTCTTTGAAGCTGCATATCAAATTATCCTTTGCCTTGATGTTTACATTACTTTTCCTATTCATTCTTTTCTTTTTTGTTCTGAAATATTAATTTTCCTTCTACTATGTGCTTTGTACTGTTATCTTTTATCTCCTAACTCCTTTGATCCTCTTGTATTTATAAGCCTTTGGCTAGGTCAATAATTTTGTTTGCAGCCCTGTTTATTTTGTGCCTTGCTTTGTCACCTGTATTTATTCACCCAATAATATTATTTTTGTCCTTAACTTTCCTACTTCCATAACCTCCCTCTGTTGTTCTGTCAGCTTATCTTTGAGCTCATGTTTTTCTGAGTTCAATGTTCTCATTAAGTTGATTCATAGTACAAAGCACTTGTGAGGAATTTTGTTTTGTTCTTCTGGTTATGCTTTCTTTAAAAGTGGGGATTTTATCATTCTTTAGAATGCTATGTTCCTGCCTTTTAAGGGTTGACTGGTTTTGTTTGTTTTTATTTGGGGGTGCTGACTTAGTATGTTTAAATATTTGCCACTCTTCCCTCCCCCAATACCTGAATAGCCTGAACAGCTCTGTGGAGACCTTCTCTTTAGTCACTTTTTGTGTAAATGGCTTTTCCTTCGCTCCTTTTCCGTGAACTTTAACTCATTTCTTTTCCCCTGAGTTATGACTTGAGAATTTACACCACTGCAGGCCTTCTGCTTTCCTGTAGGCTAACACAGTGGAAAGGGGAGAGAAATGGGCAGGGCAAACTCCACTGAAACTGGGTCATGTTTCTGTGATGTTGAACTCCTGGGCTCTAGCCTCCTGTCTAGCATTTTCTAAATGTTTTGAACAAAGTGTTAATCCTTCAGTCTAATCAAGATGAATTGTCACCTGAAGAGAAATAGCTTGAAGTTTTATTTGTTTCTTGTCAATCATTTTACAACTTTTCATTTCCTGTCATTTGTTAGATACTGTTCTGCTTTGCTGGCCTAGTAGGTATGGAGTTAGGCGACCAACCCAAAGGCTGGTGGTTTGAATCTACCAACTACTCCAAAGGCAAAAGATGAGAAGTCTCCTTCTATGCAGTTTATAAACTCTGAAAACCCACTGGAAGATCGGCTATGAGTCAGTTTTGACTTGACAACACATAATGCCAATTCTAAGAATATAATGGGAGGACAGGGGTACAAACAAAGCAAGCAAAAGTCTATTGCCTTGTGAATTATAGTCACTGTAGTATTTTTTCTTTCATGAAAAAGAAGCCATTCCCTTTGCCCAGCAGCTAATTCACTACCCCTCATACTCAAACTCATTGCCATGCGGTCATAACTGAACAGAGCCGACACTCTATCAGGTTGCCAAGACAGTAAATTGATTGGGAGGATACGTCCCATCTTTGTCCCTCAGAGTACTGATGGATTCCAACCCCCAGAGAGGCATCACTTCTGGGTCCACAGTACAACTCCCTCCAGACCAGAGCTCCCTCAGTCAAGAGAGAGACATAGGGACACAGCAGTGTGGGAGCAGTAAGAATATCCATCCCGTTAGCTACTCTCTGGGTCTTAGGGCACTATGAAAACTCAAATCTCATGAGGTCACCAGGGACAAATGGAAAGTCAGGGTCAGTTGCTGTGCCATGCTACTTCAAAACCATGGTTTTATGTCTCTGTTTTGTGCACATGTGGTTTTGCTTTCCATTTTTCCAGATCTTCCTCTTTTCCATAGTTAGGAGCTGGGGGGCAGTGTCCCCATACAGGATTTACAGCTTTGGAAACCCGATGGAAGATCAGCTATGAGTCGGAACTGACTCATCAGCAATGAGTGTTTCCTTGTTTGGGGTTGGGAGCTAGTATTTCTTGTTGGCTTTTTTCAGTCATTGGAAGAAGCTTCTATAATCAATTTCACTCTTTCATCTCCAGCTGCGGGCCTACTTGTTACTCTAATTAAAAGAGCTTGCTGTGTGCCCTGCAAACATAAAATTACCGTGAAAGGGGTAAGGAGCCATGAAAGTCCTTCAGGGAGGTTTCAAGTACTTTTAAGATACAGACAAAAAGTGCACAGAGGCAAAGATGTTGGGTTGTGTGATTGTGTCTCTTAGTCTCTTGTTCGAAGCTGGGGGATAAAAAACAAAACAAACAACATTTTGAAAATGTAAATTTGGGAGTACTTTTAAGAGATTGCTTACTCTTGAAAAGTGGTGGGAGAGCGCAGGAGAGGAAGACCCCAGATGAAATGGATTGGCAGAGTAACTGGGGCAACAAGGGTAGGTGTGTCAGAGACAGTGAGATTGGCTCAGGATAGAACAAAGTTCAGAGTTCATAGGGTCCCTATGAGTCACAGTTGACTGGGCAGTACATAATAATGCCTTGACACTGAGAGAGGGGACAAGGATAATTCCTTCGAGTCTACGTAATACATTTATCAGAAGTTCTTCAATTTTATGAAACTTTATTCCCAGTTACGCTTACCCCATCCTACAAGAATCACATTTTCTGAATATGTCATAGGGAGCTCTGATGGTATAGTATGTACACAGTTAAACTGCAAACCATAGGCCGCTCTTCTTTGGCAGAACAAATCCACCACGGACTCCAACGGAGAAAGATGGACGATCTCTTCCTATGCTATTTATAGCCATGGAGGCCCAGTGGAAGGTCAGCTATGAAGCAGTTCTGAGAGAGAGGGGGAGAGAGGGACAAAAGGGAGGGAGGATAGATCGATATAGGCAGACATAGAAGGAAGTAAGAATAAATGCTATCTCTAGTGTTGGGCATTTATTCATAAAAGCTCTGAGCATTCCAAAAGAAAAGTTCTGAGCTTCTAGATTTATCTGCTTAACCAAAAGCTGGCCTAGTGGGTAAGGAGATGCATTGCCAAGCCAAAAATAGGTGGTTAGAATCCACCAGGTGCTCCGCAGGAGAAAGAGGGACAATCTCCTCCCACACAAATTGTTGCCCCTGAAAAACCACTGTAGGGTAAGCTCTGTAAGAGTTGGCTCTGACTTGATGGCATGTAACAAAACCAGAAAAGGAGTAAGTAAACACTGTGGCTTTTAGAGCACATATAAAAGACTGACTGAGCATTATGTACAAACGTCCCCTAAATAAATTATGCATCATCCCTATTATTGAAGAGATTATTTGATAAATGCAGTATTTATCAGGGAATCCGAATGGCACTAGGTCACATCTTCCTCTGTCGGTGTCATGCCACTATTGTGATTCCTCTCATCCAGAAATGCAAGCCTTAGCCAGTTGCCTTGAGAGCTGGTTACCGTGGAGATGATTATCAGTATTATGATGACCTATTTAGAGGAATTTCTGCATTTCCAGAAAACAAATAACCGCAGAGAGAGCCCTACAAATGAATGCTGCCCTTTTTCTGGAAGGGGCTTTACTAAGAAATGTTAAGGGGTTGTGTAAGGTGTATGTGTATGTGTTCAAAATTAGGATTTGCAAAGGCTTGTGTGAAATTCCAACTGTCAGATAGGACCCCAAGAATAAACAGCAACAGCTCCTCTTCCTACAGCCAGAAGTGCAAGGCTGTGGTTACGTTCATTTCTCAGCAGTGTTGAAATAGTTTTCTATTTGCATGGTAACTTTTCCTTGTGTGAACTCTTTTTTGAGGCTTTTAAAGGGGGGTTGGAGTGTGGATGGCAGGAACCTGATGAGGTCTGATTTTTGAAAACCAATTGACTGTCCTTTAATAGTTCCTGAATGAACTGTTACTATGGAGTAGTTATTCTGATTCCTTTTAAATTATGCCAAATTATCTACGTTCTAATCTCTATTTGATCTTCCTTTTTTTTTTCAGCTAAACATGTTGTGAGTTCATGCTGGTCCAGCTTCTATGTGTTTTAGTATTTTCCATTAATCACTGTCCCATTCCTTATAGCAAAAGTTGGTGCCTCTGCTGTCATTTATTACTGTGAGTCCTTTTTGGTACTAACTCTCTAATATACACCAGTAAGCAATTCCAATGATAAAAGTTAGACTTTTATGTTCAAAGAAGTAGAAATAACCATCTGAGCCAAGTGTTGCCCTCAGTTTGACAAACAGATCTATTTTCCATTTTTCCAAAACAAGAATGTAATCTTTTATGTCATATTAAAGTTGTTGTTGTTTTCTCATGCCTTCTTTTCCCTATTCCCACCCTCCAAGCCCAATGTGTTACCTTTGAGTCAGTTCTGGCTCGTAGCAACCCCATAGTAGAACCAACCCTCAGAGCGCCCAAGGCTGTAATCTTTACAGAAGGGAGCTCTAGTGGCTAAGCAGTGAGGAATTGCACTGCCAGCAAAGAGGTATTGAGTTTGAAGCCACCAGCTGCTGCTCAGGAGGAAGATGGGCAGTCTCTTCACATTCGCCAAACTGCCTCTGAAAACCCACTGGAGGGTCAGTTATGGCTCAGTTCCAGTTCAACAGTACACAACAGCAATCGTTACCGAAGTAGACTGCCACATCTCTCTCCCAAGGAACACGTGCTGAGTTCAAACTAGTGACCTTTTGTTTAGCAGACAAGCGCTCAATCGCTGCACCACCACAAGGGCACCTTAAGGTAATGCCTGGGGTGTCTATATGTTTTTCTATCTTCTCATGTCCTCCAAGAAAGTGCTAAGCATATAGGAGATAATTAATAAACCTGACTCATCACATAATTTGCCTTCCAAGAGCTTTCAAAAGCCATATAAACCATGCTTTCCTACTCATCTTTAACTGTTGATGTTCATTCACAGTGGTCTTAACAGAAAAATTAGCTAGGATGCTTTCTATTATAACATGTGAAACCATTCTGTTTTCTGCAAAACTTCTTAGATAAAGCCTAGTTATCTGCACAGGGCAGGCTTCATAGGTATTGTAAATAGAGTTTCTATGAGTCACAAGCGACTCGATGGCACATAACAACAACAGCAACTCCCTTTAAACTGGCTTTGTCATTGTAGCTATCGTCTCAATGCTCCTGAAGCGAGAGTAAATACCAAGTTCATATTAGTCTCCTCATTGACTTATTTTGGCCAATCTAACTAGATAAACCTTTGTTATTTTTTGTTTTAAAAAATACCATTAACTAAATCTTCTTCTTGTGTTTGTTGATAGCCTTGCCTTCAAGTCGAGCACGACTCATAGTGACCCTATGAACAAAAGGCCTGAAGCCTTTCTGTAACTAACTTCATTTCTCCAAGTTCATAGTTTCAGGAGGCATGTGGTTTAGTAAGTGGATGCCACTCCTGCTTCCAAACCTGTCTTAAACTGGAAGCTCCACCAAACACTGTCCACCATGGGCAACCGTAATGGCATTTGACACCCCAGTGGCACACAGTTCAGCATCACAGCAGACCCAGATTATCCCAGTACAGCATATTGACAGACAAGTGCTCTATGCCTTAGAAGAATGTTCTTGCAAATTGTAAAAATATGAGACCTGAGAGCCACAGGCTAAATCTTAGATTTCAATATTTTAGAGGATAATACATTGACATTTTAATTAATAGTTTGTTAAAATTTAACACCAAAATACCTAGCACAGTATGTTCACGTTGACTGTGTAAAATGTTGACCTCTCTCTATCTAGCAGAGTTGTACAGGAGCATTTTTACCCAAAAAAAGCATTAATATTACGTATTGCCAAGAGGCCTTTGACTCATTTACACCATTTCCTAAAAGAGGCATCAAAGGCATAGAGGGATCTTCCATTTAATTCAGCAGCCATAAATGGTAACTTCTTTTCAAGCACGATGTCTACTCTCTTATTCATTTATTCAATAAAGATATTTAACTGTCCCTATAAAGTGGCTACCAGATTAAATAACAAGTCACTGCTTGTTTGAAGTTAAGTAGATTCACATCCAGCTTTGCTGGGCTAGAATAACTCTTTGGAAACAAGACTTGGAGCTCTAATTACCCAGAATATTTCCAGACAAGGTTCAGAATCAGACCTCTGACCCTCACCAACAATTCCCTCAATTAATTCTCTCTGTACTGTCCTTGGATGAATTTTCAAGGCAAATCATGTGCTTGCTTTGAGATATATCCTCTGTGTCTAATCTCTGCTCCTAAGGATGGCAGCATTTAGCATTTAACACTAGCAACCCTTCCCACCCTCAAGCTAAACAGGGAACGAGAGAACAGAGTGTTCTAACCTCATCTATACTGCAAGCAGTTATTTAGGGGGAGGGAAGCATACTCCATGGCCTTTCTCTAGATAAATGTAATCACAAACAAGGCATGACTTTTCAAAGAATTATGTGGAATAGCTTTTGTGGGGAGGTGGGCAGGGGTAGGACATGAATGCATCACGAAACTTTGTTCTCTCTTCTCCAAGACAGTTCCTTAAGTACTAGTGAGTGATCTGAGGCAAACCGGTAACAGCCGTAAGTCCTGCAATTTTGTGTCATGGTGATAATCTAACATTCAAAACCTGCAAACCAACTCACTGCAGGACACGGTCTAGAAAATAATAAGGCCACAGATGAGGAATCCTTTTGTTTCAAACAAAATTTCAAAAAGGTTTCTTGTTAATGAAAATACATTAACTCATTACAATTCCACATGATAAAATTTTATAACATTCTATTCAATCTAGAACAGCACCTGTTAGAGTATTCCTGATGAGAAGCTCAAGGGAAAGGTTATTGGGGAAATCAGCTCTTTTCACCCGTCCCATTAGCCATCTGTTAGTAGCCAGTGCATAAAATATGCCAGGAAGTGTTTTAGGGACAGTAACCATGAAGCAGTGTCCAAGAGGCCCTAAAAGAGAGGTTTTGGGCTATCACTGAAATATGCTAAGAGAATAAGCTGCCTGTCTGGGAGCTCTGGTGACCTAGTGATAAGAAGCTGCACTGCAATACCAAAGGCACAGAGTTCAAATCCTCCAGCTGCTCTGCCAAAGAAGGCCAAGCAATCTCCTCCCATGTGATTTACTGCCTCTGAAAACCTACTGCAGGGTCAACTATGGGTCTGTTCCACCTTGATAGAGGACAACAAGAACTGACAATTCAGATCCACAAGAGGGTCACAAGATGAACACTAAACAAGAGACTTAAATAAAAATAAAAATTAAAAAAAAAAACACAACCAATATAGTATGTTGTTGTTGTTATGTGCAGTTGAGTCACCTGTGATGTATAGCGACTCTGAACCCTTCCCTATCCTGAGTCACTAATTGAGACACACCAACCCCCATTGCCCCAGATACTCATCCGGGTTTTCCTCTCCTGTGCTGTCCTTCTGTGCAATATACAGCCTCCAAAAATGCCAAAGAAGATCCACTAGGAGTTGTGACTGGAAAGCAATGAAAGAATGAGTCAGAATACAGATCAAAGACGCTCTGGTGGCACCGTGGGTTAAGCATTGTGCTGCCACTGGGAAGGTCTTTGAAGCCACTAGCAGCTCTGCGGGAGGAAGATGAGGCAATTTGCTCCCATAAATAACTACAGCCTCAGAAGTCCTATGGGGCAGTTCTAATCTGTTACGTGCTGTCTAGCCAGCTTCCAACTCATAGCCATCCCATCTACAGCAGAACTAAATCCCTCCCAGTCCTGGCCATCCGTATAATCATTGCTGTGTATAAGTCCATGGCTGAGGCCATTGTGTGAATCTATCTCATTGGGGGCCTGACTCCCTCTACCTTTCCCACCATGATATTGTTTTCCTAGGACTGGCCCCTCTTGAGAAACATGTCTCAAGCATGTGAGACAAAATTTCACCATCCTTGATTCCAAAGAGCACCCTGGCTAAAGATTTATTTGGTCCTTTATGCCATGGTATATTCAGTACTCTTCACCAACACAATTGAAAGGCAGTAATTCTTCTTTGGTCTTCCTTATTCATTGTCTGACTTTCACATTCATGTGAAATAAATGAAAATGTAATCACTCGAGTAAGAGAACCTTAAAATTCAAAGTGACATCCTTCCTCCTCGGCACTATAAAGAGGTCATTTGGAACAAATTTGCCGAGTTTGATTTCTTGGCTTCTGTGTCCCTGAATGCTGCTTGTATACTCAAAGAAAATTAATTGATTGATAACTTAAATCTTTTCTCCATTTACCATGATGTGCTCCTCTAGACTCTCTGTCCTTTAGGGTCACTAGAAGTTGTAACAGACTCCAATGTTTTGGGATTTTTTTAAGTTTACTTTGACTTGCTTTCTGAAATTGAAAAAGGCCTGAAGCGCTTGCTGCACAAGGTCAAGGACTGTAGTCTTCAATATGGATTGAAGCTCAACATCAGGAAGACAAACATTCTCACCACTTGTCCAATTAGCACCATCATGATAGATGGAGAAGAGATGGAGTTTGTTAACAATTACAGCTTGCTCAGTTCCACAATCAACACTCTTGGCACTAGCGGTCAGGAAATCAAAAGACAAATTGCACTGGGAATATCTGTTGTCATGGACCTTGCCAGAGTACTAAAGAGCAACTACGTCAGTCTAGATACAAAGGTGTGCCTGATCCAGGCCATGGTTTTCTCGATTACTTGTTATGCTTCAGAGTTGGAAAATGACTAAGGATGCCAGAAGAAGAATAGATGCCTTCGAGTTGTGGTGCTGGAGAAGGGTCTTGAACATACTATGGACTGCCAAGAAAACAAATTGGTCTGTCTTAGAAAGGATGAAACCAAGACTCTCCTTGGAGGCTAGGATTTTTAAGCTCTGCCTCACATACTTTGGGCATATGGCTAGGAGAGACTGGTCCCTGAAAAAGGACATCGTGCTTAGAATGGTGGAGAAACAGCACAGGAGAGGAAAACCCAGATGAGTATCTGGGGGAAATACATCGCAGGTGACTCAACCGCACATAACAACAACAACATACTATATTGGTTGTTGTTTTGTTTTGTTTTTATTTAAGTCTCTTGTTTAGTGTCAACAAGACCTCATGGAGGGTCTTTGTATTTAAAGTTGGTTGTTATTATATTTTGGAGGAACATTCTTCTTCTTGGTACAACATTCCTATGTTAATATACTGTACTGAGGTAACTGAGGTTGCTGTGATGCTGAACCTTGTGCCACTGGGGTGTCAAATGCCATAACAGTTACCCATGGTGGACAGTGTTTGGTGGAGCTCCCAGTTTAAGAAAAGTTTGGAAGCAGGAGTGGCATCCGCTTCCTAAACAACATGCCTCAGGAATTCTACGACCTATGATAAATGTCGCTATTTATGGAAAGTCTTCAGACCTTTTGTTCACAGCGTCGCTATGCGTTGTGCACAACTCAAAGGCAATCAACAACAACAACATATCAGACTAAGCCTTCAATATGGATCAAAATGCAACATAAAGAAAACAAAGAAAATCCTCTAAAAATAGTAAAAAAAATAACTAAACCAGTAAGTAGCATAATGAAAAAGCAGCAAAGAAGACTGAAGTTGTCAAGGATTTTACTTTCCTTAGATCCACAGTTAATGCTCATGGAAGCAGCATCTAAAATGTCAACTGACGGTGCATTGGCAAATTTACTGCCAAAGACTTCTTTAAAATGTTAAGTTTTATTTTCACTTTGATGACTAGAGTGCATCTGACTCAAGTCATTTTCAGTCATCTCCTGCAAGGTCAGACAATCAGTAAGGAACACCAAAAAGAAATTGTAGCCTTTGAATTATGATGTTGGTGAAGAATATTAACTACACCATGAACTTCCAGAAGAACAAATAAATCCGTCTTAGATGAAGTACAGCAAAAATACTCCTTGGAGATGAAGACGCCAAGACTTCATCCCATATTTTGTGCACATGTTATCAGGAGGAACCAGTCCCTGGAAAAGGATACCATACTGGATAAAATACACAAATCAGTGCGAAAGAGGAAGATCCTCAACAAGATGGATTGACACAGTGACTGTTATGATGGACTCAAATACGGTAATATTTGTGAGGCCTTCCCAGGACCAGGCAGTGTTTTTCCTGTTATACACAGGGTCACTGTAAGTCAGAACCAGCTCAGTGGTACCCAACAACAACACACTGCTCAACAAGGTTATGGTATATAAATCAACTAGCCAGAAAATCATCCAAGCACACATATTAAACAAAACAAAACAAAACAAAAAACACAACCAAGTATGTATCTTATGCTATTTTCTCAACTTAGAACAGACGTGGGTTAATGAAAACTTAATTTTTCAGGGATTTATGTCTACTCAACCAAATTGTGAATTTTTGTTGCTGTGTACCATCAAGTTGGAACCGACCCATAGGTGATGCTACAGTGAATTTTTCAGAGGCAGTAAATGGTACAGGAGTTGATTGCCCATCTTTCTCCCACTGAGCGACTGGTGGATTGGAACTGCAAACCTTTGCATTGGCAGTGTATTTCCTTACCATAAAGCCACCCAAACTCTATAAAAATTAGAGGAAATATTTAGTCTGTGAATGACTGTATGAAAAATGCACTGAAATAAAAAATAATCATAATTATATCAGACAACCATAAAAGACGTATTGCAATGGAAAGGTCTATAGTAAGGGACTTCAAATTATTGAGGAGCAATGATATCAGTTTGAGGACTAAGGTGTGCCTGATTCAGGTGAGAGTCTTTTCAATCACTTGCTATATATCTGAGAGCTGGACAAAGCATAAGAATGGCAGAAAAAGAATTGATGCCTCTATTGTTGGAGAAGAGTTCTAAATATCCCATGGACTGCCAAACAAACAAAGAGATATGTCTTGGAAAGAGTGTAGCCAGAATGCTCCTTGGAGGCAAATATGATACTTTAGGTGTGCAGTTAGGAGAGGTTATTCCTTGGAGAGGAACATCATGCTTGGAAAGGTAGAGGGTTGGCAAAAGAGAGGAAAACTCTTAACCAGATGGATTGACACAGTGACAGCAGTATTGGGTTCAAGTAGTCAGAGACTGTGAGGCCGGTACAGGATAGGAAGAGGTCAGATCTGTCATTCATAGGGTTACTATGGGTTGTACTCAACTTGATGGCACCTAACAAGCACCATCACCTAACTGCAAGCTTTCTGAAAACAAACAGCGTTCTATAGTGATTGCTATCACCTCACATATTTGCAGTTCAGAATTCTTGACAGAATGAGCCATTGGTGTAGAAATACTTACCATTAATAAATATTTGTTGAATCCGTACCACATGCCAGGTTCCATATCAAGCATTATGCCTGGATCAGAGCTAAAAGGCAAGATTGACTAAAGGATAAGCACCTGGCCTAAATACTCAGTGCGTGCGTAAACCATAGGGATTTGCATTGCTAACCCAAGGATCATGCTTTTGGTTCCACCAGCAGCTACTTGAGAAGAAGGTGAGCAGTCTCCTCTCATGAGATTTACAGGCTCTTAGCTCAGTTCCAACTCAATGGCAATTCCCCCTCCCCCCCGAAGTATATGAATGAGTGAATCAAGAAAATAAGAGAGAATAACCACTTAAGTTATCTTAAATGTAAAGTCATCAAAGTACTAGATGTCAGCCTGGCAAGTGGTTCATAGGTCAAGAAAATATGATAAAACTTAGGCCAACCTTAAACGTTTTCCCTCTGGTCATCCCTGTTGCCCTTTCATATGTGGCTCTGGATGAGAGAGGGAGAGAGAGAGCATTTTGCAGAAAACAAAGTTTTTCTATTTGACTAAAAATAATACTTCTACTCTCACTTCTCTCAAAGAGAAAAACTTCTTATGTGATGTCAATTCCCAAGAAATCAAAGTATATAATAACATTATTGTGAGTTTTTACTGAGATCCGAAACACTGCTAGAGTGGTGATTGACTCTAATCACAAATCTGCTTCATAAAAAGCCATAAAATCACCCCAGAATTACATTACTTCATGTCATTTTCCTGTATGCAGCATAATATTGAAGCCATAGTTTATTTTTCTCTTCTCCTTACAATATTGTATGAAAACCAGATTACCAAGGTAGAAGTTGATCTCTCATACAAAGCTACTTATCTTCTTGACATGCAGAGTTCCAGCTGATTTCAGAGTTTCACGGCATTTATGAAATAGAGCCATATTTGGCCATCAGTGAACCAAAATGAAATATCTCTTTGGAAGGATAAGAAAAATTGACATTCAAATGAAGGAGCTTAATAACAAGTCAACCAGAGTGTTCAAAGTTCTTTGAATCTTTTTAAATGACATGCATTATTCATACTATAAAATCTTAAATCAGAGGTGGGAAGAATGAGTTATCGACAGTGTTATGACTGTTAGCAGAGATTATCTCTTTTCCTAAAGGAGAAAGAAATAGCTGTTCTATCATCCTCTCTTGGAGCTCTGGTGGCTTAAAGGCAAGAAGCTGAGCTGCAATCCCAAAGGCACCCAGTTCAAATCCACCAGCTGTTTTGCGGGAGAAGGGTGGGTAGTCTCCTCCTTGTGTGATTAACTGCCTCTGAAAACCTGCTAGAGGGGTTAGCTATGGGTCGATTCTGACTGCAGTCCATAACACCAACAACAGTCATCCTCTCCAAGGTCTCAAATACTTAGCGATGTCACCCTAGGGTAGAAGGGCATAAAGAGGAAAGAAATTCTTAAACAAAATTAATAGTTTTTCTTTTTAAGCAGAGAAAGAACACTGAAATCTTTCCAGGTAAGAAAACTGAAGAACCAATGCCTTGACTCCAAGATATGCTGTGACCTTTGACAAGTCCTGTACACCATCCAACCTCTTCTTATTCATCCAGAAAGGACTAACCACATTTACTACTGCTCCCACTTTTAATGCGTTTTCCCTTCCCAAGAGACTGCATGGATCATTCTTCCCACCCTCGGTTTAAGAATTTATAGCATGAATATTCTTCCATGTCTGGAAATATTTCCATGTCTCCTAATATCCTAAGACAATCTTAGCCTATAAATTTGCTAATACATATATGGTAAAATGTTGAGAAGACATATGGACATATTAAAGTCTGTGTGTCATATAAAGTGTTCAAGGAATGGGGAGTTAATGAAAACAAAATTGATTTTAACCAAACCAACCCTAGGAATGTGTTGTTGTTGATTGTCATCGAGTCGAACACAACTCATAGTGACCCTATGAACAAAAGGCCTGAAGCCTTTCTATAACTACTGTCATTTATCATCATTAAATTCATAGCGTTTCCAGAGGAATGTTGTTTAGGAAGTGGATGCCACGACTAGGTAAGCCCAAAATAAACCCATTAACGAGCACTAACTCATTAGTATGTGGTTAAGACACCTCTGTTCTTACCTGAGGTCCACTTTCTAAACAACATGCCTCCAGAAACTCCATGAACATTGATAATTGTCGATAGTTATAGAAAGGCTTCAGGCCTTCTCTCCATAGGGTCGCTATGAGTCCTACTTGACTTGAAGGCAATCAACAACAACAATATTGAAATACATAGGAACTACCTCTATGCAAATAAAGATTACCATTCATTTGTCTTATGTGCATATTATTTACAAATCCTAGCAATGTAATCAGGTAATGGTATTTCAGAATTTCACCAAGAAGATGTGTGTGTTGCTATAGTAAAACCCTAGCAATGTTATCAGATGATAATATTTCATCATTATTTTATCAGGTAGACATGTTGGGTATGGTGAAAGAGAAATCATTTACTGTGACCTTTCTGGCTTAAATAAGAGAATAAACCCAGATCACCGGCATCATCCAGAAGAGTCATATTGGCCATGTGGAAAATGCTTCTTCTAGTGTTTTTTGCCTTGTTTTGGCTTGGTGTTTTTTTAGGCCGTCTCCTACAAACTGTATATACTTAGTGATTTTACTTAGTCATTCCACCAACCTCTTCTTATTCATCCAGAAAGAACTGACCATATTTGTTACTGCTCCCACTCTAATGCGTATTCCCTTCCCAAGAGACTGCACGGCACAAGTGCAGGAGAAATGGATTTAGACTTTAGATAAGTAATTTCTCTTTTAAAAAGTGAACAGAATATATGATTAGGTAGTATTTGCATGACACCAGTCCGGAATAAGAGCTCCACAGTAAAGTAGACTGAGGTGGAGGTGAGGAATTGTATAAAAATGAAAGAATTTTTTTCTCAAAGAGAAAAGCAAACTGGGGGGAGGGCGCTGCACAGAGAGGAAAATGTGCAACAATGAATGAATGGAAATCCAAGTTGGCTATAAACTTCCATTAAAATCTCAATTTAAAAAGAGAGAGAGAGAGAGAAATTGAACAGAAAGGATTCTAATTATGTACACAAAACAACCTCCTTCCACCCTGAAGTGCGGGGTTCAGAGCCCTACACAGCTTTTTCACTCGCCCATGAACATACCTGTCTGTGAAATCTCTCTTTGCTGAACCCTCATTCTTCAGTTCTGTACATATTATCCTGCATTTTCAGTCTAGATGTTGGCAGTCACATGCAGGCCATTTGGCGATGTTAGAAATCGTTGTTAGGTTTAGTGGTTTGCCTATTCTCCCCCTGACTACGGAAAGTGCTTTTTATTTCATTTGTAATAACATCTTGCTTTCATGATTTTGTCTTCTCAAAGCGCTCTGCCACCATTAATGAGCTAAATCAGCCTCTGCCATTTGATGATCTGTCTCATTAAAATGGGGTTGATTTTCTCTGTGGTAGCCACTTATGTGATGTTTTCTTCCCGCAAACATCACACTTAACTAATGTAAATTCATTTTTAAATTGTGTGCTCACATGGAAAATTTCTCTGGAATATGTATTTTTTTTAATGTCACATCTTTACTACAACATATTAGATGGAGCATTTTAAACTATAAAGACACATACATGGTTTAATGTAGTCTTTTCTAAGTAGTTGTACATTATTTATAAAAACCCTTTAAGTAACTATATTACAATTGCCAGTGATGGAAATGGAAAATTGTTTGCTCTGTGAACTTTATTACTATTTAATTATGTGTATATGGTTAAATGATTGGCTTACTGACAATAAAAGGCTTACCCAGTAACTGCAGAAGAAAAAGACACAGCTGGCAAAGAAGTCTGAGTTCTGACCCTGTCGCATTTTACCTCTGCCACTACTAGGCCACTTTACAGAAGTCCTTGAGTCTCATTCCTAGGAATTGAATCTGAAGTCGAAAGGAAATGTCTCTAAAAATAAGTGTGCCCACACTACTGAGTTTAGATAGAGTTAGAATCCTATGCTGAGAGACTATATAAATATTGGTTAATTGCCTCTACTAGTTCAATCTGAGTGAATTTGGGACTTTTCTTGGGAATTTTGAAATGTAGACTTCCTGATCCCCACCCTCCAAGTGGTGTAGGGAAGAAAACCATCGCTGGCACTATCATTTGAATCATCTTAAGGAAACTCGGGACAGTTTAAGAAGACCATCATGTAGAACTTGAGGAACACTGCACAGAGAAGAACTCAGAGGCAGAAGACAAGCTTAGTCCCTTTCTGATAGTGTTGAGTATGCATTAAGGTATAGGCTGAAGTTCTATAACAAAAGATCTAAACAGAGAGTGGTACCAAAATGCAGCAATTTTCTCTTCTTCAAGTCCATAAGGAGATAAAGATATAAGACTGTTAGGCCCTAGAAGTCTCCATCCATCTTAAGGATATTTCTCAACAGTCTAAAATGGTCTATCTATGGAATCTAACTCTTAAAATACTATTAGCAACTAGTGAATTCTATCAAAGAAAATCTATTATATATTCCTAAGGAGATAAGAGTGGCAAAGTGCACACTGGTGTTTATTATAGAATTATATACAATACTAAAGGGATTGACACAATCCAAGTCCTTATCACTGGAAGAATTGTTAAGGAAACCCTGGTATATTCATACATTTAAAAAAAAAAAAAAAA
>NW_006399771.1:15129783-15131341 GCF_000299155.1 Elephantulus edwardii | reverse complement strand
CGATTGGCACAGGACAGAGCGGAGTTTAGGGCTGTTGTACATAGGGTCGCTATGAGTCGCAGGCGACTCGACGGCACATAACAACAACAACATATAACTTGACTCTCATCCTTACACTTTCTAGATGAAAATAGAATTATCTCTTAAGATTCAGTTGTTGTATGAGAATTTTATTGCTCCTAATTACCAGAAGTTAGATTTAGAAGACGTCATGGCATCAGGGATGTCATTGCTGATGTCATATGGATCCTGATTAAGAGCAAAGAATACTAGAAGAATGTTTATTTGTGCTTTATTGACTACCCGAAGGTATGTGATTATGTGGATTATAATAAATTTTTCCCATTCATTCATTGTTGAACATTTCTCCCCTCCCAACCCTCCTCCCCAGAACACCACCCTCTTGGAAAAGTAAAAGAAAAATTCTTTCATTGTTTTACAAATCCTCCCCCAAGTCCACTCCACCATGTAGCCTTCACTCTAGACTCATGTCATGAAAAAAAAATACCTAATCACATATCGCTTTTAAACCGTTTTTTCTTTCCCTCATCTGTTTCAGTGCAGTATACATTATTGAACCCATCTTTCTCAGTCTCTCCCCAACCCTAAGGTCAATCCTGTTTTACAACAGTGGCACCATGCAGTATTTGTCCTTTTGTTACTGGGATACTTCACTCAGCATATTGTCCTCCAGAGTCACCCATTTTGAATAATATTGCATGAGTTCCTTGTTTTTCAATTCAGCATAGTATTACATTGTGTGAATATAGCACAGCTTCTCTATCCATTCATTTGTTGATGGGCACTTAGCTTGTTTCCAACTCCTTGCTATTGTGAACAAAGCTGCAATAAACATGGGTATCCATATATCTGCTTGGATGTCAGTTATGGTCGTTTTGGAGTATATTCCCAGTAGTGGAATTGCTGGGTCAAATTCTATCTCTATTTGCAACTTTTTTTTTATCAAACAAATAAAAACAATCTCCATTTATTTGCTCTTTCCAGAAGTTAATGTACAGTAAAAATTTTATATTGTATATCAGACATATAATTAAACATACATAGAAAATGGACAAGTATTGAATATTCAGAAACAAAAGTAAAAATAAATAACGATGATAAAACTTTAAAAAATAATGCTCATTTTCAAGAGGAAAATATGGTTTTAATTATATATACATACTTTTATTTGCAACTTTTTGAGAAAGCGCCATATCGTCTTCCACAGTGGTTGCACCATTTTACATTCCCACCAACAGTGAATAAGGGTTCCAGTTTCTCCACAACCTCACCAGCGTTTGTTGCTTGCTGTTCTGTTAAATTTTGCTATTCTGACTACGGTGAGATAATATCTCATAGTTGTTTTGATTTGTATCTCTCTTAGAGCTAGGGATTTTGAACATTTCTTCATGTGTTTATTAGCCATCTGAATGTCGTCTTCAGTGAAGTGCCTGTTCACACTGTTCATATCCTGTGCCCATTTTTCTATTGGATTATTTACCTTTATCTTGTTGTGGTGCTCAAGTATTTTATAAATTCTGGATATAAGTCCCTTATC
>NW_006399771.1:15118637-15129683 GCF_000299155.1 Elephantulus edwardii | reverse complement strand
ATCCTGTGCCAACCTAGCCATCTCAAACGCACTTATTCCCACCGCTCCAGTCACAGAATCAATCCATCTCACCAAAGGTCTTCCTCTCCTTCGCCGCCCCTCCACTCTGGCAAACATGATGTCCCTCTCCAAGGACCAGTCCCTCCTTACAACATGCCCAAAATATGTCAGACAAAGCTTCAGGATCCTTGACTCCAGGGGACACTCTGGCTTCACCCTCTCCAGGACAAACCTGTTTGTTCTCTTAGCAGGTGCCATCAAATCAACTACAACTTATAACGACTCTATGAACAACAGATCAGAGCCTTGCCCTATCCTGACATCCTCATAATCTCTGCCATTCTCAAGCCCATTGATGCAGTCACTTTCAGTCTATCTCCTTGAGAGTCTTTCCTTCCTTTGCTGACCATCTACTTTTCCAAGCATAATGTCTTTTTTCAAGGACTGGGGCTTCCTGACATGCCCAAAGTATGTGAGATGAAGTCTCACCACCCTTGCCTCTATGCAAATCATTGGGGGCACTTTCTCCAAGAGACATTTGTTTATTTGGCAGTTCATAGTGCATTCCATAACCTTTTCTAACACCACAGTTCTTTTTCAGTCTTCCTAATTCATTGTCCAACTTTTACATGCATATAAAGGAATTCAAAATACTATGGCTTGAGTCAGGCACACCATAGTCCTAAACTGACATCCTAGCTCTTGAGCAGTTTAAAAGGTCCTTGACAGCAGATTTTTCCAGTATAACACATCTTTTGATTTCTTGACCCTGCTACTATGGATGCTGATGTGATTCCAAGTAAAATTAAAACATCAACAACTTTAATCTTTTCTCCATCTATCATGATGCTGCCAAGATACTGCCATCTTTCATGATGTTCTCCAAGAGTATTGTCCTAATGTTTTAAGGTAGAAGCTGGCTTATTGCCTTTCTATCATATTATGTCTCAGTCCAAGTAGAGAAAAGAATAAACAACAAAGAGCTACATTGAAGGCAGGTTTTATCAACCTCAGCTCTGTTGACATTTTGGCATGAGTATTCTTTGCTGTGTAGTTCTTAGGTGATGCAAACAGTTAACACTGGCTGCTACTTGAAAAGTAGGTGGCTCAAATCCACTCATTGATACCCTTTGTCAGAAGAAATTCCTGCCAATTTATTTCTGGGGGGGAAAAAGAAAAAAAACCAAAAACATCTCTTGAAAGCTCAGTGGAGCACAATTCCACACTAGCACACACAGAATCTCCAGGAGGTGCTGCTGACTCAACGGAAGTTTAAAAAAAATTCTTTGCTTGGGTGGGGACTGATCTACACATTGTAAACATATAAGTTCTTTGCCGCTGATTCTTAAATATCCATCGCATCCTCTCCTCCAAGTTCTCACAATCAAAAAATTGGCTCCAGACATTGTCACATCTGCCCTGGAAGACAAGAGTCCCAGTTCAGAGCTCTCATTTTAATTCTGTGCTGTGGAGTGATATGCTACTCGTAATTGCTCCCATTCACGTCCGATAGTCAGACTTGGTTATTTGGCTACAATGAGTTGTAAGAATCCAGGAGAATTTTTCCTAATGGAGTTACTATGGAGGGCCAAGTAAAACTTCATGGGCTCTAGCACTAAAAATCGTAGAGGAAAATAGATTGCATGGAGCAGTTAACAGTCTTTGCTACACAGTCCTTCTTCTATATTTTTCCACCATATGACCCAACAACTTACCTTTAAGCATATGCTATTTTGAAATGAGGTTTAAGTTACTTGAAATTTAAAAGCCTGAGTGGTACAAGTTTTACTTTTCCTGTCCGACAGTGTAAAGTGAAATTTAGTGAACGTTATCTAAAGAAAAGGGATGAAAGACATAATAGCAGCAGTTACACAGAAGCTGGATAAAGACTCAAGAGGGATTGAACAAAACGGCTGAAATGAGGCTCTTCTTAATCAAGGAAGTCTTTGGTCGAAATGAAAAAACTCTCATCACAAGGCTTATGGTCACTCCGGTAGTTAAGAAAGAAGACAGTGTAATTATGCAAAATTGTCAAAATGAAAACTGCAGGCATACTGCATTATTTGACTTTGAACTGAGGCTTTCTCTCTCTTGTTGTAAATACAAAAAGCCTTTAGTAGATCCTTTATGTCTCTCACCAAAAGTATCATTGCTTAAAACCAGCTGTTTTGTAGTCAGAGTTCCATGAAGTTTGCATAATTTGATGTTAGAGCTGCCAGAGGAAAGAAGAGGAGGACAGTGTTCCAGGGTATGGGATAGTTGCAGAGGAAAGTCCCATTTTACACATGGATGGCCCTCTGAAAATTCATCTTGAAACCAATTGTTCTGAATTCAAAGCACAGTTCTTCATAGGAATATCTGGGCGAGTTTTGTGATTAGATTACTGAAGAAGTCTTCCAGTACCAGAAAAGAGAGAGATGTGCACTTTGCAGTGGTGAAAAGGAAAATGCCACAAGGGAGAAGAAAGTTTGTCTGAATTCTACCTGCAGAAATATTCAGGAAAGAAATAACTTCTAATTGTGCTTATGATGGAGAAAGCAAGAAATGGTGATGGCACATAACAATAATAGCATAACTCGACATGTTGTTGTTGTTGTGTGTTGTCGAGTCAAAAGCAACTCACAGATGACCCTCCAGCAGGTTTTCTGGTCCTGTAAACCACACGGGAGGAGATTGCCTGTCCTTCTGCCATGAAGCAATTAATGGATTCAAACTGTGTACCTTTGGAATTGCAACACAGCTTCTCACCGCTAGACTACCATAGCTCCCTTAACGCTGAATAGACAATAGGATTTGTAGAGATGTCACCACTAAGTAAGTATTAGGCTGCGGAAAGCATGGTGGAACTAAGATTTTTCCATAGATGAAATCACTAAAGTTGCTAATGAGAAGTATGGTATCATCAAATATACTTTTAACAATAATACAAAGAATGATTTAAAATCAAGAACATAAAAGCAAAAGAAATTGCATTTCTGAACTTTAAATATGACAATAAATCATAAAGAGAAAGCCAACCGGGCAGACAACATGAAGTCAAATTGGCCAGAACTGGTAGCTAATTGTTCATAGGAGATAAGAAGGAATCAAAGATGACCCCACATTCACTGACTTTGTCATCTAGGAAACAAGAATTATGGCACAAGAACAGGTTTAAAAGGAAGATAGTGAGTTCATTCAGCAGATTTTCATCTCTAAGATAAAAGAGTTGTGGTATAGCAGCCTTGTTGTTGTTATGTGCCATAAGGTTGCCTACAAACCAAAGTAACGCTATAAACAACGAATCAGAATCTCGTCCTATGTTGTGCTGTCCTCACTACCTCTGCCATGCTCAGGCTGAATGGTGGTTACAGCCACTCACTGTGGCACTCTTTCTCATTGAGGGTCTTGTACAGCAAATTGAATACATTTATTTCTGCAAAATTTGCCCATTTTGCCCCTAAAATTAAAGGGAAATCATTGAATGTATTTTTGTAATAACTCAAAGTAAATCACTGAATGTATTTTGTAATAATTCACTCCAAAATCTTTTTCAAAGGTTACATTATGTTTTGAGGATGTAATGTAGATATAGATAGTGTACCAGTGCCACCAATGCTGGTTAAGACATTGCATCCTAGTGCCAGATACTGTATTCTGGAATTTTGTTTAGCAGAGATACCAATAATATTGAAAGTACAAGGTTGCATTGTGGGATGCCTGAAAAAAGCAGTGGGGGGCGGGGAGGGAAATTCCTATTAATTCTGTGTTGAAAGCCATGTTACTAGGAGCCAGGAAGTCAAAAGACATGTTGCATTGAGGAAAACTGTTGTCACAGAACTCACCAAAGTGCTGAAGAGCAACTGCTGTCAGTTTGAAGACTATAGTATGCCTCATCTAAGCTATGGTATTTTCAATTGCTTCCTATACATTGGAAAGTTGGACTGTTAACAAGAATGGCAGAAGAACCAATACCTTTCAATTGTGGTGTTGGTGAAAAATGCTGAATATCATATGGACTACCAAAAGAATAAACAAGTTTGTGTTGGAGAAAGTATATCCAGCATGCTCCTTAGAAACAATGATGCAAAAAAAAAAAAAAACACCAAAAAAAACAAAAACAAAAACAAAAAACCTATAAGACATCATCTCATCCCAGTAGGAATAGCAAAATTTAACAAAGCAGTATACAACAGATGCTGGTGAGGTTGTGGAAAAATTGGAAGCCTTATTCACTGTTCATGGAATTGTAAAATAGTGCAACCACTCTGGGAGGCAGTATGGCACTTTTTCAAAATGTTGGAAATAGAAATACAATTTATACCATTTGACTCAGCAATTCCACTACTGGGAATACACCCTAAAGAAACCAGAACTTCCACCCAAGCAGATATATGCACACCCATGTTTATTGCTGCATTGTTCACAATAGCAGAAAGATGGAAACAACCCAAGTGCCCATCAACAAACGAATGGGTAGAGAAGATATATTCACACATATATATGCACACATATATATGCACACATATATAAATATGCTGCATTGAAAAACAAGGAACTCATGAAATATTATACAAAATGGGTGATCCTGGAGGACATTATGCTGAGTGAGATATCTAAGTCACAAAAGGACAAATACTACATTATGCCACTGTTTAAAAACAGGACTGACATTGAGGTTGGGGGGAAACTAAGAAAAGAAGGGATAAATAGTGTACACTGCATTGAAACAGATGAGGGAAAGAACTGTTGAGAAGGAATATATGATTAGGTATTTGCATGACAACAGTCCAGAATAAGAACTGCGTAGTAAGTGGGCTGGGAGGCAGGGAGGAAGAAAGGGAGATTGTACAATGAGAGAATTTTTCTCAAAGAGAAAAGTGAACTGGGGTGGACAGGGAGGAAAATGTGCAATGAATGGAAATCCAAGTTCTCTATAAACTTTCATTAAAAAAACAAGATTTAAAAAAAAAAACAAACCCAAGGATGGTGAAACTTTGTCTACTATAACTTGAGCAAAGGTCAGTCCTTGGGAAAAGGTAGAATGCTAGGGATAATGAAGAGTCAGAGAAAAAGAGTAAGACCTTCAACAAAGTGAATTTATGCCATGACTGTCACAATGGGCTTGGGCTGTTAGACATCGTGAGGAAGGTGCAGGACATGGGACTCTGTGAGTCATAGTTGATATCAAGAGTTATCTGGCAGAGCAATAACTGTGAGAGCTTCTTGTGGTCCTAACTTTCAGTTTCCCCATTCTCATCACCTCCAAAGACAGGTGAAGTCATCAAAAAAAGCAAGACCCTTGTTACATGTTTGAGATAGATAGAGATCAGTAATTGGAACAGCAGAAAAAGAGGGGTATATGAATGTCATCATTGTGAACAAAAAACAGAACAGATTTAGTGTATCCAAGTTCTTTATCTAGCAAAGAAGAGTGAGCTGGGATAAATTCTCAAGTTTGTGGACATAATAACTTATTCCACCTAGAACATCCGTGCTAGACTTACTTTCTAGGAATTTGTTGATGAAGGAGCCCTTCAGAGAAGTTACTCACAGTTGATATGCCAGACATTAGAGGGAGTTATTCCACACTAAAATAATGTCTTTTAATAATAAAAGAGAATGAAACCAGACCATGAGTTGTTTGCCCCTTGAATTACAGTCAGAAGTGGCTGCCTGTTTGGCAAGCTGGGGAATTACTCTTCTATTGTCCCAGTTGCTCCTTGTTAACCACCTAATCATAAAACCAGTCAAACTAGGTTTCTCTCCTCATCACTGAAAATTATCACTGACACAAAAGCATCCATCTAGTCACCATTCTAGAATCCTCTGTACCCCATTAACATGGCATAATCAGTACTCCAAAGTCTCTGTCTAGAGGTAAGAAGCTGTGCTGCAATCCCAAAGGCATGCAATTCAAATCCACTGGCTGCTCCACGGAAGAAGGATGGGGAATCTCCTCCCGTGTGACTTACTGCCTCTGAAAACCGTCTGCAGGGTCATCTATGAGTTGGTCCAGACTTGATGATACACAACAATCTTAGGAGGGTGTTCTGGTGGCTTAGCAGTAAAGAGTTCCACTGCCAACCCAAGGCAGGTAGTCTGAAACTACCAGCTGCTACATGAGGGGGGAAGTGGGCAATCTCCTTCCACACCATTTTATAGCCCCTGAAAACCCACTGTAAGGTCATTCAGCTGGAGGGTCAGCTATGGGTCCATTCCAACTCACATAACAGTGACAACGACAGTGCTAAAATACAATAGAAGATTTGGAAAATTGTCCTCTGTAGCTACAATATATTTGCATATGCTGAGTAAGAAACAGTGATGCAAAAGAAGAAGTGCTAATGCTAAGTGAAAACCAAAAGTAAGAAGCTTGATTGTTATTGTTGCTAGGTACCATCGAATCAAATACGACTCATAGCGACCCAATGAGCAACTGATATGAACCCTGTCTTATCTTGTACCATCCTCATAATCTCTGATACACAATCTCTGCCCATTGCTGCAGTCATTATATCAATCCACCTGATTGAGGGTCTTCCTTTCATTCGCAGTTTCTCCACCTTCCCAAGCATGGCATTTCTCTCCACGGAATAACCTCTCCTAGCAACATGCCCAAAGTAAAAGACAAAGCTTCGACATCTTTGCCTCAAAAGACCAGTCTGGCTGTACCTACTCCAAGATACAGCTGTCTGTTTTTCTGGCAATCTGTGGAATATTCAGTACTCTTAATGCCAGAGTTCAAAGGCATTGATTCTACTGTTATTCTTAGTCATTGTCCAGTTTTCAGGTGCATAGCAAGTGACTGAGAAGTACGTGGACTGAATCAAGCACACCTTAGTCCTCAAACTGATATCATTACTCCTCAAAATTTGGAGAGGTTCCTGACTATAGACCTCCAGTGCAGTATGTCTCCTTACCTCCTGACTGTTGGTACCAAATATGTTAATGGTGGGTCCAAATAAGGTAAGGGAGTTAATAGTCTCAATGCTTTCTCCATCCCTCATGATGTTGCCTACTGGTTCAGTGGGCAGTATTTGATTTGTTGATGTTGAGGTCGAAACCATATTGAAGGCTGTAGTGTTTGATCTTCAGCAGCAGGCACTTCATGTTCCTCCTCACGTTCAGCTTGTTCAAGATGTGTTATCTGCATGTTGTTGTTTGCCTTCAAGTCAAGCACGATTCATAGCGACCCTATGAACAAAAGGTCTGAAGCCCCTCTACAACTATTAACATTTATCAAAGTTCATAGAGTTCTGGAGGCGTGTTGTTTAGGAAGTGGATGAAAATTGTTGATGAATCTTCCTCCAATCCCGATGCCACATTCCTCTTCATAGAGCTCAGCATCTCAAATTTGCCCAGAAAACAGATTGATAGGTATGGAGAAAGGATACAATCCTGACACACACCTGTCCTAATTTTAAACAATGTAGTGTTCCCTTGCTCTGTTCAAACTACAGCCTTTTGGTCTAAGTATAGATTTTACATAAGTACAATCAGGTATTCTGGAATTCCCATTCTTCTCAATGTTAACCATAATTTGTTATGATCTGCATAGTCAAGTGCCTTTGCATAGTCAATAAAGCACAAATAGACATTCTTCAGGTATTCTCAGCCCTCAGGCAGAATCTATCTGATATAGACAATGATATCCCTGGTGTCACACTCTATGTACTGTTTTAGTCACTTTTGAATAAGCTTCAGTAATATATTGCTTGCATGTGATATTTTTTTCTTGCATGTGATTTTAATGATATTGTTTGATAATGTTCACATTCTGCTGGATTACCTTTCTTGGGTAATCTCTTCTAGGTACCATCAAGTCAGCTCCAACTCAGTGACCCTATGCACAACAAAATGAAACACATCCTGGTCCTGCCCCATCTGCACAATCATTGGCTGCTGTATCAATCCATCTCACTGAGGAACTTCCTCATTTCTGCTGACACTCTATGATGACTTCCTTTTTTAAAAAATTAATTTTAATGAACATTTACAGAGATTTTGGATTTCCATTCATTCATTGTTGTACTTTTCTCCCCAGCCACCCCCCAACTCACCCCCAGTTTGCTCTTCTCTTTGAAAGGTAAAATAAAAATTCCTTCACTGGTATACAATCTCGCTGCACCCCTTACCCCCACCCCAAGTATACTCCACTCTGCAACATTCATTTCAGACTCTTATGATAACCATAATACCCTATAATATATTGCTTTTAAACTGTTCTCTCCCTCATCCGTTTCAATGCAGTATACGTGACTTTCTTTACAGGCTGGCCTCCTCCTGATAACATGCTCAAAGTATGTGAGACAAAGACCATCCCCACTTTTAAGGAACGCTCTACACTCTTTTCAAGACAGCTTTGTTTGCTCTTTCAGCGGTCCATGGTATAGTCAATATTTTTCACCAACACCATAAATAAAGCATCAATTCATCTTCATTCTTCCTTATTCCTCTGTGGATCTTCCACAAACATAAGAGGTTACTAAAAATACTATTATCTGAGTTAGGTGCACCTGTTGTTATTGTTGTTAGGTGCCATATTATCAACTAATACTCATAGTGACCCTGTGGACAACAGATCTGAACCTTGTCCTGTCTACAACCATCACGATCTCTGATATACATCAGCCTGTTGCTCCAGTCACTGTGTCATTCTGTTTCCTTGAAGGTCTTCCTCTGTTCCTCTCTTCCTCTGACCTTTCATCTCTTTCATACAATGTCTTTTTCCAAGGACTGGTCTCTCCAGACAGACAACATGCCCAAAGTATGTGAGACAAAAGTTTCATCATCTTTGCCTCTAAATAGCACCCTGATTGTGTTTCCTCCAACACAGACTTGTTTGTTCTGTGGCAGTCCATGAACTCTTCAGGTATACATATCCCTCTCCGATCACCAGTAGCTACTCCCCATCCTTAAAACCAATGCTAAATTACAAAACCAAGGAATTCTTTGTCTCCATTTCCTCATGTCATCCGTAACATGGCCAAGCATCATCATTAGGGGAGCTGTTGTTGCTTTGTGCCTGAAAAAGATCAAAACCAACACCCTCAGCTGTTTTCATGATTCTATTGAACACATTAGAACTGTCCCAAAGAGTTCCCAAAGCTTTAAGTTTTTATAAAAGAAGGCAGCTACATCTTGTGAACCACCAACCTTTTGGCTACAATCACGTTAACCACTGCACCACCAGGACCTCTTCAGTATGGGCCAAGAAGGCTCAGTAATTTTTACTTACACTTCAGTTTCAGTAATACCATTCTGTTTAGAACTCTGAATTTAAGTTTTCAGCTGTATCTAACAACATTTGTTGAATGCAGGAGTGGGAGAAGATGGTATAGGATAGTTCGTTTCTAATCTCCCATTTTGAGACCACTATATGAAAGAACTTCTTCCTTTCTGTTGTATTTTATATGTGATCAAATTCTTCACAATGATACAGTTGCTTCGAGTAGGTTTGCTTCTTTCTTGAAATAACTGTGAAACTTGAAACAACATTGGTCACTTCTCCAGCGCCTGAGAAGACTTTTCTCATTTGTGTCTAGCCTGCTCCTATTCATCAAAGTGAGCTATAAAAAGAGAATTATTGCTTTTGTTGTTATGTCATTGAGTGAGAATATACTCATAGATGACTTTTCAGTGGATTTTCAGAGGCAGTAAATCCCCTGGGAGGAGATGGCCTACCCTTCTCCTACAGAACAGCTGATCGATTTGAACTGTGTATGTTATTAGAGAGTAAGATTCATAAATGCTGATTAACTATGACAAATAATAAATAGTATAGTCAGGCTCACTTTGAAGCACTTACCTTATAATAATTTGATTTCACCATCTTGTAAGTCAGATATTATAAATTTTACCACTTTAAAGAAACTGAGGTACAAAGAGATTATTTTTCTAAAACCACACAGCCAATAAGTGGCAGATCACCAGTCTAGGTAAGGTGGGCTCTAGTGTCTACCCTTGCAAACACTGAATTAAACTGTTTCTTCAACATATCACAACAAGCAGTAGGTTTGGAGTTAAAAACCCTCAATAAGAATTCTCAAAAAAAAAAAAAAACTTTTCTGAGTCTCATTTTCCTCACAGAGATTGTTGGGAAGATTTAAGGAGGTGATATCATTATTTAAAATCCATGTGGTATGTCCAGTCATCCCTCAATTTCCATGGGGAATGAATTTCAGGACCCCCAAGGGCACCAGAATTCAAAGATGCTCAAGTACTTTATATAAAATGATATATTATTTCTCTGTAACCGATGCATATCATTCAAATTATTTAAATCATCTATAGATTGCAAGAGAAGAATGGGCAGTCTCCTCTCATGAAATTGACTGCCTCTGAAAACCTGCTGGAGGGTCAGCTATGGGTTGGTTCTGTTCCAGTAGGACACAAGAGAAGAAGATTGCTTCTAATACCTAATGCAATGTAAAATAACACTTCATACTCCTTACTCCCCTCCTCAAATATTTCTGGGCCATTGTTGGTGGGGTACACAGATGTAGAACCCAAGGACCTGAAGGACTGACTATACATCTAAAGTAACTACAAATACGAAGGAGTATTTTTATTTTAAACTGTATATTGGTTCTTGGTTTAAAAATTGTTCTCAGTGACCATTGCACCTATTTTCATTAATCTTTTCTTGAATCTTGAAACATTCATGACTAATTATAATTAATATGTTCACTTTAGTTTTGCTTTTTTTAAAATTTAGAAGCCTAAGTATTTTTATGATCTTTGCTTCTTAAAAGAAGAAAAACAATCACTTTTAGAAGCCTGAAAAGAAGACCTTTTCCCCAAAAAAGATCATTTTCTAAGTCTATATAACTTGACCCTCTGCCGGAACGGATGTCACGTGCTCCTGGTGTCTCCGATTACCTGGGAAGATGACAAAGCAAAATATTACAATGAAATGTGCAAGGAGTTGGAGTCGGAAAATCAAAAGGGCCGAACTCGCTCAGCATATCGTAAGCTCAAGGAACTGAAGAACAAATTCAAACCTCGAGTTGCTATAATCAAGGATACTTTCGGCAGAACGTTAAATGATCCCGGAAGTATTAA
>NW_006399771.1:15107959-15115677 GCF_000299155.1 Elephantulus edwardii | reverse complement strand
ATTATTTACCTTTATCTTGTTGTGGTGCTCAAGTATTTTATAAATTCTGGATATAAGTCCCTTATCTGATATGTTATTACCAAATATTTTTTCTCCGTCTGTGGCTTCCCTTTTTACCCTGTTGGAGAAGTTTTTGGATGTGCATAGGGATTTTATTCTTAGAAGATCCCATTCATCTACTGGATTATAACAAATTAAGGCTAACATTGAGAATAACAGAAATTCTAGAACACTGAATTGTGCTCATACAAAACCTCAACCTAGACCAAGAAGCTGTTGTATGAACAGAGCAAAGTTTAAAATTAAGAAATTATAATATCCTTTCTTCATTTCATTTCAATCTGTATGCTGAGCAAATTATTTCAGAAGCTGGACTCTGTGAAGAAGAAAGTGGTATCAGGTTGCAGGCACACTCCTCCATAAACTTTGTTATGCAAATGGCACAACCTTGGTGCTGATAGTGAGAAGGACTTGAAGCTCTTGCTGCATAAGATCGAAGCCTTCAACATAGATTACATCTCAACATCAAGAAACAAAACTTCTCACCACTGGACCAAGAGGTGACATCATGATAGATTGAGAAAAGATTGGAACTGTTAACCGATCCATCTTACTTGAATCCACAATCAATACACTTATTACCAGTAGTCAAGAGATCAGGAGATGTATTGAACTGGGAAAGTCTGTAGTCAGGGACTCTGTAATTTACTGAGGAGCAATGATGTTAGTTTGAGGACACAGGCAAACGTGATTTAGGCCATGGTCTTTTCAGTCACTTGCGATGCATCTGAGTATTAGACAATGAATAAGGATAACGGAAGAAAAATTGATGTCTTTGAGTTGTCGTGTTGCAGGAAGAGTACTGAATATCCCACAGACTGCCAAAACAACAAAAAGATATGTCTTGGAGAAGGTGAATCCACAGTGCTCCTTGGAGGCAAAGATGGCAAAGTTTATTCTCACATATTTTGGGTTTGTTACTAGGAAACGCTACTCCTTGGAGAAGAATATAATTCTTGGAAAGGTCAAGGGACGATGAAAGAAAGGAATACTCTCAACCAGGTGGATTGGCACAGTGGTTATAGCAGTGGGCTCAAATGTATCAGAGATTGTGAGATTGGCACAGGATAGGACAGGGTTCAGATCTGTTCTCAGAGTCACTATGAGTCATACTCAACAGCACCTAACAACAACAACAACAGTTATCACAGATTGCTTGTGCCTTAGTTATCTAGTGTAGTTACACTATAAAAGCAATGCCATTAGAGGTTGAAGTTAACAAACAGAAATACATTTTATCACAGTTGAGGAAACTGTTGTTGTTATATGCTACTGAGTCAGAACCAACTCATAGCTGACCCTCTGGTGGGTTTTTAGAGGCTATAAATCACACAGGAGGAGATTGTTCATCTCTCTTCCTAGAGCAGCTACTGGGTTTGAACGCCTTTCTTTGGACTGACAGCACCACTCCTTATCACTAAGGCTAGTTCAAGACATCCTAATTTAAGGTGCTGGATGCAGTGGAAGGCTTTCTCTCTGTGGACTCGAAGGGTGTGTATCTCTTTGAGCTTCTGTTTCTGAGAGATCTTCATGTGCCATGCCATCTTCTATCTGTTTCTTTTGTTTCTCATTTAATATTTTGCAGATCTCCAAAGAGATTAACTGAAACACACCCTACACTAATCCTATTCATTAACAAAATGAAGACAATCCAGTACAAAGTAAGAGTATAACCACAGCAATAGAGAATAGGATTTACTACACATATTTTGGCACGTTAGTTGACATCAAATTTAATAAGATTCATTGTGACCCTATGAACAACAGATCTGAAGGCTATCCTGTCCTCTGCCATCGTCATCACTTCTGACATAGAGGGTAGGGTTTATGACACATATTTTAGGGAACAGAATTTAATCCATACCAGCCACAATTTAATTTATGCCATTCTATATGTTTGAAGCATGCCCTGGGTTAAAATAAATGGGTCAGCAAGGCTCTTGTTTCTTTCAGACAACTCCAAAACAGCCTAGGTTTCTTTGGTTTTTTCCAGATTCCCAGGCAACCCTTATTACTGGCTCTTGGCCTCTTCCTCTATATTTTCAAAGCCAGAGATGCAACATGTCACTCACCCTTCATGTGTCCTTTTTGATCACAGTTGGGAGTGGTTCTCCATTTTTAAGAATGCATGTAACTAGATTAGGCTCACTGAGTAATCCAGGGTACTCTCTCCATATCACGGTCCTTGACCTTAATCACATTATAAAGTCCCTTTTGGAATGTAAGGTAATATATTCACATTCCAAGGATTAGGACCTGAATGTCTGATGTTGGGAGACATTATATTGCCTACTACAATGATGAAGATTAGGAAAAAAGAAAACATCAACATGGTTTATTAAGACCTGTATATATAAAAAAAGAAGACCTATATAAAATTTTGAAGGTAATTTTCTTACAATGTCTTGAAAATCTCCAATTATAACAACTGTTGTGAGAGAAAGGCAAGTTAATACACCTAGGCTCATTTTTGACAAAAAGAAACTCTGGAAAATAGCAGACAAAAGGTAGCAGTGTCAGTTACATTGTACTATCAATAGCAAAACCAAATGCTAGACCTGAAAATCTTTAAAAATAAGGCAAGGACACCTCACTCATTGTACCTGCAGCATCTTTATTATTAGGAATGAAGATCTGTCTTTCCAACCTCAGCCCATCATTTTGCAGAAATAAAAAGCTAGTCATTCATTATTAGGAGCAGCTAGATAGACATTCAGAAAAGAGGCCATCCTTTCTAATAAAGATTTTTAAAAGAAAAAACAATTGTTAACTCTTTGTGAAAAATAAATTAAAGACATGAAGAGAAATATTGGAAGTTTTGTGCCTGCTTCATTGGTGACAATGACTACCTAAATGGTATTTCAGTCTTTCAGTGTGCTTATTTTGTTAAAATAAGGCTATGACAAAGATGCTGAGTGTTTGAGGACAATAGCCCAGTTTGCTAGCATGTGTATTTCTCTGAGCTATTTACATGCTTCCACAAACCTAATGGTTGTTTGGATGCCATAATGTCCTGCACCTGTACTCAGGAAAAGCAACATTAGTAAATTGCATTTCAGCCTATTTTGTCATTTCCATTCTAAGCCACCAAGAAACTCTAAACTGTGAAGGACAAATTATTTGCTTTGTGGAAGAGAATTACCTCAGTCCTCAAAACAGAATGCATTATACAGAGTCCTACATCACAGGATAAGTTAGCCTTACTGAAAATGTGTGTGTGTGTGTGTGTGTGTGTGTCCAGGTAGATGCAACTTCTGTTTAGATGACTCAGATGTTAGTTAAGGAGACAGGAGCAAGGTATCCATCCAGAAGAATTTACTGATGAGCGAAGCAAGGGATTGGGGTCATGTCCAAAAGGACAAGACTTCTTTACAATGAATAAGCAGGAGACACTTGAGAAATCAAGAACTCGACAACATAGACAAGACTGAAGCTAAGATTCAGCTTGCTGATCCAAAAGGATACTTAAATATGCTCGCCCAGTATCAGGTAGCTCTGGTGGCTTAGTGGTAAGGAACTGTGCTGCCAACGCAAAAGGAACACAGTTCAAATCTACCAGCTGTTCCACGGGAGAAAAATGGGCAAATCCCCATGTGATTTACTGCCTCTGAAAATCCACTGGAGGGTCAACTATGGGTCAGTTCCAACTCTATGATACACAACAAGTTTAGATAGTCAAGATTGATGCCAGTCCAAAAGCTGATAAAGAATCCCTAAGTAATAGCCAATCTATGATTGAAATGAGAATTTTCCATGTGGAGTAAGTAGCTTTGGTGCCTTTATCAGAGAGAATCTGCAAAGGCAAGGATTGACACCATCCTTCTGATTTTTTAAACATCATGATACTGTAGATTATTATCTCTGAATCATTTCCAAAAGTCCAACAGTTTCTGCTCATAAAAGTAACAGATCAGCAGGCTTTTCATTAACTCTCTGGACTCATTGACTCATGCACCTGAGGGCCTTTGCACATGCCTATTTCTTCTCTCTGATACAAGTTTCCATCACATCTTGAAATGATTGTTTCCTTTCTGTCATGTAGTTAACAGCTCAATTTAATGAAGACATTCCTGCTTATACTTCCCAAACTACCCTGTTCTCCCCTAGCTATTATTCATGTTTTGCCAAAGGGCATATCAAAATCTAAAAGACTCATGTTGAATTTTGTAGTTTTGTGGGATTTTTCGTGTGTTGGATTTTTTTTCCCGTTTGCTCATTGACATAACAAATGCATAACCTTTTTGTTTTTCACTGTACCTCAGACTCAACAGTGTTGTAGAGCTGAATTAAAAAATAGCCATTATGCTGTTCTTAAGAAAATGTGTTTGAGGGAGCTCTAGTGGCCTAGTGGCAAGAAGCTGCACTGCAATTCCAGAGGTATGTGGTTCAAATCCACCAGATGCTCTGCTGGAGAAGGAGGGGCAATCTCCCCCTGTACCAGTCAGATTGGACAGTGCACAAACACAAAAAAAATTTTTAAAAAAATTTTTTTTAAAAGAAAATGTGTTAAGTTGATGAAATTTCAATACACAAATATTCTCTTTCTCATTGCTGTGGAATCAGAACCAACTCATAGCTGACCCTCCAGCAGGTTGTCAGTGGCTGTAAGATATTGCCCATCTTTTCTCCAAGGAACAGATTATTGACTCAAACCACCTACCTTTAATTTGGCAAGGTGATTCTTTATCCACTAGGGCACCAGAGCTCTCCTGTAACACGATGCAAGAGACATAAATAGGTTTTAGCCTATGCCAAGGAACAAGCAAAGGCCTGACCATCTTAACAGAATACAATCTGATGAAAAAGGGAAGCCAGAAAAGTTTACTAGACAAAATCTCTCCCCTCAAACCAAAAACTAAGATTAGCTATGACCAAAAAGTTGAATAAACAGGAAAAAGGCATTTTCCTCTCTTCAGTTAAAGTTTATTTACAATAGATTTTTTTTTAACTGACCAGCAATTTAGTTGACAGAGCTGTTTTCTCGTATCTAGGCAAAATAGGGCAATATTCAGATTTGTTGTTCATCAGGTAACTATGAGCCATGCTCAACTTTATGGCACTAACAACAATAGGCCTGGTTTTTAAACATTTTGATAAAAATCCACCTAATTGGATGTGGAGCCGAAACTACACATTTCTAAGCAATGTGAGCCTGAATCATGAGCAATAAGACATGGCTGGGAAATTATAAATATAGATTCCAATTAATTGTTCAGAAATGTAATGTAAATCAGCAATACACTAATGAATTCAAATAGTGAACAGAGCAGACAATTTCTGTTCTTGAGCAATTTTGTCCTTATTCTCTATTCTGCCAGGGGAGGGAGCAAAGATAAGGAAAAAAAAGAGAAAATAAACAGCCACTTCCAATTTATAACTTTATCCTTTAAAAATATATTTCCGTTAAATCCAAACCAAACACACTGCCATCAAGTTGATTCTCACTAGCAGCAACCAACCCTCCGTTATGTTTCAAGTCTATAAATGTTCACAGGAGGACACTGCTCATCTTTATTCCTTGGAGCTGCTGGTGGATTGACTGGCCACCCCCCTTTTCATTAGGAGCCCAATACATGATTCGCTGCACCACCTGGGCTCTTTATATGGAAATTAGTTAGGGCCATTTCTAGCTTCTTCTAATGTCATATGCTCCAAAGAGAAGAGAGAAAATTTGGAAGTCTTAGCTCTGGTGGCTTAATGGAAAGGAGTTGTGCTGCCAACCCAACAATGTACAGTTCAAATCCTTTGTCCCCTTTGCAGGAGCTAGCTCTTCACTTGCTTATTTTTGTTGTATGCTGTCAAGTCAAAAACAACTCATAGTTAACCCTCTAGCAGGTTTTCAGAGGCAGCAAATCACATGGGAGGAGATTGCTCATGTTTTGCTTGTGGAGTAGCTAGTAGATTCAAACCATGTACCTTTGGCTTGGCATCACGACTCTTTACCCACTAGACTGCCAGAGCTATGCTTGCAAATGAGAACTAATTGTTAAAACTTTTAGGTATTTGTAATGCAGTTATTACACTGTTGCTCTCTTGAAATTGGTTATGGTCAAAGTATTTACATCACGGACATTAGCAAATATTACATATCAAGAACTTTTTGAAAGAGCTGGTTTATAGATACTTGTTCTCAATTCAACTGTAAATACTGAAATATTACAAAATCCATGTCTAAGACCATGTCTAAACTATGTCTAAGAGTTTGTGTAAAGTCTTTTAATTTTACAAAATCTTGTCATTAAAAAGATTCTAATATTTCCTCTAAAATTATTTACTTGTTACAAAAAATATTATCTTCTTACAAACTAAATTATGATCATTATCTAAATTACAACCTGAGCCCCTGATTTTTGTTTTTGTTTTTGTTTTTCAGATCCTTATGTGAAGATCCACCTGATGCAGAACGGCAAAAGGCTGAAGAAGAAAAAGACAACAATTAAGAAGAACACACTTAACCCCTACTATAATGAGTCATTCAGCTTTGAAGTACCTTTTGAGCAAATCCAGGTAAGAACAAATGTAATTTTGCCTTTCCATCCACTATCATTCCTTCAGACCATGTAAATGAAGCACATGGCCCTTGTAAACCATCAGTGCTCATACGTTCATGAGAACTGCCATCCATACTCCATGCACAGTTGATGCCAGACTTATATCGAGAGGGAAATAATAAAGTGGGCAGAATACACTGATTCATCAGTCAAACACAGTTTACCTATTCTGTTGAGAAAAGTTAAAGTAAAAAAAAAAGAAGAAGAATCAACACAAGTCACTGAGTAAGTGCATCCACAAAAATTAGAAGGTACTAGAAAATGAGCTCTGACATTTACCCCCATGCCATAATATGTAATTCTCCTTATCACAACTTTCTTGCCAACAAGTAGAGATAATAAAAACTATCAGCATCTTTTGTCCCTGAAGTTTCTGAATGTTTAACTTAGCTCTCTGGGTCTGGGTTGAACTGGATGGGTATTTTTGTAAATGTAGAACATTCATTTCCTAGACAATGATTGGATAAAAGGAGCTATCCTATATGGAGGCCTTGTGGTTAATATGTTCACAGCAGGATGGTCTATGTAGACATAATAATAGCATGTGTCCTATTATTTAAGGATTTCTAAAAATATATTTAAGTTTTTTCACTTCATATTTATGGTGAAACTATCAGAATCAAAACTTCATATCCAATAATTACAGGCTGTTTCTCACTAATTTTTAATGGGTATCACAGAGTCAGACTGCTTCAAGCAATTGCCTCTTATGTTTGTATTTGATTAAATAACACATATTACATGATCTCTATTATTAGTATAAAGGTTTACCTGTGACTTTAATAGGAAATGCAGGACAAACAAGTAAAAGCATAGGACTTAAAGTTCCAGAATTTTAAAAATCAGCAAACATTTTTCAGCTGCAGATTTTTGCTTTTAACTTAGAATATAGTATCTTATGAACGAATCACACCTTGATTCATGTGCACCACTAATATAATAGTTACATTCATTATATATTTTTATGTGGGTTGTTGTTGTTGTTGTTATGTGCCATCGAGTCGTTTGCGACTCAGCGACCCTATGCACAACAGCCCTAAACCCTGCTCTATCCTGTGCCAACCACACTGCCTCTGACACACCCATCCCGATTACCCCAGTCACCGA
>NW_006399771.1:15084003-15107350 GCF_000299155.1 Elephantulus edwardii | reverse complement strand
TCATCTGCATAACGCAGATTGTTAATAGATCTTCCACCAATCCTGATGCCACAATTCTCCTCATAGAGCCCCACCTCTCGGATAATCTGCTCTGCATACATTTTGTGCATAGGGTTTTTATGTGGGTAGATCCATAAAACACACTATACTATCAGTGTGTTTGGAAAAGTACAGAGTCTGCAAAGAGAAGAAGACCATGAAGGAGATGGATTGACACAGTCACTGGGCAATGGGCTGAAACATGGCAGAGATTGTGAGAATGGTGCAGGATAGAGCAAGGTTCTGATCTCTCGTTCATAACGTTACTGTCAGTTGTCGTCAACTCGATGGCACCTAATAGCAAAGTATTCTATTTACCTTTGTAATCTCCTTTAATCCCCACAATAGTCTTATGAGAGGAACCAATATCCCAATTTTAAAGCTAAAACTTTGAAGTTCATAATTTTCTCACATGCAAAGTGTAAAGGATAACCAAGTCCATGTTAAGTGAGATTATGGCTATAAAGAAGTAAAAAAAAAAAAAGAAGAAGAAGGCTAAGTATATAGAAAACACTCTCAGTAAATTGTTCCAGACATTATTACTTTTATAATACTGATATTGTTTGTTTTTCAAGTTAACGTTTATATTGGTGGCCTAGTCCATAGGTCGTTGTGTTGCTTCGTAAAAGGTGGTGTTTCTCTGCTGGTTCAAATACACCAGTGGCTATTTGAGAGAAATGTGGGCAAATTCCTCCTTTGTGGCTTTCAGCCCCTAGAAAGCCACTGCAGGTTCAGCTGTGCATTGCCAGAAACCAAGTGACTCAAAACAATAGCAATCTCTTCTCTCACAGTTCATCAAGGTGTTTGCAAGGCCACACTCCCTTTGAGGATTCTATGGGAGATTTGTTTCATACTTTTCTCCTGGTTCTGCCCTGTCCTTAATATTTTGTGGATACATCACTCCATCCTCTACCTCTGATGTCACGTAACACTCTTCCCTGTTTGTCTGCCTTTGTTTCATATCCAACTGCTGTAAGGACACTAGTCATATTGAATTACGGTTTACTTTAATGGCCTATTATCCACTCAATTATATCTCCAAAGGTCTCATTTCCAAGCAAGGCCACAATCTCAAACCCTCTTGTAGGGGTATACAATTAAACTCATAATAATATTTAATTAAAAAAACAAATGTAGTAATAAGATTAAAGAGCTTTTAAAGTCAGTGTTGCCTAAATAGAATTTTCTGCAAAATAGACATGTTTTATCATCTCTACTGTCCAGTGTGGTAGCCACTTGCTTCAGATAGCTATTGAGTCCTGGCAGTATGTCTACCATGACTAAGAAACTGAATTTTAAGGTCCATTTCATTTTCTTTGTTTTAAATTTAAATAGGCCACAAATTGAAATTACCAGAAATCCCTTGTAATCACACCATCATTGAGTAGGTTTTTCTTCTTTATTGGGAAGGGTGTACGCCAGGGATGCATCCTGTCTCTATACCTTTTCAACATGTATGCAGAGCAGATTATCCGAGAGGTGGGGCTCTATGAGGAGAATTGTGGCATCAGGATTGGTGGAAAATCTTTAACAATCTGCGTTATGCAGATGACACAACCCTGCTTGCTGAAACTGAGGAGGACCTCATGCATTTGCTGCAAAGGGTCAAGGACTGCAGCCTTCAGTATGGACTGAGGCTCAATGTCAAGAAGACAAAGATTCTCACCACTGGACCAATTGGCAGCGTCAGGATGGATGGCGAAGAGATTGAGATTGTTCACAGCTTCAGTTTGCTCGGCTCCACAGTCAACACACTTGGCACCAGCAGTCAGGAAATCAAAAAGCATATTGCGATGGGAAAGTCTGCTGTTAGGGACCTCTCTAAAGTACTCAGGAGCAACAGTGTCTCTCTGGAGGCTAAGGTGCACCTGATACAGGCCATGGGTTTGCAATCGCTTGTTATGCATTAGAGAGTTGGACAATGACTAGGGAGGACAGAAGGAGAGTTGATGCCTTTGAGCTGTGGTGCTGGAGAAGAGTACTGAATGTACCATGGACTGCCAGGAAAACAAACAGATTCATCTTGGAGAGGATTAAACCAAGCTACTCCTTGGAGGCAAGGATTCTGGGGCTCCGTCTGACATACTTTGAACATGTTGCCAGGAGGGACGGGTCCTTGGAGAGGGACATCATGCTTGGGAGGGTGGAGGGACAGCGCAGGAGGGGAAGACCCTCTATGAGATGGATTGATTCGGTGACTGGGGTAATTGGGATGGGTGTGTCAGAGGCAGTGCGGTTGGTGCAGGATAGAGCAGGGTTTAGGGCTGTTGTGCATAGGGTCGCCGTGAGTCGCAAACGACTCAACGGCACATAACAACAGCAACATATAAACTTTCTCACATACACCTTCACATAGAGTCAAATTGTACATGCTATTTACTTTCTTTTTTTCTTTCTCACTAAACTTTGTTTAAATGGGTCTCAAAATTCTGTGAAAAAATTTTAATCGAGTTGTTTCGATTTAAAAAGTACTGATTTTCAAAACTAATAACTTAAAACTACCACACAAAAGAGGGAAAAAATGGTCCACAAAACGTTCCTTTCTGTCTGAAAGTTTTACAATGTACTGTTCTCATTGACCAGTCTTTTACTATTAAACTTAAATGGACAATTGAGATAAATAGTTCTGAGACCATACTTCCACCACTGATTAAGACTGGGGTGGCAAGTATTGTGGGTAATATTCACTTAGTTTTCTGTGTTTTCTGAGCTGGATTGGTGACCTGGCTTTGGTGAACTTCTTGTCCACCACAGCAACAAAATGACCTAAAGGAAGGAAGTAGAGAAGCTCTCCACACACAGGGGCATGCCACAAACCATATCAACAAGGGCAGCATCACCAGGCTTCAAGAATGTGGAGCTAGCTTCCAGCTTCTTACTAGAATGGTGATCAATCTTCTCTCTGAGCTCAGCAAACTTGCAAGCAGTGTGAGCTGTGTGACAGTCCAGCACAGGTTCATAACCAGCACTGATTTAGCCAGGGTGGTTTAAGATGATCACCTGAACAGTGAATCCAGCTGCTTCCACTGGTGGGTCATTTTTGCTGTCACCAACCACATTGCCACATCAAACATCTTTCACAGAGATGTTCTTAATGTTGAAGCCAATATTGTCACCAGGCAGAGCTCATGGTGCATCTCAACAGATTTTACTTCGTGGTAACATTGACGAGGGCAAACGTGACCACCATGCGTGGCTTAAGAACAGCAGCTTCCACTCTGCCCAAAGGGTTGGTACTGATAACACCAGTCCTGTAGAGATCCTGGAGAGGCAGGCACAGGGGCTTGTCAGAGGGGTGAGTTGGTAGCAGGAAAAATGCTTCAAGCATCATGGTTCCACTGGCACTACCATCCTTCCGGGTGACTTTCCATCCCCTGATCCAAAGCATGTCAGCACTTGGCTCCAGCATGTTGTCACCATTTCAAACAGAAGTTGGCACAATGGCTACTGTGTCAAGGTTGTAGCCAATTTTCTTGATGTAGGTGCTGACTTCCTTAACAATTTCCTCCTATCTCTTCTGGCTGTAGATTTGCTTGGTAGAATCCATTTGTTAACACCAAGAATCAGTTGCTTCATACCCAGTGAGTAAGCCAGAAGGACATTCTCACGGGTCAGCCCATTCTTTGAGATGTTGTTGTTTAGTGCTGTCGAGTCATAGATGACTCCTAGTGACCCTGTGAACCAAAGACCTGAACACTTGTATAACTTTTGTTGTTTCTCCAAGTTCATAGGGTTTCCAGAGGCAAGCTATTTTGAAAGTAGAAGCTATACCTGCTTCCAAGCTTGTTTTAATTGGGGAGCTCCACCAAACACTGTCCACCATGGGAATTCCAGAGAACTTAAAACTGTGCTCATACAATACACATACATAGACCCAAAAGCAGCTATATGAAGAGAACAAGGGATGGGAACAACACAGCATGGCTTAAAATTAGGAGATATGTGTGTTAGGGTTTTTTCCTTTCTCTACACCTGTTCAAACTGTATGTTGAGCAAATAAGGTGACAAACTGAACTATATGAAGAAAACTTTGGCATCAGAATTGGAGGAATACTCATCAACAACCTAAGTTATGCAGAAGACAGAGGCTTGCTTAAAGAAAGTGAGGAAGACTTAAATTAGTTACTAAAGAAGACCAGAGACTATAGCCTTCAAATATGAATTACACCTCAACATCAAAATAAACAAAGATCTTCACAGCTGTAGACCAACAGCAGTATCATAATAAACAGATGGATAAAAGACTGAAGCTGTCAATGATTTATGATCCCCCATCAATACCTATGGTAACAGCAGTCAAGAGCTCAAAAGACGTGTTGCACTGGGGAAAATCTGCTACCAAAGAATTTTAAAAGCACTAAGCAGCAAGGGTGTCAACTTAAAGAGTAAGGTACACCTGACCCTACCCAGGCTATTTTCAATTGTTGCTAGGATGGGCTATTCCTTGGAGAAGGACATGATGCTGGGAAGGGTGGAGGGTCGGCAGAGGAGAAGACCCTCAACCAGGTGAACTGACACAGTGACTGCTGCAATGGGCTCTTGTATGTCAAGAAGTGTGAGGATGGTGCAGGATAGAACAGGGTTCAGATCTTTTGTTCACAGGGTTGCTATGAGTCGTACTCGACTCGATGATAGCAAACAACAACATACATGTGAAAGTTGCAAAGTAAATAGGGAAGGCCAAAGTATCATTATCGATGCCTTTAAATTGTGGTGGTGGTGAAGATTATGGAATATATCATAGACTGCCAAAAGAACATATAAAATTCATCTTGGAGCAACACCAGAGTGTTCCTTAGAGGCAAGGATGGTGGAACTTCACCTCACATACTTTGGGCATGTTGTCAGGATGGGCCAGCACTTGGAAAAGACAAAATCCTGGAGTAAGGACACTGTCAAGGAAAGAGAGGAAGATACTCAGTGAGATGGACTGTCACAGTGACTGCATCAGTGGGCTCGCTTGTGGAGATTATGGTGGAGGTTGTGAGGATGTTGCACGATAGCACAAGACTCAGATATATTGTTTATAGGACTGTTAAGAGTAGTAGTAAAAAAGAAAACCTACTGATGGCAAAAAAAACCATTTAGCAATACCATTTCAGATGAGGGTCTCTTATCAAAAGTTTACAGAATCCTATAGGGCCTCCACAAGAAAGAAACTTGATAACACAACTACAAAATGGGCAAGAGACATGGAAAGGCTTTTCACAGAGTAAGATATTTGGATGGCCAACAGACATGTGAAGAAATGGTCAAAATCACTGGCAATGAATAACCATTATCACATTTTACATTCTTTGAAATACCGGCCTCAAATTCACTGACACCAGCAGCAACAATCAGGACAGCACAGTCAGCCTGTTATGTTCCTGTAATCATGGGGATATTTTAATAGTCTCTGTGTCCTGGGGCATCAATGATGATCACATAGTACTTGCTGATCTCAAATTTCCACAGGGAGGTATCAATGGCGATGGCACCCTTGCTTTCAGCTTTCAATTTATCCAAGACTCGGGCTTATTTGAAGGAGCCCTTTCCCATCTCAGCACCTAACCACTCAAATTTCTCAAGGGCTCTTCTGTCAATCTCACCACAGTTGTAGATCAAGGGGCCAGTAGGAGTGGATTTGCCCATATCTACATTTCCAATGAGGATGATTTCAATATGACTCTTCTCCCTTCCCATTTTGGCTCATGTTTTGCAATGATATTCACCAACACCTGTATTCTCTTGACAAACTCATTGCAAAATAGTTCTATTTCCTTTCTGTGGTTATTACATAACTAACTGTTTCCGCGTCCCATCCCCATCACTGTTCACTCACCTGAACTGTTGAACTCACTGCTTTAGACCACTGGAAAACCCCTAAGATAACCAATTTTCTCCAATGATTTACTTTTTATTATGTGTTCAGTGAGCCCTTTTGAGCTTTAGGATCTCATTTCTATGGAAACTAACATCCCTTGGCATCTCATTTTTCTGCAAAACGAGATAACGTTGCTCATTGAGATGAAAAATCCTACTGTGAAGCTTCTCCTTGGAGCAACAATTTTCACTTTTAAAAAAAATGTTCTTTTTGAACTCTAAAGGACAGATAGATGTAAATGTCTTGAAAGTGAAGCACATTAAAAGTAAGACATGTTGGTTTTCAAGGAGAAAATATTTTGTCAGACAAGAATATTGGAGTAATAAAAACCTCAAACTCATTGCTCTGTGTCAGAACTAAGTCATAGCTGACATTCCAGCAGGTTCTCAGAGGCTGAAAATTACACAGGAGGAGACTGGTCCTCTTTCCACCATGGAGCAGCTAGTGGATTTGAACTACCTGTCTTTGAGATAGCAGCACAACTCCTTACCCAGTAGGCTCACACTCAAGCCACCTCAGAGTGTATTGTTGTTGTAGTTGTTGTTGTTGTGTATGTTCAAGTCAGAATTGACCTATAGCTGAGCTTCCAACAGATTTTCAGAGATGGTAAATTGCATGGGAGGATATTGCCCATCTTTCTCCCCAGGCAACTGGTTGATTTGAACAGTGTGCCTTTGGGTTAGCAGTACAACTCCTTATCATGAGGCTTGGAAAAAATGAGCAAGTACTCGTAGAATTCCTTTTCTGTTCCTTAAATCCATTCGCCCACCCCACCCCGTCCTAATCTGAGGTGTGTTTTTGAAGAAAACAATTGAACATTCATATGTTGAAACTGGGATTTAAATTTCTCCCATTCTGAAATTATAGGATGATCTCACCCTCTTTCTTTATCTCTGAAAAATAAATTATGACCAAAGAAAAATATATTGCTTCTAAAAGCACATGAAAGTGTTGCCCCTTCCAAATGTGTTTATAAATAAACTACACTGGCAGCTAGAAAATTTAATCCTAGACTTTCACAAGGTTATTTTTTGAGTGCTGTCAATCAATGCATTCCTAAGTGAATAATCAAAACTCATCCCAAATGCTGAAAAATTTCTTTACCTTGCTGCATAATGTATCCCTAGCCCCTCATTCTCTGCAATGTGATTGCATCCTGATGACATTGCTTAAATGTCCTTTCTAGGCAAGGTGATCCTAGTCTCCATTCTAAATACTGTCCAGAACTATGTAATTCTTTTGATAATGGAACCAATCCAATACTTCAATAGAAAGGACTGGAGTTTGTCTCCATTAGTGTCAGTGTAGTGAATTTTACAATCTAAACTCCACATTTGAAAGTAATCAATCTCTCCCTTTTGAAGGCTGTACATCGATGACATTTCTTAGGACACTGGTGCAATAATGCAGTCCTCAGAGTCTAAAGTCCATTCACTAAAAACCAATAATTCTGGGGCTCTTCATCTGGGCCTGAATTTTATCATGTTTTCTGCTTCTTTTACTCTAGTTACCAAATGTTATATGTTCTGCTTTATTTTAAACTCTTCCTTTGTATTTATTTATTCAATTTCTAGATTGGAGCCATAGCATAGTCTCACTAATTTATTACGCAAGAAGCAATACTCAAATGTTCTTAAAATGGTGTTTCTTTCATACCATAACAATATGGATTTTTCTTTCAAGCACTGTCTCAAAAAGCAAGTTTATTTTCTCAGTTTCCCATTCCTATTGAATCCATTCTAATTCATCTCAAAAAAGTCTCACCATTGAATTGGAACCAGCTCAAAGCCAACCCTCCAGGTAGTTTTAGAAGCTGTACAGAGCACGAAGGGACACTGTCCATCTTTCTGAAACTCATAGTGACCCAAAATTACAGAGTAGAACTTCCTGATAAGATTTCCAAGGCTGTAAATCTTTACGAGGTGGATGCTACCTTAGAGGGACTGGTGAGTTTGAACTTACAAACTTTTGGCTAGCTACTAAGTTAACCTATGGACAACCAGTGTTCCTTACAGTTTAGGATGTTAGAAGTCCAAATTCAGGGTGGCCTAGTAGTAAAAATCTGCAATCCCATAGACAAGCAGTTAGACTCAAGCAGCTCCTCCACAGAGGAAGATGAGCAGTCTCCTTCTGCCTCTGAAAACCTGCTGGCTGCTCAGCTTTGAATTGGTTCTGACTCTACAACACACAACAACATCCTTTAAGGGATGGTTTCCTTTCTTCTGGTTTTATTCTTAGACTCTGGAGGAAAGTCTTTGTCTCTTTTGAGCTTCTACTCCTGGATAATCTCCATATGACTTGGCATCTTTTTTCCGCCTCTGCTTGTCTGAAAACAAATTGAATCATGCTACATCATAGACTAATCCTGTCCCATTAACAGAACACAGACAACCCATTTTAAAATAAGAGTATAGCCACAGTCATAGAAGACTTATAAAACATATTTTGGAAAAACATCATTCAATCCATAAATCTACCCTTTATTCTCCCAGAATCCATTTCTTTTGCCATTTGCAGAACACATTCACTTTATCACATCATCTACAAGTCATGAGTCATCTCCAAGTCCAAATTCTCATCTCATCTTCTTTTTTTTCTATAATTATATTTTATTAATTTTCATTAACATTTACAGAGATTTTGGGCTTCCACTCATTCATTGTTGCACTATTCTCTCTACCCTCCTCCCAGTTTGTTCTTGTCCAAATGCCACAGTGCTTGTCAAAGCCAGTTCTGATTAATCTTCTTTGTCAGTGTGTCCTTTGCCATCATCTCATCTTCTAAATCATCTAAATCAAATATAGCTGGGACCTGAGTTTATTCTGTTCTGGAACAAAATTCCTTTTCATATGTGACCCTGTGAAATCTGATATATACATTATCTGCTTCCAAAATACAATGGTGAGTCAAGTGCAAAATTAATATTTCATCACAAATGAAAGAGATTGGAGACGGAGAATAGAGAGCAGGAACTTTCCATAGCCCAAAACTCAACAGGACAATTTACATTAGATCTCAAGTCTTAAAAATAATCTCCTGTTTTGAGAACATCTGGCAAAGGCCCTACTTTCCAAACTCTGAATTTTGACCATACCCTCTGGAGTAATGATGGAGAGCCCTGGGTCTTGAATTTTAGCCCCAACTTAGAGGTCCACTGGGATAGTAACTCTGGCACCTAGTGATCTGTTAATTTATAGAGAGCCTTTGTGAGGAGCATAATTAAAGAGTATGTCATATGTATATGTATCATATACAGGAAAGCATTATATATACTCAACTCTCAATGAGCATCATGCTGGGTAGAGTGGAGGGACAGTGCAGGAGGGGAAGACCCTCTATGAGGTGGATTAATTCAGTGACTGGGGTAATCAGGATGGGTGTGTCAGAGGCAATGCTATTGGCACAGGTTAGAGCAGGGTTTATGGCTGTTGTACATAGGGTCACTGTGAGTTGCAAATGACTCGATGGCACATAACAACAACAACAACAACAATGCCATCAAATTAGAACTGACCAGAGATATGATGTGGGTAGTTTACAGCAAGGGCTCTGGAGATCCAACCACCCATCACTCATCCTGTACTTGACATAGGCAGGTTACTTCAGTTCCCTGAGCTTCAGCATACTCATCTGTACAATTTCAACATCAATAGGATTGCTTGGTAAGAGTGACTGAGTTAGTTCATTAACATTAAGGACTTAGAATAGTGTCAAGTATATAATTTTTTAAAACTGGAAGGAAGGAAGGAAGACTCTTGAATATGTTCTAATTATATAATGTTACAAGGAGGATGTTGATAGAGGAATAAGATTCTGTTTTTCATATTTCAAGTCATCTTCAATCTTGTCCTCAATAGTTAATTCTCATTTCCAATTCCTTAGATGTCCAGGAAGGTGGCAAATTAATGTGTTTTGGGTGTTCTTTTCCAGAAAGTGCAAGTGGTGGTAACTGTTTTGGACTATGACAAGATTGGCAAGAACGACGCCATCGGCAAAGTCTTTGTAGGCTACAACAGCACCGGCGCGGAGCTGCGGCATTGGTCAGACATGCTGGCCAACCCCAGGCGACCCATCGCCCAGTGGCACACCCTCCAGGTCGAGGAGGAAGTGGATGCCATGCTGGCAGTCAAGAAGTAAAGGGAAGAAGAAGCCTTTCTGCGTTTGCCCACATAGTGCTCTTTAGCCAGTATCTGTAAATACCTCAGTAATCTGGGTCCTTTCGTTTTTCCAGCCATGCATTCCTAACACAATTCAGTGGTACTTCAAATCCTGTTTTGATTTGCACAAATTGAAATGTAGAGAATTCCTAAGCCCTTCATCATATCACTGCCCTCCAACTCTACTCTTCTTTTAAGCAATATGATGTGTAGATAGAGCATGACTGAAATTATTTATTGTATCACACCATTGTATATACCAGTATGCTAAAGATTTATTTCTAGTTTGTGTATTTGTATGTTGTAAGCGTTTCCTAATCTGTGTATAGCTAGATGTTTTTAATAAGATGTTCTATTTTAAACTATGTAAATTGACCGAGATATAGGAAAGCTGATAACATATTATATGGTAAATATCGTATCGTCTGCATTCCAGCAAAAATATCAACTCGTAAGGCACTAGCACAGTTACACTGACATCTTAAAGGACAATTTAAACCTGAGCTTTCAACTGAATCATTTGAGTACCAAGACATGCTGACACCACATACTCAGTGGGTGAATCCAATTTTATACAATTCCTTCACAGGCAAATGAGCATGATCTGAGCAGCATCTGGGCTGACCTCAAGGAAGCAAAGCCACAAACCTGAACAGCACCTGTCTGTACATATCTACAAAGCGAAGCTCATGGCTTCACTCTTACATTTGAGGAAGCGGTTGAACAGGAGTCAATAATTTCATATTATTGCATATTAGAGCAACAACATGATGGTGTTCTCTGTGTGTGTGTGGGGTGTGTGTGTGTGTGTGTGCGCACGAGCGTGCGCATTTGTTTAGGGATAGGGTTGGGGGTGGGAGGGAAGAAGCTGAGGGGAGAAGATAGCATTTCTCAAATATTGCCTGACTATTTAAAAAGAAAACAAAAAAGTTAGCTCTCCGTTATCACCTTTATACAAAATGTACATCCTGTCTGTGATCTCTCTTCCAGAATTCACACCGACAATAAATCTAAAAAAGTTTGCACAATAGACTTTATACCAAACTATTTTAATATACAGAACCAGATTAGAAGGAATGCAGAATATTTTAACACAGCAATGTGTGTTTATTACACAAAATAGCTTTGTGGTCAACAGTATTGTAATCCCATCAAAAGATGAAAGAAGAAGAGGGGGAGAAAAAACCAACAATTAGCCATAGTTCTGAATGCACTTCGATTAAGCCAAAACAGACAGCTAGTGATCTTTTTATATGTCTTTTTACTTCAATAAGTTTTAATTTGTCCTTTAAAAAAAAAAAAGGTGAATCCAAACCAAGAACAAGTTCTAGAAAACTGAAGCAACCTCTTAATGTATACTAGATGCTTGACTTAGGAGGTGTTTTTAAATGTTTTCAATGTTATTCTGTAGTAAATGGCACTATTATGAAGCTACTAGTCATTCCATAAGAGTCTTAAAGGACTGCTCTGTGTAACACTGTGACGCCATGTGTGCTTAGAAACCTAGTTTCCTCAGTGGATAGCACTCAATTTATTCTGTAGTGATCTTGTAACAATACTGCCATTCCCTCTAATGCACTGCCCAAGGTGTGTGTAGCACAAACAGTTCTCATTACAAAGGACCAATTCTGAACTGAAAAGCTATGCATAGGACAAGGAGGCTATATATAATGGGGTGGAACACACAGCATTTCGTCAAGCACTGTGCAATATTCCATAGTTTTCTCCGCAACCACTTTAACAAAGGGCAGCCTACTCTGTATCATACCATATCGAGTCGTTTTCCCCACTACTTGCTTCTTTGAGCTACTTTTATTCCTAGGGCACAGAGAGTGGGGATGCTCTGAAGGGAAAATTTATCTTTGCAGATACCAAAACAAAATGGAGGGAAACTAAGCATTGAGCTCATGTTCAAGCTTTAGGATATCATGCTACATTTGAGGGGGGTGGGAAGCAAACCTCCAAAGAGAATTATGAAAGGGCTGACAGTAGGCTTTGAACATGGGGATTGCCTGTTTCCTGATAAAACATGAATTTCCGTCATTATTCTTTGCTCATCAAAGAAACAGCAAGCCCTTTGGTCTTCCAGCCCACTTGTGACAAACTCTTTACAAAGAGGACATATGCAGAACAAAAGAGGACTAGTATTTCCCTCTTCCGCCAGTGGTCAACACTCTTTCCAAACACACACATACTAGGAAATATAAAAGTCATAATATGAGATTAAATATCAGTCTTAACCAGAAAAACTCAAGCAAGACTCTTTTAAGTTCAAAGGACCAGACTCTACCAAAGGGGACCTTTCCAAATTCCTACACTACCAGACACTAAAAGTAAGTTTTACTGAATTCAGCTTTAAGTTCACACTGATGCACACCCTTCAAAACATGCAGGTTCAAGCTGCCCAGATGCACATCATTTCTTACGTTAAAGCACTCTTGAGGCATTCTCTTGTAACACTGCCAGACATGGGACTGTCACCATCGAATTAGTTGGTACTATGCCACCTTTCATAAGTCAGTGACCGAACCTGCTGCATGCCCGAGATTCATCCTCAGACCAGCCACGTGTACCTTCCTGACAAAGCTGTGTGAAGTATTAGAATCTGATGCTCTAGAAAGATCCTAGTTGCCTTTGTGTATATTTACTGCCTGCTTGAGTGTTTCTATGTGTGGATTTTCTCTGTACCTTGTAGAAACGTTGGGGTGTTTTCTTCTGCCATATGGCTCGTGGCCCGCGAGCCAACTACTTTAGCTGTATTTTACCTTCATTTTTGATGAGGTGATTTAAATTTCGTTTCACTTTGTGTAGTGAATTCCACAGTAGTTTTCTGATTGTTGTTAAAAAAAAATGACTTAACCTATTACACGGATATTCAATAAAAATGTTTTATTTCCTGTTGATGTTGCCGCCTTTCAACTACTTTTTTTCCCCTTACCTGTTGGCTGCTAAGAAGTCAATGGTCTATTGACTTTGGGGGCCTGCTAGAAACAGTGGTCACTAAATAAAAGCTGGTACTACATGCCAACCTCTGAGTCATGTCCGCATGCACAGAAGGCTGGCCAGCAGACAATGCTCAGAGAGGAAATGGCCGTTCACCGCCAACCATTCCTGGACAGTGTCATCCTCAACATGTGTTTCTCTGTTCTTGTTTGCCATCAGATCATCTGGCACACTCTCAGGCTTTCTGCTTTGCCCAAAATGTGTCCTCCAGTGTTCTCACTCAGCGTCTCACTTGGGCAAATAGCTTCTGTCCAGAATGAGACTGAAAACAAGAGTTTTTTTGAACCTGTTTTCAGGGGCAGCATGACACATCACGTTCCCCACCTATTGCAATGGCCAGGAAAAGAACATAAACATCTTTCCTCCTCTGAGATAGCTGTTTATCAGGTGCCTGCTGTGTCCCGCTTCCACTGAACACTGGAGATACGGCAAATGATGTAAATAAGGTACACTTGTCTCCCCCACCCCCACCCCAGGAGTCCACAGTCTGTAAGACATGGAAATGTGCTCTTATGGTACACTGTGTACTTAAAAGCAAATGCCTTAATATAGCTTATTTAATAGAGTTCATGTTCTGCATCCTAGTGAAGTGAGTCAATTCTAAGGTCTTAAAAGCTTACCAGCAGCCATGTAAGATACAGCTATTGGAGCAGAAGAGTCAGAAGGTAAAATCTCAGGGGAGAAACAAGGATTGATGACGAGCATGAGCCACGACCTCACCCACTCTGAGGCCAGGAGAATCTGTGCTGCGCAATTACCGGAACAGACCGATCTGACCGGGGCCATAATAGATGATCTTGGCTAGAATGGAAAGGAAATAAAGAACAAACACAAAATCTTCACAATTGCCTGACTAACTGAACCACTGGGACCAGAAGATTCCTTGAGCCGATTGACTCTGAAACACTATTTAAACCTTGAACCAAAACTATCCCCTAAGAACACCCTTTAACAGAAAAGCAAGGTGACATAAAAATATTACTTAGTATATTGATACTTTACTGAAAACAACAAAATACATATGTGTTTATTCTTAAAAGTCAACATTAATTCATATCAAAGATGAAATGGAACTACTACAAGAACTCTATTAAGGGAGCTCTAGTGGACAAGTGACAAAAATCTCTGCAATCCCAAAGGCACAGGGTTCAAGGCCAGTTCAAGGTCACTAGCAGCTCCACAGGAGAATGGGAAATCTTCTCCCATGCAATTAATTGCCTCTGAAAACCGCCAGAGGTTCAGTTATGAGTCAGTTCCAACCCAATGGTAAACAACAATAACAATAGAACTCTGTTAATAATGTTGATGAAATGTGGAAAATGTAAAGTAGAACAATGACTCACAGGCAACTTGACAGCACATAACAATAGCAAAAGTTATCAATTTGTGTGGAGATTATCAAAGGGGAACATAACTTGTGTATAAACTTTCACCAAAACTCTAATATAATAATGTTTTTTAAATAAAAAAAGATAAAACAAATGCTTGAGTCCCTGAAAACTTTCCTAAGCCCTGTCTTGGTGGACACTATCGCATGCCACCGGGATCCCCTTTCAGCATCTGGCATTTACCCTCCCATTCCTAGAACTGTTACATGCTGACAGCTCGCAATTTTGTATCTTAGCCTTCTACCAAAAGCAGTGAATTCCCTTAAGATATGCATCTGCCCTAGGGGCAACCCACAAGAATATCTCTGTACTGCTTCTCAGCTCTGTGTCATTAGCTGAAAATGCTTTTGTAACCACACTGCAATTCCATCAGAGCCGATGGCCAGTTTTCCTCATTGTTTCTACCACTCTCCATAAAAAGCCTACATGCGCAGCTCCATTTCAGAAACTCTTTTTGGAGATCCCAGCCTACAACATCATTCTTTAGCAGAGGATGTATCAAGAAGCACCACCACCTACCTGTCAGTGTGTTGTACTGTGTTAGCATGTGTCTTCAGCCCCGATTGTTTCAAATACTAGCAGCATATTTGCCTTCAGCTATGGTGGACAGGCTTCAGCAGAGCTTTCAGACTAACACAGACGAGGAAGAAAAGTCAGATAATCTATTTCTGCAAGTTGGCTAGTGAAAACCATACAAATCACAGCAGCTTACTGTCTGCTAAAATGCTGATCAATGAACTCCAACACCTGAAGGCATTCAAAATGTACAGTGACTGCAACCATGAACCAAGCACAGTGATGGTTGTGAAGATAGCACAGGACCTGGCAATGTTTGGTTTTGAAATATATGGGATCACCACAAATCTGAGCTGGCTCCGTGACAACAAAGCCAATATCGAGAAAGTCTGTCAAAAGAAAAAAACATTAGGGCAAAGTCCTAAAGGAACTGATCAAATTATTTGCTACTGAGTCAGAACAGCTGATCCTCCAGCCCATTTTCCAAATTGGTGGTGGTGGCGGTGGTGGTTGTTAGCTGCCTTCAAACTAATATGACCTACAACAATCCTATGAACAACTGATGTGAACAATGTCCTATATTCATGTTATCCTCACAATCTCTGATACACTCAAGCCCATTCCCACAGTCATCATGAAAGCCTGCCTGGCCGAGCATGTTCCTTTCTTTCACTGCCCTTCACCTTCTCAAGCATGATGTCCTTCTCCAAGGAATAACCTCTTCTGGAAGTATGCCCAATGTGCATGAGACAAAGCTTCACCATCTTTGCCTCCAAAGAGCACTCTGGCTGATATATGTTTGTCCTTTGGTAATCTATGAGATGTTCAGCACCCTTCTCCATCACCGCAGTACAAAGGCATCAATTCTTCTGTCATCCCTTGCCATGGTCCAGCTTTCAGATGCATAGCAAGTGACTAAAAAGATCGTGGCCTGGACCATGCACACCTTAGTCCTCAAATGAAATTATTACTCATCAATAATCTGGAGAGGTTCCTGACTACAGACTTTCCCAGTGCAATACATTTTCTGGTCTCCTGGCTGCTGGTCCCAAGTGTATTGATTGTGGATCCAAGTAAATTGAAGGAGTTGGCAGTATTAATCATTTCTCCATCCATCAGGATGTTGCCTACTGGTCTGATGGCGGAGGAGTTTTGTTTTCTTTACATCAGGATGTTTCCTACTGGTCCTATGGTGAGCAGTTTGGTTTTCTTGACATTGAGATGCAAGTTTATTTAAAAGCAGTATATGATTAGGCATTATTTGTATGTCAACAGTCCAGAATAAGAGATGCATTGCAAAGTGAACTGGGAGAGACATTGGGGATGGAGGGAGGAAATTGTGCAACAATGATTTTTTTTTTATTCAACTAAAAACATTTTTTTAATCAACTCAAGGTAGATCAGAGACCTAGAAATCGCAATACCATAAAGTTCATCAGAGACAAATTGGGATCAAGCTTAGATGGCCTAGTCTATGGTATAAAGAGACTGCCAAATACAGCCAGAAATGCTCAGTCTGGGGAGGATAAAATTGATGAATGGGACCCTCTAATGATTAAATTTCTGTGTGCAGCAAAACTTTTTCCAACAGAGTTAAAAGAATACCTACTGACTGGGAAAAAACATTTTGCAATACTCTTTCGGACAAGGGTCTCATACCAAAATTTACAGAATCCTACAGGGCCTCCGCAAGAAAAAGACTGATCACACAATTACAAAATGGGCAAAGACATGGAAAGACTTTTCACAGAGGAAAATACTTGGCTGGCTAACAGACACATGAAGAAATGCTCAAAATCACTGGCCATAAGAGAGATACAAATCAAAATCAGAATGAGATACCATCTCACCCCAGTTGTTGTTGTTATTGATAGGTACCATCGAGTTGAGTATGACTCATAGTGACCCTGTGAACAAAAGCTCTGAACCCAGTCCTGTCCTGCACCATCCTCACACTTCCTGACACACAAGAGCCCATTGCAGCATTTTATCAGCCTACCTGGTTGAGGGTCTTTTCTCTCCTTTGCCAACCCTCCACCCTTCCCAACATCATATCCATCTCCAAGGAATAGCATCTCCTAGCAATATGTCCAAAGAATGTGAGGTGAAGCCTCATCATTCTTGCCTCCAAAGATCACTCTGGCTGCACCCTATCTCTAAGACCTATTTATTCGATATCTTGGCTGTCTATGGAATGTTCAGTGCTCTTCTCCAACATCATAGCTCAAAGACGTCAATTCTTTTTCTGTCATCCTTATTCATTTTCCAGGTGTCTGATGTATAGCTAGTAACTGGAAATACCCTGACCTAAATCACATGCACCTTAGTCCTCAAACTGACATCATTACTCCTAAATAGTTTGGAACGATCCCTAACTGCAGATTTTCCCATTGCAATGTATCTCCTTATTTCCTGATTGCTGGTACCAAGGGTGTTAATTGTCGATACAAGCAAGACAAAGCTGTTGACAGTTTCAATCTCCTCTCCATCCATCATGACACTGCTTATTAAACCAGTGGAAAGAATCTTCATTTTCTTGATATTGAGATGCAATCTACAGTAAAGGCTACATTCCTTGATCTTCTGCAACAAGTGCTTCAAATCCTTCTCACTTTCAACAAGCAAGTTGTGTCATCTGCATAATGCAGATTATTTATGAGTCTCCCTCCAATCCTGATGCCACATTCCTCTTCATGGAGTCCAGCATCTCAGATAATTTGTTCAGCATGTGGACTGAACAGGTATGGAGACAGAATACATCCCTGATGCACTCCCTTCCCAATTCCAAACTATGCAGTGCTCTCCTTCTCTGTTCACACAACAGCCTCCTGATACAGGTATAGGTTCCTCAAGAGCACAATCAAGTGCTCTGGGCTTCCCATTCTTCTCAATTTCAGCCACAAACTGTCATAATCCACACAGTCAAATGCCTTTTCATAGTCAATAAAGCACAAATAGAGATCTGATCTCACTCCAGTAGCAGTGGCAAAGTTTAACAGGACGGCAAGTAATAAATGTTGGAGAGGATGTGGAGAGATATAACACGTATACATTGTTGGTGGGATTTTAAAATGGTACTACCACTCTGGAAGACTGTTTGGCATTTCCTAAAAAAGCTGAACATAGAAATGCCATATGGCCCAGCTATTCTGGTGCTGCTTGGAATATACCCTGAAAAAATGAGAACTGAGGCATAAACTGAGACTTGTACACCAGTGTTCGAAACAGCATTATTCACCATTGCAATAACATGGAAACAAGTCCAGATGTCCAACCACAATCCAATGGATTGAGAAATCATGGTACATTCACATAATGGAATACTACACAGTACACAGAAGCAATGATTTTGTAAATCACTACCTAACTTGGGAGGGACTGGAGAACATTACTGCACTAACTCAGTCCCATAAGGATAAATATGGTATAAGACCATTATTGTAGAACAAGTATGAGGATCCAAGTGGAGGCGAAGTAGAAGCAGAGGGGTGAGGACAGGCAGGGAGGGGGGGTGGTAAATCACAGGGTCACATAATTTTAAGGGTAGAAGACGATGTGGGTGAAGCAAATGAGAACGATCTGGTGTGAAAAACAACTGACATCATTGCTCATCAGTACTTTGGAGAAGTCCCTGAACAGTAGACTTTCCCAGTGATATACATCTCCAGATCTCCTGACTGCTGGTACCAAAGGTATTGATTGTGGATACAAGAAAGATTAAATCATTGATAATTTCTATCTTTTCTCCATGTATTATGATGTTAATAGATCTCACCACTATCCCAGAGGTTGGAATTTTTTTTCTTGATATTGAGATGTAATCCATATCAAAGCCTGCAGTGTTTGATCTTCTGCAGCAAGCGCCTCAGTTTCAGCAAGCAAGTTGAGTCATCTGCATAATGTAGGTTGATGATAAGGCTTTCTCCAATCCTGATACCACACTCTTTTCATAAAGTCAAGCTTCTTGAATGATTTTCTCCGCATACAGATTGAGTAGGTAAGGAGAAAAAATACAGAACTGATGCACACCATTCTTGATCTTAAACCCTTCAGTGTTCCCTTGCACTGTTCGGACTATTATCTCTTGGTCTAAGTATAGTTTTCACATAAGCATGATTAAATATCCGGGACTTTCCATTTTTCTCAATGTTAGTCATAGTTTGCTATGATCCACCAGTTAAAAGCCTTCAAATAGTCAATAAATCAAAAATATATACTGTTCTGTATTCTCTGCTTTTAGCCAGAATCCATCTGACATTAGCAATGATATCCTTGATACCAAGGCCTCTTCTAAACCCAGCTTGAACTTCAGCAGTTCTCTGTCATTGTACTGTTCTAGCCATTTTTTTATGATCTTCAGCAATATTTTGCTTACACGTGATATTAATGATATAGTTGTATAATTTCCGCATTCTTTTGGATCACCTTTCTTGGGAATGGGAACAAATATGAATTTCTTCCAGTCAGCCGGTCATGTAGTTGTCTTCCAAATTTACTACCACAGGTTAGGGCTGTATCTGCTAGTTAGAACACGTCAATTGGATCCCATCAAACCTTGTGGCCTTATTTTTCTGTCCATATCTTCAATTTACCTTGAAATTCTTCCCTCATCACCACTGGCTCTTGATCATATGGTACTTCCTGAAATATTTCAGTGTCAACCAATTTTTTTAATTTTTTTTTAAATGACTATGTGTTTCTTCTGTCTTCTTTTGATTCTTCCTGGATCATTTCTTTTTCTATAGTGTATCTCAGTCCTTCAACTCGAGGCTTAGATTTGTTTTTCAGGTTTTTTCAACTTGAAAAATGCCAGCGAGTTCTTCCTTTTTTTAATTCTCCAACCCCAATCTCTTTGCACATTCTGTCTTAATACTTTTCTTTGTCTTCTACAGCTTTCCTTTGAAATCTTCAGCTCCTTTACTTTGGTATATCTTCCTTTTGTTTAAACTTCTCGATGCTCTGGTGCAATTTCTAGAGTCTCTTCTTATTTCCATTTTGGTCTTTCCTTTCTCCTCTGTATTTGTAGTGACCTTTTCTTTTTCCCTGGATGATATATTCTGTCATCCCCCAACTCATGAGTTTTTCAATATTAATGTTTAATGTCTTAAACCTATTCTTGTTACGATTTTTAAATTCAGGTAGGCTAGATCTAAGATTGTACTTTGGTTCTTGAGGACTTATTTTCATTTTCTTAATTTTCAGATTGAACTAGCATGTGATTAATTGACAGTCTGTTCCACAGTCAGCATCTGATATGGTTTTGACTGTTGATATTCTTTCCATAGAAGGTAGTCAATCTGATTGATTACTTTTCAGTCTATCATATGAAGTCCATGTGTACAGTTGCCATTGATGTTTCTTTTAAAAGGTATTGGTTATTAATAAAACACTGAATGTGCAAAAATCAGTCATTTCATTTCCAATCTCATTTCTATCCCTATGTCCATATTTTCCAGCTACCTTTCCTACTGCTTTGTTCCCAACTTTTGCATTTCAGTCACCAGTTATTATTATTAATGCATCTTGACTACATACCTGGTCCATTTCAGACTTCAAAAGGTGATTGTTGTTATTGTTGTGTGCTGCTGAATAGGAACCAACTCCTAGCTGACCCTCCAGTGTGTTTTCAGACCAGTTAATCGCACCAGAGGAGAGTGTCCTTTTCCTCAATTCCTCCATTTCCTCATCTTTGGCTCTAGTTGTTGGTGTGTATACTTGAATAATAGTTGGATTAACAGGTCTTCCTTGTGTGCATATGGATAGTATCCTGTCACTCACAGCATTGTACTTCAGGATAGATCTTGAAAGGCTCTTTTTTGGTTATTAAAAATTCTATCATGGATAAACAGTATTTGACAGCTGGATACCTCACACTTCACTAGTTGTATTAATTGCTGCCAAATAAGAATCGAGACTGAGTTCAAACTGTTAAACAGGAAAGTGAAAGACCATCTAAGCATCATGCACCAACTACTTAGGAAGTAGATGGCAAAAAATTCATCTAAGTAAAAGTTGAAGAAAAAAAAGAAATTTAAGGACTCCTGAAATTTGGTTTTAAAAAACCTACATTTATAAGTAATTACAAGTCATTTACAAGTAACTAGTTTTCAATGGGAAGTTTGTTCCTTTTATATAATTCTTGAAATCACTCCCCAACCAATTTAGAAAATACTAATGAACAATTTGCAAAAAAGAAAAAAATATCATCAAACAATATGCTTTCCTAAATAGTTTGTAGGCTTTAGATACATACACTTAAAAGATGTAGTAGGAAAACAAAATGATTCTGGAGTGATTTCAAAAACTGTATTTAATAGAGGAAACTGTCCATAAAAGGAAAATTTTATGCATAGAGATATGGTGGATCTCAAGGATTAATACATACAACATTTAAGACTAGGAAAACAAAACGGAAAGGATAGTGTTAATGGCATGGAGGCCTTTAGACAAGCTATTAACAGAACTCTGTGAGAGTTGCCTTGAGATTCCATGGTGCTGGGACCACTCAAGTGTATCAGATACTGGTTCTGGGAACAAGAAAGAGGGTTCACAGTAAAACTGTTGGAACTACAAGAATAAAAAGATTCTAGAACTTCCAGAATACCCTGATCCAGTAACTCACTGCCATCTAGTCAGAATCAACTTATAACTGATCTTTCAGTGGGTTTCCAAGGCTACAAACTTCAAGAGAGGAAACTGCCTAACTTTCTCCAGGCAAAGCAGGCTTAGATGGATCCAACCTGCCAGAAAAGGTGGTGCATTTAGCTTAGCAGTGCAGTTCTCTAGAGACTAAGCCACCAGAGCACCTTTTGATCTGATAGTTGCTCACTATAACTTGAAGGAAGTCAACAGAAGCTGGTCATAAAAAGAAGATCCCTTCTCCTTTCCACCAACGCTTCCATTAGCTGAACTTAATGTCACTAACAGTCTAGAAAATAGAGTTGCAGGTCCTGAGATCCCACCCCCCAAATACACAGCAGAGCGCAAAAAGGTGAGCCCTAGGGCTGAGAACAAGTACACAAGTGACTAACACAGTAAGAAGCCTTTGACCAGCTGCTTGTGTGCTTTAAGTGTATTCATATTTTCCTTGGGGGATTCAGATGCTCCTATCTGAGCCACAGGGGTCATCCAACACCTGATAAAATGAATATAAATCATGCTCTTATTTATGCAGAGAATTTACTGTTACAGATTTCTAAATTCCAACTGTGATTACAGTTACCCCCCTCCCTGCAGCACAGCTTTATTACATATTCACAGCAGTCTTTGAAGTTTAGCGTTGGATTTAAGCTGCACACAAATCTCTACCACCAACACAGTCAGATGGGGACTTTGGAATAAGAAGTTAAGAAATGCAAGCAAATAAAAGTGAGGAATAGTCTGGTACTAAATGTACAAGAAATTTTCCAAAGCATACCGGATAATAATTATGCAAGAGGAAGCATCAAGAAAGAACAGTAATAAAACACATCAGGCAACCCTGCTGATCTGTGTGATAAGTCCTGCATCTGTCTGTAAATTACCTACATTTTAAAATCTGCATTTCAGTCACATTTGTTTCTATACCCTCCCCTACTAATGTACACCCCTAAGGTTCTCTCATTCATTCTGCTTGACAACAGCCTTACGACCAACAAAATCTTTTCTCTCAGATAAAATGTACTTGTTCCCATCAGGGCAAATACAATTTAGAAGGCATTCTCCATGAACTAAGTTGGGACTTAAATTCCTTCTCAATCATCCAATTTAGTCATCTTCTCTTCTTCTCTGCATTAAAAGTGCAGAGCAAAGACCTGACACCCTTTATGGGCAAGAGTATTTCAACTGTGAGTAGAAGGAACACAATAAAAGCTGCATGTGTGTGTATGTGGATAGATAGTATTTGGGGTGAGAGAAAGAAAACCTACTGGTTTACTTAACCAGAAATTGAGGAAGGGATGATTACCTTCAGGAACAGCTGTATCAAGCTGCTAACAATGTCATAGTTGCATCCTTTTCCCATTCCCATTCTCTCTCAATCTCTCTCTTCTTCCTCCTCCTCCCTCTCCTTCTCCTTCCCTCTCTCTTCCCTTTTATCTGTCTCTCTCTCATTTCCCCTCTCTCCCTTGTCTCACTTTCTTCTCCCTCTCTCTCCATTACTCCACCTCTCTGCACCCTTTCTCTTTCTCCATCTTTTTCACTTCTTATTCTCTCTCCCTCCTCTCCCACCCCCCAGCCTAAGCTTCAAACACTATCATTCTTAGTACTGATTTCATTGCCAAACTTCAACGTTTCCATGCGACTATACAGATGGCCCTGTTGATGCTATCAGTCCTATCAAGTAACTCAATTTGACTCATGGTAACTCTGTTGTTGTTGTTGTTGTTGTTGTTGTTGTT
>NW_006399771.1:15078647-15079741 GCF_000299155.1 Elephantulus edwardii | reverse complement strand
ACATAGTGCTTTGAAGAGTGGAGGGTCAGCAAAGGAAAGGAAGATCCTCAACCTGGTGGGTTGGCATGGTGACTGCTGCAGTGGGCTCTTGTGTGTCAGGAAGTGTGAGGATGGCACAGGATAGAACAGGGTTCAGATATTTTGTTCAAAGGGTTGCTATGAGTCGTACTCAACTCCATGGCACCAGACAACAACAACGACAACTGTACACCTGAAATATACCTAGTCGAGACTGAATGTTCAAGGAGTTAACATAAACACTGGATTTCAGAGATTAAGTATGAAAGAGAATCTAAAACCACTCATTAATCTCATTAACAGTTGTTTCTAACTCCAGAAACTATAGAAAAATTCAATAGGACGGCAAACAACAAATACTGGTGAGGATGTAGAGAGATCAGAACTCCCACACCCTGCTGATGGAAATGTAAAATGGTACAGCCACTCTAACTATGGAGGGCAGTCTGGAAAAAGGGGAGCCACAAATTCGGGAAAAAATATTTGGAAATGACATGTCAGACAGGGACTGATATCTAGAATTTCTAAACTATTTGAGCTCCACAGTGAGATAAAGGTAAATAACCCAATTTAAAAAATGGGCACAGCATATAAACAGACACTTGACCAAAGAAGACATTCAGATGGCAAACAAACACATGAAGAAATGTTCAAAATCCCTAGCTCTAAGAGACATGCAAATAAAAAAACTTTTGAACTATCCTCTTACCCAGTAAGAACAAAATTTAGCAGAACAGCAAACATCAAATGCTGGCGAGGTTGTGGGGAAACTGGAACCCTTATTCACTGTTGGTGGACATGTAAAATGGTTCAACCACTGTGGAAGGTGGTGTGGCACTTTCTCAAAAAGTTGCAAATAGAGATACCATTTGATTCAGCAATTCCACTACTGGGAATACAACCCAAAGAGACCATAGCTGCCACCCAAGCAGATATATGCACACCCGTGTTTATCGTGGGTGTGCATATCACAATAGCAAGGAGTTAGAAACAACCTAAGTGCCCATCAACAAATGAATGGATAAAGAAGCTGTGGTATATTCACACAATGGAATACTATGCTGCATTGAAAAACA
>NW_006399771.1:15073103-15077740 GCF_000299155.1 Elephantulus edwardii | reverse complement strand
ATTGTCCAATTCTCTGATGCATAACAAGTGATTGCAAAGACCATAGCCTGTATCAGACACACCTTAGTCTCCAGAGAGACACCATTGCTCTTCAGTATCCTGGAGAGGTCTCTAATAGCAGACTTTCCCATTGCAATACGTTTTTTTATTTCCTGGCTACTGACTGGTACCAAGAGTGTTGAGCATGGAGCCAAGCCAAATAAAGCTATTAACAATCTCAATCTTTTCACCATCCATCCTGATGCTGCCAGTTGGTCCAGTGGTGAGAATCTTTGTCTTCTTGACATTGGGCTTTAATCCATACTGAAGGCTGCAGTCCTTGACCCTCTGCACCAACCATTTCAGGTCCTCCTAAGTTTCAGCAAGCAGGGTTGTGTCATCTGCATAACACAGACTGTTAATAGACCTTCCACCAATCCTGATGCCACACTTCTCCTCATAGAGCCCAGCCTCTCAGAAAATCTGTTCTGCATACAGGTTGAAAAGGTATGGATACAGAACATATGCCTTTCCCAATTTTGAACCATGCAGTGTTTCCTTGCTCTGTCTTGATGATTGCCTCTTGATCCAAGTATAGATTTCGCATTAGAATGATCAAGTGTTCTGGGACTCTAGAGCTCCCAAATTTTGTTCTTCCAGCTTAGTGTGCTCTCAGTGAGAGTTTCTTTCACAATTACTTGATCAGAAATTGCAAATATGATATACCCAAAAGTTGAAAGCAAGTACTTAATATGGATTATTGTACATTCAGCATTAGCATTATTCCTAACAGGAAAAAACCATCCAAGTGTCTCTCAGTAGAAGAATAGAGAAACAAAATGTAATATATACAACTGGGCGGGGAAGAATATTATTTGATCATATAGAGAAATGACATTCTAATGCCTGTAATGACAAAGATGAACCTTGAAAACATTAAGCTAAGTGAAATAAGTCAAACACAAAAATAAAATATCAGGAACTGTGAGGATGGCTCAGGAGACGGCGATATTCAAATCTGTGGTTCATAGGATTGCTGTGAATCGTAGTGGACTCTAACAACAACAACAACCAGGCTCTTTTTTCTCCCCAGTATCGCTATTTCTTTTCAGACTTAAATTCCAAAATTGGGATTTTAAAAAAGGGGGGAAAATACTGTGGAAAATGTCACAATATTGAACACTAGCAATTTGGTGGTATCTACCACAATACCATGTCATTGGTGTTCTGGTTTTCCACAGGCTCTCCCAGTGTCATAACTGTGACCGTGATGTTTGCCAACAACATGTGCCTCGATAATGATTATTGCAGAGCTGGAATAGAAATCTTTCAACCCTAAGGTCAAGTGTATTTTCCTTTACCATCAATGTAGTATGGACTAAAAGACCATGAACATGAGAAAAACATGAGAAGAGAAGGTGGAAGAAGAGCCTAGTATCCTGTGCTTTAGTTTCATGACTGTTTTAAAAATGTACCAAAGAATGTGTCACTGATACAACATAAATATGTTTCTGTCTCACAGTTCTAGGGGCTAGTAGTCTGAAGACTCTTCCTCATCTCTACATTCTCTCCCTATTGGTCACAAGCATTCCTGGCATCTTTACACGGCCATCGTTCCTCAGTCTCTCTTCTTCAATAAGGAGTCACTCAGGTCAAAGTAGGTACTACCCTGCTCCACTATGACATTGTATGAACCTATACTATCTTAAAAAACCCACTTTGCAAACAAGATCACATTGATAAGCTGTAGGGTTTAGACTTCCAACATATCTCCTATAGTGACACAATTAATTCAATCTAGGAAACAAAAGAGTACTTGATAGGACTCTTGTTCCTCCTTCATTTTTATATCAAATTCTGTAGACTACCACCACTGAAAAGTTCCTTGGGTCCTTTTCTCTAATCTCCATCACTTTCCTTATTAAGGTTCACATCATTTCTCCTGGCTTCACACTAGCTGAGAATAATCCAGCCTCATCCAGAGCTAGCTATAGAGTGGACATAACTCCAGCTTAGGAGTCATGGCCTTGGGTCTAATATATTTCATTCTGACAGTATAGGTTTGAACATAGAGCTTAATTCTGAGATTTAAAAGAGAATGGACATAAACATATAGTATAAAACAAGGATTCAATAATTTGTCTTTCTAAATCAAGCCCACTGATTGGCAGATTTTTCTTTCTAAAGAGGTAGGTATGGAGTCTATCTTTCAATATGACCTTCCTAGCCATAGTTTGACTTTGCCATGTAGATAGGAAAGAATATGTGAAAGGTGTGTATTAGCATATCCACAAAGGTATTGGCTACCTACCAATCTACAAAGGGGTTGGCTAGTCTCACCAATCCACAAGAAGGTTGTCTAGTCTCACCATTAAAATAATTCAGCAGCAGGAGAATGAGATCTTCAAAGACACACACACACACACAACAAACAAACAAACAAAAACCCAAGAATCAAGATAACTTAGGAGGCCCTTGGAGACCAGATGTTTGTACTCCACTTACTCTCACTATAACAGCAGCTATGGCCAAACTAGAGACCTGACATGAAATGGGACCTAAGGACTACTATATCATAGAAACTGGAGCTAAAACTCTCCGCCCAAGTTTGTTGGACAAGTAGGTGGAGGAGAGAGGAGTGAATATTGGCAAGACTGAAAACTTTGTAAAACTGACTTTGAGCCATGAGGCTCAAGGCTGAGGTCCCTGTGACCACATTTTTGGAGCTGTCCTGACTGTATTCTACTTCTAACCTTGTTTATAACCTTCTTATGTCTCTAACATGGTTCTGGTTTGTTTGTGAGCTATTGCATCAGGTTTTGAATCCAGGAAAGCAGTAAGGTTGGTGTTAAGGTAAATAGAAGGAGGTATGGGAGTGTGGGGGGAGGGGCATGTCTGACCTCATGGGAATTGGTTTTGTGTTATTTTTGCTTCTGATGGACGGGAAGAGTTCTCCTCTGTGAAGTTGGTAAAGGTCAGACATGACTGTCCTCACATGGCCCTTGAACTTTTTACAGCAGTTAATAAATATTTTAGGATAGTGTGCAGCTTAGGATCTAAGCTATATTTTCACATCACCCTTCTTTAGTTTCTTTCATTTTTCCTTCTTTCTTTTCTTCCTTTATTCCACTTCACAATGTAGAAACTATTTACGGTTGAAGCTACAATGTATGGGGATGGAAGGTGGGAGATGGTGGTAGCAGAAGAGTGAGAATGGTCAGGGGGAAAATCAGAAGGTCACACAATTTAGCAGGTGGAGAGGTGAGTAAAGGAAATGAGGAAGATCCAGTGGAAATCTGGAAAGATAGGGTAATGGTGGGCATAGTTCAATGGTGATTCATTGTATAAAACATAATTAATAGAAATGATTGTATGAAACAAAAAGTGAATTAAGGATAGTGTGAAACACAATGTATATGAACTTTTTATGCAAACCAATTTAAAATATTTTTTTTTAAAAAATCACACACCACTATTTACATCTCCCTGGTCATACAAAAACAAGCAATTGTAGCTTGCAATTAGATTCATGGCACATCACTGCTTCTTTTTTATTATTATTAATTTTAATGAAAGTTTATAGAGACTTAAGGTTTCCAGTCATTCATTGTTGCACTTTTCTCCCTGCCCACTCCCCCACCCCACAATTCAACTATTCTCCTTGAAAAGTAAAAGAAAAACTCTTTCATTGTTATGCAATCCCTCCCCTCCAAGACCACTTCACTATGCAACCTTCACTCTGGACTTCTGTGATGACAAGAATACCCATTCATATGTCCATTTTAAACAGTTCTCTTCCTCCTCTGTTTCAAAGCAATATCCATCATTCCTCCGCTCCTTTTCTGCCTTCCCTCAACCCGATGTCAGTTACGTTTTACAACAGTGGCCCTATGCAATATTTGTCCTTTTATGACTGAGTTATTTCACTCAGCATAATGTCCTCCAGGATCATGCATTTTGCATAATATTTCATGAGTTCCTCGTTTTTCAACGCATAGTATTCCATTGTGTGAATATACCAGAGCTTCTCTATCGATTCGTTTGTTGAAGGACATCACTGCTTCTTAAAACCCTTCCTATTTCCTATATAATAATGCTCACATTCTCAACATCACAGTTGAAAACGGCTCTGGGTATGTACAATGTTCTCTCTCCATCAAGTCTTCCCCTGTGTTTAAGATAATCTAACTACTCTCCAAGGCTTCACCAGTGCTGTTCCTTATAGCTAAAATTTCCCGGGAATAAATAGCCTACAGGTTGGTGATTGGGCAGAGAGCTCAAGATGGACCATTTACTTCCAAGGCATGTTGTCACTTTCTTTGCAAAACAAAACAAAACAATTTGCTGTGAATCAACAACAATGCATAGTGATACAAATTCTAAACTAAGCTGAATTCTAAATTACTTCCCTGTGTCCTTCCACACCGTAAATGGGTCATTCTGTTCCTAAATACCTTTGACTCTGGCAAACAATAATGCTCTTTAGAGTTATAATACCTGAAAGACTTAGTTCTTTGAATGGGCATGCTAAAGAGCTTCATGTTTCAATTCAAGGAGAGAACAAAGTTCCAAATACTTGAACAATTATTCTTCTGCAAACGTGAGATTGTCAGACAATTTCTAAATTATACAAAGGAATTGGAAGCTAGGTCTCTGAC
>NW_006399771.1:15059871-15069352 GCF_000299155.1 Elephantulus edwardii | reverse complement strand
AAGAAGAGTGAATTGGGGGAAAGGCGGTGGGTAGGGAGAAAAGTGCAACAATGAATGATTGGAAACCCTAAGTTTCTGTAAACTTTCATTAAAACTAATTTAAAAATTCTTTAAAAAAAATAAGAGCTGTGACACAAACAAATCTATGCACACTTATGTTTATTCACAATATCGAAGATATAGAAATAGCCCAAGTGCCCACCAGCAATTGAATGAATGGAGAAACTATAGTGCATTCCCATAATGAAATACTATGCAGCATTAAAAAAAAAAAAGAACTTTAAATACAGTATACAACGTGGATGAATCTGGAAGATCTTATGAATTAAATATCTCAGTTACAAAGGGACAAATACTGCAATAAGGCCACTATTGTAATAAGAGGATCGAGACAGGGTAGGGGGAAAGTGAGGAAATTATGGCTAGATAATGACACTTCACTGGAATGGATGAAAGGAAAGACAATCTGAAAGGAATGGACAATAAGAAACTATGTGTATGACAATTAATAGCCAGGAACAGGGCCACCATTACAAAGGAAATCAGCAAAGGAAGAGGAAGGATAGTGTGCACACATGAATGAAACTGGTCTTTTTTTAAATCTTCACTAAAAGAAAAAATAATCGTCTGTAACTTAACAATTAACTTATTATTTTTGAAATGTCATAACACATACCACAATTTTAGTAGCCTAAAACAACATGCTCATCTTACAGTTCCACAGTTCACAAGTCTCACACAGGTTTCACTGGATGAAAATCTATGTATCAGCAGGACTCCACTCCTTCTAAAGGTTCTAGGAGACATCCATTTCCTTACCCTTTCCATCTTCTCAAAGCTGTTTGTATTCCTTGGCTCCTGACCTCCTTTTTTCAGAGACAGCTATGCCTTCATCTCTCTGGACTTTCTTTGATCTTCATATCTTTCTTTGGTTTTTCAGTTCTGCAGTCTCTTTTGGATTACAGCTGAGGAAAGAATCTTCATATTTAAAACCTCCTCTAATTAAACTGGGCTCACCTGGCTAATCCAGTCTGTTTTCCCCACCAGCAAGCTTATTAGCATTAATTACCTCCACAAAATCTCTATTCTATAAAGAGCACACTGACAGTTTCAGGGGGTTAAGGCATGGCAATCTTGTGGCCATTAATTCAGCCTAGCATATTGGACTAAATAAATATAACATTGTACTTCACTGCATAGGTTTCTTTTTCTTTCTTTTTTTTAACTTTTTGTAACATGACTACTGAAAAAAATTTTAAGAACATATAAACTCACTGCCGTTGAGTCAGAACTCATGTTTCAGTTTAGTGCACACTACATGCTCAGAGTTCTTTAAAATATTCCAAACTCAAATTCATTGCCATCAAGTCAGCACTTGATGACTGTCAGACTCAAGTCAGACTTACAGAACTGAGTGGGGGAAGGTTTTTTCCTCTATTTTATTTTTATTTTATATTGGTCTGAATACAAAATTCTTATGCATTATATACATGACATTTTACAAATTCCACATTCACATTATGTTTCAAACAATCGCTCATGTACATGTGTTTTATAAATTCAACCACAATTGATCTATGATTACTATTACCCTGTATTTTCAGGTCCCCACTGAGTCTTTCCTAATCCTTCACCCTACTCCCACCTTCCACTCACCAAACTCTGTTATTCTTGTGACTTCCTCCTCTCCTTATCTTCTCTTCCCTTACACCCCACCCCTTTCCTTTTGGGACTTATATCCACATTTTACTAGTTATCCTGCCATTTTTACAGTAATGGTCATACGCAGTGTTTGTCCTTATGAGACTGAATTATCTCCCTCAGCATAATGGTCTCTAATCTCTCCCATGTTATATAGTATTTTACAAAAATTATAGCTTCCTTAGTGCTGCATAGTATACCATTGTATTTTCTGATGGACATTTGGAGTGTTTCTATTTTCTTGCTGTTCTGAATAAAGCTGCTGTGAACATAGGTGTACACCCTCCAATGAGTTTTTGGAGGGAGTAAATCACATGGGAGAAAACTGCCCAACTTTCTCTTTTGGAGCCACTGGTGGATTCAATTAGCAAGAGAGTTAGTAACTGTAGGAAGTTAGCAGCACAGCTTCTTACATACTTCTCTACCAGAGTTCCCTGAAATCTATCTAGCTTCTTATTATTCTCAAAAATAAGTCCTGGTAGTATAAGGTTTAAGCATTCTTATGTTAACAGAAAGATTGGAAGTTTAAACCTATTAGCCACTCGCCACTCCACAGGAGAAAATGTAGCAGACTACTTTTGTAAAAATTAAAGCTAAGCATTGTTATATTTTGATGGAACAATCTTCTAAGTTACACAGCACTCTTCTGTCAATTTGCCATACTGTGGTAATCTGGGTTTGCTGTGATGCTGAGCCTTGTGCAATAGGGGTGTCAAATGCCATAACGGTTGCCCATGGCAGATCTCCCTGTTTAATACAGGTTTGGAAGCAGGAGTGGTATACACTTCCTAAACAACATGCCTTCGAATTCTGTGAACTTGGAGAAATGACAATAGTTCTAGAAAGACTTCAAGTCTTTTGTTCATAACGTCTCTATGAGTTGTGATTAACTCAACAGCAATCAACAAGAAGAAAAAGAAAATCACATACAACAGTTCTACTCTGTTCCATGTCGTTTCTGTTGTTACATACTACCAAGTAGGAAATGACTTATAGCTGGCCTTCTAGTGGGTTTTCAGAGGCAGTTATTCATTCAGGAGGAGATCATCCATCTTTCCCCTTAAGAGCCACTGGTGAATTTCAACTGTGTGCCTTTGAGATTGCAGCACAACTGCTTACCACTGGACCACCAGAGCTTCCTTCTGTCACATAGAACCATTATAAACTAGAATCCACCAAATGACACCCAACAAAAATTATTTTTAATAATTCCACTCCTCCAATATCTATCCTCATTCCTTTAGTGTCCATAGGGTTGTCAAAAGCTTGTTATTTAAGAAATAGATGGCCCATCCTCCTTCCTACTCTTTCTTAATCAGAGAGCTCCAGCATGTGTAACCTTTATGGCATTTGACACAACACTGGCACAGCTTTCAGTATCACAGCAACCCCAAGTTATCTCAGTACAGCAAACTGACAATGTTCTCCCCAAACACAACACAAAGCCCAAGGGGTGCAGGCCAGATGGATCAAACTGACTTTTAAATACAAAGTTCTAACCAACAGGTCCTGATTGCTTAAACAAGAGACTTTCACCACACATCTGATTTTTAACTAAATCAAAATGGCCAGTCACCTTACAATTGATTGTTAACAAAATAAAAAACACCCAAACAGTTTACACCCGACTTTCAAATAAATCAAAACAACCTACCTTCCAGCATCCAGATGCTCCAAATTGGAGACTTTTAGGCACTGAACATCTGAAGGATGGCCAAAAGAACAAACAAATATGTCTTGGAGAAGGTGCACCCAGAATGCTCTTTGGAGGCAGGAATGATGATACTTCACATACTTTGTGCATGTTGCTAGGGGATAGTCCTTAGAGAAGTACATGATGCAGGGAAGGGTGGAGGGTGGGAAAAGAAGAGGAAGACCCTCAACCAGGTAGATTGACACGGTAACTGCCACAATGGGCTCTTGTAAGTCAGGAAGTATGAGGATGGCACAGGATAGAATAGGGTTCAGATATTTTGTTCATAGGATCACTATGAGTCATCCTCAATGGAACCTAACAACAATAACATCTCCTCCAAAGCAACTGCCATGGATTAAATAGTATTCCTCCCCTCAAATATGGGACAATTTGGCTGGACCATCAATCTCAATGGTTTGGCAGTTGTGCAATGATATAGCCATCATCTCTCATGCTGTGATATGATGTGATCAATTCAGACCTTGCTTATTTTACTCTAATTGTAATGAGATTAATTTGGGATGCAACACTCTTACTCAAGTTATAAACTTGATCCAACATAAAGGGCATTTCCTTGCACCATCTTTATCTAAAAATGATAAGAGGGAAGCAAGCAGAAAAAGATGTCAACACCATTAAGATTTCAGATAAAGAAATCCTGTAAGAAAGTTCAATTCTGTCACATGAGGCTGGAATCTACTCAATAGCACTGAACAACAGTTTCTATGAATATATCTACTTCTCTCATCTGGTCCAAGCCAACTGCCATGGATTAAATTTGATACTCCAGTAAAGAGCAAGTCCTTTAGGACTGAGATCCCTGTGCTGTGAGTCTTCTAGACGCAAAGGAAGATTGATCCCAAGACACCTGGATATCTCCAAGGGATACCAACCCACAAATGTTAAAAGGTAAAAAGTACTTTTCCTCACACCTGGCAGTGAGAAAGTTTTCACTATTACCATAAATGATGAGAAAATTAGTTTGTGTAAGTCATCCACTTACAGTATTTTGTTATAGCCTTACTAGATAACTAAATACAGCATATTGTCTTTCACTATGGTTAAGTAAACAGCCTTTTAATTGACCTCTTTATAGAAATTCTTTTTCTCTTTAGTCTATTCTTAACATAGCAGCCAAAGTTATCAAGTTAAAAATCTATAGATCATACTAAACTTCATCTTAAATTTTCCAAATATTTTCCATGTTACTTAGGGGGAAAAACCACCACACCCCTCAAATCTCTTGCCATATTCTACAAGAGCTTACATGATCTATTAGCTAGCATCTTCTTTGACCTCATAAACTACCAGTCTCCCATGGCTCAATCCACTCCAATCACACTTGCCTCCTGGATGTTTCTCAAACAATCCACACATGCTCCTGCCTCCAGATATTGTACTTGCTGTTTCTTCTACTTGAACAAAGTTCCACACCATATTTCTTCTCTCTTTTTAGATTTTTTATTAAATATCATCCTATCATATTCTTGGCTGAAAGCAGAGAGTACCAGAGGAATGTCAATCTACGTTTCATTGACTACATAAAATAATTTCACTGTGGGGATAACAACAAACTGTTACTGACTCTGAGAAGAATCACAATCCCAGAACACTTGACTGTCCTTATGCAAAAACTATACTTTGGACCAGGAGGCAGTCATCAGAACAGAGAAAGGAAGCACAGCATAGTTCAAAATTAGGAAGGGTGTACACCAGGGATCCGTCCTATCTCCATACCTTTTCAATCTACATGCAGAAGAGATCAACTGGGAGCCTGGGCTCTATGAAGATAAATGTGGCATCAGAATTGGAGGAAGGCTCATCAACAACATACATTCTGCAGATGACACAACTTTGCTTGCTGAAACTGAGAAGAACCTGAGGCGTTTGCTGCAGAAGGTCAAGGACTACAGATTTAAATATGAACTGAAGCTCAACATCAAGAAAACAAAAATTCTCACCACTGGGCCAATTGGCAGCATCATGATAGACAGTTAAGAGATCGACATTGTTAATAGTTTTAGTTTGGCTCCAAAATCAACATTCTTGGTACCAGTAGCCAGGAAAGTCTGCTGTCAGAGACTTCTCCAGAGTACTGAAAAACAACAATGTCAGTCTAGAAACTAAGGTGCACCTGATCCAGGCCATGGTCTTCACAAATTACTTGCTATGCATCATCAGAAAGCTGGACAATGACTAGGGATGATAGAAAGAGAATTGATGCCTTTGAGTTGTGGTGCTGGAGAAGAGTATTGAAAACAAATGGGCTCATGCTGGAGAGGGTGAAACCAAGCTGCTTCTTGGAGGCAAGGATTCTGAAGCTCCATTTGACATACTTCGGGCATGTTGCAAGGAGGAACCAGACCTTGAAGAGGGACATCATAGTTGGGAGAGTGGAGGGACAGTGCAAGAAAGACTCTGGATGAGATTGATTAAGTCAGTAACTGGGGTAATGGGAGTGGGTGTGTCAGAGACAATAAGTTTGGCTCAGGATAGAGCAGGATTCAGAGCTGTTGTACATAGGGTCATTATGAGTCGCAAGAGACTCAACGGCACATAACAACAACATCGGATTCCATCACACATTATCTTTTTACTTTGCTTTATTTTTCCCCATAACATTATCACTATCTAATATTCTAAATATATTCTTGTTTACTTGCTTAGTTGCTTTTTCTCCTGAAATTAAAATATATATGGGAATTGATACTTGTTCTGCTTTATTTATTCTTGTATCTCTAGCATCTAACAGTGTGTGGCATATAGTAAGCTTACACTATATACTTAATGGATAAACTTATAAATAATTGGACTAAAAGAATTATTAGTGTTATAATAAATAAGTTATTTATTTAGTCTTGTATAGTAAATACTTTTTTTCAGAATTGCATTACTTTTTCCTACTAAAGACGTCTTTAAAGATGTATCACAATCTTAAATTAATTTTCTAATGAGAATTTAATCCTTCACTGTATGGTTTCAAATCCCAATTGCCTTTTTGCTATTCAAAATCGGTATTTTTACATGGGTAATTGTTTCTATCTAGGCTTTAGAAGTGGTAAAAGAAATTTTTTAAAAAAACAGATAATTGTTGCTACAATAATTAGAAAAGCAGAAAAAAATATCACTTTTTCTCAGCTTATTTACCCTCTAATCAACTGTCAGGCAAAACACCCTTCCCAATTGACAGCCTCAGTTGGCAAACTGAAGGGTCTGCATCTCTCAGGTTCCTGTCACATCTCAAGTCTAAGAAAGCAAAAGAAAAGTAGGAGAGAGGAACATTATATTTCCTCATTGCTCTACAACTCTATTTCCTTATTTTAATATTCTTTTTAAAAAATGAAAATGTTTAATTGGAGTGCTGCGCAAAAGTTTATGCATATTTTTTAGGAGTTGTTGACCTCTCCTTTCAGATAATAGTATTTCTTCTCAACATTTAGATAGGGAGCTGTAGTTCTCTACTGTTGTTGTTAATTGCCCTCAAGTTGAGCACTACTCATAGCAACCCTATGAACAAAAGGCCTGAAGCCTTTCTATAACTATCATCACTTATCAAAGATCATAGAGTTTCCAGAGGCACGTTGTTTAGGAAATAGATGCCACTCCTGCTTCCAGATGGTTGTCTAGTGAGTAGGAAATTGTACTTCCAACTCAAAGGCAAGAAGTGGAAGGCCATCACATGCTCTGAGGGAGAAAGATGAGCAGTCTCCTCCTGTGATATTTTACTCTGAAAATCACCAGAGGGTCAGCTGTAAGTCAGTTCTAACTTGGTGGCAATGAGTCTTTAGTGAGATGTTTTGTGTTTTTTGGGGTTTTTTTTTCCCTGGAGCTGTTGACCTCTATTTTCAGATTAGAATGTTTTCTCAGAACTTGGAGACACCAGATGCTTATAACTTGAAAGAAAATCTTCCTTTGTTTTCTTTTTCCTTGAAATCAGATTGTATTTGACATTATTTTCTACAAATAGAACAGCCATGTTTAAAAGATGCTTCCAAACTACCAGCAACTTTCAACTTTTTTCCATAGAACTCTGACGTAATGTCTACATTTTTGCCCAGTGATTTACCAGTCTCATGACCCTTAAAGACAGAAAGGAGGAGAAGATGTACTACTAAATCAACTTGAAAAGTTACAAGGATATTGGACCTAACACAAGTATAACAATGTTGAAAATAAACATGATCATTTATAAGTTAAGAGCAGTACTATCTCTTGCCCCATTAGAAATTTAAAATTTAGATAATAATCAGGCTGCATAAATATCAAAATAGAAAATATATAAATAATCCAAAATAGAGCTACAAATCTAGGACACAAAAGTTTAAACATCTCTAACTAATTTGAAAATACTGCATTTTAAATGGTCTTTTAAAATGATCCAAGCACTTTAAAATTAAAATATTTAAGTCTTAAATCAATTGGGAATGCTCAGACTGTAAATATCAGAACAATAATAACAACAAATGGAGGTTTAAAACATATAGACCTGAACATGAAATCCACCAACAGACATTCTCAGACTTACTTCAGCACTATAAAGATGTCATTAAGCTCTCAAACTCAGTATTCTTTTTCCCCACCATCACAATGTTGGTATTTTGTAATTGGGATTGTTGTCTCATGAAGGTTCTCTTAACTAATTTAAGTTTTCATATATTAGCATGCTAAGGCAGAGTCTTTTCAATCACTTTCTATGCCTCTAAGAGCTGGACAATGATTAAGGATGACAGAAGAATTTTATTTGAATTGTGGTGCTAGAGAAGAGGACTGTATAATTCCTTGGACTGCCAAGAGAATAGATACATCTTGAGGAAATGAAGCCAGAATGCTCTTTGGAAACAAGGATGGCAAAACTTTGTCTCACACACTTTGGGCCTGTTGCTAGGAGAAGCTAATCCTTAGAAAGGGACATCATGCTTGGGAAGGTAGAGGGTCAGCAAAGGAGAGGAAGGCCCTCTGCGAGATGGATTGACACAGTGACTGTAGCAACGGGTTCGAGCATATCAGAGATGATGAGGATGGCACATGATAGGATAGGGTTCAACCTGTTGTTGATAGGGTTACTATGAGTTGTACTCGATGGTTCAAAACAACTACAAAATGAAAGAAGCAAGGCAAATCAGGCTCAAGAGGAAAGAACTCGTTTTTTAGTGCCTTACTTCTTTTATCAGGGAGGGAAAACTACCTTTCCAGAATCTTCCTAGAGAATTCTCTATGTCTCATTGCCTGGCCTAGATTCCTCATAGTTCCTCACTACAGAGAGTGCAGGTTCCAAAAGCATCTGACTTATTTTCAGCTATTGCACTAGGCAATAGATAAGGGAGAAAAAAGTCATAGGTAGTAAAGGGAATATACATTTTCTACGTGGGCTGGTATGTCAGAATTAGTTAGACTGGCTCAGGAGAGGGAAGAGTTCAGAGTTGCTGTACATTGCAGGCAACTCAATGGCACATAACAATAACATACTATGACAGGTTTGGAAGCAGGAGTAGCATCCACTTCCTAAATAACATGCCTCTGGAAATGCTATGAACTTTGATACATACATGACAATAGTTGTAGGGGGGCTTCAGGCCTTTTGTTCATAGGGTTGCTCTGAATCAAGCTTGACTTGAAGGCAATCAACAACAACAACAACAACGTTACTCTTTTAGGGAGCCCTGGTGGTTTAGTGAGTAAGAAATTGTCCTTCCAACTTCAAAGAAGGCATTTCAAATGCAACAGTTGCTCTGTGGGTGAAAGATGGGCAATCTACCCCTCATTTGATTTTGTTGTTGTTATAGATGTCATAAGTTTTTAAGTCATCCTATGCCCAACAGAATGAAACACCATCTGATCCTGCACCCTCCTCTCAATTGTTGCTGTGCTTGAGACCATTGTTGCAACACCTGTGTCAATTCAAGTCACAGAGGGTCCTCTTTACACCGACCCTCTTCCTGATATGTTTCATGCAAGATGAAACCTCACTACCCTCATTTCTAAGGAGGCTGTACTGATGTCTGTATTCCTTCCAAGATAGATTTGCTCATTCTTCTGGCAATACATAGTATATTCAAAACTCTGTCAATACCATGATTCACAAAA
>NW_006399771.1:15057351-15059771 GCF_000299155.1 Elephantulus edwardii | reverse complement strand
ATTATACAAAGGAATTGGAAGCTAGGTCTCTGACTAATATTTTGTAACTGCCACACTTGTCTCATTTTCTCACATTTTTCTAAAATATGTGCTGCGGGGGCTTCTCATCTCAAAAATCTCAAACCCAGGTGATTCAAATTAGGCAGATTTGGGACAGTAATTTATAGGCAAAGGAACCCACCTCCATCCAGGATGATCTCAGTCTTTGTCTGACAGCCAGGAAAGGAACACAGTCAAGAAGAAAGTCATCATGCCCTTCATGGCTCCTTATCACAAAACATTTTGACCTAAGACTCACTTCCATTTGATAAAATTCGCCTACTTCACTGAGAGTTCTTTATTGTTGTTTGTTGTTAGGTGGCACTAAGTCAGCTAGACTCACAGCGACCCTATGAACAGTAGATTGAACCTTGCCCTATCCTGTACCATCTTCATGGTCTGTCATACTCAAGCCCATTGTTGCAGTCAATACGTCAGTCCATCTCATTGAGGTTCTTCCTATCATTGACGCTCTACCTTTGCCAGCATGATGTCTCTTTTGCATGGATTGACCCCTCCTGAAAACATACCCAAATTAAGTGAGATAATTTCACCACCATCCTTATCTCTAAGGAGCACCTTGGTTGCACTTCCTCAAAGACAGATTTGCTTGTTCCTTTGGTTGTTGTTGTTGTTATATTGTTAGGTGCTGTCAAGTCAAGTATGACTCATAGTTACCCTCTCAATAATAGACCTGAATCTGCCCTATCTTGACCTGTCCTCATTATCTCTGATACTTAAGCCCATTTCTGCAATTACCATGTAAATCAGTCTAAATGAGGGTCTTCCTCTGTTTCACTGACCCTTCATGTTCCAAGCATGATACCCTTTGGAAATCCATATTGAAGGTCTTGATCTTCTGCAACAAGCACTGCAGGTTAGCCTTGCTTTCAGGAAGCAAGTTTATGTCATCTGTATAGCACAAGTTGTTAATGAGTCTTCCTCCAATCCTGATGCAATATTCTTTTTGATGAGAGTCTAACTTCATGAATTAGTTGCTTGGCATACAGATTGAATAGGTATGGAGAAAGAATACATCCTAATACATACCCTTCTTGATATTAAACAATACAGTGTTCCCTTGTTCCTTTTGGATAACAGTTTCTTGGCCTAGGTATAGGTTTTGCATGATCCCAATTAAGTGCTCTGAGATTCTGGTTCTCCTCAATGTTTACCATAGTTGGCTGTGATTCACACAATTAAATGCCTTTGCATGTTCTCTAGGTAGTCTGTGGTATATCCAATACCCTTTACCAATACTTCTTTAGAAAGATGTACTATCATGTCCACAAATTTATTTAACTGTGTGAACTTTTTGTTAGTTCCTTGAGAGTCTGTCAAGGTAGAATGAAGTTAGGTCATTTGAGATTCGTCCCATTACCCCATAATAGACCTCTGAATGTTTTAACACATGTAAAAGTAGCCTTCCCAGAACTACAAATCAAATCTTTCTGACTTGAAACAGAATAGGTTGTCTTTCCAAAGTAAGCTTCAATCCAAATCCTTCTTTTGCTATTCCTCTCCTTGGGCAGTGTAATACACTCCTCCTCCTGCCCCATTTACATACCCTCAATCCATATCTTTTTCTCCCCTGAGTCCAAAACTCTATAAAATTCTGGAATCTGAAAATAAAAGTGCTAGATAATGGATGTGTGTTTTTTTTATGTAAGATGTATATCTTTCTTGCATGGTGCTGTTTTGCTCTACTTTGAATATACTAGTTAGAACTGCAATGACAAATATGGCAACTACTAGTCATAGCTGCTCTAGGAAAGAAAGATGGCCAGTCTTCTCTTATGCAACTTACTGCCTCTGAAAACCCATTGGAGCATCATCTATGAGCCAGCACCTACTCTACAGCACATAACAACAACAACAACAATAATCTCATGTGACTACTGTATAGCTACATGGATTAAAACAAGTTCTGGCTGACATTGAGAAGAATGGGAGTCCCAGATCACTTGACTGTCCTCTTGTGGAACCTATTCCAAGACCAGGAGGTTGTTGTGAGAATAGAGCAGACAGAGGAGCATTCCATGGGTAGGGATTGGGAAGTGTGTGTGCCAGGGTTGTATTCTCTCTCCATACCTATTCAATCTGTTTGTTGAGCAAATTACCCCAGAAGTTGGAATCTATGAGGAAGAGTGTGGCATCAGGATTGGAGGGAGACTCATAAATAGCCTGCATTATGCAGATGACACAACCTTGTTTGCTGAAAGTGAGGAGGGTTTAAAGCATGCGTTGCAGAAGATCAAGGAATGCAGCCTTTGGTATGGATTGCATTTCAATATCAAGAAAACAAAGATTCTTATCACTGGACCAATAGGCCATGTCATGGTGGATGGAGAGAAAATTGAAACTTTCAACAGCTTCATCTT
>NW_006399771.1:15052939-15054101 GCF_000299155.1 Elephantulus edwardii | reverse complement strand
TCTTCTTTGGCCTGTCCAATGCATAGGTAATCATCTTCTTTGGCCTGTCCGATGCATAGGTAATCATCTTCTTTGGCCTGTCCGATGCATAGGTAATCGTCTTCTTTGGCCTGTCCAAGAAGACCCAAATCTGCAGATGGCGGTCATGCATCCCATCCCCCACCTCCTACGCAGGTGGCCAGCGGGGCACGCCCCCCCCAGCCAGCAGGACTGCGGGAGGTGCCCAGCCCACCCAGCGTGGGTGGCCATTGGGGGCACCCCCCCACCTTGCCGCATGGGCGCTCGGCTGGTGTGTGGCCCCTCTTGTGCGGGCGGCCGGTGGGCGCCCGCTTCTCCCACAGCCGCCATCCTGGCTCCAAGAATTCTCTCCAGACCAAGTCCATCTTGCAGCAGTGTGGTGGCTTCACTGTATCAGTCTTGAGGAGGGCCGGTGCCCAGCATCCATCCTGGGTGAAGGAATCCATTCGTTCCGTCTGTGGAAGACTCATGGAGCTGCAGCGGCTGTGCGGCGCGGCGAGGGCTCGGCGAGGGCTCTGCGGGGTGGGGGGGAGGGTGGGAGCCACGAGACTCACCCATTTTTCCTTGGGAATCCTTGAATTCCTGTTGTTGAGCCTCGATCTTCACTGAGGGCTAGTCATCAACTGTTTAACTGTTCAGTTATCAATAAGCCAAAGTCTGTGGAAGGCCATAATGGCCCTGCTTTAAGTGGTTCGCTGCTCCTGCAGCTCACCACGCTGTCTCTGTCTCCACCGCCATCTTGGATCTCCGAGATAGGAACTCTTATACATTGTTGGTTGGATTGTAAAATGATACAACCACTCTGGAAGGTAGTTTGGCGTTTCCTCAAAAAACTGAACCTTGAAATTCCATATGACCCAGCTATTCCACCACTTGGAATATACCCTGAGAAAATGAGAACTGAGGCACAAATGGAGATTTTTACACCAATGTTCATAGCAAGAACATGGAAACATCACTCACTCACTCACTCATTCATTCACTCACTCACTCACTCACTCAATCTAATGAATTGAGAAATTACTACATAGCATGCAAGAGCAATAATTTTGAAAATTGTTGTCTAAGTTGGGCTATAGTCTTCGCAGTTATGTGCTATGCATCAGAGAGTTGGACAGTGAATAGGGCTGATAGAAAGAGGATT
>NW_006399771.1:15048513-15051524 GCF_000299155.1 Elephantulus edwardii | reverse complement strand
CATTGTCCAGTTCTCTGGTGCATAGAAAGTAATTGTGAAGACCATGGCCTGGATTAGGTACACCTTACTCTCTCGACTGGCATCGTTGCTTTTCAGCACTCTGTAGAGGTCCCTGACAGCAGATTTTTGCAGTACAATTCATCTTTTGATTTCCTGACTGCTGGTGCTAAAAGTGTTGATTGGAGTCAAGCAAGCTGTAATGCTGACAACCTCAATCTCTTCTCCATCTATCATGGTGCTGCCAAATGTCCCAGTGGTGAGAATCTTTGTCTTCTTGATGTCGTTCTTCAATGAAGACTACTATCCTGGACCTTCTGCAGTAAGCACTTCAGGTCTTCTTCAGTTTCAGAAAGCAAGGTGTGTCATCTGGATCACATAGTTTGTTGATGAGTTTTCCTCCAATGAGTTTCCTTATAAATGTAGTAGTGAGTGTTTTTGTTTTCTTTATGTTAAAGTGTAATACTGAGGACTGTAGTCTTTGATCTTTATCAGTAAGTACTTTAAGTTCCCTTTACCTTTAACAAACAAAGTCATGTCATCTACATATGACAAGTTGTATCTTCACTCTACCTGAATGTCACAATCTTTTTCTTCATATAGTCCAGTTTCTCAGATTATATTTCTCATCATACAGATTGAGTAGTAACAGTGAAAAAATACAAGGCCTGACATACATCTTTCCTAGTTTTAATCCACACATTACCCAGCTTTTCTTTTCAAATGACTGCTTTATGGTCAATATATGGGTTCTCCAAAAGCAAACTTAATTGCTGTAGAAATAGCATTCTTTGAAATGAATACTTTGCTATGATCCACACATGTCTGCATGGGCAATAAAACACAGGTAAACAAGGTAAACAAATACAGGTTAACAGCGTTCTGGTGTTCTGTACTTTCAGCCAACAGCAATCTGACAGTAGCAATGACCTTGTTTATTCCACATCCTCTTGAATTTCTAGTACTTTCCTATCAATGTACTGCTGCAGAAGCAGGTTTTAAACAATCTTGAGCAAAATTTTGCTTATGTATGATACTAATGTTATTGCTCAATAATTTCCATATTCACTTTTCTTTGGAAAGGGCACAAATATGGTTGGTAAGGTAGCTGTCTAGATTTCTTGGCATAGATGATTGTGTACCCCTAGCATTACATCTGCTTGTTAAAACATCTCAACTGAGTTCTGTCAGTTCCTGAAGCTTGTATTCCACAAATGTCTTCAGTGCAGTTTGAACAGCTCCCTTGATACTATCAGTTCTTCCAAATATTTTATTATTGTTTAAGTGAAACTTTACAAAGAAAGTTGAGTTTTCATTCAGCCATTCATACCATTTTGTTCTACCACATGAATTTCAATAATCATAAGGCAACTGCACTTTCCCACTTCTTCCTTGTAATTCTGATTTCCATTAATTCTCCTATCTTTCCTGTTCTTTAGTGATATTGGACTAGTCATCCCCTTAGTGTATAGTGCCTTTGCTTTCAGCCTTCCATCTTTCTTGAATGTTTCCTGATCATTCAATATTTTTCTCATAAAATACTTCAGTATTAAAATTGTTTGGAATCAGCGAGCTCTGGTGACCTAGTGGCAAGAAGCTGCACTGCAATCCCAGAGGAGTGCGGTTCAAATCCACCAGAAGCTTTGCTGGGAAAGGAGGAATTATCTCCTCTGTACCAGTCAGATCCGATTTGACGGTACACACACACACAAATAATAAAATTTTTTTAACAAATTGAAAATAAAAACCTCTTTGGAATCTTTGGAAGACAATCGACTTCAGGAGAGGCAGCTGAAATCAGGGGAGACCCAGAACCCAGCACATTCGGGTGCTGGGGAGTGAAGGGCCTACAACTAGTTGAGAGAGATACTGCTTTCGATGAGATACCTGGCTGTGCCACTCTGCAGACCAAAGAGGACAGTAATCTCCAGGAGAAGGGGCTACAGCAAGGTAAAATTGCTGTGGAGCTGCACTGCAGGCCAGAGAAGATCTAAAGGACTTTAGGAAAAGTAAACTTTCCTGTTCCCAAGGCCCAGAAAGGATTTTCAATACTGTGAGCTCTCCATCCCCACAATGTTGAGAAAAAGAACTATCAACAATCTACACAAACACAATAGAAATGACCTAATACATACCAAGAAAAAAATTCACAAAATATTAGGAAAGCAGCTGGCAGCTTCAAACATAGTGGAAAAGCAAAAGAAACCATCTCGGGAGGAAAAAACAGAGCATATTGCAGACCCAATGACTACTACAGAGACAGGAAGTCAGAAGAAATATATTGGTGTGGAGTCATATGAACAGCTACAGAAGAAGGTACAAATTATGGAAGGAAGAATAGAAGCCATAAATAGAGTGTACATCCCAGAGACAGGGAATCCAAAGGACAAAGTGCATTCAGAATGCCACTTAGAGGCAAAGATGGCAAGACTTTCATCTCATATACATTTGAATGTATAATATTAGGAGCTGTCAGTCCTTTGAGAGGGGTATCTTGCTTTATAAAGTCAAAGGCCAGTAAATAAGAGAAAGATCTTCAATCTGGTAGAATGGCACTGCAGCAGCAACAACAGACACAAGTATTGCAAGGATTGAGAGGAAGGCACAGAACTAGGCACTGTTTCATTCTGTTGCATGTAGGATTATTATGATTTAAACCAACTCAACAACAACTAAAAAGTACATATTTAAAATCCCCTGGGAATCAACAGTAACAAAAGACTTCATGAACCAAGTTACATATATGCAGCAAAATGGAGTTTGGTGCAACTTTTACTAAGAAATAGTTAAATTATTAATATATAAAGGATTTTTGGATTAATAGATGTTCTGGTGCCATAAAGATTAAGTACTTGGCTGCTGACAGAAAGTTCAGTAGTTCAAACTGACCAGCTTCTCATTGAAAGATAGATGTGGCTTCAACGATTTAGATCCTCCCAGAAGAGCTGTGGGTGAGCATTAACATTACTGGTAAGTATATTCATTTTCTCCTGGACACAGAGCCTACTAATTGG
>NW_006399771.1:15026359-15047713 GCF_000299155.1 Elephantulus edwardii | reverse complement strand
TGTTCATTAAAACCAATAAAATTTTTTTTAAAAGAAAGAAAGATGTGGTAATCGGCATCTGTAAAGATTGACAGCCTTGGAAACCCTATCTGACAGTTCTACACTGTCTCATACGGTGACTATGAGTAGCATCAATGCAAAGGCAATGAGTTTGGTTTTTATTTTAGAATTAACAGAGAAAAAAATAACAATATGGAAAAATGGGCAACTCATAAAAATATCACTGATGAAGAAGCATATAAAATGTTTCTCTTTATTAGTAATAAAACAAATTACCATTTCAATACTAAACACTTTTAATTTCACATACTAGATGAGTGACAATTACAAAGAATAATATCCTGTGTTCAATAAAGGCAAAGAGAGACTTGAATAGCGCTATTGAGAGATGTAGATCCATGCTAAAGTATAATTTAGTAGCATTTTTTAGAAATTAAAAAAAACTGGGTAAAATGACGAGTTCTCTATCTAGAAATATCAGAGGTTGTTTTATAGTACAGTGAATACTAAGCTCAAAGTGGCTACAAATACTTGAATACTCGCTAACCCAACCACCTTATTAGTACATATACAAGATCTTTTTTAAAAATCAAACTAAAATAATTTCCCTCAAGTTAATTCTTACTCATGGCAACTTTATCAGGTTTCCAAGGCTGAAACTGTTGTATTTCTCCTACAGAGTGGCTAGTGAGTTCCAATTCTCAACTCTCCAGTTAGCAGCCCTACATGTTGTCACTATGCCACCAGAGCGCCATATGCAATGCCATCTGCAACATCAGGAGACAAAAAGTCTGTGCAGAATAATTAGTGAGTCATTGAACGGATTTCGGTCACGTTTAAGGATCCAAGCAATCTTTCTTTTTTTTTTTAATTTTTCTACTAGTTTATTTACAAAATTGAAATACAAATTTGAACAAATTCTTTCCATTTCCCTCACACACCCCCACCCATCACATTGTACAACCCAATGATTAATCCCCTCTTCCCCTGTACATCCACATGCCTCTGCTTCCAGCCTCTCCCACCTCTCCCGCCTCTTCTAATTGAATATAACTCAATATTCAATTAAAGTTATGACGTTAGGAAGGAGGCATTGAATGAGCTTACCTCCCCTGTGCAGAACCACGAAGATTAAGAAAATGTCGGCTTCACAGCAGCAGAGGCCAGCAACTGGGCTCCGAGACTAATTTGTGTCTTGTGGAAGACACTTATGGAAATGCCTTGAAATACTTGTGAGTGAGCTATTAGCAAGGGATCGGGATGGTAGTTAAAGCCAAGGAACTTCAGTTGTCCACTTAATACATCGACCAAGGAGGGAGATCTAGCAACCACGCTACCCTCCACTATTGAATAACAGTCTGTCAATCTCTCTTTACACTTATTAAAATCGCATGTTGTCCTTCTAATCCTCACTAATCTATTATGTGAAGTGGTAAGTGTTTGGTATTTAAGGAGCAATTTATTTTCTTTCTAAATAAGATGAACACCTTCTATGATCAGCAATATTTTATATGCATTTTCTATTTTTTTTTCTTATTAATCACGAAACTAAAACCAACTCGTTACCTTTCCTTGCATTGATTCCAACTTAATGTCATTGAGTCAGAACTGACTCGTAACTGACCCTCTAGTGGATTTTCAGGATGCTGCAAATGATACTTGAGGAGATTGGTCATCTCATGGATTTGAACTGTGAGAGAGGTGTGGGCTTTAGGTCAATAGCACAACATCAAAGTAGGCCACCTACTAATAATCTACTTCTATTTGTTTAAAAAAAATAAAATAAAAATCTACGTCTGGGGTCTAAAACTGTGGGGAAAATTCTTTATTTTACTTGGTTTCTAAGTTCCTCCTCACATTTCTTTGTTTATTTCTTTCTAGGGTTTTTAGATATTTGTCTTTTTTTTTTCATTATCTTACTTTTTTCATATTATTTACAGATTACTAGTCTTGAGTTGGTTTGGTGGTTTGAATTATAGACTCTTTACACATTTAGAATGTTTTTGAAATTATTATGTTTTATAATTCTCTGGGGTAGAAAATTAGCAAGGAATTATGGTTGTGCGCCATGGAGTCAGAAACAACCAATAGCTGACTCACCAGCAAGTTTTCAGAGGCCGTTAACAGCACTGGAGAAGATTGCCCATCTGTCTCTTGCAGAGTAGCTAGTGGATTCAAACAGAGGACTTTCAGGTTTTGGGGCAAATTCTTATCACTAAGCCACCAGAGCTCCCTTATGCCTTAAAGTTTTAAAGGCAAGAAAGTCTATCATTGGGAAGCAAAAGTGAAAAGAACTTGGGTTGAGTCTTGGACAAACTAATACGCAAATTCTATTTTTAATTTTTATGTTTAATTAGACTTATTCATGATATGCCATTCATCTCACCTGATTACATCCTTATAAAATATCCATTAGAAAGGGTGTATATTCTAAATTGAGTTTTCTGAGAGCAAGAACTTTTTTCCTTGATAATTCTTTTAATAAACAAAGTAATTAATCAGTGTTTAAAATTGTTATGGGTTAGACACTGAGTTTTGATCTGAATAAAAGAGATAGTTTCTTCCAAAAATAATTTTAGAAGATACTAATATTTTGGGGGTTTGTATCCAGAGGTCTCATGAATTCCAGGAGTAAAAGTTAAGATATTATTGTGGCAAAGTGCCTAATGAGTTGGGCAGCTAACCAAAAGGTTGATAGTTCAAATCCACTAGTCATTCAGCCAGATAAAAATGGGAAGTCTCTTCCATAAAGATTTATAGCCTCAGGAACTAGATGAAAGGCTCTTATGAGTCCAAATTTAATCAACTGCAATGGATGAGAGGGAGTAAAGATGGCCTATTGGTGAGAAACTGTGGTGCAATCTCAAAGGCATACAGTTTAAATCCAACAGCTGCTCCATGGGAGAAGATCAACAGTCTCCTCCTATGCCATTCACTGTCTCTGAAGCCCACTGATGAGTCAGCTTCTACTGGCAGACACAGACACCAACAGCAGTGTGTGGGTTGGCCACCAGCACCATTACTCTAATGGCTGCAAAGCTCTGAGGCATTGTTTGTTAAATACCCCTTTTTTCATCTGGGGCTTCAATCTCTCCTATAGGTTTGCAAAACCCTTCTCTGAAAACCAAACCAAGACAAATCATATTAACAATTCTCTTCAAAATGAAGGAATCATCAAGTGATCCTAGGCTGGTTCGTAATTCATTATCTATAGGGAGAGTTATTAAACAAACAAAATCCCAAACAAAAACCTAAACCCAGTACCATGGAATAAGTTCAGATTCATAATGATCCTTTATCAGGTTCCTAAACTACTGAACAATAGCATTGATTTCACATGCAAGCAAGATTCTGAAGATTATCCAAAAACGACTGGAACAGTACATCAACAGAGAACTGCCAGAAGTCCAGGCTGGGTTTAGAAGGGGTCGAGGTACTAGGGATATTGTAGCTGATGTTAGATGGATCTTAGCTGAAAGCAGAGAATACCAGGAAAATGTCTGTGTTTCACTGATTATGCAAAGGCATTTGACTGTGTGGATCATAACAAACTGTGGCTGATTCTGAGAAGAATGGGAATCCTGGAACACTTGATCATTCTTATGCAAAACCTATACCAGGAGACAGTTGTCAGAACAGAGCAAGGGAACACTGCATGGTTCAAAATTGGGAAAGGTATACGTCAGGGATGTGTCCTATCTCCATACCTTTTCAACCTGTATGCAGAGCAGATTATCCGAGAGGCAGGGCTCTATGAGGAGAAGTGTGGCGTTAGGATTGGTGGACGATCTATCAACAATCTGCGTTATGCAGATGACACAACCTTGCTTGCTGAAACTGAGGAGGACCTCATGCACTTACTGCAGAGGGTCAAGGACTGCAGCCTTCAATATGGACTGAGGCTCAATGTCAAGAAGACAAAAATTCTCACCACTGGACCAATCGGTAGCATCAGGATGGATGGCGAAGAGATTGAGATTGTTCACAGCTCCAGTTTGCTCAGCTCCACGGTCAACACTCTTGGCACCAGTAGCCAGGAAATCAAAAAACGTATTGCGATGGGAAAGTCTGCAGTTAGGGACCTCTCTAAAGTACTCAAGGGCAACGGTGTCTCTCTGGAGGCTAAGGTCCGCCTGATACAGGCCATGGTTTTTGCAATCACTTGTTATGCATCAGAGAGTTGGACAATGACTAGGGAGGATAGAAGGAGAATTGATGCCTTTGAGGTGTGGTGCTGGAGAAGAGTATTGAATGTACCATGGACTGCCAAGAAAACAAACAGATTCATCGTAGAGGGGATTAAACCAGGCTGCTCCTTGGAGGCAAGGATTCTGGGGCTTCGTCTGACATACTTTGGACATGTTGTAAGGAGAGACAGATCTTTATTTTATTATTTTTGTGTGCGTGTACCGTCAAATCAGATCTGAGTGGTACAGGAGGAGATTGTCCCTCCTTCCCCGGCAGAGCATCTGGTGGATTTGAACCGTCTCCCTCTGGGATTGTAGTTGCAGCTCCTTGCCACTAGGCCACCAGAGCTCCCCGAGAGACAGATCTTTAGAGAGGGACATCATGCTTGGTAGAGTGGAGGGACAGCGCAGGAGGGGAAGACCCTCTATGAGGTGGAGTGATTCAGTTACTGGGGTAATGGGGATGGGTGTGTCAGAGGTAATGAGATTGGCACAGAATAGAGTACGGTTTAGGGCTGTTGTACATAGGGTTGCTATGAGTCGCAAACGACTCAACGGCACATAACAACAACAACAACAAGGCTATAGATCTTTACCTTTCGGTTAGCATCCTGACACATTACCTACTACAACACCAGAGCTCCTTTAATAGCCATTCGGCTCAACAACTCATTGCTCTTTATTCGAATGACACATAGCTAATGACTCTCCAGCAGGTTTTCACATTGTAGATCAAATAGGAGGTAATTGCTCATCTTTGCTGAGGAGTAGATTCTTCTGAAGGGGATGTGAACCAGGCACCTTTGTGATAGCAGTGTAACACCTTACCCACCAGGCTACCAGAGGTCTCTTTTTTCTTTTTTTTTTTTAATTTATTAATCTTAACGAAAGTTTATAGAGACTTAGGGTTTCCTGTCATTCATTATTGCACTTTTCTCCCTGCCCACCCCCTCTACCCCAATTCACTCTTCTCTTTGAAAAGAAAAAGAAAAACTCTTTCATTGTTATGCAATCCCTCCCTCCAAGTCCACTCCATTATGGAAGGGGGGGAATGTTAATCATGTGTTAATGATGTTGTTAGAGCTTAGCTAATGATTTCTAGAGAGCCTTAATAAGGAGCATAATGAAGGGGTGTGTTATATATATATGTGTGTGTATACATGTGTAATATGTGCATTTGGAAGCAGGAGTGGCATCCACTTCCTAAAAAACATGCCTCCGGAAACTCTAGGAACTTTGATAAATGTCTATAGTTGTAAAGGGTTTTCAAGTCTTTTCTTCATAGGGTCACTATGAGTCGTGCTCAACTCAATGGCAATCAAGAACAACAACAATGACAACAATAAATTCATATATTATTTTAGGAAAATCAAAATTATTATAACTGATCCCTAAAGGAGAAAAATATTTCTGTGTGTGTGTGTGAGAGAGAGAATGCGGAAGAGAGCAGAGAACAAAGAAGGAATTCTTTCCAATGGCTTTGTTAGTTTTCAAAACATATTTCAAATTCCTTTTGGTAATTACGTTCATAGAAAATATCCTAAAGATAGATTTAACTTTTTTAAAGTAAACAATTTTTTCTTAATAGCTGTAATAAGAAGAATTTCTTTTGGTCAATCACATGATAAATTTACTGAACATTTCTCAAACTGAGATTCCTTGTACACTAGTCTTAAAAACTACATCAGTGAAGTAGTTCTTCATCCAATTAGATTTAGAAAATAGTCCTTCTTATTATTCTCCACCCCACCCCAAAGACTTAAAAATCATATTGCGATCAAGTTTTTGAGTGTTGCTTTTCTTTAATCCACTTTCTGAAATTAATTTGACTCTGAATTCTTTTGTATGAAATAATATCTATTAATATCCCAGAACACATGTTGTTGTTGTTGTTGTCATGTGCCATCAAGTCGCCTGCGACTCATAGCGACCCTATGTACAACAGCCCTAAACTCCGCTCTGTCCTGTGCCAATCGCACTGTCTCTGACACTCCCATCCCAATTATCACAGTCACTGAATCAATCCACCTCATAGAGGGCCTTCCTCTCCTGCGCCGTCCCTCCACCCTCCCAAGCATGATGTCCCTCTCCAAGGACCGGTCTCTCCTCACTACATGTCCAAAGTAAGTTAGACGGAGCCTCAGAATCCTTGCCTCCAAGGAGCCACCCGGTTTAACCCTCTCCAGGACAAATCTGTTTGTTTTCCTAGCAGTCCATGGTATTCTCAGTACTCTTCTCCAGCACCACAGCTCAAAGGCATCAGTTCTCCTTCTATCCTCCTTGGTCATTGTCCAACTCTCTGATGCATAACAGGTGATTGCAAAGACCATGGCCTGTATCAGACGCACCTTAGTCTCCAGAGAGACACCACTGCTCTTCAGCACTTTGGAGAGGTCCCTGACAGCAGACTTTCCCATGACAATGCGCCTTTTAATTTCCTGGCTGCTGGTGCCAAGACTGTTGACTATGGAGCCAAGCAAACTAAAGCTCTGTACAATCTCAATCTCTTCACCATCCATCCTGATGCTGCTGATTGGTCCAGTGGTGAGAATCTTTGTCTTCTTGACGTTGAGCCTCAATCCATATTGTAGGCAGCAGTCCTTGACCCTCTGCAGCAGGCGCTTCAGGTCCTCCTCAGTTTCAGCAAGCAGGGTTGTGTCATCCTCATAACGCAGATTGTTGATAAATCGTCCACCAATCTTGACCCCACATTTCTCCTCATAGAGCCCAGCCTCCCAGATAATCTGTTCTGCATATAGGTTGAAAAGGTATGGAGATAGGATGCATCCCTGGCATACGCCCTTCCCAATTTTGAACCATGCAGTGTTCCCTTGCTCTGTTCTGATGACTGCCTCCTGGTCCAATTATAAGTTTCGCATTAGAACGATCAAGTGTTCTGGGATTCCCATTCTTCTCAGAGTCAGCCACAGTTTGTTATGATCTACACAGTCAAATGCCTTTGCATAGTCAATGAAACACAGACATTCCTCTGGTATTCCCTGCTTTCAGCCAAGATCCATCTAACATCAGCTACAATATCTCTAGTACCGCGACCCCTTCTGAAACCAGCCTGGACTTACATGCTTGTGCTTATGAGAAACCTATACTTGGACCAAGAAGAATTTCTCAGCACAGATCAAGGAAACACTGCATAGTTCAAAATCAGCAAAGGAGTGCGTCAGGGATTCATCCTGTCTTCACACCTTTTCAATCTATAAGCATAACAGATCATCCGGGATGCTGGGCTTTATGAGGAAGAATGTGGCATCAGGATTGGAGGAAGATTCATCAACAACCTATGTTGTGCAGATGGCACAACCCTGCTTACTGAAACTGAGGAAGACTTGAAACCCTTGCTGTGCTGCAAAAGGTCGAGGACTGTAGTCAATATGAATTGAAGCTTAACATCAAGAAGACAAAGATTCTTACCACTGGGCCAATTGGCAGCACCATAATGGATAGAGAAGAGATTGAAGTTGTTAACAATTACTGCTTGCTCAGCTCCACAATTAACACTCTTGGCATCAGCAGTCAGGAATTCAAAAGACAAATTGCATTAGGAAAATCTGCTGTCAGGGACCTACTGAGAAGCAAAAATGTCAGTCTAGAGATGAAGGTGCATTTGATTCAGGCCATGGTCTTTTCAATTACTTGCTATGCATCAGACAGCTAGACAATGACCAAGGATGACAGAAGAATTGATGCCTTTGAGTTGTGGTGCTGGAGAAGAGTCTTGAACATACCAGTGACTGCCAAGAAAACATATAGGTTTGTCTTGGTGTGGGTGAAACTAAGTTTCTCCTTAGAGGCAAGGACTTTAAAGCTCTATCTCATATACTTTGGGCACATGGCCAAAAGAGGGACTGTTCCTTGGAGAAAGGTGGAGGGACAGCACAGGAGAGGAAGACCCCAGATGAGATGGATTGATATAGTAAACTGGATTGACAAAGTAACTGGGATAATGGAGAGTAAGTATGTTGGAGTCAGTGAGACTGGCTCAGGACAGGGCAGGATTCAGAGCTGTGTGCCTAGGATCTCAATGGATCACATGTGACTCGAGGGCCCCTAACAACAACAATAACATTAATATCCCATAGAATATACATTGGAGAACTTTAAAAAAGTGTATGCTCTTCTCATGTAATATTTTTGTTGTTGTTCTAAAAACACGTAAAACATGCATACTTTCAATTAGTTCCTTGTAACACGTATTGGAGGCGGCCATGTTATTCCTGGTTGGCTCCTCCTAGGGTTTCCATGACTTCTTGCTGCCAGAGTTTACTGTGGTCTGAGTGCGTGTGCAGGTATTAGTTGAGTGCTTTTTCAGCCTTGTTTTTGACATGCAGGACTGCTCTGCCCCCTAGGAGTGAGGATCTCCAGGCTTGGCCTAGGGTTTAAGGCAGGAAGGGGCTTCAAGCCCCAAAGGACCCTCTGGCCTGCAGCCCTCAGGCCAGGTTCAAATTGTTTTCCTGTAGAACATTCTTCTAGGTAGTATAGCACTGGTCTGTGCATTGCTGTACAGAGGTAACTCATGGTTGCTATGATACTGAACACTGTGACACTGATGTGCCAAACGTTGTATTGGTCACCCATGGTGGACAGTGTTTGCTGGAGCTTCCCGACTAAAACAAGCCTAGAAGCAGGAGTGGCATCCACTTCTGAAATGGCTTGCCTCTGGAAACCCTACAAACAATGCTCAGGCCTTTTGTTCATAGAGACGCTATGAGTCATCTGCGACTCATCGGCACCAAACAACAACAATATCCAACTAACACATCTATCTTGGTAGAGCAAAATAAATAATTGTCCAATTTGTCCAAAATAATTTGCCCAATTTGGCAAACTAAAATTCAAATATTCAAATTAAAACTGATCTCCTCAAGCCAGAATTGATTCATAGTTGTCCCTTCAAGTGAGTTTCAGACGTTGTAAATTGTTCAGGAGGAAGATTGCATCTTTTTCTCACTTGGAGTCTCTGTTGGATTCCAACCTCATTTTGCCTTTGGATTTTCAGCCCAACTCCCTATGAACTACATCAATTGCCAGGTCATTGGTTAAAAACATTCACTAATCCACTTCCCCTTGTGGCCTTTGAAAGTCTTTTTCTTTTTTGCTCACCGTTTACTTTACCAGGCAACTCCAGGAATATAGTGTGTGACAGGTTGTATTGCTAACCCAAAGGCTGCAAGTCTCAGGCAATTCAAATCCAATAAGCAATTCCTGTTTATTATACTAATTGATAGTGTTATACCTGGGAGCGCCGATGGCTCAGTCTTAGTGAATTGTGCTGCAAACTCAATCCCATGCAATTTTCAACCTCAGTCTCTACACCAACATCATTGTTCTTTAGCCCTTTTGGGAGGTCCCTAATGCAATTCATCTTTTAATTTCCTGGCTGTTGGTGCTAAATGTATTGATTGTGGAACCAAGCAAGCTAAATTGTTAACAATCTCAATCTCTTCTCCATTCATCAACGACCCAGTGGTGAGAATCTTTGTCTTCTTGATGTTGAGCTTCAATCTATACTGATAACTACAGTCCTTGACTTTCTGCAGCAAGGGTTTCAGGTCTTACTCAGTTTCAGTTTGTATCATCTGCATAATGCATGTTGTTGATGAGTCTTCCTCCAATCCTGATGTCACAATCCTAAACAACTGCTCCACATACAGACTGAAAAGATATGAAGAGAGTACACATCCCTGACACTCTCCCTTCCTTCCTAATTTTGAACCGTGCAGAGTTCCTTCCTCTGTTCTGATGACTGCCTCCTGGTCCAAGTATATATATATATATACTGTGAGTTATAATTGAACACAATTCATTATTCTGAGCTTCCTATTCTTCACAATGTTATCCAAATTTTTTGGTGTCCACAGAGTCAAATGCTTTTGCATAGTCAGTAAAATATAGGTAGAAATCTTTCTGATATTCCCTACTTTGAGTCAAAAATCCACCTGACATCAGCAAAGATATCTAACACTCCATGTCCTTTTCTGAATTTGACTTGAATTTTTGGTAGTTTCTTCTGCATGTACTACTGTTACCTATTATCTTTCTTTAAGTATCTTCAGCAAAATGTAATTTACCTGTGATATTAATGATATTTCAGGATAGTTTTACCATTCTATTTGTCCACCTTTCTTTGGAATGGTTACAGATAAGAATCTCTTTTGGTCGATTGGCCAGTAACTGTTTTCTAGATTTTTGGCATAAGCAAGTGAGTGCTTCAAGTGTTGCATTCATTTGTTGCTACATCTCAATTATAATAACAAAAAATAATAAAAGCATATTTATAATTATTGCAAGTTCTACATTATAAGCTTTAGCAATATAAGACTCATTAGTAAATATACAAATGGTGAACAATTATTTTCTTGCTGTGAGTACTGATCAAAAAATTGTCATCTCAATTCATTTTATAGCAAGTAATTCCTAAGAATCCAATTTTTAATAAATTTTTCTGTCATATTTAAGTGAGTGCAAATAAATTTTATGGTAAGAATTTTATGTTATCCTTTATAAAAACTGTAAACTAAATACATGGCTTCATTCCAGTTTCAAATACAACTGAACTTGGGAATGCTGATAAATGGTTAGTTTTTAAGTATGCTGTAAAATGGAGATACAAATTGCTGAGTATTACCATCATCTTGATGGCATTGCAGTCTTTTTCTTTCTTTAGACCCCGATTTACTGACTGGGAAAAGAGCTACAATTGAACTCTGTAAGTCAGCAAAAGAATGGAAGGGTAATAACCCGATCACTTTTAAGGTTCTATTGAAGGTGGGCTGCTTTACCGTTACTGCAAATTGCCCTGCAATTTTTGAAGGTTACTATAGAGACTTGAAATTTTTATCTGTAGAAAAGTGATGAGCCAGGAGCCAGGCTCATTTAGAAAGTTTCACCTGATTGAAAAAGGTCCAAGTTCAAGCCCAGATACAGTCATTTCAGTGCATAGTGGTCTGTCATAATTATAAATGGAATCCTACAGATTGTTGAGGCTGTCTTTCAAAGATTTTCTAAATAACCTGTCATAAAGATAGAAGTATCAAGAAAAGGTGATATTTAATCTATGGCAAGAGTCTACTGTGAAAAAAATCAGAGTAGGTAACTCAAAGCTTTGCACATTTAAAAGAAAATCTTTTTTAGGTAGCCATTCATTTATCCAATGATCCCAAGCAATGATAAATTTGACAAACTATAGAGTGTCTGATAATTTCCAGCTCTGATATAAAACAAAAATATACAACATAAAAAATTTTACAATTAAATAAGAAGTATAGGATATATATAATTGTGAAATGGTACATAGACTAAGAATGCTTTACTAAAATGTCACAAGCCAAAGTGATCAGAACAATTCAAAGAAATAGAGTTTCTTGGTTAAGAGATTTATAGACATAAAGATAGAGGCTTGATTCCTTAATCCATCACGCACCACCTTTGTGACTAGACATGTTACATAAACAATGAACCCTTTTTCTCATCTATAAAATAAATGTCATAATTATCCACACTCTACAAGGTTGTTGCAAGCATTAAATAAGATAATGTAAGTAAATATTAAATAAGATCATTGTTGCAAAAATGAAAGGATATAAGATGTGTTAAAATGTCCAAAAAGGGAAGAAGAAGGAGAGGGCTGGCAGTGAAAATCATTCAGATGGCAGAGTTTGGCAGGTAGAAGGAGGGAGTAAGGAATTAGGAAAGATCCAGTTTGGATCTGCAAAGATGGGATAGTAGTGGGCATAAGTCAGTGGTAATTAATTTTATAAGACTGTATGTTATTATTGTTGTTATGTGCCATCAAGTCACTTGTGACTCATAGCGACCCTATGTACAACAGCCTAAAACCCTGCTCTGTCCTGTGCCAGTTGCACTGTGTACAACACACCTTCCCCAATTACCCCAGTCACTGAATCAATCCACCTCTTAGAGAGTCTTCCCCTCCTATGCTGCCTCTCCACCCTCCCAAGCATGATGCCCTTCTCCAAGGACCAGTCCCTCCTTGCAACATGTCTAAAGTATGTCAAAGCCTCAGAATCCTTGCCTCCAAGGAGCAGCCTGGTTTAACCCTCTCCAGGTTGAACCTGTTCATTTTCTTAGAAGTCCATGGTACATTCAATAATTTTCTCCAGCACCACAGCTCATACTCTCCTCATACAGCACCACACTCTCCTCCCATACTATAGACGCTATAAATAAGCTTCTGAAAATCAGTCAGGGAATCAACTGTGAGGCAGTTCTGATTGAAATCAGAGAAGGGGGGAAAGTATATGATGACTAAATATTAATTAAATAGAAGTCAATTCCAACATAAAATTCTAAGTTCACTGTTTAGAGTTGATTCCAACTCCCAGTGACTCTAATGAGCTCTGATGGCCTACTGGTAAGGAGCTGCCCACAGCTTGGATTCACCACCTGTTCCATGAGAGAAAGATTTGCAATCAACTCCCATGCGATTTACTGCCTCTGAAAATCTGCTGGAGGGTTAGCTATGGCACATAACAACAACAATGTCCCTAAAGGACCGAGTAAAATTGTCCAATGGACTTGCTGAGGCTGGAGGATTTCACCAAAGCGGATTGCCACATCTGTCTCCATTGCAGTAGCTGTTGAGTGTGAAATGCTGAACTTTTGGTTAACAACCCTACTCTTAACCCACAACACTACCAGAACTCCTAAAAAGTTAATTAGAAAGGATCTAAAAATATACCACATATCAGAACTTCAGACCATGATCAAAGCAGTACTTAGATGACATTTGATAGCTCAAACTGCATAGATCAAAAATTAAAAAGCCACATATTAGAAAACCAATAGGAAAAAACAGTGAAATAAGCACAAAGAAAAAGAAGAGCAAGAACAAACTACATACTAAAAGTAAACAACAAAATAAGTAAACTTTTGGAAGTCTGATCAAACACATGCACACACATACCCCCATCCACCATTAGAAGCAAAAGAAATACAGCCACACAGGTGGAGCTACAAAACCATGAGAAAATACCCTGTAAAATATTATATCAATATATTTAAATGGATAAAATGATCCAGGAGGTATCAAAAGAAGATGGAAGGAATATACTGAGTCATTGTATCGAAAGGAATTGGCAGATATAGAAGAATTTAATGAAATAACATTTGAGCAAGAGCCTATGGTGATGAAGGAAGAAGTTCAAACTGCTTTGAAGGAAATAGCAAAAAATAAGGCCCCCAGAATAGATGGTATATCAATTAACATATTTCAGCTAACAGATGCTGCCCTGGATGTGCTCACCAAGTTGTGCCAAGAAATCTGGAGAACAACCACTTGGCCAACTGACTGAAAGAGATCTATATTTGTTACCATCCCAAAGAAGGGTGACCCAACAGAATGTGGAAACTACAGAACAATATCATTGATTTCACATGCAAGCAAGATTCTACTGAAGAATATCCAAAAACAACTGGAACAGTACATCAACAGAGAACTGCCAGAAGTCCAGGCTGGGTTTATAAGGGGTTGTGGTACTAGGGATATTGTAGCTGATGTTAGATGGATCTTGGCTGAAAGCAGAGAATACCAGAAGAATGTCTATCTGTGTTTCATTGATTATGCAAAGGCATTTGACTGTGTGGATCATAACAAACTCTGGCTGACTCTGAGAAAAATGGGAATCCCAGAACATTTAATGGTGCTAATGTGAAACCTATACTTGGACCAAGAGGCAATCATCAGAACAGAGCAGGGCAACGCTGCATGGTTCAAACTTGGGAAGGATGTATGCCAGGGATGTGTCCTATCTCCATACCTTTTCAACCTGTATGCAGAGCAGATTATCTGAGAGACTGGGCTCTATGAGGAGAAGTGTGGCATTAGGATTGGTGGGAGATCTATCAACAATCTGCATTATGCAGATGACACAACCCTGCTCACTGAAAATGAGGAGGACCTAAAGCGCTTGCTGCAGAGCGTCAAGGACTGCAGCCTTCAGTATGGACTGAGGCTCAATGCCAAGAAGACAAAGATTCTCACCACTGGACCAATCGGTAGCATCAGGATGGATGGTGAAGAGATTGAGATTGTTCACAGCTTCAGTTTGCTTGGCTCCACAGTCAACACTCTTGGCACCAACAGCCAGGAAATAAAAAACGTATTGCGATGGGAAAGTCTGCAGTTAGGGACCGCTCTAAAGTACTCAAGAGCAACGGTGTCTCTTTGGAGACTAAGGTGTGCCTGATACAGGCCATGGTCTTTGCAATCACTTGTTATGAATCAGAGAGTTGGACAATTATTAGGGAGGACAGAAGGAGAATTGACCCCTTTGAGCTGTGGTGCTGGAGAAGAGTACTGAATGTACCATGGACTGCCAGGAAAACAAACAGATTCATCTTGGAGAGGATTAAACCAGGCTGCTCCTTGGAGGCAAAGATTCTGGGACTTCATGTGACATACTTTGGACATGTTGTAAGGAGAGACAGGTCCTTGGAGAGGGACATCATGCTTGGTAGGGTAAAGGGACAGCGCGGGAGGGGAAGACCCTCTATGAGGTGGATTGATTGATTCAGTGACTGGGGTAATCGGGATGGGTGTGTCAGAGGCAATGCGGTTGGCACAGGATAGAGCAGGGTTTAGGGCTGTTGTACATAGGGTCGCTATGAGTCGCAAACCACTCGACGGCACATAACAACAACAACAAACAAAATTTAATATTTATCTATGAAAATGTATTCCTAACATTCTGTGAGCAGGTAAGAAGTTGCAATAGTTAAACAAACTTAGAAGACATTTAAAAGGCAGTTAAATGGTCAGCTAAAAAAGACAAGGACACAAAATCCTTTTATAGTCAAATTCTCCCACTTTTTCAGAGTTCTGAGGAGCAAGGAATATTACTTAGTTCATTCTAAAAAACCTTCATCATTTTTACACCACACACTCCTGCATATATCATGGCAAAGACAATAAACTAAAATATGAATAAGCCAAATATATTACCATCTTAAAAGAATGCTGCTTCATCATGTAGTGAGAACTGACCCACAGCTGAACCTCAGGCAGGTTTTCACAGGCAGTTAATTGCACGAGAGAAGATTGCTCATCCTTTTCCTTCAGAGTAGTTGGTGGCTTCAAACCATCTGACTTCAGGATGCAGCTCAACTTCTTGCCACTAGGCCACCACAGCTCCCCCTCTCCAAATTCTTACTCAGTTTTTTCTGCTCCTTTGTTGACTTAGAATACATGTTTCAGGAGACTAAGACTTAAGAAACAGCCGTTTTCGCATACAGATTACTTTTATTCATGATGTATATTTAAGAAGCTTTGTTAGCCAAAAGGTAAGGGGTTCAAACTACTCAGTGGTTCTAGGGAAAAAGATTTAAAAAAAATTGCTCCCATAGGAATTACAGTTAGGAACAGGTTGGAAGTTGAAAAAAATGCTCTTACTTTGTTAAGACTATGGTCAGTGCCACAAAAGAAAATGTATATAATGGTTGAATGGAAAAAAATGATAAACTTTCACACAAATCACTATAAAATCTTAAAGAAATTACAGTTGGAAAATCCAATGGGACAGATCTACTATCATATAGCATTACTATAAGTCAGAACTGATTCAATGGCATACAACCAACTACATTACGTATTGAAAAGCCAGCTGTCATCCTTCTTTAATGCATGTTTCCCCCCCTCTGACTATTGACAAGATTTGTCTCATTGGTTGTTGTTATCATTATGTGTCCTCAATTCAGCACCAACTCATAGCTAATCATCTGCCAGGTTTTCAGAGACTGTAAATCCCATGGAATGAGAATGTCCATCTTTTCCCTGCAGAGCTGCTGGTAGATTCAAATTGCCTGACTTGACGGTGGCAACAGAACTCCTTACCCTCTAGACCAGCAGAGCTCCACTAGAGCTGTCTCATTACTATTAGTTTTATTATGAGCCCATAATTTTATTCATTTTAACACATATGTAGGATTTGCTGAGGGTTTTTACACATGAGGGCTACAGTTTCATGACATTTGGACAATTTGGACATACCTGGGGAAGCCAAAGCAAAGGGAAGACATCAGGAAATTAAGGAGCTAAACAGAAGATTTCAAAGGGCAGCTCAGGAGGACAAACCAAAGTTTTATAATGAAATGTGTGAAGAACTGGAGTCAGAGAATCAAAAGGGACGGTCTTATTCAGCATTTCTGAAGCTGAAGGAACTAAAGAACAAATTCAAAGCTTGAATTTCAGTTCTTAAAGATGTTATGGGTAGAATATTGAATGATCAAGGAAGAATCAAAAGAAGATAAGAGGAGTACACAGAGTCTTTATACCAAAAAGACTCGGTTGACACAGAAGAATTACATGAAAAATAACATGACCTAAAGGCAATGGTGATGAAGGAGGAAGTTCAAGCTTCTCTGAAGGAATTGGAAAAAGAACAAGGTACTAGGAATTGATGGAATATCAATTGACATATTTCAGCAAACAGATGCTGCCCTGGACGTGCTCATTAGGTTGTGCCAAGAAATCTGGAGGACAACTACCTGGCTCTCTCTGTGTTTTCTTTGGGATTATTTCAGTTCTTTTCTTTGCCACTGCCTGAACTGCTATTAACACCATTCAACTTACTTTTTTCATTTCCGATACGGTATTTTTCATCTCTTGAAGGGTAATTCTTATATATCTTCCATTTGTCTTCTCAACATAATTCTATTTTCTTTTATAAGTGTTTTAATGTCCTTCTCTTCTAGTTCCATCATCTCTCTCTTCTGGTCTGTTTCTACAATTTGTTTTTTCCTTCTGGCTATATAGAATATCTTCCTTATTTTTTTAATGCTTAGTTCTTTTTTATTAGTTGTAAAATAGTGTGGTATTTATATTTTTAATGGAATATATGGTATTTCTTTATGAAAAGGTGGGTATTTTTCTGGCATGCAAATAATTCATTGTAGTCAGTTGGGTGTTTTCAAAACTTCTTTTATGATTTATTAGGACTAATTCAGCTTCAGTACTAAGGTAATGGATGGGGTCCTTGAGTGACACATTTCAAAGCCTAGACAAAATTTGGCAGTTAAACTCCACTTAGAGGCTTCTCATAAGACAGAAGCACTTTGTTCTAAGAAGTCACAGCCTCAAAAACCCTAAAGAGTAGTTCTCTTCTCTTCTACACACATGAAGTCATCTTGAGTAACAAAAGCAAGGTAATATTGCTTTGAGAACCAATGAGTTTTATATAAAGAGGTCTTTCCAATATGATTGGTGGAACATGAGCTGTTATCTTATTTAAATTTCAGTAGTTGTTTCCCTGATCCTTTCTGATTATCAATGTCTCTCCCTCTCTCTCTCTCTCCCACTTTCGTTCCTTCTCTCTTATCTCTGTCTTATCTCAATATCTCTCACTCCCTCCATACCTCCTTCCCTCTCTCCCTCCTATTTATCTCCTCTCTCCCTCTCTCCTCCTTTTTCTCTCCACCTCTCCCTCTCTCTTCCTCTTTTTCTCTCTTCCTCTCTCAGTCCTTCTCTCTTTCTCCTCACACTCTCCTTCATTTCTCCTCTCTCTCCATCTCCCTTCTCTCTTGTCCTCTGCCTGCAAATTCTCGCCTCTTTGGTAACATTAAACTCCAAATCTGTCTCCATGAATGAGACTGCGACATTCTGCTTGGGTTCCTCCTTTCCAGGCTGAGAAGGGATTCAATCGTGGTTTCCTTTGTTCAGAAATCTATCTCTGCATTACTTGTTATACAATGCCTGAAACTGTTGTTTAATATCTTTTTATTTACTTCAGCATTTTAATTTTTAAGATAAGAAGTTAAATCTTTTCTTTTTACTCCATATTGGCCAGAAACTACTAAGTGTGCTTTAATTTGCACTTTCCTAACTGATGAGTTCTTTATCAAAGATCAAAGATAGAGATAGATAGATGTTAAATAAATAGATAGATAGATATGATCAAGAGCAACAGAAATGTTTATATAAAGTATTGACACTGTTTTGATCTAGGTAGTGTGAACTCAAATTGTCATGGTACATTTATGATTTACAGTACACATATATATTTTATGCACTCTTCTTGGTGTGTGATACACTTCACAATGGAAAAGAAAAATATAGCAACCTAGTAATGCTCATACCTAGAAAAGTATGCAATGAAACTGAGTCATACTATGATTACAATTGTGCACATTATATGACCAGGGGAGGAAAGAATGAAAGGCAGTTGTATCCAAACAAGAACAGTAGATTAGCATTGAAAGATTCAGGTGATTTTTCTCACAAACTCAACAGTTTTCAAATTACTTCAAATGCATTATCTCACTTGGCCATCATCATTCTCTGAGGTAAGGGTTGTTACAATCTACGTGGGGAAGCAGAGACTCCTAGAATTTAAAACCATTTAGCCAGAATCTCACCTGCCAAGGAGTGATGAAGCTGATACTCAGACTTAGGTATTCTGGTTTCAACTCCTTTGCTCTGTTCACGATGCCATGTAACAGGTCTATATTACATAATTCGTTTACTTCGGTCAAGTGACTTGCTCTCTAAGCCTCTGCTTTCTTCATCTCTAAAGCAGTAATAATGCAAAGTAATATTAATGAAGCTTCATTCAAAGAATTGTCAAGAATTGAATGAAACAAAGCACTTTGTACTGTACTTAGCACATGGTCACTGCTCAGTAACTGTTAAATATCAGTAGCAGTAATGTTTCCATAAAAGATTAATTAAACCTATTTACCTAGTCATCAGGCATACAAAACAAATGTGAGCTGACTGTCCAGTAAGGACAGATAAAGTAATAAACTTAGGACCTTATGGAATGATGAATGGCATATATAACATTATGAGAATAGAGAAGAGGGGCTCTGGGAATGAGACTGCTTGCTGAAGGCAGTTAGGGCGGGCTTCTGAGAGGAGTGTCACATACTCTGAAGAGAGTTGACGGTAGAAAGGATTCCGTGAGACCATGTCAAAGCTGTGTTCTCAATCCCCTGAAAAAAAGAAAATGATGACAAGTGGAGCAAAAGCAAAATATTATTATATCAAAAGTTTAATATTACCATAGTATAAAGGTCAGTGATGACTATTAAAAAAAGTAAAAAGAATAAAGACAGAAGGTCTTTAGTTTGGAAATTAAAAGTCTTCTCTTACCAGAAAAAATTTAAATTATATTTAAAATTGTCAATTTTTTAAGTGTAATAATTATGTAGTGGGAGTATTTTTTAAATGTCTCTCTCTATTAAATATGTAGCTCAATTTGCATAGTTAACCTTAACAGCTACAGGTGACTCATGACAGCAATAAAATTGAAGGGAGGGAAGAATGATAATTATAAAAGAAATGTCATAACAAAAAAGTTGCCAATAATTTAATGGGAGGAATAATCTTTTAATTAATTTCATATATATGTAACAACTTCTATAGCAAACCTTTTAAATTTAAAAACATTTTAAACTTTTAAACTCAATTTATATATCTTTTGGGGATCTCTGGTGGCCTACTGGCAAGAAGCTGAACTGCAATCCCAAAGACACATGGCTCAGGGTCACCAGCTGCTCCGCAGAAGGATAGGCAATCTCTTCCTATGCAATTAACTAACTGCCTCTGAAAACCTTTCGGAGGGTCAGCTATGGGTCAGTTCCTACTCTATGGTACTTAACAACAATTACGTATAAAACTAGTGAACTTAAAGGAGTCATTTCAGTTGCATTGTGAAGAAAGGATGCATTGCAAGGGGTCAAAAAGTGTAGGGAAGATGAACTGTAAAGGCAATGAAATTAATAGCTTACAGGAATTTTGTCCTTCGCTCCATAGGACAAAATTTTTTCTCCATGAGAAAAAGGAAGTGTATGTGTGTGTGATGTATAAATCATAAGGGAAATCTAATCATGTTTTCAACATCAAGATAAGAATGATTCTCACTACTGGGCCAATTGGCAGCATTATGATAGAGGGTAAAGAGATTGAGATAGTTAACAGCTTTAATTTTCTTGACTCCACAATCAACACCCGTGGTATCAGCAGCCAAGAAATCAAAAGACAAATTTCACTGGGAAAGTCTGCTGTCAGACTTTCTGACATCTCTAGAATATTTAAGAGCAATGATGTCAATCTGGAAACTAAGGTGTGCCTGATCCAGGCCATGGTTATCATAATTACTTCCTATGTATCAGAAATTTGGACAATGACTAGGGATGATAAAAGGAGAATTGATGCCTTTAAGATGTAGTGCTGGAGAAGAGTATTGAGCATACCATTGACTGCTAGGAGAACAAATAGGTTCATCCTGGAGAGGATGAAACCATACTGCTTCTTGGATGCAAAGTTTCTGAATCTTTGTCTGACATACTTGAGGCATGCAGTCCTTGGAGAAGGATATCGTGCTTGAGAGGGTAGAGGGACAGTGCAAGAGAAAAAGGCTCAAATGAGATGGATTGACTCAGTGACTAAGGAAATGGAGGTAGGTGTGTCAGAGAAAAGAAGTTTGGCTCAGGATAGAGCAAAGTTCAGGGCTGTTCTACAAAAGATCTCTACAAGTTGCAAGGGTTATTACAAGACAGCACATAACAACAACAATAACAATCCTATTTTTGAGCCTCATGGGTGATATCTACAGATAAAGATTAAAAAGATGAAAAAAAAACCCTCAGATGACTTGCACAAGATCAAGAGGGAAATGATTTAACCATCAAAAGAAACTATGTTCCACTCCTGTCAGCTGAAGCAAGATCTGCAATGCTGTTGACATACTGGATAGATACCTTTTTCTGGAAAGACCGTGGCTATCACTTGTAAAACTGTAATGGAGTTAGTTGTACTGCCACTGGAGGTCATGGAATACCAATAAGGTGGGAGAAGAAACAGTTCCAAAGAGCTTGCAAAAAGAGTGAAAAGTCTGATGCTGAAAGCAATTTGTTGTTGGAACGGATCACGCCATTCACTTACAGTCCTGGAGCTCTGGCTACTAAGTGCAATCAGATTCCAGTAAAGATCAACACACAGTCACAGGTCTTGACTTCAGAAAAAAGGAAGGTCGGGGTGGGGGGAGAAAAAAAAAAGAAAAAGGAAGGTCTAGTCTGGAGCTCACATGTAGATAACAGACAGGGCAACTGAGGCTGAGCTTTCAGGTATGGAAATACAAAGGAAGAGGAACAGTTGTAAGCAGACACTAGTGATTGGGACATGGAATGTGAGAAC
>NW_006399771.1:15016023-15024054 GCF_000299155.1 Elephantulus edwardii | reverse complement strand
AAGGGTCAAACCAGGCTGCTCCTTGGAGGCAAGGATTCTAAGGCTCTGTCTAACATACCTTGGACATGTTGCAAGGAGGGACCAGTCCTTGGAGAGGGACATCATGCTCGGTAGGGTGGAGGGATAGGGCAGAAGGGGAAGGCCCCCTATGAGGTGGATTGATTCAGTAACTGGGGTAATTGGGATGGGTGTGTCGGAGATGGTGCGATTGGCACAGGACAGAGCAGATTTTAGGGATGTTGTACATAGGGTCGCTATGAGTCGCAAGTGACTCGATGGCACATAACAACAACAACAACAAGTCTGGAGCTCTGGTGTCCTAGTGTGCTACCAACCCAAAGGCATGTCATTCGAGTCCATGTGTGGGAAAAGATGAGCAGTCTCCTCCCGTGCAACTGAAAGCCTCTAGAAATCCACTGAACAGTCAGCTCTGCATGGTTCTGGCTAAATGGCAATGTGATTGAGGGTTCAGGCTGAAGTTAATACAAATTCAACATCAGGTAGGAGGAAGGAAAGGAGACAAGAGGGTATGGGATGTTTATCAGTGTCTATTTCAAAGAAGTCCCAAGTCAGAGATTTAATAGGCCCTGGAACTCAAGGACCAATCCACACCAGGGTTGGCTTTTTTAGGGTTTGAAATGACAGCAAGCTGCTTAAATGACTGCTTATGATGTGGCATTAAGTACTGCCATTATTAACCTATTCTAAATGTAATAATGCAGGACTCTGGGCTCACTACTTCTCTGTAACTCAATTTGCACAGTTACCCTTAAGTTGGTCCATGGTGGAAGAAGATTATTCCACATAATTATCCTAAGGAAAAAGGAAAGAATTTCAATGAGAGGAAGAAAATTGTTCCTCTGCACCAAGCAAACCAAAGAAACACTTCCTATTTTTTTTTTCTATATATCCATCTAAAAAGGTATCTGAATCAATGCATTTGAGAGCCAGCAATAACCCTCAACTGTTAAGGAACTAAAATTCAATGAGAACAAATACTTTTCTCAACAATGCCAGCTGAGAAACCGAGAACTATTTGTCGCACTGTTTAGTTGTCTTAAAAAGGTATCATTAAAATCTCTTCTTCCATTTACTACTTACGATGCAAAGCCAGGGAAATGGTCCACTAGGTACTAGTACAGACACTCTAATTAGCGTCATTGTAACCAGGGTTCCTGCCAACCGATAAGCTAAATCATGTGAATGTCATGAATAGCAAAACAGAGTGGCAAGTGATTTGGATATGCCTTCTGAGCTGAATCCACATTCGGCCTCTAATTAGTGAGACAAAGATTTCCTCCAGAAAAATCTCACATCTAATTCTCCATCCATCTGTTAGAACTCTTCCTAGAAGCTGTCTCGCTCACAGTCCTTACAGCAATACTCACACCTGTGGGGTTTTTATTTGTCCGTGGGACTCCATCCGTTTCCCCTCACCAGGCATCCTCACTAACAGCACCTGGAGAGGAGGGATATTCTCAAGGAACAGCTTGCCTGATGCAGGGCTTCATTTGTCTTTCCCAAGGGTCATTTATCACCGGGAGGTGGTCTGGTGAGGTAAATTCTGATTAAGCGCCTGCTTGCTTTTCTGTGTGCACTCTGGATGCTGCACAGAGCACAGGACATTATTTCACACCCTGCGTGCCATGCCCCAGTACAAAACATGGAAAATGCTCCATCTCCTATCAATAGGTCACACACACTCTCAGTATCTTTGAAAGAAAGATTCTTCCAATATGTAGAAAGTGTTGGGTTGGTATATAATTTGTTGTGTTTATTCCCAATACTGGACCAGGCCAATAGAAGTGTCATGATGGATGGAGAGGAGATTGAAATTGTCAACAGCTTCATTTTGCTTGGATCTACAATTAACACCCTTGGTACCAACAGTCAGGAAGTAAGGAGATGCATTACACTGAGAAAATCTGCAGTTAAGGACCTTTCCACATTATTGAGGAGCAATGATGTCAGTTTGAGGAGTAAGGCTCATCTGCTTCAAGCCGTAGTCTTTCTGATTACTTGCTATGCATTTGAGAGATGGACAATGAATAAGGATGACAGCAAATACATTGTTGTACGTGAGCTGTGATATTGGAGAAAAGCACTGAACATACTATGGACAGCCAAGAGAACAAACAGCTAAGTCTTGAAGACAGTGCTGCCAGAGTGCTCTTTGGAGGCAAGAATGATGAGGTTTTGCCTCACATACTTCGGACATGTTGTTAAGAGGTGTTATTCTTTGGAGAAGGACATGATGCTGGCAAGAGTGGAGGGTTGGCAAAGGACACAAAGACCCTCATCCAGGTTGATTGACACAGTGACTACTGCAATGGGCTCTTGTGTGTCAGAAAGTGTGAGGATGGTGCAGGATAGAGCAGGGTTCAGATCTTTTGTTCACAGGGTCACTATCGACTTGATGGCACCTAACAACAACATTCCCAACAACCAGAAAAGAAATATTAAAAAAAAAAAAAGATTATGCTAATTCTTAGAAAAGAGTACCCAGACAGCACTGTTATTTACATAGGAATCCGAGGTTTCTCCATGCCTAAAAGTTGTTCTAATTGTTGTTTTAATTACCTTAAACTCAGAACCAATATGACATAATCACTCATCCATGGCCGTCCAGGGGATGCTGACTCATAGACACCCTCCTTTGGAAATCTAAAGCTTTAAATCTTAGTGGAAGGAACTGCTTTATCTTTCTCCAGTGGGGTAGCTGATGGGTTTAAACTGCCTATCTTTCCACTAGCAACCCACCGTGTAAGCTACTAGACCACCACGGCTCTTTACACGTGTTCCCACAGCTGTTTTCCTCAGCATTCTCTGATCTCCCTCCAGTCCACTGGACTTGACATTACATGTATAACCAATTTATAAGTAGCTCAGGGCGCATTCATTCATTCAGGAAACATCTGTATCACATAGCTCTGGTGGCCTAGTGGGAAGGAGTCTTGCTGCAAACCCAAAAGCATGTGGTTCAAATCCTCCAGATGCTCCACAGGAGAAAGATACACAATCTCTTCTTATCTGGTCTGTTGTTGCTGTTTCAATTCAGACAAATTTACAGCTTATCCTTCAGCGGGTTTTCAGAGACAGTAAATGGCACTAGAGGAAATTACCACTAAGCCACCAGAGCGCCATGATGCAACACAGCCTCAGAAAACCCACTAGGAGGTCAGCCATGAGACAGTTTTGACACAATGGCTCATAACAACAACATCATGTATCAAGTGCAGTGGTAAGCAAATGGACGACAAAATTTGTATTTTTATAGAGTTGTATAAGAATACAAACATTGATTATTCATTTTTCAAATTTTTATGTTAACCTAAACTTGGAATCTAATAGGACCTGGAATTATTTGAAAATGTACAGAGAGGAGTGTATATTAACTGTGACAATGTACAAGCAACAGGGGACATATGTTGAGAAGTGGAAATGAGGGAAGATAGGAAGATAGTCTAAGGAAAGTTTGTTGTTGTTGTTACTAGGTGTCATCGAGTTATAGATGACTCATAGCGACCCTATGAACAAAAGGCCTGAGCATCCAAAAGATACTTTCCAAAGTCAATAGAAAGACAAATGAATGTATAACTTTATTAAAGCTGCTGCCTTAATTATAGCAGAAATTATTGATGTCTATCTATTACCACCACACCTAATACCCTAGGTTTTCCTTGCTAGCAAAGAGTTGATTTTATTCATGCATTCACATTATTCTTTTAAAATTTTTTTATTATTATTCTTAATTATTTGATGAGGAGGAGGAGGAGGAGGAGGAGTGGTGTACCGTCAAATCAGACCTGGCTGGTACAGGAGGAAATTGCCCCTCTTTCTCCAGCAGAGCATCTGGTGGATTTGAACTGCATACCTCTGGGACTGCAATGCAGCTTTTTGCCCCTAGGCCACCAGAGCACCTTTATCTACATTATTCTTTAAGAATGATATGCTCTTGAATAGATTGAGAAATTGTGCTAAATTTACACAATGAAATACTATGCAGCATTCAGGAGCAATGATTTCAAAAATTACTGTATAACTTTGGAGGGACAAAAGAGCATTATGATGAGTGAATTAACTCAGATGCATAAGACCATTGCTGCAGAAATAGAAAAATAATTCGTAAAACATGTATTGTATGATAATCCAAGAGGGGGAGGGTGTGAATAGAGGGGTGAGGATGGGCAGAGGAAAATCACAGGATCACACAATTTGGCAGGTAGAGGGTATAAGGAGTAAAGGAAATGGAAAAGATCTGGCAGGGATCTGGAAACAAAAGGTATGAGGACATAGTTAAATGGTGATTATTTTATAAAACATAATAAATGTGGATGATTATGTGAAACACATGTATTCAAATTTGTAAGCAAATTAATATAAAACAAAAATAATTTTAAAAAAGAATCATGTGCTCTAGGAGGATCAGAAGCAAATCATGAATAATTTAATTGTAATAACTCCATACATTTTGCCAACAATTCCATTGTTGTTGTTGTTGTTGTTGTTATATGTCATCAAGTCACTTGAGACTCATATGACCCTATGTAGTTCAGAACCCTGCTCTATCTTTAGTCAACCTCATTGTACCTGACATACCTACTCCCATTACCCTAGTCATTGAGTCATTCCATCTCTTCCAGGGTTTTCCTCTCTTGTGCTGTCCTTCCACTCTTCCAAGCATGAGGTCTCTCCTTGCAACATGCCCAAAGCATGGCAGATGAAGCTTCAAAATCCTTGCCTCTAAGGAGCAGCCTGGCCTCCCTCTCTCCAGCATGAATTTGTTTGTTCTTCTAGCAGTCCATGACATATTTAATATTCTTATTCAATATTCATATTCAATATTCCAGAACCACAGCTCAAAGGCATCAATTATTCTATCATCCTTAGTCATTGTCCAGTTTTCTGATGCATAGCAAGTAGTTGCAAAGACTCTGGCCTGAATCAGGTACACCTTAGTCTCTAGACTGACATTATTGGTTTTTCAGTGCTCTAGAGAGGTCCCTGACAGCAGATATTCTTAATGCAATTCATGTTTTGATTTACTGGCTGCTGTTACCAAAAGTGTTGATTGTGGAGCCAAGCAAACTGAAGTTGTTAACAATCTCAGTCTCTTCATGGTCTATCACGATGCTGCCAATTGGCCCAGTGCTGAGAATCTGTGTTTTCTTGATGTTGAGCTTCAATCCCTATTGAAGGCTGCAGTCCTTGATCTTCTGCAGCAAATTCCTCAGGTCCTCCTCAATTTCAGCAAGCAGGGTTGTGTCATCTACATAATGCAGGTTGTTGATGAGTCTTCCTCCAAGCCTGATACCACATTCTTCCTCACAGAGCCCTGAAAGGCTGGTCTGAGACAAATCCCTATCATAAAATATTTGGGGTAGGCTTGTGGAAGAAAGAACTTGTTTTTTGAGCTATAATCTGACATAGCTAACCTGAATAGGAAAATTTAATTGTTTTGTGCACCATGTGTACATTGACCAAGAGAAAGTCATTCAACTAGAACAAACAAAACTATTGTGTGGTTTTAAATTAGGAAAAGTGTGCATCAGAATTGTATTCTTACTCAATCTGTATGCTGATCAAATAATCAGAAAAGTCAGATTATATAAAGAACACAGCATCAGTATTGAAAGAAAATTTATCAACAACTGGCAATATACAGATGATACAATCTTGTTTGCTAAAAGCAAAAGGACTTGAAGCACTTACTGAAAAATGTAAAAAACTATAGCCTTCAGTATTTTTCACTATAAAGAAGTTAAACCCCTACAATTAGCCTAATAAACAAAATCATGATGAGCAGAAAATACTGAAGTTGTCAAATATTGTCATTGTATTTGGACAGAAAAATCAATACCCATAGAAATAGCAGTCAAGAAATGAACATCAGGAAAGGGGCGGGGGAAGAAATGAAACAACATTGGACAAATCTGCAAAGGACCTGTATAAAGTGTTCAAAAGCAAGATGTCACTTTGAGGACTAAGGTGCATCCTAGAAAAACAGTGGTATTTTCAATCATCGCCTTTGTATGTAAAAGTTGAACAACCGTTGAGAATGATTCATAGCAACCCTATGAACAATAGAACTGAAGCCTGTCCTATTCCGTGCCATCCTCATAATCTCTGACACATTTGAGCCTATTGCTGAAGTAACTGTGTCAATTCATCTGGTTGTGGGTCTGTCTTTTACTGACCCTCCACCTTTCCAAGTATGATGTCCCTTCCCAATGAGTAACCTTTTCTAGCAACATACCCAAAGTGTAAGAGAAGAAGCTTTGCTATTTTTTTGCCTCCACAGAGCATTCTGGGTGCTGGTGGCTAATTGGTAAGGAGTTGTGCTACCAACACAAAGAAACATGGTTCTCCAACTGCTCAGGAGAAAGATAGGCAATCTCCTCCCATGCAGTTTACCGTCTCTGAAAACCCACCATGACAGCTTGTTCCAACTTGACAGCACATAACAACACCAATAGACTAAAGAATTAACAAATTTCTTTTGGAAGAAATATAGACTGTTGCTTTGAATCAAGGATTGTAAGACTTTATTTCACGTGATTTGGACATCTCATTAGGATGGATCTAGTCCCTGGAGAAGAACGTCATACTTAGTAAAAGAAGAGGATAAGCGAAAGTCCTTCAGTGAAATGGATTGACACAGTAACTACAATGATGAATTCAAATATAACAACAGTTGTGGTAATGTCAAAGGATCAGGCAGTATTTTGTTCTGTTAAGCACAGGTTGCTTGCTATGAGTTGGAACCAACTTAATGACACCTAACAACAATGATATGAGATGTATTATTATGAGAAAAAGCCACTTTTTCTGTATTTTGAAAATATTTTTGTTTCTTAGCAGTTGAACACATCCTAACCATGATGGCTCACTGAGAATTTAACTATAATAATACACTGACTTATTGCCAGCCAGTAAGAATTGACACGCAGGTGACTCTCCAGCAGGTTTTCAGACACTGCAAATTGCATGGAGGGAGACTGTGCATCTTTCTCCCTCAGAGCACTTGGTGGATTCGAAACACCTGCCTTTCAGTAGGTAGAGCAACTCCTTACCACTAGGTCACTAGCTTAACTGTACTAAAAGGATGGAAAAGAAAGTGAACAGAAAATGTAAATGAGGTTCATTTTTATTTATAATAGCAGAAAGTGAATAGATAATATACGTGTAAATCGAGACCTGTATTATGGAAATGACACAACTTTACTTCCTGAAACTGAGGAGATCCTAAGGTATTTGCTGCAGGTGGTCAAGGATACCAGTCTTAAATATAGGTTGAAACTCAACATCAAGAAAACAAAGATTTTCATCACGGGGCTGATTGGAAGTATCATGACAGATGGTAGAGATTGAGATTGTTAACAGGTTAATTGTGCTAGGCTTCATAATCAATACTCTTGGTTCCAGCAGCCAGGAAATGAAAAGATTAATTGCACTGGAAAGTCTACTGTCAAGGACCTTTCCAGAGTATTGAAGAGTGACAATGTCATTCTGGAGACTAAGGTGTGCCTGATCCCAGCCATGGTCTTCACAATTACTTGCTATATATCAGAAAGCTGAATAATGACTAAGGATGATAGGAGAATCGATGTCTTTTAGCTCTGGTCCTGAAGAAGAATATTGACTATACCATGGACTGCTAGGAGAACAAAGAGGTTCGGCCTTGGAGAGGGTAAAACCAGACAGCTCCTCGAAGGCAAGAATTCTGAAATTCTGTCTGACGTATTGTGGGCATATTGCAAGGAAGTATCACTCCTTGGAGAAGGACACCATACTTGGAAGGGTGGAGGGACAGTAAAAGAAAGGAAGATACTGAGCTCCAGGTGATGTCTGGATCCAAGCTCCACGGCCCTCACCACAGCCCTGTGACCTCGGGGCACCACCTTGGATCCAGACATCACCTGGAACTATCAGGCGAGCTGTTGAGGAACTAACCTGGCAGGAGAAAGGGCGGTAGGATCTTATCTGTGTTTACTGGGGCATTGCTGATTACCCGGGAGAGCACCTAAGGGC
>NW_006399771.1:14981570-15010806 GCF_000299155.1 Elephantulus edwardii | reverse complement strand
TAATAAAATATAATTATAGAAAAAAAAAACAAAAAACAAAAAAAAAGAAAGAAAGGAAGATACTGGGTGAGATGGATTGACTCAGTGACTAGGGTAACGGGGGTAGGTGTGTCAGAGATAATGAGGTTGGCTCAAGATAGAGCAGGGTGTTGTACATAAGGTCACTATAAGTCGCAGGTGACTCAACAGCACATAACAACAACAGATATGTTTGTATATCTAGATGGATCTGTTCTTTCAGTGGAAAGTATTTTCTTTTTTCTTTCTCTGGGAGGTTATTGTTTTACATAGCTTTCAGCTTTCACAAGTTTTGCTTTAGTTACTCTTTTAAATAAAATAAACAGCAATGAAAGTATGTAGGTTTTTAAAAAAAATAATATTTTGATAATTCATTCATTCACATTTTTCTTCTCTCCCCAACTCCCCCATTCCACTTTGTAAAAAATTTATTTTATTGTCATTTCAATAAAGTTTACAGAAAAGCTAGATTTTCATTCATTCGTTGTTGCACATTTTCCTCTTCCCCCACCTTCCCCACTCCCCAGTAACTTTTTTTTTACATTTATGTTTTTTCTTTTTTTTATTGCACATTTCCTTCCCTTCCTCCCCTCTTTCCTTCTGCAGCCCACCTAGCAATGCACCCCTTTATCAAGATTATTGTCATACAAATAACCCTCAATCATATATTCTTTACCAACCATTCTCCCCCTTATCGGGTTTATTCTGTTCGTTATGTATGCATGCTTTTCCTATTCTCTGCACACCCATCCCCATCTGTCCTATTTTATAACAGTGGTGCTATACAGTATTTGTCCTTTTGTGACTGAGATATTTCACTCCAGCCTCCGTCATAATGTATAATGCTTTATGAGTTTGTTATTTTTCAATGCTGCATAATCACATTGTGTGAAAGTACCATGTTTTCCTATCCATTTGTTTGATGTTCAGCATTGGGTTGTTTTCATCTCTTTGCTATTGTAAATAACCCAGCAATAAACATAGGTGTGCATACATTTGTTGGAGTCATGGCTCTGGTTTCTTTAGGGTATATTCCCAGTAGTGGAATACCTAGATCAAATGGTATATCTATTTCTAACTTTCTGAGAAAACGCCAGGTGGCCTTCCATAATAGGTCCAATTTCTTCACAACCTCACCAGCATTTGTTGTTTGTAAAAGTATGTCATTTTAAGAAATGGATGTAGTTATCAGAAGAAAGAGTTAGAAGTTTGATATTGTACCAGAGTTAAGGGAGGAATAACTAGATGGCTATTTTCATCATAAGCATTTACACTCTTATTTTTTTAGATTTATTTTTAGGTATTATGTGTTTTTTTTAATTGAGATTTTAATGTAAGATTATAGAGAACATGGATTTCCATTCATTCATTGTTTCATATTTTCCTTCCTGCCCACTCCTCCTGACCCCCCAGTTTGCTTTTCTCTTTGAGAAAAAAAAATTATTTCATTGTTATACAATCCCCTCTCCCCAGTCCATTTTCCTATGCAGCTCTTATTCTGGACTCTTCCCATGCAAATAATACCTAATCAGACATCCTTTTAAACAGTTGTCTTCCCCATCGGTTTTAATGCAGTGTACGTGATTTATCCCCTCTTTTCTTAGTTTCCCCCCAAACCTGATGTCAGACCTGTTTTCTAACAGGGGCTTATGCAGTATTTGTCCTCTTGTGATTGAAATACTTCATTCAAAATAATGTCCTCAAGGGTCACCCATTTTGTATAATATTTCATGAGTTCCTTGTTTTTCAGTGCTGCATAGTATTCCATTATGTGAATATATTCTTCTATCCGTTCATTTGTTGATGGGTACTTGGGTTGTTTCCAACTCTTTGTTACTGTGAATAAAGCCACAATAAGCATAGGTGTGCATATATCTGCTTGGGTGGCAGTTCTGGTTCCTTTAGGATATATTCCCAGTAGTGTAATTGCTGGGTCAAATGGTATTTCTATTTCCAACTTTTTGAGAAAGTGTCATCCTGCCTTCTAGACTGGTTGCACCATTTTACTTTCCCACCAAAAGTGAATAAGGGTTCCAGTTTCTCCACAACTTTGCCAGCATTTGTTGTTTGCTGCTTTGTTGAATTTTGCTATTCTTACTGGGGTGAGATGATATCTCATAGTTGTTTTGATTTGCATCTCTCTTAGAGCTAGTGATTTTGACCATTTCTTTATGTGTTTGTTCACCATCAGAATGTCTTTTTTAGTGAAATATCTGTTCATTGCCTGTGCCCATTTTGCAACTGGGTTGTTTACATTTATCTTGTTGTGGTATTTTATAAATTCTAAATATAAGTCCCTTATCAGACATGCCATTAGCAAATATTTTTTCCCAGTCTGCAGTTTCCCTTTTTATCCTGCTAGAGTTTTTGAATGTGCATAGGAATTTGATTCTTACAAGGTCCCATTCATCTATGTTACCCTCTCCTGCTTGTAGGTTTTTCAGGATGCTTGGAAAACTGTTCATGTTGTGGATTAGGGCTTCTAGAGTTCTTCCAAGCTTTTCTTTAATGAAGTTTATAGTCCTTGCTTTTAGGTCCTTGATCCACTCTGAGTTGGGTTTTGTGTATGATGTGAGGTGTGAGTCTTCTTTGAGTTCTCTGCAGATATGTTTTCAGTTTTGCCAGCAACAGTTGTTAAAAAGGCTGTCATTCCCCCACTTAACTGACTTCATCACCTTGTCAAAAATCAGTTGACCATAGGTAGATGGGTTCTCACTTTTATTCCATTGATATATGTGTCTGTCATTATAACAGTGCCATGCTTTCTTGACCACCATGACAGGGTAGTAGGATTGCAGATCAGGGAGTGAGATGCCTCCTACCTTGTTTCTCTTTAAGGAGTGCTTTGCTTATACAGGGTTTTTTCCCATTCCAAATGAAATTAGAGATTGCCTTTTCCATCTCATTGAAGAATGGAACTGGTATTTGTATTTGTATTGGGATTGCATTGAACGTGTAAATTGCATTTGGTAGTATTGTCATTTTCACAATATTGAGTCTTCCTATCTATGAGCAAGGTTTGTGTTTGTTTAGGTAGGTTGTGAATTTCTAACAATTTGTCCATTTCCTCTAGGTCTTCATATTTGCTTGAGTATAGTTTTTCATAATATTCCATTGTTAGCTTTTTTATTTTAGTTGGTTCTGTTGTGACATTGCCCATTTAATCCTTTAGTTAGATCATCTGAGTCTTTTCCTTTTTTACTTTTGTGAGTTTTGCTAATGGTTTGTCGATTTTATTGACCTTTTCGAAGAACCAACTTCTGGTTTTCTTGATGGTTTTAAATATTTTCTTTTTTTCTATTTCATTTACTTCTGCCCTAGTTTTTATAATTTCAGGGGTGGTTTTTATTTTTGGAACATTTGAGATTATCTTGCTGTTCTTTTTCCATTTGTAGGATATGTTGGGTTAGAGAGTCAATGGTCATTTTTTCCTGCCTTTTGATGTGTTTCCTTATTATTCTAAATTGACTTCTGATTAGTGCTTTGGCTGTTTCCCAGAGGTTTTGGTAGGTTGTGTTTTCATTGTCATTTGTTTCAAGCAACTTTTTAATTTTTAATTTCATTTTTTATATCTTCTAGTATCCAGTCATGTTCAAGCAAGGTATTGTTCAGCTTCCAAATGTATGAGATTTTTCTCCTTTATCCTCTTGTTATTGATTTCTAATTTTATAGCATTGTGGTCTGAGAAGATGCTTTGTATTATTTCCTTTTTTTAAATTTATTGATGCTTGCCTTGTGACCTAAAATGTGACCTATTCTTGAGAAACCAGCATTTAATCTTATTTGCTCTCCCGTATAGGTTACTCTTTGTTTCTCCCTCGCTGTTTTTAGAATTCTCTCCTTATCTTTGGTTCTGGCAAATTTGACTATCTTCAGTTTCACTGGTTCTGCGTTCCATCTCTTCAACCCTGTTCATGTGTCCCTCCATCATGTTGACAGCATCTGAAACATTGGAACTCATATTTTGGATCATGGTTTCTTGTTTTTCCAGAGCCTCTAATGCCTCATTTGTTTTATCTGAATTGTTTTGGATTGTTTTTCTAAGCTACTCGGTTTTGCTTGCAGTGTTCTGTAATTCATTAAGTTTGTCTTTCACCCATTGAAAATATTGAATCATTGTTCTGTTTAAATTTTGTGTCAGAAAGTTCTAACAGACTTTCTGGCTTCAGGACATCCATTGATACTGTGTCACTTTTGGGAGGTAATTTTGCTTTGGGCTTGTGTAAAATAAAGGTAACGTGCTTCTTACCTGACATTGCCCTGATAAGTGTTTTTCATGCCTGAGGTGATAGCAGGTTCTTGATCTGAATTACTGCCCGAAAAGAGGGTTGGGCAGGCACATAAGTGGATGCATGTATGGGTGCATGGGCAAATGCACATTGGACTGGAGTCACACATGCCTACGTACGTGGGGAAGGGGGTGTGAGGCCTTGAATGGAAAACCAGGAAGCCTTGGTTTTCCCCTCAAGAACTGGGTCTGCCACCCCAGTCAAGCTCCAGCTGTCTCACTGCCTCCTGCTTGAGGTGAAGTGGTCCCATGTGGTCTAGCAGTCAGCAGTGATTTCTCCCCTAAATACCTCACTCTAATTCTCACTGTCCTACTTTTTTCTGACAGGTAGGTCCTGCCACAGCTCGCTGCTCCCGCTGTGGCTTGCTGCTCCCGCCACAGCTCATTGCCCCCACTACAGCTCCCAAATTAATTGTTTTAATACTAATTCTCACTCAAAATTCACCTGTGCTACTTGCTCCATGCACATTACTCCATGCACTTCCCTATACTCTTATTTTTAAGAATATGTGCATGTGTTATTTTGATAGAGTTTTAAAATTTATTTTAAAGAGAAAGTTAATTCAAAACTAAGAGAACAATCTTATCTTCTGGAGGCACTACAGAAAAAAGAGTAACAAAATGGCAAATAAAATGTCCTTTTGATATAGGAATTTCCAAGGGGATTTCTTTACTTAATTAATGTAGTAACATTCTCTTTGTGAAGTGTAGTGAATTACTCAATATTACCCTTTATTCAGAATGGACTCAATGGCAGTGAATACATTTGAGTAGTACCTTTGTATTTCCCACTAAAAGACTGCAAATTAGGAGCTTGTGACCCACCAAGAGGTTTGTATATCTTGATCATAATGTCATGAAAGTGCATGGCACCCCTTTAGGGATAAGGATGTTATTATTGATGCAGTTATTGTTAAGTGTGCCTGAATCAACCCCAGCTCAGCAATCCTCAGTACAACAGATCTAAGCCTTGCCTATCCTAGATCATACTCACAATCTCCAGTGTAGCTCAAGTCCATTACAGCAGTCACTGAGCCAATTCATATTATTAAGGGGTTTTCTTTCTTTCCCTACCTTTTCATGCACAAATTCCTTTTCCAGTGACTGGTCTCTCCTGACAACATGCCCTAAATATGTGAGACAAAGTCTCAACATTCTTGCCTTTGTAGGGCACTCTGGCTGCAGTTCTTCCAACACAGATTTCTTTGCTCTTCTGGCAGCTCACGGTATATTAAATACTCTTCCAATGCCACCATTAAAAGACATCAACTGTTGTTGGGGGTTTTTTTTATCATCTCTATTCATCGTTCAATTTTTCACTTGCATAACAAACAACTGAAAAATATGGCTTGGATCAGATGCACCTTGGTCTTTAAACAGACATTCCCCCACACCCACCCCCTGCCATCCTTTAAGGCTTTAAAGAAGTCATGATAGGAGATTGGTCCTATGTAGTATGTCTTTTGCTTTCTTGAGTGCTGCTGCTATGGGTATTATTTGTAGATCCAAATAAAGTGTAATCTTTTGACAAATTCAATCTTTTCTCCATCTATCATGAAGTTACTTATTGGTCCACTTGTGGGAATTTTTATTTTCTTTATGTGGATATTTAATCCATACTAAAGTCTTTTATCTTCATCAGTAAGTGTTTTAATCTACTTCACTTTTTATAAGCAAAGTTGTATTATCTTTATTGGCTGTTTTATTGGTCACTTTTTCTCCAATCCTGATGCCACATTCTTCTTCACATAGTCAACCTTCTTGAATATAAATAAGGTGTATGGAACCGTAATGAAGAGATTGACTGCTTTTTCCACCCTGTTGTTTAAGATAGGTATTCCAGAGGTGGGTAGGGTAAACTTTACAATCAATGAGAGAAAAGCTGGGAGTTGCATGTCTTTTTTGAGTCCAAAATCCCTGTGTTGGAAACCTTCTACATCCATGAGATAGAGATTTAACACCAAAGATGAAGAGAGATGGCTAAAAGCAGGTTAGGTCTCTTGCTAAGTGTCTTTTCTCTTGTATTGACTCTCCACCTTTGCAAGCATTGTGTCCTTCTCTAAGGACTGTTCCCTCCTGACAACATGCCCAAAGTATGTGAGACAGAGTTTCACCATCCTTGCCTCCAAAGAGCACCCTGATTTCACTTTCTCCAGGACAGACCGGTTTGTTCTCTTGACAGACTATGGGTTATTCAATATTCTTCTCAGTCGCTATAATTCAAGGGCATTATTTCTTCATCTGTAATCTTTAGTTATTGTCCAGCTTTAAGAGGAACAGCAAGCAATTAAAAAAAAACCCACTATGGCTTGGATCAGGCACACCTTAGTCTTTAGACTGATATTGTTGCTTTGTGGCACTCTGGAAAGGTCCCTGAGAGCCGATTTTCCAAAAGCAATTTCTTGGGTTTTTGTTTGGGCTGTGTTTTTGGGTGTTTTTTTTTTTTATTTCTTGACTTCTTATGCCAAAGGTGTTGAATATGGATCCAAGTAAGATGAAATCGTTAACAACTTTAATCCTTTCTACAGCTGTAATGATGTTGCTTATTGACTCAGTTGTTGTTGTTGTTGTTCTTTACCATCAAGTCAGAATCGACCCATAGCTGACCCTCCAGCAAGTTTTCAGAGGCAGTTCTTTGCATAGGAGGAGATTGTCCATACTTCTCCCATGGAGCAGCTGGTGGCCTCAAACCATGTGCCTTCAGGATTGCAGTGCAGTTTCTTACCACTAGGCCATTTACTTTCTTGGTGTTGAGATGCAATCTGTATTGATCAATGTAGTCCTTGCTCTTCTGCAGCCAGCTCTTCAAGTTTTCCTTATTTTCAACCAGCAGGGCTGTTATCTACATAACACAGGTTATTTTTTTTTTCATTTTTATTGTATTATTTTTACGTGTACTGTCAAATCAGATCTGACTGGTACAGGAGGAGATTGCCCCCTCCTTCTCCAGTAGAGCATCTGGTGGATTTGAACCGCGTACCTCTGGGATTGCAGTGCAGCTCCTTGCCATTAGGCCACCAGAGCTCCCTATAACACAGGTTATTGATGAGACTTCCTCTGTTCTTAATATCACATTATTATTATTCTTTCCAGATTTTAAATGAACTGTTCAGCATATAAATTGGAAAGGTATAGAGAATGGATATATTCCTGATGCACTCCTTTCCTGATTTTGAACCACGCAAGGTTCCCCAGAGACTTCATATAAAACTGATCAGAAAGGTAGATAGAATTGGAGGAGCAGTTAGTGTCAGAACTGGTGAAAAGGGAAAAATAAAGATTGACCAGTAGAGAGTTGTACAACCTTAGCCTCGTAGAGTCAGCTTTGAGCTGATGGTACCTCTTTCTCATCTCATGAAGTGTGAGAACAGATACCTCTGTCTCCATGTCATTTTTATGCTTTGTGTAGATGTGAAATTGAATTTAGCCAGTGTTTGAAATCAAAAGAGACAAAGGAGTTTGGAGGGCAAGGTAAGAAAGAAAAAATAATCTCCTATCTATAATCCATGCGGCTCCTCTCTCCTTCAACCCTATAACAAGAAATACGACATAGACTCTCAAATTTCATTTTGTAAAAACAGTCAGCAGTCATATGACTTGGATAAATAAGCATCCTTAATTTCTCTCATTGATACCTTGTTGGTAGTGTGTACTTTCAAGTGGGAATTCACTCATAGCTGACCCTCCAGTGGGTTTTTGAGTCGCTGTAAATCAACAAAGGAAAAGATTGCTCATCTTCCTCCCAAGGAACACCTGATGGATTCAAACTGCCTGACTTTGGGCTGGCAGCACAGATCCTTACTATTCGGCCACCACCACTGGTGATAGGAAACTGATATGTCGATTTTCTCCAAGCTTATTTTCACTCTCAAAATTGCAAGAGAAAATTGTCTTGGTTATCCTGACAATCTCCTCAGGGATACATACAAAGATCACGCTTCCAGCTCACTCTCCCACACTCTTTTGACATTGTTGACTAAAATGTACTAATCGTCTAACCTCAGCCACCAATATAGCTTTAAATCAGCAAGAACATTCCTCTTCAATAAATCCCAAAGCTGCAATGTGTTCCCAGGAGATTAGAGTTACTGAAACAAGTTCTAAGAAGAGAACAATCCTATAACTTTCAAAGTCCAACAGAAATAAACATTTATTTCCAACCTTATTCATTTAATGATATCCCACTGAATCCATGGTCAATAGGTCACTTCCTTTAAACTGTTTTCCAGTGGTGCAAGTCTTACTTACAGATTACAGTAAGCTAAAATAAATTTTATTCTGTATCCAGGAATGACTTCTGAACACCAATCTGGCAGTTGTTATTGTTATGTGCCACCGAGTCACCTGCAACTCATAGCGACCCTATGTACAATAACTCTGAACCCTGTCCTATCCTAGCCAATCTCACTGACACCAACACACCTACTCCCATTAACCCAGTTACTATATCACTCTTCCTCATCCAAAGTCTTACTCTCCTGTTCTGTCCCTCCACCCTTCCAAGCATGATGTCCTTCTCCAAGGACTGGTCCCTCATGGCCACATGGCCAAAGTATGTGAGGTAGAGTTTTAAAAAACCTTGCCTACAAGGAGAAACTTTGTTTCACCTTCTCCAAGACAGACCTTTTTATTTTCTTGGTGGTCCACGGTCCATGTTCAGTACTCTTCTCCAACACCACAACTCAAAAGGCATTGGTTCTTTTTCTCTCATCCTTAGTCAGTGTCCAATTCTCAGACCCAAGGCAGGTAATTGCAAAGACCATGGCCTAGATCATAACTCTTTAGGACTTTGAAGAGGTCCCTGATAGCAGACTTCCCCAATTCCCCAATTTGATTTCCTGACCCAACAGGATATATCTAGGAACGTATGCCTACAGAAATAAACAAGAGTTACTCATAACAACATCATTTGTATGGCAAACACAAGTAATATCTCAGAAATGATCTCAAATTTAAAAAGCAAAGATTGACTTAGATGTATTGTGAAATATTATGCACCTATTAAAATAAAAATGGGATAGAACTCCTTGAAGTGTTACTATGAATTAGAATCAAGACCATGGCAGTGTGTTTGGGGAAGATATATATATTTGGGGAAATATTTATATATGTATATTTGGGGAAAGGTTTGTAAGAGAAAATGTACCAAACTATTATTGATGATTACCCCAGAGCATAAGATTAGAGCAGAGCTTTCACTTATATACTAGTCAATGTTTAAAAACAATGTTTAACCAAACTTGTATTATTTTATACTTATGAGTCGCAAATGACTCGAAGGGCACAAACAAAAATGTATTTCCAAGTGTTGTGAGGAAGATTATCAAATCTTCCCCCACCCCCAGTACTACACATTAGATCACAATTTAACAAAAATCTATATAGCTGTTTGGACAACAACTTCTTGGTCTAATATTTTGTTGTTGTTTCTTTCTTCTTTGTTTCCAACTTTTGCATTTCAGACACCAGTTACTATAAATGAATCTTGAGTGCATGTCTGATTAATTTCAGATTGCAAAAATTAGTATAAATCCTCAATTTCTTTAGTTGTTGGTATATGTATTTGAACAATAGTTGTATCAACAGGTCTTTCCTATATGGATACTGATTGTATATCCTATCACTGATAGCATTGTACTTCAGGATGGATCTTAAAATAGTATTTTTAGTAGGAATACAAAAATCATTCTCCATTTTTCATTCTCAGCATAATAGACATAGTTGTCTGGTTTAAAATAGCTAGTGTCAATGCATCTCAGCTCACTAATGCCTCGCATGTTGATCTTTACACATTCCCTTTCCATTTTTTACAATTTCCAATTTTCCTACACTCATACTACATACATTCATCTTCCAATTATTGCTGATATCTGCCACTATTCTTCCTCACTTTAACTGACCTCCAATCTGAGGGCTATACCTCCAATGTTTTCTCTAACAGGATTCCTCTACTGTCCATATTTGTTCCCATTCCCCAAAAAAAGTAATCTAAGAAAATGTGAAAATTATCAAACAATAATCACTAATATTACTAGATGTTTGCCTCTGAAATGAAAGCAACATCTTGCTGAAGATTATTTGAAATTGGCTAGAACAGTACATTGTTAGCGAACTGCCAAAAATTCAAGCTGGATTTCGAAGAAGCTGTCACACCAACAGTATCACTGCTAATGTCATATGAATCTTGGCTGAAAACAGAGAATACCAAAAGAACATCAGTTTGTGCTTTAATGACTATGCAAAGACATTTGACTGTGTGGATCACAACAAATTAAGGCTAACATTGAGAAAATTGGAAATCCTAGAATATTTTATCATGTTTATGTGAATCGATACATAAACCTGGTGGCCTAGTGGCAAGAAACTTTACTACAATCCAAAAGCATGCAGTTCAAGTCCACCAGCTTCACCATGGGAGAAGGAGGAGCAATCTCCTCCCATGTGATTAACTGACTCTGAAAACCCACTGGAGAATCATCTATGGGTCAGTTCCAATTCAATGGTACACAACAATAACAACAACAACATACTAGACGAAGGAGTTATTGTCAAAACAGAGGAAGCATTTAAAATAAAGAAAGTATATGTAAGCAAGAAGAAATGCTCAAATACTCTGGCAATAAGAGAGATGCAAATAAAAACCACAGTAAGATCCCATCTCACTCCAGTAACAGTGGTAACCTTTAACAGCACAGTAAGTAATAAATGTTGGAGAGGATGTGGAGAGATAGGAACTCTTAAACATTCTTGGTGGGATTGTAAAATGGTACAACCACTCTGGAAGGCAATTTGGTGCTTCCTCAAAAAGCTGAACATTGAAATTCCATATGACTCAGCTATTCCACTGCTTGGAATATACCTCAAGAAAATGAGAACTGAGGCACAAATGGAGACTTGTATGCCAATGTTCATAGCAGCATTATTCACCATCACAAGAACATGGGAAAAGCCCAGATGACCAAATACAATTTAATGGAATGAGAAATTATGGTAGATTCACACAAAAGAATACAACACAGCATGCAGGAGCAATGATTTTGTAAATTACTACCTAACTTAGGAGGGACTTAAGAGCATTATACTGAGTGAACTAAGTTCCATAAGGACAAATACTGTATGAAACCATTATTTTATAATGAGTATGAGGATTGAAGACAAGAGGGAGGGTGGAATCAGAGGGCTGAGGACGGGCAGGGGGAGGAATTAATCATAGGGTCACATAATTTGATGGGTAGGGGATGTGAAGGAAATGGGAAAGGTCTGATGTGAAAAACAATGTATTCAAACTTCGAAAATAAACCAGTATAAAGTTAAAAAATACTTTAATAATGATTATAATAATAAATTTGCAGTTATGGGGGGGAGGTATGTGTCAGGACTGTATTCTTTTTCCATGCCTATCCAATCCAAATTCTGAGCAGATCATTCCAGAAGCTAGACTTTATGAAGAAAGTGGCATCAGGATTGGATGATTCACCAACAACTGCATTATACTGATGACACAATCTTGTTTGCTGAAAGTAAAAACACTTAAAACGCTTGCAGCAGAAAATTATAGACAACTGCCTTCAATATGGACTACATCTCAATATCAAGGAAACAAAAGTCCTCACCACTAAATCACTAGACAACATCATGAGAAGGTGGGAAAAGAAATTGTCAATTATTTCACCTTGCTTGGATCCAAAAATTAACACCCTGGTATCAGCAATCAAAAAAGGCAATAACTGTTGAATTGAGAGAAATGTACTGTCAAAGACCTCTCCAAAGACATAGAAAAACAACTATGTCAATTTAAAGACTAAGGTTACTTGATCCAAGTCGTGGTCTGTTTAATTACTTGTTCAGCATCTGGAAGTTGGACAATGAATAAAGATGACAAAAGAAAAACCAATGCCTTTCAGTCATGGTGTTCTATAAGAGTACTGAATATCCCATGGACCAACAAAAGAACAAATAAGTATGTCTTAGAGAAAATGTAATCATGATGCTTCTTGGAGGTAAGTCTCACGTACTTTGAGCATGCTATTAGGAGGGTCTAGTCCTTAGAAAAGGACATCATACTTGGAAAGGTGGATGATCATCCGAAGAGAAAAAGACTCTCAACTAGATAAATTGACACAGTAACTTTAAAAGTCGGTTCAGACATATCAGAGATGATAAGGATAGCTCAGGATATGGCAGGATTCAGATCCAGTATCTGTAGGGTTGTTATGAGTAATAGTCAACTCAACACCTTGTAAACAGTCCTTGTAAAAGGACATCATGCTTGGAAAATAAAAGGTCAGTCAATTAGAGAAGGATCTCCCACAAGATAGAGAGACATAGTGGCTAAAGTCATGGGTTTAAGCATAGCAGAGATTATTAGAATGGGACAGAACTGGATATGATTTCTTTCCACTGTACATAGGTTAATGTGGTGTCAAAAACCTTGGAAACTGACTTTTCTATGGTACCAGCAGCCAAGAAATCAAAAGACGAATTGCTGTCAGGGACCTCTCCATAGTACTGAAGAGCAAAAGACATCAGTCTGGAGACCAAGGTGCACCTGATACAAGACATAGTCTTCTCAATTGCTTGCTACACATCAGAGAGCTGGACAATGACTAAGGATGATAGAAAGAGAATTAATGCCTTTGAACTGTGGTACTAGAGAAGAGTGTTGAATATATCATGGACTTCCAGGACAAACAGGTTCATCTCAGAGAGGGTGAAACCAGGCTGCTCCTTGGAGGTGAGGATTCTGAGGCTTCGTCTGACATACTTCGGGCATGTTGCAAGGAGGGATCAGTCCTTGGAGAGAGACATCATGCTTGGAAGGGTAGAAGGACAACACAAAAGAGAAAGACGATAAATGAGATTATTTGATTCAATGACTAGGGTAATGAGGGTAGGTGTCTCAGAGACAGTAAAGTTGGCACAGGATAGAGCATGTTTCAGACCTATTGTGCATAGAATCACTATGGGTTGCAAGCAAGTCAATAGCACATAACAACAACATCCATTGCATTAAACCCCATTGGAGCCATGGTCTTCAGCTAACTTGATAGTGGAAATATGATCCTGTAAATCATTAACAGCTGTGAGACCAATATAAGAAAGCACTTTCCACACTGTGAAAAATGGTGATAGTGGAGAGGATGAAGAGATTGTGGCATTGCTGTGAAGAAATTGTGATACTTCTGTGAAGAGACTGTGTCACCACTGTGAAGATATTATGGCAAAGTGTAACCAGAGGAACCCTGGAGATTGAACTATACTTAAAAGTTTTGCTTACTGGACAATTGAGGAAAACATTTGAGCGACAATTGTACTGTTGAGCTGAACCTAGACTTTCACTTGTGATGGAGAAGCTGTCTGAACTAACTGAGGAATTGTGTCTTGCTGTTAATTTGATGTGGGACTGCTGGACTAAACCTGGACTTGCATTATGTTCTTTTCCCCCCACACACCCCAATCTACTTTCCTAATAAACCCTGCAACTGTGAGTAGTCTGTAAGTCAACTTGCAACAAACATTAGAACCTATGATTCCTAGAAATAGGAGCAGGAACCTGAGTGGTGGTATGTCTGACCATGTCACTATCTGTTTGGTACTGTGGATATAAGGGATGAGGGATGGGAGTAGTTCTCTTTTATGAAGCAGGTAGAAGTCAGATTCGGCCTTCCTCATGTTATCACGGCTCCCTTCACTGGTCATTGAGTGATAGCCAACTAGACAGCACCTGATAACAACAAAAGATAAAGGGTTTCCATAAACCTAATCCAAGCTTACTGTCACTGCATCAATTCTGATTCATAGAGACCCTCCATTGAGTTACTTAAACTATAAATCTTTGTGGAGGAGACTGCTCATTTTCTCCCACAACATACAATGCACTTCATCACCTCCTTAAAGTTTGCATGGACCTCAGCAACCCCTCTCTTCTACTCATCAGGCTTAATTTCCAATAAGAATAATTGTTAACGAACCATCATTTCCTCCAGTACTCAAAACCACACTTCTCCACTTTTAACTTTAATGGTGTTTTTTTTATTTAAATAACTAAAAATTCTCCATATTTCCCTAGACCTAAAACCTAAACAAACATCCTCACTGCTATAAATTATTGCATAGTTTCTAAAAGCTAAGCTATCATTCATATACCCCAACATCCTACAATGTTATGTTATGTACATTGACAAAAAATGAAAATACTGCAGGCTTATGGTCATTTGACTCTAACAGTTTTTTCAGTTCTACCTTCATATACACAGGCTGTCATTCCTCATCTTGGAATTGTTATTATTTGTTGACAGTTCTGTGAGAGGGACAAAGTCAACATTTTTTAGAGGAAAATGTTCATTACAGCCAAAGAGAAAACTCAGGTGAGTTTAAGTAATGAAAAACACCATAGATAAGAAGTGGGGAAATGCAGTAGACATTGGAAAGGAGGTGTCTCTGTCCCCTATCGTGTACCCAGAGATGTGACTTATTACTGATGCTGTACTCACATACAACTTCAGTGACCAGAAATGCCTTTCATCCCATTTCCGGCTGGTCCAAAGAGCACACTCCCCAGGGACCTAGCACTTCATAATAATGATTCATTATTTATTCCAGCCCCAGGATATTTCAAATGAGTATTTCAAACCACTGCTGATTATTAGATTGGATTTAACTCTACTGATGCATTTATCGACACCACAGGAACCACCAGAATATAGTGGTCTCCATAGCTCTTGGAAAATAACATCTTTATTTGATTTTCTTTCATGAATCCTGAGCCTAGCAGCCAGTCTTTTCTATAACAAGTCATCAAAATAAATATACTTGTTGAATGAATTAATAAGTGAATCTTTAAACACACTAGTAGAGTGAGAACTAATTACTCTAAAATCTTAAGGGATTAATTTTTTTTTAGTAAGCATACCAAACCCTTTCCAATCCTATGTCAAAATAACTATGAGGGTAGAAACTACACCTGTTTTATATATCAATTACCCAGGACATTGCCTGTCACACTGAGGCACTCAATATGTATTTGCAAAAGAAATGAATGACAAATTAGATTATCACAACAAGTTCTTTTTGTTCTTTCCTCTTGGTAATGTTATTCAATTATCTGATGAAATTATTGCAGTGAAAATCAGGAACTTATATCACTTCCTTTTCTTAATCTATCTTTAATGTCTGACTAGGCTCACTGTTACTTGAGTCCAGAAAATCAGTTTTCAGATAAACAAATAAAAAAGAGGACTAATATATAGATATGGTTGATTGGAAATGTTCTTTAAATTTTGAAAGGAATTTTTACCTGAACACTATTACACGTCTTCACAGCTATATTGGAGGGGATATAGAGATATTAGAATTCTCATACACTGTTGGTTGGATAATAAAATGTTATAACCACTCCTGAAGGCAGATTGGCATTTCCTCAAAAACATGGAGATTCCATATGATCTAGCTATATCATTGCTAAGAATATACCCTAAAAAAGACAGAACTGAGATAAAAATGGAGATTTGTACACTGATGTTCATAGCAGTATTATTCACAATAACCCAAATATCCATCAATACTGAATGTATTGAGAAATTGTGGTACATTTACAAAATTGGAGTAATATGTAGCACTCAGGAGCAATGATTTTTAAAAATACTGTATAGTATGGGAGAGACCAGAAAACTTGTGCTGAGCAAATTAAATGAGGTGCATAAGAATAAATAATGCATAAGACCATGATTGTAAAAACAGAAGGATAACCAGTTAGATGTGGATGGATAGCCAAAGAAGGAAAGGCAGGGGGAGAAATTATAAGGTTAAACACTGCAGCCTTCGATATGGTTTGCATCTCAATATCAAGAAAACAATAATACTCACCACTGGTCTGATAGGCAACATCAAGATAGATGAAGAAAAAAAATGAAACTGTCAACAACTTCATGTCACATGGATCCATAACCAATGCACTTGGTACCAACAATAAGGAGATAAGAGACATAGTGCACTGGGCTAAGTCTGTAGTCAGGAACTTGTCTAAATTATTGAGGAACAATGATGTTAGTTTGAAGACTAAGGTGCACCTGATCTAGGTCATGGTCTTTTCAGTCACTTGCTATGCTCCTGAGAGCTGACCAATGAATAAGGATGACAGAAGAAGAATTGATACTTAGGAACTGTGGTGCTGAAGAATACTAACTGGACTGTCAAAAGAACAAACAGATGTGTCTTGGAGAAGGTGCAGCCGGAGTGTTCCTTGGAGGCAAAGATGATGAAGCTTCATGTCACATACTTTAAGCATGTCGCTAGATGTTATTCTTTGGAGAGGGATACCAGGCTTAAATTTGTTATGTTTTTTTTAATAATTTTAATGAGCATTTACAGAGATTTTGGATTTCCATTCATTCATTGCTGCATTTCTCTCCCCGCCCCCTCCCCCAGTTCGCTCCTCTCTTTCAAAAGTAAAAGAAACACTCCTTCTCTGGTACACAATCCCCCCGTACCCCTCCCATCGCCCCAAGTACATTCCACTATACAACCATAATTGTGGACTCTTGTGATAACCATAATACCCTATCATACATCGCTTTTAAATTATTCACTCCCTCATCTGTTTCAGTGCAGTATACACAATTTACCCAGTTTTTCTCAGTCTTATCCCAACCCTGATATCAGTCCCATTTTACAACAGTGGCACCATGCAATATTTGTTCTTTTGCATCTGAAATATTTCACTCAGCATAATGTCCTCCAGGCTCACCCATTTTGAATAATATTGCATGAGTTCCTTGTTTTTTCAATGCAGCATAGTATTCCATTGTGTGAATATACCACAGCTTCTCTATCCATTCGTTTGTTGATGGGCACCTGGGTTGTTTCCAACTCCTTGCTATTGTGAACAGAGCCGCAATAAACATGGGTGTGAACAGGCTTAAATGTGCGGAAGGGTGGTGAAGGAGAAAAAGACTCTCAACTAAATGGACTGACACAGTGATTGCAGCAATGTGCTTGAGTGTGTCAGATTGTGAGGATGGCACAGGATATGACAAGGTTCAGATCTGGTGTTCACTTGACTCATGGCCACCTAACAACAACATCAACAAAAACCCACTGAAGGTACAGCTAAGAGTTGGTTCTGACTTAACAGCAATAAACAACATTGTGTTGTTGTGTTGTTGATTGTCATCTAGTCAAACACAACTCATAGCAACCCTATGAACAAAAGATCTGAAGCCTTTCTATAATCATCGTCATTTATCAAAGTTAATAGAGTTTCCAGAGGCATGTTGTTTAGGAAGTGGATGCTCGGGTGACATAGTTCATAGAGAATTATATTGGTAACCCAAAAGACTGTGCATGCTAGTGTTTAAAAATCATAAGCTACTCTGCAGGGGGAAGATGGGCAATCTCCTCCCAAGCAATTTACAGCCTATGAAACCCACTGAAAAGTCAGCTAGAAATCAATCACAACTCTATGGCAATGAATTTAACAGTTTGTTTGTTGTTTTGTGCTTACTGGTCTGAAAATTATCTATCCAAACTCATGCAGCTGTGCCTTGAATAAATGAAAGCTCTGATGTTCTACTTCTGTAAAAATCACAGCCAAGAAAACCTTTTGGAGCTCTACTTCACTGGATGACCATGTGTCAGAATTAGCTCATAGCACAGGTTTAGGGGGTGGAGGTTAGATTCATTTTGTTACTTGCTTATAAGTGCACTGTTTGGCCATTTTCTTTTTCCGAACTTGTAGCACTTGTAGTATATTAAGAAGTAATGGGTTTCAAATCTGTCTCTTCAAAGAGACACTGAAAACTGTTGCTGTTTGCTGTTGAATTTGAACCAAATCGTAGCTGACACTCCAGCAGACTTTTAGGGCCTGTATATCACATGGGGAAAGATTGTTCAGACTTCTTTGATGGAGCAACTGGTGGATTTGAGCCTCATGCCTTTGGGGTTGCACTACAGCTTCCCACTACTAAGCCACCATAGCTACTCAATCATAAGATTTTACATGGAAAAGGGGAGAAAAAGGGTGAGAGAAGAGGAAAAGTGAACAGGGCTGGGGAGGAGGATGATAGGTTTGCTTCCGTATATACTACTTATCTCCTTAATGCTGCCCTTAAAGTTTTCTTGGCCTAGTGGTAAGGAGCTGGGCTGCAAACCCTAAGGCACATAGTTCAAATCTACCAGCTACTGTATGGGAGAAAAATGAACAATCTCCTCCCATGCAATTTACTGCCTCCAAAAGCCCCCTCATCAACAATGAGCTGGTTTAATTCAACTCAATGATACTTAACAACACAGCTACCATGGTGATCTTCCTTAAAATGCAAACCTAGATTGTCATTCCCACATGTGAAACTCTTTCATTTTCCTCCCATGTCTCTCAAGATCGCCCCTTCACATAATGTTGACTTCTTTCTGGATCTGACACAAACCTTCTTTATCTGGGATCAAGCCAAAATCATTTCCATTGAAGTGCCTTCAAGTTAAATATGATTCACAGTCATAACAGCAGATCTGAAGCTTGTCTATCCTGTATCATCATCCAGATCTCCTCCATGTTCAAGCTCACTGTTGCAGTCACTGTTTCAATCCATCTCTCTACAGGTCTTCCTCTCCTTCACTGACTTTCTACTTTTTTTTGCCCAGTATGTCTTTTTCCAAGGATAGAAGAATACACTTAATTGCCAGTAAATGAAAGCAGACTCTAATTCTTTGTACTCCAGGAGGTTAAGAAAGTACTTAGAAAACAATACTTATTGACTAAATGATTGAATAAAAGAATGAATAAATTAATAAGTAAGACATTATTCTTAAAAGATGTTGTCCTGTTGTTTTGATTTAACATTGTGAATGCTCCTGCCAGCTCATAGTCAAAGGGTACAGGGGGAGTAAGCAGGGAAATTATATAGTAAAAATTCCAGGAAGAGAGACACAAAGTCACTATACCAGAAAGAGTGGTTGACACTGAAGTACCACATGAACAAGAGCAGTGGCAATGAAGCTGTACTGAAGGCATTTTCAAAAAATAAGGCTCCAGGAATCTATGAGATACTAATTGACACGTTTAAATGGCACACACAGCCTTGGATGTGCTCATCAGGCTATGCCAGGAAACTTGGAGGACAGCTGCTTGGTCGACTGACTGGAAGAGATCCATCCTTGTTCTCATTCCCAAGAAAGGTGATCCAATCAAATGTAAAAATTATCAAACAGTATCATTAATACCACACGCAAACAAAATATTATTGAAGATCATCCCCAAATAGCTAGAACAGTACATTGAAAGAGAACTAGCAAGAAATTCAAGCTAGATTTAGAAAATGCATTGCTGATATCAGATGGATCCTGGCTGAAAGCAAAGACTATCAGAAAAATGTCTGTTTGTGTTTTATTGGCTGTGCAAAGGCATTTGACTGTGTGGATCATAACAAACTACAGCTAACATTGAGGAAAATAGGAATCTCAGAACATTTGATTATGCTCATATGAAACCTATACTCAGACCAAGAAGCTGTCATCCCAACAGAGCAAGTCAATACTGTATGACTTAAAATCAAGAAAGGTGTGCATCAGAGTTGTATCCTTTCTCCTTGCCTATTGAAACTACACACTGAGAAAATTCTTTCAAAAGCTCTACCCTATGAAGAAAAATGTGTCATCACATTCTTGCATAGGAGGAAATCTCATCAACAACCTTCATTATGCAGATGACACAACTTAGCTCCCTGGAAGTAAAGTAGACTTGTAGCACTTACTGCAGAAGAGAAAAGACCACAATATTCAATCTAGAGTTCATCTCAACATAAAGAAGACAAAAACCCTCACTACTGGACCAATAAGCAGCATCATGATAGATGAAGAAAAGATTGAAATTGTCAATGACTTCATCTTACTTGGATCCACTATCAATACAGTTGGTACCAGTAATCAGTAGATACATTATATTGTACAAGGCCACTGTCAGGGACCTCTCCAAATTACTAAAGAGAAAAAAAAAGTCAATCACTCACTTGCTGTGCATCTTAAAACTAGACAATGCATAAGAATGGCAGAAGAAGAATTGATGCTTTGAGTTATAGTCTTGGATAAAAGTACTGCATATCCCATGGTCTACCAAAAGAGCAAGCAAATAGATCTTGGGTAAAGTGTAACCAGAGTGTTCTTTGGACACAAGGATGGTAAAGCTTCATTTCACATACTTTGAGCATGTTACTAGGAGAAGCAATTCTTTGGAAAGGCACATCATGCTAAGAAGGGTGGAGGGTCAGTGGAAAGGAGGAAGACCCTCTATTAGATGGATTGACACAGTTGCAGCAGCAATAGACTCAAGTGTGTCAGGAAATATAAAGATGGCACAGGATAGGACAGGGTTCGGCTCCATTGCTTATAGGATTGCTACTAGCTGTACTCTGCTGAAAGGCATCTAACAACCACCACCACCACCACCACCACAGGAAATCATTCCTGTATTTATAACTCCATCTTCATATTAACAGACAGAAAAAAAAAAACAACCAACAGGCACTTTAGATATGGTTGCTTGCTTCAGTGGGGGATGTTAAACACATCCTTTCCAAAATTAAGGATTTACTTAAAGTTTATTTTCTTGTCTTCAAGACTAATTTTGTATTACTCATATAACATGACCAAAGCCCCTGGAGTCTACTAAGCAAGTCATTAAATTGAAAGTAAATGTGTAATTTAGTTATTCACTGACTAGGAAATTACAATCCCAGTATATGTCCCTTAGTGCCACTGTGGAGCTCTGGTGGCCTAGTGGCAAGAAGCTGTACTGCAATCCTGAAGGCACATGGCTGGAATCGACCAGCTGCTCCACAGAAGGATGGGGAATCTTCTCTCTGTGATTAACTGCCTCTGAAAACCTGCCAGAGGGTTTTATAGGTTGTTTCCAACTCTATGGTACACAATAACAACAACAGTACCACTTCAGTCTGAAAAATACATACTGTTCCCTACATATCCCAGGGAGCTGGGGTGCCTCAGGGAGCGACCTAGTCAATAGAAAGTTGTGCTGCCAATCTAAAGGTCATGCATCTCTGACAATTCTAATCCACTGGCACCTCCCAGGAGAAAAATATGTAATCTCTCCCTGCACAATTTATAGCCTCAGCATATTTCTGTCTGCCACACAAGCCAAACTTACTCCCAACCCCTTCAAAATTATCAAATGTCTGCTTTATTCCTAACATTCAGACCCACTCATTCACTCATTCAGAACTGACTCATAACTCCTTCGAGCATGTTGCAGAGGCTCTAAGCTACATGGAAGGAGACAGCTCATCTTTCTCCCATGAAGCAGCTGGTGGATTCAAACCATCTGCCTTTGGATTGGCAACACAACTCCTTACTCACTAGGCCTATTCTGACCAATTTAAGTAGTTGTTGAAAATATGACCCTATTTTATCTTTTTCATGGGTCATATAGTATCTTTCTACAAAAGAGAAAGTTTCATTAAGGGCAAAGTCTCAGCTGTTTTGGTCTCTGTTCCCTCTCTATGGACTACAATAGTCCTTAGCACAAAGTACACATTAATATGTGTAATAACAACAACAACAAAAACCTCCTTTTCCAAATAGGAGATCAAGTAGCCTTCCAGGTTAGCACACCTAGAAGGCACTATTTTGAGAACAAACAACTTAGCCTCCCTGAAAAGAATCGTTTTAACCAGTGTGATGAGATTTGTATCGCAAAGGAAAGAAATGACTTTTCGTGATCAGGCGCCTCAGGTGGCCCATCTTACATTCTCACTGATTCAAGATCTAAAAGTCTAATTTTAAGCTGAGATAAGCGCATCATCCTAAACCTGATGAGTTTTTTCCTTTTCTAGAAGATTGACATACAGAAACTTCTGGTCAATTTTCTTTCCATTTTTGATCTTTTAGAATTCTGTGCACTTCATCTTAGTGTAGTTACAGCTCCACTTTGTGGAAAAATCAGGCAAGATAGGTATGCTACTTGATAGATATGTTACTTATATGCTATTGAGAAAATTTGGGAAATGATGTCTAAGAGATTACATCTGTAAGAGCCAAGTGCAAAAGAATGGGGATTTACACGTTTGGGAGGAGCTAAGTAAGATGCAACTGCTGATTCTATCCACCAGCCCCACAAGCAAAATAGTAAGAAGATAACCAGAAGCTCATAGAAGAAATGGGTCCAAATGAGCCATGATTCCAGTTAATCCGAGAAGAGGTAGTGGTGCCTGGCTACCACCATTAACTGTTCTGACAGGGGATCATAATAGATAGTCCCAGACAGAATGAGGGGGAAATGTGGAGAACTCTTACAAACAAAAAGTCAAGACAAACTGGAACAGTAAAGAATGGAAGACTTCCTGAGATGATCACCCTACGATAATCTTCAAACTTGGAACTGACCCTGAAAAGTCCTTCTAGCAAAATAGCAATGTTACACCAAATAGAGGCTGTGGCTTATGTGAGTGGTGCTTTATATAAAAAAAATATTTGTAGGAGATTAAATGATCAACAATAACACAAAAGCAAAGATAAGAAGAATATGGGGTAGGGAAACTAGAGTACTAGAACTGGAACAAATGGAGCACAAAGAGATTGTTGACACATTACAAGACGTGTAATTAAATAGCACTGGACAATTTGTGCAGATTTTTTTAAAGCATATTAATAAAATATGAGTATTATAAAGGATGTTTTATTCTTATTTAGACTGGATATTACTATCTCTAAAATTAAATATGAATAAAGGGTCAACTTATCTTTGAGAAGGGAGCACTGGTTTCATAGTCTACGGAAGTTGTACTATTAACCTAAGCCTTCATGTACCCTGACGTTCAAATCTGCTAGCAGTTTACAGCCTCAGAAACCTGATGGGGAATTGCTAGGAATCAGAATCAACTTGATGGACATACATTTGAGTTTCTCTATAGTTTCAAGAATTAGGGGAGCTCTGGTGGCCTAGTGGCAAGGAACTGCAACTACAATCCCAGAGGCGCAAGGTTCGAACCCACCAGATGCTCTGCCGGGGAAGGAGGGACAATCTCCTCCTGTACCAGTCAGATCTGATTTGAAGGTACATGCACACAAAAAAATAATAATAAAACAAAAAAAAGAATTCACTTACTCTCTTTCACTGTCTTCTCATCTCTTTTCCAGGTGACTTGTAACTGTTCAGACTTTTTAGTTAAGTAAACTGTGTGATATGCATAAAAATCACAAACTCAAAATTAAGAAATTCATCGTGGTCAAACCCAGGATTGAAACAAAAGTGCAAATTATTTTCTGTAGGGTGGCATAGTCCTCAGGAAGTTGCACTGCTAACCCAAAGTTGAGCATGCTTCTCCAGTGGTTCTAATCCACCAGCAGCTCTATGGGAGAAAGACGGGAAATCTACTCCCATGTAATTTATAGCCTCCCAAAACCAACTAGAGGGTCAGCTCTGAATCAGTTCCACTTTGACTTCAATGAGTGAGTGAGTGAGCTATATAGAGATGAAAAAAGGTAGCAGAAGTGGCACTATTCTGAAAAAGAGAAAGAATTTTTTTCACTATCTATGATTCTTTGGTCCTACATTAGGAAAAAAATAAACCTTTTATGAACCTGAAAAATAACTGTAAGCAACATCAAATCAAGACCTCTTCAATGTCCAACTGGTTAAGTTTCCAGATGAGCTATTTGTCAGCAAAATGAGTCCATAATATCTCTCAGAAAAGTCTAGAATCACTTTAACATTTATTGGGCTTTAATGTATTGCAGTTTGGAGTGATCATGGCAACAACATATGGGCTGGTTTCTAGACACACCACAATATGCAACACAAGAGCTATCCAGCCTCTACAGCTTCACCATCTAAGATCTTAAAACCATTTCAGACCTAGTTTCAACCTATGATTGATGGGTACAGCATTCTTTTTTTCCCCCTCAGCTTCAAAAAGTTTCACTTAAGCTCTGAAATTTTTCCCCACCCCCACCCCTCAACTGGACTTGCCTATTAGAAAACTTCAGTCTTTGGTGAAGTTACAAACTTGGCAAAGTTTATCTTGGGTGACCCAAAATAAACCCTTCATACCCATGCTCCCCCAAGCTCCTGTCTCTTTTTAGGTCTCAGTTCTTTTCTTATCAAAACAGCTTCTAAAGGAGTGATTTGAATTCCTTAGCACTAAAGCAAACATCTGCTAGAAGCTTCAAGGTTGACCTTTCTCAAACACCTAAAGGGACAAATGAGAATTAATGCTTTGAATTACAGTCTGTTTCCCAGAACAAGAGAACAGGTAATGGACATTAGAGGGTATTTTTCCCAAACCAGAAAAAAATGCCTGCTTTGCTTTCCTGTAGTTAGTTTAAAAGTTCAAAAATAGGCTCTGTACAGCTCCCAGATAAACATTTTCACTCATAACAAGATTACAAGAATATTTAAAGAACGAGATTAAAGCAAAAAAAGGGGGAGAGTTGGACAGGAGGAGCAATAACTGAGCTTTGTCTTAAAAGATGAATAAAAATTTATCAATCAAGGCTAAGAGACATTTTAAGTGGTCAGTTAGGCAAGGCAAGCTAAAGTAAAAGCATCATATTTCCTTTTCTCTGCCCTCCGTTGCAGTTCCCCAGAGTCGTCTCCTAAATTCTCACCTCAACCATTGTGAAAGTACTTAGCATGATCTGTGCTTAGCTTTTAGAACATAGACATATACTGAGAAAATTGTTGATAGTTATTCGATGTTTTTATATTATTGTAGCTATCAGTATTATTGATGGATTTTCAGCTGCACTGTAATCCCAAAGGTACACATTCAAATCCACCAGCTGCTCCATGGGAGAAGGATGGGAAATCTCTCCTTTCATGAGATTAACTGTCTCTGAAAACCCACCCAAGGTCAGCTATGGGTTGGTTCCGACTCGATGGTACACAGCAACAACATTCAATAACCATGGACTGCCAGGAGAACAAACAGGTTCATCCTGGAAAAGGTGAAACCAGGCTGCTCTTGGAGGCAAGGATTCTGAAGCTTTGTCTGACATACATTGGACATGTTCCAAGGAGGGATCAGTTCTTGGAGAGGGACATCATGTTTGGGAGGGTAGAGGGACAGAGCAAGAGAGGAAGACCCTCATGTGTCAGTGACAATAAGGTTGAGACAGGATAGAGCAGGGTTCAGAGCCATTGAACATAGAGTTGCTATGAGTTGTAAGTGACACAACAGTACATAACAACAACAACAAATGAGGGCACTCTGGTGGCAGAGTCCATAGGGAATTGCACTACTAACCCAAAGACCTACTAGCCTCTCTTTAATGGTTCAGATCTATGAACAACTCCAAGGGACCAAAATGAGAAATCCTTTCTGTGCAATTTACAGCCCTAGAAACTCAACAGAGGGTCAACTATGAGTCAATTCCAATCTGATGACAATGGAGTAAGTTGTTGTTATGTATCTTGAGTCAGAGCCGACCTTCCAATGGGTTTTCAGAGGTGGTAAATTGCATGAAAAGAGGAGATTGGCCATCTTTCTCCCAAGAAGCAGGTGGGTTGGAAATGTATGCTTTTGGCATGGCAGAACAACTCTTTACCAGTGAACCACCAAAGTTCAATGAGTAAGTATTCAGAATCTAAGAGGCCATGGTGTGATATGCTAAGTGTTGAGCTGCTAACTGAAAAAGTTGGGAGCTTGAATCCTACAATCAATCTATGAAAAATAGATGAGGCAACCTCCACCTCTCAAGATTTACTGCCTCATAAACTCAATGGAGGGTCTTCATAAGTTGGAATTGACTCAATGGCAGTGGGTTTCTTTTATTTACTATGTAGAATACATTGATGAATAAGACATAGAATAGCTCTGACTTCAAAGACATTTACAATGAATGAATATGTTTATACAGAAATGCATGAAAATAACATAAAAGAGTAAAGATTGGTGAGGCAATGTGACTATACTGTGAACTGGATATAAAGTTGATTAGTTTACTTTCTATGCATCTGAAAGTTAGACAGAACTTTGAGTTGTGGTGTCAGAAAAGAGTCTTGAATATTCCATGGACTGCAAAAAGGACAAACAAATTTGTCTTGGAAAAGGTAAAGCCAGGAAGCTTCTTGGAGGCAAGGATGGTGAAACTTCTTGTCACATGCTTTGGACATGTTGTTAAGAGAGATCAGTCCTTGGAAAAGGACATGATGCTTGCAAAGGTCAGAGAAGTAAGGAGAGACCCTCAGCAAAATATTTTAGTGACTGTAATGGTACAGGCTACTTGGGCATGTAAATAAGAAAGGCTACTCCTTGAAGAAAGACATCATGATGGCAAAAGTGGAGGGACCATAGAGGGTAAGAACAGAACCCTGCTCAGAACCTGAACTCAGAACCCTGCTCTATCCTGAGTGATTAACCAAGTCACTGAGTCAATCCATCTCATTGAATGTCTTCTCTTGTGTCCCTCCACTCTGATCACCCTCTGCAAGAACTGGTTCCTCCTTGCAAAATTCACAATATACGTCATATGGCGCTTCAGGATCCTTGCCTCCAAGGAGCAGTCTGGTTTCTCCCTCTCTAGGACTCCATGGTGTATTAAATACTCTTGTCCAGCACCACAGCTCAAAGACATCAATTCTCCTTCTATCATCCCTTGTCATTGTCAAGCTTTCTGACACTAGCAAGTAATTGCAAAGAACATAACCTGAATCAGGCATACCTTGGTCTCCAGAATGACATTGTTGCTCTTCAGTATTCTGGAGAGGTCTCTGACAGCAGACTTTCCCAATGCAACTCATCTTTTGATCTCCTGGCTGCTGCTACCAAGAGTGTTGATTGTGGAGCCAAGCACACTAAAGTTGTTAACAATCTCAATCTCTTCACCATTTATCATGATGCTGCCAATTGGCCAAGTGGAGAGAATCTTTGTTTTCTTGATGTTGAGCTTCAATCCATTTTTTAAGGCTTCAGTCCTTGACCTTCTGCAGCAAATGTTTCAGGTCCTCCTCAGTTTCTTAGAATGTATAATTCATCCTGAATGATGAGGTCAATATATCCCAAAGTTCAAACAAGTAAGAGAAGACTCAACTAGGTAGAAATAGCTGCCTTTAAATTCTGACCCAAGCTTATGTTCCTAATTCAACAAATAAATTCAGTTCACTAGGATCAAGTTGCCCTACTTAATGTAGGAGGGAACTCTGGTGGTTTGGTGATAAGAAGTTGCACTGCCAAGCCAAAGACATGTGATTCAAATCCACCAGCTACTCCATGAGAGAAAAGATGAGCAATCTCCTGCCGTGTGATTCACAATCTCCAAAAACCTGCTGGAAGGTCAGCCATGAGTGGACTCTGATTTGACAGAACACAACACTGACCTCGGAGTACCTGGATGGTGAGCAGTTATAGCCTTTGACTGTTAATCAACAGGTTTTTCTCTCCATGGGCACCTGGAGAAAGGCCTGGCAATTTACGTCTGACAAATAAGTCAAGCAAATGCTAATTAGGGGGGAACAAACAACTCAAGTAACTAACTTATGCTGTGCTTCTGGTTCAGGAGAATTCAACCTCAAGTTAAATTGTATGGATGCTGTTGTTGTTGTTGTTGTTGTTATTGTTGTATGCCATTGAGTCAAAACCAACTCATAGCTGACCCTCCAGCGGATTTTCAGAGACAGGAGATTGTCCATCTTTCTCCCACCAAACAGTTGATGGATTTGAACAGTGTGCCTTTGGGATTGCAGTGCAGCTTCTTACCACTTGGAGTCAACCACAAAAAGGTAATCATTTCCTTGTTTACTCTCACCATAAAATCTATCTTACTAAAAAAAAGATAAGAAACTTAAAGCTCTTCTGTCTCTCAAGAATCTTGCCTATGCTGCTGGGGGCTTCACTCTTTGACATCTGGTTGCCTTGGAGACATCAGTTCTGCTTCTTACCTTCTTGATGTAGATCTGCATGTATAGACCACAAAATGAAATTCCGGAAATCAATCCCCCGGTCTGGCCAGAGTTCTCTATCTGCCTGTCAGCAGGTGTCCTTGTTCAGACAAGCCTTTATTCAGCCAATCAGAATAAAGAGAACTTAGCTTTGCTATCACTCAGGTGTTGGCAAATATCACTTGTGGCTAGATCAGGTTGCTCTGCCCTTTTGAGAATTTAAGTTTGTTAGGAAGCCCATAGTCCCTATGGTCAAACATTCAGCTGATTGCCGTAGGCTATTGTGAGTTGAATAAATATACATAGGGAGCTCTGGGGACCTACTGTTAAGAAGCTGTGCTGCATCTCAAAGACACAAGGTTTGAATCCACCAGATGCTCCACAGGAGAAGCTTGTACAATACTATGCGATTAAACTACCTCTGAAAACCCATTGGAAGGTCAGATATGAATTGGTCCTGGCTCGATGTCAAACAACAATAAAATGTGTAATATACACATACATATATATTTAGAAAGATATTAAGAGGATGGTGCAAGATATGGAAAGTTTCCATCTGTTGTTAATAGGATTACTATGAGTTAGTCAACTTGACAGCACCTACTAACATAACTGACTATCCTCAGCTTTGTTGTTAGGTCCCATCGAGAAAATTATGACTCATAGCAACTACGAATAACAGATATGAACCTCGCCTAGCTTGTGCCATTGTCATGATCTCCATCATGCTCAAGTCCACTGTCACATTCTGTGTCTCAATCCATCTTGCTGAGGATGCTCTTCTCTTTTTCTGACTCACTCTTTCCTAGCTTGATGTCTTTTTCCAAGGACTGGCCCCTATCACAATAAGCCCAAAGTAGTGAAACAAAGTTTCTCCATTTTTGCCTCTAAGGAGCACCTTAATTTCACTTCCTCCAACATGTTGTTGTTGTTGTTGTTATGTGCCGTCGAGTCGTTTTCGACTCATAGCGACCCTATGCACAAAAGCCCTAAACCCTGCTCTATCCTGCGCCAACTGCACTGCCTCTGACACACCTATCCCGATT
>NW_006399771.1:14970942-14971695 GCF_000299155.1 Elephantulus edwardii | reverse complement strand
AAAAAAAAAAAAAAGAAAGCACACACTCCCTCCTCACATACTTTGGTTATATTGCTAGGAGGGACATGATACTTGGAAGAGTGAAGGGTCAGCAAAGAAGAGAAAGATTCTCGAAAAGGTGAATTGATGTAGTGACTGCCACAATAGGCTTTTGTGTGTCAGGAAGTGTGAGGAAGACACAGGCTAGAATAGGGTTCAGATTTTTTTTGTTCATATGGTCCTTCCATCATGCTTGCAAGGATGGAAGGACAGCACAAGAGAGGAACATTCTGCATGAGATGGATTGACTTAGTGACTGGGGTAATGTGGGAGGGTATGTCAGAGACAATGAAGTTGGCTCAAGATCAATCAGGTTTCAGGGCTGTTAAGGTCACTATGAGTCATCTATGAGTTGCAAGCAATTCCAGCGCACATAATAACAGCCTTAATATAACACTGCAAAAAGAGCCAGCAATAACCTTTGTTATGCAGATGGTACAACCTTGTTTGCAAAAAGTGAAAAAAACCTCAAAGACTCAAGCACTTACTCAAGAAGATCAAAGACTACAGCCTTCAATATCAATTACATCTCAACATCATAAAAGAAAAAAAATCCTCATCACTGGGCCAATAGCCAACATCATGATGTTGTTGTTTTATGTGCCGTGGAGTCGCTTGCAACTCATAGCGACCCTGTGTAGAACAGCCCTAAACTTGGCTCTGTCTTGTGCCAATCACACTGTCTCTGACACTCCCATCCCAATTATCCCAGTC
>NW_006399771.1:14963139-14970842 GCF_000299155.1 Elephantulus edwardii | reverse complement strand
ACTCTCCTTCTGTCCTCCCTAGTCACTGTCCAACTCTCTGATGCATAACAAGCCATTGCAAAGACCATGGCCTGTATCAGGCGCACCTTAGTCTCCAGAGAGACACCATTGCTCCTGAGTACTTTAGAGAGGTCCCTAACAGCAGACTTTCCGATGGTAATGAGCCTTTTAATTTCCTGGCTGCTGGTGCCAAGACTGTTGACTATGGAGCCGAGCAAACTGAAGCTGTGAACATAGATTTGTTATTTTGGCAGTCCACAGTACATTCAGCAATCTTCTCCAACACCACAATTCAAAGGCATTGATTCTTCTTTGGTCTTCCTTTCTCACTGTCCAACTTTCATATGCAAACCAAGCAACTGAGAATACCATGGCTTGGATCAGGCACACCTTAGTCTTTAAACTAGCATCATTTCTCTTTAGTACTTCAAAGTGGTCCTTGACAGTAGATATTTTTTTCACAGTGTAGCATGTCTTTTAATTTCTTAGATGCTGCTACCATGGATGTTGATTGTGACTCTATGTATAATGAAATCACTGACGCCTTCAATCTTTTCTCCACTTATCATGATGTTGCCTATTGTTCCAGTGGTGAAAATTTTTCTTTCCATATGTTGGAAGCAGTGTAGCCCTGGTGTACAAGTTGCTGTACAGCGGTAACTTGTGGTTGTTGTGAGGCTGAACACTGTGACACTGATGTGTCAAATGTGTTAATGGCTGGTTACCCAATGCAGACAGAGAGTGGGGTGGAGCTCCACGCTTAAAACAAGTTTGGAAGTAGGAGTGGCATCCACTTCCGTAATAGCTTGCCTCCAGAAACCCTATGAACCTGGAGAGAGGATGAAAGATACCCAAGTGCTGAGGAATCTCCTTCATAGGGTCGCTATGAGTTGCCTGCAACTCGCCGGCAGTTAACAACAACAACAACATGTTGGAAGCAGGAGTGGCATCCACTTCCTAAACAACATGCCTCTAGAAACTCTATGAACTTTGAGAAATGACAATAGTTATTAAAAGGCTTCAGGTAATTTGTTCATATAGGGTCACTACGAGTCATGCTTGACTAGACTGCAATGGACAACAATAACATGTTGTGATATAATCCATATTGAATATATATACATGGCTGAAAAATTGAGCTTAGGAGTATTGTCAAAGCTGCAGGGGCTTTTTTAGGAGGTAATGTTTCATCTCTTTGCTTTTTCCCCTTTTAAAGCAGAATGGATAAGTTGAATTCATTGTTGCTCCCCCAGTTTTTATTGTATGTAGATGGTCAATGGTAAGCAAGCATCTCAAGTTCAATTACATGCCCTCATATATTCCCAACTACGTAGTGAGATGATAACAGCTCTCATGTAAATGAATGCATTACAAAGGAAGAAAGTATTTGCATAAATGCTGAGATTTAAATGATATGAAAAAAATGAAAGTCATACCCTGTAGTTTAGAATCACAAGAACATGGTTCAAAAATACCTCAGAAACCAATTTAATCTCTTGTTTTCTGACACAGGAAGTTCATTTTTATTCAGTCTGCCATTCTTCCAAAACTGAAGAACATTCATCTTAGGTTAGACGGGTCAAAGTGCAATCTAAGGGCCAGCATCATCATCATCACAAACGCAAATTCTATCGATTCCATGAAAACCCTTTTGTCTGCTCTAATCCTCTTACAAACTTGCTCATAAATTTCTACAGCATTCTGGGTCTGACCTATACAATATAGCCCTTCATTACATTCCTGAGTCAGGGATTGTTTTGTTGCAAGAGAAACCATCTGTGTTTGTTTAAATGAATGGAGACTGTGGTCTGCGGATTCAGAAGGATTTCTTATAACACAATTGCAGGCAGATTAGTCAAATCTCAAAGGCGGTATGTATTCACCAAGAACACTTATTCCTCATGCTTCAATGTGGTTAGTCATTTACAGCTTTTCTCCACACCTTCAAGCAATATCAATCAATTATCTGATTACCAAATTTGGAAGAAGAAAGTACACATGCTTAATGCCACCCTTTCTTCCTTTCCCTTAGGATGTTTCTGGAGGTAGCCCTCAAGGACAGGTTCCTATGGCTGAAAAAAATGAGGGCAGGGAGGTGGGGACCCTATAGTTTTCCAGCTTGCCTCTGAGCAAGTAGACAAAGTTATTCTGGGAGTGCAATTAAGCCTATTGTTACAACAGGGCATTATTCTCCAAACAGCATCATCAGAAAAATTGTGACACTTTCCTCTTCATCTGGCTGATTTATGTTACTGTCTCAATTGGTTTGGAATTTAGGAGGGGAAGGAAAGGGACATTAAAATGTAAATAATGGTCAGCTATTCTTTGTTTCTCTTCCTGGAACTGCTATGTATCACTGCTGCTGCAAAGTCTACTCCAATTCTTCCTACTCTGAAAACTATACTTTGACTTCTGGATCCTCATTAATTTAGAATTCTAGGTGGAACTAATTGTTACCATGAGTGTCAGAGACTGCTGATTCTTCCCAAACTTATTCTACATTTCTTCTTTGTTGTTTTTGTTGTTATCTGCACCCAAGTTTTAGCTAGGCACAAGGCAACCCAGTATATATAATACATTTCCCATATAAGTGCGAGTCTCATCCTTCTAGTGTTCATAGGAATTTCAAAGGCCTAAGAAGTAGATTATTTAAAAAGTAGATGCCCAATCCTGCTTCCTAGTCTTTCTTAATCAGGGAGCTCCACCAAAACCTGTCCACCATGGGTAACCCTTATGGCATTTGATACAACATTGGCACAGCTGTCAGTATCATAACAACCCCAAGTTATATCAGTACAGCAAACTGACAGACAAGTACTGTACCACTTAGAACAATGTTCTCCCCAAATACAATTAACACCAGGCCTGAAGCTCCAAACTGGAGACTCTTACTCATGGCCTAATGGAAGTTTTAAATACAAAGGCCTACCCATCGGGTCTGATAGATCTAAATGAGAGGCTTCCAGTCCACAACTGATTGTTACTAAATCAAAATGGTCAATCAGCTTACACTTGATTGTTAATGAATTTTTTTAAAAAAAAAACAAAACCGTTTACGGCCAACTTTTAATTAAATCAAACTAATCTAATTTCCAGAATCTAACTGTTTTGCACAAGAGACTCCAAAATTAGAGATTCTTACACAGGATCCAACTGAGTTTTATATTCCTTTTAAATCGTTCTTTCCTTCATTTTTCCAATGCAGTGTTTATCATTTAACCTCTCTTTTCTTAGTTTCCCCTCCACCTCCATGTCAGTCCTGTTTTATTACAGTGATATTATGCAGTATTTGTCCTTTTGTGACTGAGATATTTCACTCAGCATAATGTCCTTCAGGGTCACCCATGTTGTGTAATATTTTATGTGTTACTTATTTTTTTAGTACTGCATAATACTCCATAGTGTTAATACACCACAGTTTTCTATCCATTCACTTGTTGATGGGAACTTAGGTTGCTTCTATCTCTTGCCTATTGTGAACAACACAGCAATAAACTTGGGTGTGCATATATATGTTTGAGTGGCAGTTCTGATGTCTTTGGAACATATTCTTAGTAGCAGAATTTTTAGGTCAAATGATATTTATGTTTCCTATTTTAAGAAAGCATCATACTACCTTCCATAGGATTGTGCCATTTTACACTCCCACAAGTAGGGAATAAGGGTCTCTCCATAACCTCATCTTGCTGCTCTATTGAACTTTGCTATTGTTAATGGAGTGAAATGATATTTCATAGTTATTTTGATTTGCATTTCTCTGAGATGTAGGGATTTTGAACATTTTTCATGTGTTTGCCATCTGAATGTCTTCTTTGGCAAAGTGTCTATTCGTATACTGTGCCCATTTTGCGATCGGTTTGTTTACGTTTTTCTTGTAGAGGTGCTGGGGTATTCTACAAATTTTATATTTGAGTCCCTTATCCGATATGTCATTACCAATTTTTTTTTCCCAATCTGGGGGTTTCCTTTTTACCCTGTTGGATAAGCTTTTTGTTTGTTTTGGTGTTTTAAATTTATTTATTAATTTTAGTGAAAGTTTACATTGACTTAGGATTTCCAGTCATTCATTGTTGCACTTTTCTCCTTGCCCACCCCACCACCACCAAAATCACTCTTCTCCTTGAAAAGAAAAAGAAAAACTCCTTCATTGTTATGCAATCCCTTCCCTCAAGTTCACTCCACTATGCAACCTTCACTATGGACTTCTGTAATGACAAGAATACCCATTCATTTGCCCCTTTTAAACAGATCACTCCCTCATCTGTTTCAATGCAATATATACATCATTCCTCCCCTCCTTTTCTGCCTTCCCTCAACCCTGATGTCAGTCCCGTTTTACAACAGTGGCCCTATGCAATATTTGTCCTTTTGTAACTGAGAGATTTCACTCCAGGGTCATCCATTTTGCATAGTATTTCATGAGTTCCTTGTTTTTCAATGCTGCATAGTATTCCGTTGTGTGAATATACCAGAGCTTCTCTATCCATTTGTTTGTTGATGGGCTCTTGGGCTGTTTCCAGTTCTTTGCTATTGCGAACAAAACCATAATAAACATGAGTGTACATATATCTGCTTGGGTGACAGTTATGATTTCATTAGGGTAAATTCCCAGTAGTGGAATTGCTGGGTCAAATAGTATCTCTATTTCCAACTTTTTGAGAAAGTGCCATACTGCCTTCTAGAGTGGCTGCACCATTTTACACTCCCACCGACAGTGAATAAGGGTTCCAGTTTCTCCACACCTCACCAGCATTTGATGTTTGCCAGATAAACTTTTAAGGTGCATAGGAATTTGAGTCTTAGAAGGTCCCATTCATCTAGTCTTTCCTGGCTGTAGGTTTTTCAAGATGCTTGGAAGACTGTTACTTTCATATCTTGTCCCTTCAAGATACCTCTGCCGTCCTCTGGTAATGTTAGCGTATTAACCCTAATTATAAACCAAAATGAGAGGCAATGTTAGTGCAGTGACCTGGCTACTAACCCCAAGGTTGGCAGTTTCCCTTACCAGCTACTTCATGGGAGAAAAATGGAGCCATTTATTTCCATAAGGATTGTTGCTAGAAGCCGTGGAGTCGACTGAAAAATAGTGACCCTATCAATATACATTAGGATAATGATACTGCCTGATACTATGCCATTCTCAAAATTACCACTGTTTGAACAATTGTAAAAATTATAACCTTAGGAATCTTCTGGGGCATTCTACTCTGTCGTATAGGTTTACTCGAGTTGCAATAGACTCTCCAGCAAAGTGCAGTGGGTTTACGTACTAAAATCACTAGGAGATTTTTTTTTAAGAACTACCAATTCCCAAGTCCCACTTTTATACAATTTTTTTATTGTGTTATTGATTGTCATTAAGTTGAGCATGACTCATAGCAACACTATGAGGGGAGAAAAAAAGCTTGAAGCCTTTCTAAACTATCAACGTTTCTCAAAGTTCATAGTTTCCAGAGACATGTTATTTAGAAGTGGATGCTACTCCTGCTTGGCCTAGTGACAAGAAGCTGCGCTGCAATCCCAAAGGCATGCAGTTCAAGGCCACCAACTGCTCTGTGGGAGAAAGATGGGCAATCTTCTTGCATGCGATTAACAGCCTCTGAAAACCTACTGGAGGGTCAGCTATGGTTTGGTTTTGATTCGACAGTACACAACAACTACAGCAAACAAATTTAATCTAATATAATAGGAAGCTAGGGCTGAGAATCACTGTCCAAAAACATCTCAAAGCACCTGACTGCCATTGAGTTGATTTATACTCATAGCTCACCCACAGTAGGGTTTCCAGAGCTATAAATCATACCAGGGAAATAGCCCATTTCTATCCCAAAGAGTTACTAGTGGGTTTAAACTACTGGAAACATCCAGCCTTTGGTTTAGCTGCACAATTCGTAAGGGATTATGCTACCAGAGCTCTCTCAAGAACTACCCTATCACTTATTAATAGATTTCTGCTGCTGCCGTGTGCTGTCATCGGAACCAACCCATAGCTGATCCTCCTGTGCGTTTTCAGAGGCAGTAAATCACACAGGAGGAGACTGCTCTCACCTTCTTATGCAGAATAGCTGTTAGATTTGAACCAAGTGCCTTTGGGGCATTTTTTTTTCTGAAGAAAGTCTACAATAAAGAGCAAAATTGTGCCCCACTTTCCATGTCTGGAGAATTTATAGGGAACAAGGACAGGCATGTAAGAAGAGTCAGTAGATTTTCAGGTCTGTCTCTCATTGTCAAGGATTCAGAACTGCCTCATAGCTGACCCTTCATTGGTTTTCTGAGTCTATGAATTTCTATGGAAGAAGATTCCCATCTTTCTTCTTCAGAGAAGCTAATAGATTTGAATTGCCAGAGAGAATTAGCAGCACAAGTCTTTATGGGTTAAGCCACCAGAGATCCCCTCAGCGGAGAAGTAAGCACTAGAAATAAGACTAGGATATGAGAGAACAGACTAAGCCTCACATCCTACCCTCCAGTATTTAGGATGGCTATCTTAGTATCAAGAAAACAAGGATTCTCACTATTGGGCCAATTGGCAGAATCATGATAAAAGGCAAAGAGATTGAGATCAACAAAGAGCAATGATGTTAGTCTGGAGACTAAGGCATGCCTGATCCAGGCCATAGTCTTCACAATTACTTGCTATGCAACAGAGAGCTAGACATTGACTAAGGCTGATAGAAGAAGAATCAGTACCTTTGAGCTGTGGTGCTGGAGAAGAGTATTGACTATACCATGGACTGCTACGAGAACCACTGATATTATAGGTGATGCTGGATGGATCCTGGCTGAAAATAGGTAATATAAGCAGAATGTCTATTTGTGCTTTATTGACTGTGCAAAGGCATTTGACTGTGCGGATCAAAACAAGCTGTGGCTGACATTGAGGAAGCACTTAATTGGGCTCATGTGAAACCTATACCTAGACCAGGAGGCTGTTGTGTGAACAGAGCAGGGGAACACTGCTTGGTTTTAAGTTAAGAAGGGAGTGTGTCAGGGTTTTCTTATCTCTATATACTTATTTAATCTTTATTCTGAGCAAATTATTCAAGAAGCTGGGCTCTATGAAGAGGAGGATGACATCAGGATTGGAGAGAGATTCATCAATAACCTGTATTATATAAATGACACAACCTTGCTTGCTGAAAATAAGAAGAACTTGAAGCACTTGTTGCAGAATATCAAAGAATGCAGGCATTAGTATGGATTGCATCTCAATGTCAAGAAAACAAAGATTCTTATCACTGGACCAATAGGATCCAGCATAATGGATGGAGAGGAGATTGAAATAGTCAACAGCTTCATCTTGCTTGGATCCACCCATACGATCAGCAGTCAGAAAACAAGGAGATTTATTGCACTGAGAAAATGTGAAGTTAGAAACCTCTTTAAATTATTGAGGAGTAATGATGTCAGTTTAAAGACTAAGATGTGTCTGACTCAGGCCATGGTCTTTCTGATCACTTGCTTTGCATCTGAAAGCTGAACAATGATTAAAGATGACAGAAGAATTGATGCCTTGAGCCGTGGTGTTGGAGAAGAGCACTGAACATCCCATGGACAGCCAAGAGAACATCTTAGAGAGGGTACACGTGGAATGCTTTTTGAAAGCACAACAGTTGGCTTAATTACTATTGGAAAATGCTTGTCATTCCTCTGTAGCATCTGGTCCCCACTGGACCCTCATCATTTCCTTCACCTGCTCCCCC
>NW_006399771.1:14954270-14961404 GCF_000299155.1 Elephantulus edwardii | reverse complement strand
TCCAAGTTTAGGTTTTGCATAAGAACGATCAAGTGTTCTGGGATTCCCATTCTTCTCAGAGTCAGCCACAGTTTGTTATGATCCACACAGTCAAACGCCTTTGCATAGTCAATGAAACACAGATAAACATTCCTCTGGTATTCCCTGCTTTCAGCTAAGATCCATCTAACATCAGCTACACTATCCCTAGTACCACGACCCCTTCTAAACGCAGCCTGGACTTCTGGCAGTTCTCTGCTGATGTGTTGTTCCAGTCGTTTTTGGATACTCTTCATGGAAAAAAGAGATTGAAGTTGTCAATGATTTCACTTACTGTGATCCACAACCAACACCCATTGTAGCAACAGTGAAGATACTAAATAAAAGAGGTAAAATCTGCTATCAAGGACGTCTTCAAAGTGCCAAAGAGCAAAAGTATCAATTTACAGACTAAGGTGTGCCTGACCCGAGCCACAGTATTTTTCACTACTTTGTTGGCATCTGAGTATTGGATAATGAATAAGTAAGACTAAAGAATTGACGCCTTTTAATTGTGGTGTCAGAGAAGAGTATTGAATATCCCATGGACTTCCAAAGGAATAAGCAAATGTGTCTTGGGGGAAGTATAACCAGATTGCTCCTTAGAGGCAAGAAGAGTGGAACTTGATCTCACAGACTCTAGACATGCTTCTAGGAGGGGCTAGAGCTTGAAAAAAGATATTACGCTGAAAAGAAGAGAGTCAGCCAAGACCAGGAGATAGGTCACCACAGTGATGGCAAGTGTGGGCTTGGGCACAGCAGCAATCACAGGGATGGTGCAAGACAGAGCAATGTTAGATCTGTTGTTGTTCATAGGGTAGCTATGAGTTGTAATCAATTTGATGGCACCTAACAATGACAATACATTAGCCTTTCTTGAAGTGAGTAGAAGGAGAGAATTTTTAATAGAAAGTAATTTTGAAACTTTTAAAACCAACACTATTGAGTCTTCTGGTTTGAATGAGACTGTTTTAATCAATTAAGTGAATTGACACAAATTATGGGATTGAACTAAGGCATCACTAAAGAAGCATATTCCCACAAGGCATAGAGAGTTTTGACAGACCATTGTCAATAGCACCTATGTTGAAACAAAACCCTTTAACGTTTACACCTTAACACCAGGAACAAGTCTCACTAAACTGGTTATACATGTTCATGTCTGTACTTCCTGAATATGAGCTGGAGTGTTGCCTGTCTTTAAGTAGCATGTTTCCAAGAAGTTTTTCATGGAGACAAAGGTGAAGCCAGTGAAAAGGTTATTGTGTTTGGGGAGAATCTTACATCTCCATGAAAAACAGAATATGCCTTTATGTAATGGTATTGTTACTGTTGTGTGCTTTGAAAGACTAATAACTGATTCTCCAGCAGGTTTTCAGAGGCAGTATATCACATGGGAAGAGATGGTCCCTATTTCTACCACAGAGCAGTTGGTGGATTTGAGCTGTATGCCTGTGGGATTGTTAAGCAGTTTCTGACTATAGCCCAACAGAGCGTGCCTTCAAATAAGAGGCAAATAAGTAGGGATCCCAGATTGCCAGATCGAATCTCAACCAACTAAATCATGCTCTTTATGTGAGATTCCATTGCCACAAATGTTGTTGGGATTAGGACGGGGCTTTTGACCAGATGGTTATCCTCAGAAATGTGTGAGTTAAATGCAAAGGATTCAAACCAACCAAATAAATATGCTAGCACCCATTAAGAGCCAGGCAGAGTCTGCTGATAGTTCTGGGTAAAATCTTAACCATTCTTTCCTGTCATGAAACAATACTCAAGGACAAGTTCCAAGATTTGTCAAGAACAGTGGTCTAGTATTTAACACTGCTAAGAGAGATCACAAAGATCTAAAATTGTCCCGCTCGGCTTCTCTATTAGGCTGACTACAACACTAAAATAAATGCCTCTTCTCTCAAGACTTAGAGTAAAATGATTTCTTCTATCTCTAATTTACTCCTTGCCTCAAAGGAACAACGTTCTCACACTTCCTCCAAAACAGATGTGTTTGTTCTTTTGGCAGTCCATGTGATGATATTCAATACTCTTCACCGATACCACAATTCAAAAGTACTGATTCTCCTTTGGTTATTCTGAGTCATTGTCTACCTTCTAGATGCATAGGAAGCAATTGAAAAGATGGCTAGATCAGGTGTACATTGGTCTTTAAGCTGGCATTGTTACATATTTTACTGACATGTTACATTTTTTGGGTATGATGTCAGGAAGGGCCAGTCCTTGAAAAACTATACCAAGCTGGGAAAGGTGGAGGATCAGAAGATGATAGGAAACCCTGCGACAGGAAGGATTGTCACAATGACTCTAGGCTCCTGCAGGTCAGAGATCATGATGATGCCACAGGGTTCTGATCTGTTGTTCATAGGGTTGTTAACAATTGTAGTTGACTGGCGGGTACCTAACAACAACCAGTTTGCTACATAAATAACTACCTGTTTCAAAGTCAAAGAAGTCCTTGCGGTGTGTGTAATGTGCCAGGCTGCTAGCAAAAGACCAGCAGTTTAAACCAATTTCTCCCCAAAGGAAATGTACAGTCTCCTCTCGTCAAGATTTACTGTCTCACCTGAAGCAGCTGGTTTACACGCTTGCATGGACGAAATAATTAGTAAGATTATTTTAAGAGGAGTTAATTCTTCAAATATGAAGGTTAATGGCTTGAAAAGCCAGGGGGTGGTATGTGGTGTCATTGCTCAAAATTATTTTCCTAGCCAATCAATTTTACTCTGCCACATGGATGAGCATGGGCATGTGAATAGGGCGTGCTGGTCTATTCAAAAAGGGATTGGCCAGACTTGCCATTAGATTGAGTAGTAGATTCACCAACAGAAATTGAGACTCTCCCCACCTGCAGAGAAGAAGCAGAGAATGCAAAATACACATCCTTTGGGACCAAAGATTCCTATATCACTCAGACCAAGCCTTATGGGAACCACAACCGTAGCAGAGAATCAGAGCGTGACTTGAGACGGAGCTGACCTTGGGACTGCTACCCCATGAAACCAGAGTTAGAAGCTTTTGCTGGAAGACTGGGATAGGAGATTCTATAATTGGCAGGACTAAGACCTTTGTAACAACAGCATAAAGTTTTGAAACCAAGGATGAGGTGCCTGCAAGCACATTTCAAAAGCTTCCCTGACTGCTATATCCTGCTGCCAACCTGAATTGCAGGCTTTTAACTTCCCTAATAAATAACCATAATCATGAAAGAAAAAATATATACATACTGCCTCAGAAGTCCCGTGTTATATGTTTTTGTTTGTGTTGTGTTCCATCGAGTGGGATCCAGCAGGTATATAGGAGATAGCTCCTTCCTTCTCCCACAGAAAATCTGATTGATTAGAAATGTATGCCTTCAGGATTGCAGCACAGCTTCTTACCCCTAGGTTGCCAGAGCTCTCTCCCATGTTACATGTGGTAGTAATACCGTCAAGTCAGAACTGACCCATAGCTGACCCTTCCGGGGGTTTTCAGATGTAGTTTAATCACACTAGAGGAGATCGTCCATCCTTCTCCCATGGAGCAGCTTGTAGATTTGAACCATATGCCTTCAGGATTACAGCACAGTTTCACACCACTAAGCTACCAGAGAAGCCCATGGTGGGCATTAATAGTTGTGTGGGTTTTGGTTTAGTTTTCAAATCTGCAGATATGAGAAGACTTGTTTAGGGCCAGTTCTGTAGCCTTAGGTAACAGTTAAAGCTCCCTCCCCTCCTTGCTGCCTCGGGGCCTAACCTTTCTTTCCTGTGGGTCTGAAACAGTGTCTAGAATTCTCTGCATTCTTGTCATTCTCTGAGGGCTGAGACAGCTCTCTAAGCATTCTTACCCATGGTCACCTGAGGAACTGGGCAGCAAATCCTTGTGAAGGAGGTCAGCAAGAAGTGAACTGGCAAAGGGTGACAAGATAACTTGGGAAGATGATAGAGAGGCTTAGAGGTGACACAAAGGATAAGAACATTTAGAAAAACGCACTTTGTCTCCATCAGCATTTTGCCTCAGACAATTCCACCAGCCCAGATGTTTAGTGGCCTACCTAGGAATGGAAAGCGAAATGGGGAAGGAATGTTTGTACAAAACTGTGGACTGGAGAGGAATCTGGGGTCCGAGAGGAACCCTGGAAAATAATATTTTCACTGGAGCCTAACTCCATCTTGACACTTCTGTCCAGAAATTTACTGGAGTTTCAGAGTCACTGACATGAGTTAGATGGGCAAAAATTCTCTCCTCTTGCTTTTTCCTTCTTTCTCTTTCTCCTCGGCCTTTCTTTCCCTCCCTCCCTTTTTCTCACACACAATCTGAGCATTTACTTGGGTCCTTGTTTTTGGAAAGTGCGAGTACAGCTCTAGATTACTCACTTAAATCAAGGCAAGCCACCAGAGGGCAGTGCCCTCACGAATTGTTTCATCTCTCCTGATTTCCTCTGCCTGTAGGCAAGCCCATCCACACACATCCTGTGACAGGATGTTTCCGAACCTTTCCTCCAATTCTCACTGTAAATATATAACCTTGGGATAGATACACCCAGGTGCACAGCACGGCAGCAAACAGCATGCACGCACAGGCCAAAGTTTCTGCGTGTCTTCCATGCAGGATAAAGTGCAGAAGGCGCTTTCTTACCCCCTTCTGAATCTCTGCCTCAATGGCTAAATTACACTCAAATCCTATCTCCGCAGATACCTTTTTCAGGACTGTGCCTCTAGGGGTAAAGTGAGCCTTTCAAAGAAATTAGTTAATCCAGCATAGCCTGTTTGGGGGCGGGGGGGATAGAAATGAGTTTTGGTTTCATATTCAAATTACAAGTTTGGCTTAGTCACAAGCATAGCTGCCCAGCTGGTCAAAAGTTATCAGTAGATCAGCCACATAAGCAAACACGGGGACTAAGAGCTGCATGTTTCTCTGCTTGAAGTCTTAGGAATGCAAAACTTGGGGGCCCAGTGGGGTGGGGGGTTGGCTCTAGCTGATGCTCCAGAGAAAAGCAAAGCTAGTAGAACCTTTGGGCTTTTTTGGTAGACTTTGCCCTGCCAGTGAGTTCAGCTGGGGTTCCTCCGCATACTTTGCACTATGCACAGGGCCAAGCCAGTGCCAAAGTACTCTGTTTAGAAAGCTGTACAGGCTAACCTACTGACTGAAGAAGACCCTGAGAAAATGATTTCACAGGGTTTTTCTAAAGAAATCAGGTTAAAGGGAGCTCTGGTAGCCTAATGACAAGAAGCTGCACTGCAATCCCAGAGGTACACGGTTCAAAGTCACCAGATGCTCTCCTGGAGAAGGAGGGGCAATCTCCTCCTGTACCAGTCAGATTGGATTTGACGGTACACGACAAAAAAATAAAGGGGCGAAAAAAAGAAATCAGGTGAAGGGCAGAATGTTTTTCAAGGACATGGATGCTCTGCCTCCAGCACTAAGACTGCACTGCTTCAAACTGCTGATACCTGCTGACATTAAGCTCATCCTCTGTTTATCAGCAGAGGCAGATAACGTAAGGAAAATATTTCAGGAAGAGAGCTTTCTGGAATTTCCCAACAGTGCTGAAATAGCATCCAGAGTTCAAATGGGCCATATTTGTACAAAGATTACTCTGTTATTTCCCCCCTTCTACCTTTTGTATTTTCACTGCTATATAATAACATTCAGACTCTTTATACAAGGTCAGCACTATTTACCTAAGATTGTCCAAAAGGTTTCTTCTCTTCTCCTTTCCCATCCTCTCCCCTCAAAGGATTAGCACATACTGTATTTCTAGGAAGAAAAATAAGAGAGGAAAAGTTTACTGAAAGCCAACTGGGGACTCAGCCAATCCTAGTCAGGCATTTATCGAGTGGGTATGGAGCAGAAAACTAATCCCCAAGGTTTAAAACTCAAGAGCTCAACAAAAACCTAGAAATGGGCCAACCTTTGTTTCTCAGCAGGTGAACAGAGAAAAAGTACCAGAAGAAAACAAAACCAGAAGTAAAATGTGAGGAGATGCAGCAGGAATAGAGGAAAATGCTATGGAAGATTACTCCTGACTTGGCAAAATCTGATTAGGCAGAATGTTGATAGAGTGGAGATGGATTCAAGAGCTTTGCAGATGGCATCCCTGGCACTCACTCACCTCCTGGTCACCCTGGGAATGTTACCATGAAGGCACCATGATCTTTTAGATGTCTTATCTAAAGGACTTCACCCCAGGAAATCAGAGAACCAGCCTTCCTTCCCTCCCAGCTCACCACAGCAAATCCAACATTCTGGCATCCTGTGCACACGGGGACAAAAAAAAAACATAGCTGGGAAAGGGTAAATAGTAGATGAGCGCCCAGTTGTTGTAACTTTGCTAAATAGAGTTGTCTCAGAACATGGCAACTTGGCTTCAATCTGTATTGTTTTGAATGTATAATTGATGTGGCCCGTCTGTTTCCAGTAAAGGAAGTTCTGTTTTGCTTTTCCCCCCCTTCTTCTCCACTTTCAAAGAAAATGAATGGCTTTCTCATTAGGCAATGTTCACATGTCCTCAGAAAATGTGTTTGGAATAGAAAGACTCCCCGGAATCACAGATTAAAATGCCAGCAGAGCTGAATATGTTTGCCCCCATTCTGAGCTAGTTAAATGGCAACTCGTGCTGTTCTCTATACAGGGAGCTTCTCAGGTAACTGTTAAAGCCATGGAGCATCTACTTGGTGTGGTTATTAAGTCCGTGGCATTCTGGTAAACAGTGCTGTGCAGTGCCAGCCAGGGCATCTTTTCCCATTCTAGTCACTAAATTTTCTGGATTTAGGGGGAAAAGGGGGAAACAGCTTTTTAGCTGTTTTCATTCATACTGCAGGCATTTATTTAGTGCATACTTAATATCCTAGGTAAGGAGCTGCACTGCCAAGCCAAGAGCAGGAGGTTCAAATCCACCGGGTGCTCCACGGAAGAAAGATAGGGAATCTCCTCCCATGCAGTTTACAGTCGTTGAAAACCCACTGGATATGGAATGGAAAAAAGCCCCGAATAAGCAAAGCACTCCTTAAGAATAGAAGAACAGTAGGAGGTATCTCACTCCCTGATTTCAAATCCTACTACACTGCCATAGTGGTAAAGACAGCATGGTACTGGTACAATGACAGACACATAGATCAATGG
>NW_006399771.1:14945841-14952190 GCF_000299155.1 Elephantulus edwardii | reverse complement strand
ACCCACTGGAGGGACAGATAGTAGTCAGTTTCAACTCGATGGCACACACAAACACAAAAATGAGCTAAGAACTATGGTGCAGCCATAAGCAAGATTTAGTGTAATCTTTGCCTTCACAGAGCTCACAATCAAGGAGAAAATAATTAGTAAAAAGGCAGTTGTAGCTTTGCATTCATTAGAATGGCTATAATAATAATAAGCCTGTGGTCACATGCCATCAAGTCTGAACTGGCCCAATGCTGACTCTCCAGCGGGTTTTTAGAGGCAATAAATCACACAGGAGGAGACTGCCCGTCTTTCTCCCACAGAGCAGCTGATGGATTAGAATTGTTTGCCACTAGGTTGGCAATGCATCTCCTTACCTCTAGGCCTCCAGAGCTCCCTGAATAATGATATAGCTGCTGAAAAATAACCAGTCAGTTTCTCAAGAAAATAAATGTACAATCCAGCAATTCCATTTCTAGGTATACACCCAAGAGAATGGAAAATACATGCTTATGCAAAAAGTTCTATCTGAATGTCCATAGCATATTATTCATAAGACCAAAAAGTGAAAATCACCCAAATGAGTACCAAGTGATGAATAGATTAAAAAATGTGATATGCTTTAAAATGGAAAGTTGCTGTTGTTGTTGTTGTCACTTGTCACCAAGCCAGCCCCTCTGCGTGATGGGTAATTATATGTGTAACAACAACAACGAAAACATTGTCTGGTCATTACCAAGGGTAATCATTGATTATGAGCATTCGTCAGTCCATGGTCATTGCCACTGTGTTTTCCTCCTGCTGACCTAGGACCTCTATCAGGTTGTTGTGCTCTACAGTTTTCACTGGCTAACATTTTGTCTGGCCTTTCTTCTCAGTCTGTCTTAGTCTGGAAGTTCCACCGAAACCTGGCTACTGTGGGTAACCCTGCTGGTGTCTGCAATACTGATGTTACAGCTTCTGACATCCCAGCAACATGAATGTCACCACAGTACAACATGCTGACAGATAAGCAGAAGGAAATCCTATTCAGCCATGAAAGGCACGAAGATAAAGTGTAATGTAGGAGGTATAATTTCTGCACAATGATTCTAAAACTGCTCTAAAGGATAAAGTTTATTGCAAGGAAAAAGATGATTCTCATCATGGGTGGACCTTGAGACTCTTATCCTCTATAAAAGAAACAAATCATAAAGCCCAAACATTGTATGATTCCATTTATAACCAGTGTCCAAAACAGGCAAATCCACAGAGAGAGAACAGACTGGTAGCCACCAGGCGATAGGAGAGTGGGGAGAAGCTGCTGTGGGTTCTTTTTGGTAATGAAGCTGTTCTGAAATTAAACAGTGATGCTGGTTGCACAGTCTTTAAAACAAGCTAAAAAGCCTACCTAAGTGTATTCATTAAAAAAGATCTCTTCCAGCAAGTGCATAGTGAGCATCTGACAGCATAGCGATCAGAGTGGCATGTTGTATGTGGCTCCGGTAGTTCAAGTCTGCCAGCCCACTTGATGGATTTAAGATTGCATCTTGAAAAACTGGTGGAAGGTCACTGTAAGGTGGAAGCTATCCAATGACAGCAAGTGAGTGACAAGCACTGTATCTCAATTCAAGAGAGGCAGTTACACCATGTGCTGGGGTGCGTCACATTGAACCAATTGTAGCGAGAGCACATGTGAAGTTGGAGAAAAGGCTAGGGGAAACTTTCTGAAAGAAGAAAACATTTAAGCTATTGTTGCTGTTAGGTGCATTCGAGTCAAGTACACCCCGTAGTGACCCTATTCTTGGGAACAACAAACCTGAACCCTGTCCTGGGCCATCCTCATCATCTCTAACACACTTGAGGCCATTGCAGTTGTCACTGTGTCCACCCATCTCATTGAGGGTCTTCCTATCTTTCACCGACCTTTCCTAGAATGATGTCCCTTTCCAAGGAATAGCCTCCTCTAGCAGCATGCCCAAAGCATGTAAGAGGGAGCTTCGCCATTTTTGCCTCCAAGGAGCACCCTTTCCAAGACACATCTGTTTGCTCTTTTGGCAGCCCTAAGATATTCACTATTCTCCAGCTCTACAACTCACAAGTATCAATTCTTTTTCTGTCATTTTTATTCATTATCCATCTCTTAGACGCTTAGCAAGTGAATGAAAACACTATTGCCTAAATCAGGCACACCTTAGTCTCTAAACTAACCTCTTTGCTCTTCACTATTTATGTGAGGTCCCTGACAGCAGACTTGCCCCCTACAATATGTGTCCTGCTGATAGTAATGGTGTTGATTGTTGATCCAAGCAAAATTAAATAATTGACAACTTCAATCCTTTCTCTATCATGATATGGCCTACTGGCCCAGTGGTGAGGACCTTCGTAACAAGAGACCAAGCTGTTGTTAGGGGCTATCCAGTTGATTTTCAACTCTCCTGACCCGCCTGGCCTAGCAGATAGTGAACTGTGCTGCTGACCCAAAGTTTTTTGCTTTTTGCTCATTTGGCAATTTGAATCCACTATTAGCTCCACAGGAGAATCAAAGTTGAACAATCTCCTCCTGTGCTTTATTACAGACTTTGAAAACCCACTAGGAGTCAGTTCTACCTTGACATCGACACCTTTGAGCAGTTTTTGGTAATGCGGTGTGACAGAGCAGAGCTGCCCACAGGTTCTCTTTGACTGAAATCATTATAGAAGCTGATTGCTTATTCTTTCTCCTAAGGTGCGGCTCAGCGAGTTCAAACCACCAAACTTCATTTAGTAGCAGAGTGTGTGACTGTTTGGACCCCCAGGGCTCCTTTTTTCAGAGATCTTAAAAGATAAGTAAGAGGGGGTGCTAGTTCCCTCTTTGGAAGAAAGAGTAAGCAGATGCCTCATTGAGCCCCTGCCGTATCTGAGGGAGGAGGAAGTAGTGCATTGTGTGAGCACATGCCTGTCCATGACGGCCATGGAGAGAAGAGAGACTAGAAGAACAAGAAACTGACAAACCACACGAAAGAATTTGGACTAAATCCTAGTTAAAATAGGAAACCCCTAAAGAATTAAAGGCGGGAGCTCCAAGACCTGATTTGTTCTCCAGAAAGCTTGCTCTGAATGTAGTGTGGAGAATGGGCTGGAAGTGGAGCAAGAGTACAGGCTGGGGCATTTGATGATAAGATTGTTGCACTAACACAAGGCAGAATTGACCAAATAAGGAAAAGTGGAAGGTAAAGGGGAAGTGCTCAGATGCTCCCAGCAAAGCCTGCCAACCATAACAGCACTGTGCTTAGCCAGGAAGCAAGGAGAAGGGTTTCCCAAGGAGGTGGTGCTGACACGAAAACTGCTAGCACATCCCCGAAGGCCCTGCTCCTTCTGCTCTGGGTCTTTGTATTCCGTCCCTTGTAGACTAGAGCTTCTTTTCCATACAGTCATGATTGTAAATAAAAATTATCTCTGTTTGCAAAGGAGACATGTTGTTGTTAAGAGCCTTTGAGTCAACTCTGACTCATCGCAGTCCCATGGGAAGATCTGAACCTTGCCCTGTCCTGCGCTATCCACACCGTCTCTGCTTCGTTGGAGCCCAGGGCTGCAGTCACCAGGTCAATCCATCTCATTGAAGATTTTCTTCTCTTTCTCTGACCCTCACTTTTCCAAGGACTAGTCCACTCCTGACACCATCCCCAAAGGGGACGTGAGGCCAAGTTCCACCATCCTTGCTTCTAATGAGTATCCTCGTTGCACTTCCTCAAGCTAGATGTGTTTGTTCTTTTGGCAGTCCATGGGATATCCAAATTACTATAAAATAAAGAGTATGAACTTGAAAGTCAGAAACATGTTTAAAAGTCAATTCTGCCATTTGTAAGCTTTATTATACTTGGTAAGGTACTTCATCTCAAATCTACTTCCTCAGATGTGAAATGGGGAAGATAATGTACAATTTACAGTTTTGGACTAAGGTCTTCAATAGGTGTGGTTTCTGTACTGTTCAAGCCATTTGAGATTATTACCTTGTTGTCGTTGTTGGTAGGAATTGAGTCAAGTATGACTCATAGAGGCTCACAGTGTCCCCAGGAACAACAGATGTGAATCATGTCCTGTCCTGTGCCATCCTCATGGTTCCTGACATTCTCGAGCCTATTGCAGCTGTCACTGCGTCAGTCTATCTGGTTTAGGGTCTCCCTTCCTTTTGCCATCCCTTCACTCAGAAATTTTGTAGATTAACCTGAGTCCTAATTCTTCCAAGCAAACAAGGCACTAAATGTCAGTAATTCTTTCATAGGCCTGTACTATCAGTATTTATTTAACTGTGGAAAGGCTATTCCACCATCATCTTAGAAATAGATATTTGCCTAACAATCAAATGTAGGGAATTTACATTCACTGTTCTGTAAATGCAGTTTTAAGTCAAGTGTATTTCAATTAATTCCTGAAAGAAATGATCTACGATTTCTTCAGACAGTTCATCAAACAGGACTTGTTTATGCTCAGACAGGAAGGCCAAAGTTCCAGGTAGAGGGGTTCTTTTCTAGAGCTTGGCATAACTCCAAGGCAGCAGACCATGCAAAGTCTGAAGCACTGAACAAATGGCATGCTGTCTGGAATGAGAATGTTGAAAGAAAAAAAACACACACACACACACACCACAGTTCATGGAGACAGAGCAGGCCATTTAATTTAAAGAAACACATTTAAACAAATTGCCACCTAAGAGCTTTCTAGGCACAAAGATTTGCAAGAGATTTTTTTTTTAACCAAGAATAATGACCATGTTGTTAAAAGTCATGGACAGAAAGTAAAAAAGCATGACTTACTTGGAGAAGACTGCTATCCAGACAAAAACCTTTGTCTTTGCTCTCTTCCTTTATCAGCTCCTAAACATAAAAGGTCCTTTAACTACAAACCTGTATTTAGGAAATAATTCCCACGGTCTCTGGAAAGTCTATATACATACACTTTATATCTTCAATGTATTTGAAAAGTACTTCCCTTCCTCCTACATACTGTGAAGTTAAATGTATCCCCAGGGAAATAACAACCTTCCTAAGTTGTTTTTTCAATTTTTACTGTCAATGAAGGAATAGCAACGCAATGGATTTCAGAAAACACAAGGTGGCAGAAGCAGACTAGAAATGCAACCAGAACAAGTTCTAAGGTGTTTTGATGATGGAATGTGCAACAATCATTCTTTTATAATTTCATAAAAATATATCATAATTTCCACTATGAGGATAAATATTGTCAGTAAAGAAAGTTTAGGAAATATGAAAAGAGAGAATGGAAAGATAGTTCTAACATTCAGATAGCAAAACTCAAACTCATTGAACCAACTCATAGCAGAACCACCACTGAGTTTTCTGAAGCTGTAAATCACACTGAAGGAGATTTTCCATCTTTCTCCCACAGAGCCACTGGTGGATTTGAACCTCCAAAGAGGTATCACCTTTAGATTAGCGGAGCATCTCCCTAAGAACTAGGCCAACAGAGCTCCCTATACTCAGATATGTTGTTATATTGTTGTTAAGCACCACCTAGTCAGAACTGATTCTAGCGGACCCTTCAGCGTTGTTTTCAGAGGCTGTAAATCACATGGATAAGAGAGTATACATCTTTCTTTCCATTCCTGTTCTAGGATTAGATTATGATTGTGATTGCTATTGTTGTTGTGTACCAAGTCAGAAGCAACCCATAGCTGACCCTCCAGCAGGTTTTCAGAGGCAGTTAATCAAACAGGAGATTACCCATCCTTTTCCAGTGAAACAGCTGGTGGTCTTGAACCTTGTGCCTTTGGGACTGCAGCGCAGTTTCTTGCCACTAGGCCACCAAGTCAAATATGTGGCCTCCATTTCAAACTTTAATAATGGGTGCACTTTCAAATCTTATTCATTCACCTATTTCTTTTTTTTTCTTTTTTGTAGAATTAAGATATCTTCATGTGTCTATATTTTAATATATCCTTTTGAAACACATATTAATGAGAATGTGGCTTGTTTCATTTCATTTCCCTGATAGCAACAACAACTTAAAGCTAAACATTATCAATAGTATTTAAATCAGTAAATTTACATTATTTCTAAAACAAAAACAGGAAGAATCAGAACCAAACAAATTAAATGACAGTCTTCTGGTTTGTTTCAAAACAGAAAATAAGATTATGTATTTTCAGCCCAAACAGCATTCACTCTAAGGTCTTTGTCATTTCAATAGACTAATGTGCCATTACAGTGCTGAAATGTGATTAATATCATTGAACAATCTGCGTGGAAATTGTCAAAGTTATACCTAATTTGCTCTTTAAACTTTCACCTAGATGGCTAACAAGCACATGAAGAAATGCTCAAAATCCCTAGCCCTAAGAGAGATGCAAATTAAAACAACTATGAGATATCATTTCACCCCAGTC
>NW_006399771.1:14939305-14944666 GCF_000299155.1 Elephantulus edwardii | reverse complement strand
AAAATATAATTATAGAAAAAAAACACAATAAGATCTTGTTATTTTTGTTGTTGTTGTTGTTGTTATTATGTGCCGTAGAGTCACCTGCCACCTACAGTGACCTGATGTACAACAACTCTGAACCCAGCCCTAACCTGAGCCAGTCTCACATGCTCCAACACATCTACTCCCATTGTCCCAGGTATCATGTCAATCCATCTCTTCCAGGGTCGCCCTCTCCTGCTCTGTCCCTCCACCATTCCAAGCATGGTGCTCTTCTCCAAGGACTGGCCACTCCTGGCAACATACCCACAGTATACGAGCTGGAACTTCAAAATCCTTACCTCCAAGGAGAAACTTGGTTTCAACTTCTTCAAGAAAGACCTATTTGTTTTGGCAGTCCATGAGATGAAAACAAATAATAATAATAAGCCAATATGTTGCATTTTATTAATCACTACTGAGTTTATTTCAACTCATAGAGTATTTTGAGTTTAATCTAGTTAATAGGCAATTGACTCTTTACTTTCTTATAAAATTATCCTATAATAAAATAATTTTTTAAATACATATGTAAACAAATCACTTCTACTTATTGGAAGATTGTCATTAACTAGATTTGTTTCTGAAAAATGAAGCAATGATGTCATTTATTTACCGCCTTGAAATCATTAATCCAATGCTGAAAAGAACTTAAAAAAATCACTTGGAGGGGAGCTCTGGTGGCCTAGTGGCAAGGAGCTGCAACTACAATCCCAGAGGCGTACGGTTCAAATCCACCAGATGCTCTGCTGGGGAAGGAGGGGCAGTTTCCTCCTGTACCAGTCAGATCTGATTTGACGGTACACACACACAAAAAAATAATTAAAGAATTTTTTTTTAAAATCACTTGGGTTATCTGTGATATAAAGGCTAAAATAATTCACTATTTATAATTGTAAAACCTTTTTTAGACTATTATGCATAGCATTAACAATATAGAATAATATCAGAAAAAAAATAATAATAATTCACTCTCATATCTTGTGATCAAGTAGCCCTGGTGTATTTAATGTGTTGAGTTGTTATCCAAAATTTTGGTGGTATCAAGCCACCTTGGATGAAAGATAGGCAATCTTATCCTGTGAAGATTTACAGCCTCAGAAACCTAATGGCTAGTCTATTAAGAGTCAGAATCAACTCAGCAGCAATGGATTTGGTGGTATTATGGGACCACACCTGAAGCCTTTATCAAGTCCCTAAATGAGTGGAAGACTATACACAGAACCCTGTATTGCCTACTGAGAAAATTCAACACTGTCTATCCATGATTTATGACTGTAATTAATATCTTTGATGCAAGGTCAAAATATGCAAAATTAGAAGTAACTTGTTCTCTTAAAAACATAAAAATACTGATTTCTACCAAGCCAATAGGCAGCATTATGACAAATGGAGAAAAGCATGAAGTTGTTAACAATTTCATCTTGCTCGGATCCACAATCAACACCTTTGGCACCAGCAGTTAGAAAATCAGAAGATGAGTTGTGTTGAGAAATACCTGCCATCAAGGACCTCTCTAAAGGGCTAAAGAGCAATATTGTCAGTTTAGACACTAAGATGCACCTAATCCAATCTAGGAGCTTCTCAATTGGCTGCTATGCATCAGGGAGCTGGATAGTGACTAAAAATGACAGAAGAGGAATTGATGCCTTTGAACTGTGGTGCAGGAAAAGAGTCTTGAACATACTGTTGACAGCCCAGTGAACAAACAGGTGAGGAAAGGGTGAAAACAGGTTGCTCCTTGGAGGATAGGATTTTGAAACCCTGCCTCACGTACTTTGGACATGTTGTCAAGAGGGATCAGTCTTTGGACATCATGGTTGGAAGAGTAGAAGATCAACACGAGAGAGCAAGACACAGTGTCTGTGGCAATCGCATCAGGTGTGTTGAAGATGGTGAGGTTGGCTTAGGATCGGATAAGATTCAGAGCTGGTGTTTTTAGGGTCCTATGAGTGGTAGTAGACTCAACGGCATATAACAACAGCAACAACGTGGGAGAGGAAATTCCATTTTCAGGATCAAATGTTATTACATTCTAGAAACTCCTGGATGTTTCATTTGAGTGATGCCTTTGTAAGAACTGAGCAAGCAAGCATAGGAAATTCTCCTTGAGGAACAACAATTGCAGCCCCTCTCTAGGACATAAAGCTCTAAATCAAAGGGTTCTCACTTGCTTCTTCTTCCTGGCTTTTTCCTCCCCAGTAAGCTAAAAGAAATTTCCCCTTTTATTCAAAGCTCTTAGACAATTTGGACAGGGGATTTCCTGAACTCCACACCAAGGCTGAATCAATGGTCCAGACACATTCTGAGTTACAAATAATTGAAAGGGGAGGGAAAAAAGTGAGTTTAAAGAGATTAATTAGTTCAGAAACCTTGTGCACTTGTTCAACATTTCTTCTTCTCAGGACTAGACCAAAAAACTGAATCTGAACGACTTAAAGACACACTAAGTGTCAAAAGCTTTTTTTTTCCCCATTCCTGGCTGTTGGGGTTTCCCAAAGAGTGTATTTATCCATTATTAGAGCCCTAGAAAATATTTAAAAGCGTAAACCACATTAAGTAATTTGTTTTGTCTGTACAATATCTACATTTTAAAAGGCTGATTATTCTGGCTTGAGGGGGTGAAAAATAAATAAACAGCAACTATTATGGTGATTGAAGGAGTTAACCAAAGTTCCTGTGTTGAATCCTGTTCCCAAAATTTCTAATAGAAAGAATTTTGGGTTTGGCCCTCCAAACTATTTCTTACAGAAACTGCTTATTATTATATAAGAACAGCTGCCCCTGGTGTATGTTTGTTTTTCTTCACTTTTCTGTTTTTCTCACATAGATTAAACCAGAATAAGAGCAGCCAGGCCTAATTTGATTCTAATCCAAGCCACACACCCGGTCTTCCATTCCAAATGATGTTTAATTTACAGACTTCCTTGGGCCCCAACTAAATGACCTACTGGAATTCATGAAAGGGGTCACAGAATGAGATTACAGGCGAAAAAGAATGTGGAAAAACACAAGCAAGCCTGAAAACAAATTGGTCCAAAGACAAGACTTTATTAAGATACATTTCTCATAGAACTGTACTGCTAACACAATAAAGTCTTTCAATGGGAAAAGCAGGCAGGAGATACATTTTCGTTTACTGATAATTAGTTCATTCATTCATGCACCAAAAAATATTTATTGAGCACTATATATCAGCACTATAGATCAGACTTCATGGATATTAACAATGACAGAGGAAAATATCTGATCTCAAGTTCTATACTGAAGTTAATTTTTCATCCCATCTCTAGTATTATTTCTTTTTATTATAATATCAGTGAACATAAACTTTAGTCTTAATGTACTTTTTCTTTTTTGTTAATTTGGAAGCTGAATTTAAATCTTCAGTAGCTTTGAAACTATTTTAGTTCAAACAAATGTAAATGTTTCCTCAAGTTTAAGACTTAGTACTAAAGAATAAAGTCAATTTTGAGTGCTGGCAATTTAAGATCTAATTGCACTGTTAACTCAAAGGCCACACCTTTCCTGTAGTTCCATAAACCAGTTTCTCCGTGGAAGAAAGATGGGCAATCTCTTCCTGTTCAATTTACAGCCTCTGAAACCCGCTTAGCAGGTCCAGTTGAGTCTATTCCAACCGGATGGCAACAAGAGTGAGTGAATAGCAACATACAATTTTAAATTAGTGATAAACCACTAATATTGTTATAATCTATGGTACAAACATCCACAATATTTGGTTTTATTTTATATTGGTTTGCTTACAATATTCATATACATTTCACACTGTTCTTCATTCACACTGTGTTTCATACAATCATTCTCATGCATTGTATTTTATAAAATTAATCACCATTGGACTACGCCAATCATTATCCTGTCTTGTAGGTCTCTGCCCCATTTTTCCCATTTCCTTTACCCCATCCTTCCACCCATTAAATTGTGCAACCCTATGGTTTCACCCCTGCCTACCCTCACCCCTCTCCCCCGTCATTTTCCCCTTTGGGTCCCCATATATGCATTACTAGTTATCCTTCTATTTTTACAATAGTCTTCTGCAGTATATGTCCTTATGAAACTGAATTAGTCCACTCGGCATAATGCTTTCCAGTCTCTCCCAAGTTATGTAGGATTTTTCAAAATCATTGTTCCTGAGTGTGCCACAATTTCTCATTCCATTCACTTGTGGTTGGACACTTGGGCTGATTCCATATTCTTTTTTTTTTTTTATTCCATATTCTTGCAATGGTGAATAATGCTACTATGAACACTGGTGTGCATATCTTCATTTGTGTCTCAGTTCTAATTTCCTTGGGGTATATTCTTAGTAGTGGAATAGCTGGAACATAATGGAATGTCTATGTTCAACTTTTTTGAGGAAGCACCAAATTCCTTCCAGTCTCAAAACAATGTATGACACAATATTTTTTAAAATTTTTTTATTCACATGGTGTTTCATACAATCATCCACAATACTTTTTATTCTCAAAACCATTTTTATGTAATAAGAGAAATATTGTAATTATTTTATAAATTATAAACAAAGGCTCTAACTCACTCAAAAAGAACTCAGGAAGGGGAAATGACAAGTTGAAAGTCGCTTAGGAAATGGTGAGTGTCATAACTATTTGATCAACATTCTTCTCTCCTTTTCCTCAATTAAATTTTTGCTTAAAATGTAAGCTATTATCTGATTTGTACTGGGATCCAGAGCTTGGTTATACGGCATACACATCTATAATTCTTCCATTTGATTGAAAAGATTACTTCTTCATCTTAAATCTTTGGTTTTACATTAACAACACATCATCCACCCTGTTTGGTTTGAAAATAAAAACGAAACACCTGATAAGCCCAGAGTTCTAGTCAGCTAGTAGTAAAGAGCTGAACTATCCATAGATAGGTCCACAGTCAAAGTCTAACAGCTGCTCATGGGAGAAAGATAGACAATCTTCTCTCATGTAATCTACAGCCTCTAAAAATCCATGAGGGGGGTCAACTCTACAGCACATTAACAACAGCAGCTAAATATATCAGACTTCCATAAGTAGAACCAAGAATGTATACTGCTTGATTTACAGCATTTCATATTGGTGAAAAGTAAATCATCAAAACTCTTTCAATCTTCATTTTAGATTTAGTTACACTACTGTGAGTATAGATCTCTTCCAGTCAGTTGGCCAAGTGGATCTATATTTGTTCCCATTCCAAAGAAAGGTGACCCAACTGACCCAACTGAGTGTGGATCTATATTTGTTCCCATTCCAAAGAAAGGTGACCCAACTGAGTGTGGAAACTACAGAACAGTGTCATTGATTTCACATGCAAGCAAGATTCTAC
>NW_006399771.1:14924484-14938175 GCF_000299155.1 Elephantulus edwardii | reverse complement strand
AGCAGGGTTTAGGGCTGTTGTGCATAGGGTCGCTATGAGTCGGAAACGACTCGACGGCACATAACAACAACACTGTGAGTATGTCCCCCCAAGCCCTCGACCTCTGTTTTATGTATTATTAAGTAGTTCAAAAATTGGTTCTTTTTAATAAGCCACACAGAATTGTTAATTTATTAGTTCTTTAATAGTCCCTGGAACTACTGGTATAAGAATCATAAAAAGACAAAGAAGAAAAGTTTACTTTCTATTTCATCACATGTAATATCATAAGGTAATTTTTTTCACATTTCTTCTTTCACATCTAGAATATTGTGTTCATACTCAGTAAATTCCTTAAATTCCTTTTAAATTCCTTTGGACCATGGACCTAATATTACATAGACATTCCTCCCCCCCCCCCAATGGATACACTGGTTTGCACAAGTTATATGTTATGTTAACAGCAGGATCAAAGGTCAACAAATCTGATGGATATTTTAACCATGACAGGATTAGGTTACACCTTTGTTAACAAGACAGAACTCTGACCCACCCTAGTATCAACAGAGCTCCCCAATCTGAATCTTATTTTAATCTTCACTTTTATTCTGTCCCCATGCTAAATCTTTGTGAGAATCTATTTTTATTTTTTAAAATATTCCTAGGAAAATGTATAATTTCTAACTATACAATTCAGTGACTTTGATTGCATTCTTTAAGTTGTGCAACATTTCTCATCAGAATTATTGCTCCATCTTTCAGATAAATTAAATTATCCCCTACACTTTCTATCTAACTTTTCAAACTACTGTTGTTAATTTAATCTCATATAAATCGTTCTTTAAAAGAACACAATGCTCCAGGCAAACATTCTTTATTAATTAAGCTAAGCTTTTATTTGATTCTTTTTCCTTTGGACACTGAATTTTTTTTCAGTGGGAAATGTCTTTAAAGGAACCCTTTATATTTCTCCTTGGATTAAGTAGCTTAGTCTACTATCTTCTAACTATTAAGGAAAATCTTTTTAAAATGCATTGTTTGTTTTTTTTTGGTGGTGGTGGTTTTATGTGCCACTGAGTTGACTACAACTCATAGTGATATTATAAACAAGGCATGTGACCTCTGTCCTATCCTGTATCATCTCTGATTTTTTTAAATTATATTTTAAGCAAAATTTATAGAGAATATCAATTTCCATCCATTCATTGTCATACATTTTCTCCCTTCTCCCCTCCCTCCAGTTCACTTTTCTCTTTGGGAAAAAAAAATTCTTTCGTTGTTTTACATTTCCACACACACACACACACACACACACACACACACACACACACACAACTTCACTTTACTATTTAGCTCTTGTTCTGGACTCTTGTCATGCCACTAATACGTAATCATATATTCCTTTTATACAGTTCTTTCCCTCATCTGTTTCAATGCCGTGCACATTATTTATCCCCTCTTTTCTTAGTTTCCCCTCGTCAGTCCTCTTTTTATAACAGTGGCATTATGTAGTATTTGTCCTTTTGTAATATTTTGTGATATTTCACTTAGCATAATGTCCTCCATGGTTCCCCATTTTGTATAATATTTCATGAGTTCATTGTTTTTAAGTGCTGCATAATATTCCATGTGTGAATATACCACAGCTTCTCTAGTCATTTGTTTGTTGATGGAAACTTGAGTTGTTTCTAACTCTTTTGCTATTGTAAACAAACCCACAGTAACATGGGTGCACATATATCTGCTTGGGTGGCAGTTCTGATTTCTTTAGGATATATTCCCAGTAGTGGAATTGCTGGGTCAAATGGTATTTCTATTTCCAACTTTTTGAGAAAGCGTCATATTGCCTTCCATAGTGGTTGCACCATTTCACACTCCCACCAACAGGGAATAAGGGTTCCAGTTTCTCCACAACCTCACCAGAATGTGTTGTTTGCTGCTCTGTTGAATTTTGCTGTTCTTACTGGGGTGAGATGATATCTCATAGCTGTTTTGATTTGCATCTCTTGCTAGGGATTTTGAACATGTGTTTGTTGGCCATCTGAATGTCTTCTTTGGTGAACAGCTGTGATATTTTTGACCATTGTTACAGTCACTGTGTCAAGCATTTTGTAGGGCGTTATCTTTGGTAACACCTATTAATTTAAATTTGTGTCCATTATCTCTAGTTGAAAAGATTCTGTTATTCTCTTTGAGTTTTCTCACAAACCCCATTCTCTGGAGGGAAATGGAATGCTTACCAGTTTTTAATTTAGGGAACTCTAGTGGCCTAATGGATAAGGAGTTGCAATGCCAACCCTAAAGCAAGTGGTTCAAATTCACCCACAACTCCTCAGATGAACAATCTCCTCTGGTATGAATTATAAGCTCTGGGAGCTTACTGGAGGGTCAGGCATGAGCTGGTTCTGACTGAACAGCGCTGAATTTTAGAGAGTTCTGAATTTGCTTTCGGCAGAGAGTAAAGCTTATTTCTTTCTTAGTCTAAAAATTTCAGATGATCTCAAATAAGCCTCCCATATTTAAGATAAACAGGTGGGTAGTGATCATGAGAAAACTTTATAACAGTCAACATAATATTTAGAGAGAAAGCACAGTACAAAGGCATTTCTGCACAATTAGAGTGAATATGTGTAACTGGAAAAAATAATATACCAACATTCTAGGTAGGCCATAAAACAAACATTACTTTTAAACTTTCACAGTTCAAGAGGGAAAAAAGGTTTTGTTGTAAACTCTTTCAATATTCCTGTGGCCTTCTGTCACAGGACATAAAAATCATTCCTAGTCCCCACCTGTAATTGTCATGCTGGGTTTTACTGCCTTATGGTAAGCACACCCAGATCAACAGAGAGTGCTTCTTGTTAGACAAGAACAAGTCAGTAGACAAACAACCTTGTGCTTTGATATGCTTCCTGTTCTCTGCTATCAGGACATGCCCATCACTAGCAATCAGGAAAACTGAAAAAACAAGGAAGGAGAGAGAGAAAATGGCCTGCTGCTAACCTGCACAAATACAAGCTGATTCACCCTGTTGGTGTAGTTCCCGAACCAGCGGGTTTAATTACACTGCCCTGGAACACCTCTTTTCAGGAGTCCATGTGAATTTTTTTTTTTAAGTAGGAAAATAGTTTCAGGTTTGGATCTGTGGATTTCAGAGGGCGAGAGAACTAACTGGAAATACTTTGAGTTTCTCAAGTAAACCAGCTCGGGAATCTTGCTTTCTAAAAGATGTTTACCTTTTCCCTTTGTTCAGTGTTTCTTGAGGAGTTAAATTTAAGCAGAGATTGGCCATGGTGGTAACAGTGATTAAATGCAAACTCAAAGGTCAGCAGTTCCAACACACCAGCTGTTCTGGGGAGAAATATGTGGCAGTATGCTTCTGTAAAATTACACCCTTGGCCTTTATTACAACATATTACAAATTACATGTCTTTGGTAATAAAAAAGAAATTCCAGTCTTGCACACCCTCTGGGCCAATTCTACTCGATCCAGTATAGTAACCATGAATTGTAAGCAACTCCACAGCTATGGGTTGGTTGTTTCTAGAGACAACGAGTCCTGATATGGTCTTTGGGGTAACCATAAGTTGGAATCAACAACATAGAGCTCAATCATCTGCACCAGCACAAACTGCATTTGTAAAGACAGTTCTACTTTACTTTGTTTAGACTTCTGAGGACAGAGAACAGTTCTAGAAAAGCAGAAATCTAAGAGCAGATGGCAGTTTTATTACAAATCCTGATGCTTCCTGAGATTTTTTTTTTAATTTTTACTTTTTCTCAGGAAGAAAACCATTAATATCTTCTCAACATCTTAATAGGTACAAATCACACCTTAAAAGGCAAATAATTCTTCATGTCATAACTACAAATAGGCATTATGTCTACATTTTACAAGCATTATTTCATTCACTTTTCACAATGACCTAATCAAGTCTGGCATGACTGTGTCCTTGCAACAGATGAGCACAATATAAAGTCACTAGTCCAAGATCACATCCTCAGCAGCAGTAGAATCAGAGCCTGATTTTGCATGGACACAGTGCTTTGAGGTTCATGCTCACCCCTCATTAGATAATGTGTGGTCAGAGAGCACTTATATTTAAGTGGGCAGCAGCTGTAAGCTCAGGGTCCACACTTCTCCCTGTACTCCAGATCTTTTAGGGTCCTCACTCAGCCTACCCTCCACATGGGGCTAAGTCAAGTCAACAGGCCAGAAACCCTCCCAGCTTCCAGATCCGCAAGCCAACAAGCCTTCCCTGCTCATCCACACATCTGTGCATGCTCGGTGGGCAATGCTGAAGGAACATGCCCAAGGTCAGCCTGTTTCTGCCCTTGTACTCCTTCCCTTCCACTCCTGTGGATCCAAGTGATCAATGTGAGCAACCATTGTGCACCTTCAAGTCTTGGGGGTGTGGTCTGATGGACACCAAGTCTACCCTGTCTCAGAAGTCAAACAGCTTGTTTCAGGTATAAAAAGACATTTTCTTCCTTTCCTTTTTTTTCCCTTTTTCCTACTTTTCTGTTTATCCTTCTTTCAAGTGTGAATCTCTTCAGTCAAAAGTCCAATGTGGGTCTACAAATCCATTCAAGAGTACTTGGTGGGACTCAATCTTTCCCCTTGACTAAGCCCCAAACCCCACTATCAGATTCTACTTTTAACAAGTTTATCTCCTGGGCAGATCTTCTTCCCTTTTGGTACTCCAAATTAAGAACTGGCCAAAGGCAGAATTACATGCTTTCTAAATCTAAGATATCCAGTGTTCATTTATACATTTTTTTTCATCTCCTTCCATTTCTTAAAATTCATTTGCATATAACCACCCTCACACTTTATCCAGATTCATTGTGCCCCACACAATCCCTCATGCACGCTGTACTTCATACAATTATTACCACTTATCCTTTATCACACTGAGGATGAGTCGACCAGAACCCAAGAAGATGAAGAGAATCTGATCCACACTATGAACTCAGGTTGATTGCTGCCACCTAAAAGCTTGCTCTGGACGGAGCATTGCCTATTGTTGCAAATGCTCCAAGTTTCCAAGCTGAGCAGGGGGCTCCTTTAGCAGCAGGAATGTGCTTATTTCCTCAGAGTACTGGTTTGATCGGGAGGGCAAATCAGCAATTGGCCATTTCAAAGGGGGACAATAGGGCATGAGGTATGAAGTAGATGGCTTATACACCTTCACAAAGGTAATTATTGGTGATATGATTGTAAGGAAGGGAAAATATCCCACAGTATAAATGGATGAAATAGAATGCAAGTGAAGGACTGTCTGTATGGAACATGAAGTACGTGTATGAAACACAATGTATGTGAATAATAAAAATATCAATAATAAAAGGAAGTCACTATATAACAAGGAGAAAAACAAGAACACTTAGAATATCATGGTTTACCAGCTCCTGAATGTTTGATTGTTTTTACCTATTCTTGGCTTTGCCCTACTTTGTAATGAGTTGAACAGCAAAACCAAAGGCATGCAGTTCAAATCCACCAGCTGGTCCATAGGAGAAAGAAAGACAGTATCCTCCCACGTAATATACAGCCTCTGAAAATCCGCTGAAGTGTCATATATGAATGGGTTCTGACTCTGACAACACATAACAATTAACAACATTTCTGATGTCAGGACTGTTTCACTAATTTCTGCAAAGCTTGTCTCAAAGATAGATGGAAAAGAAGTGTCACCCCGTCCTTTTAAGGAATTAATCTCTCCCTCCTCAGTTTATGCAAATCCTGCTCTTTATTTTTATAACTTCTGTAAGTGTTTTGAGGTCAGAATCAATCTTACTCATTCCAGTATTTCCACTCAATCCAGGTCATTCTGAAACAAGAAGTAAGATACTACCATACTAAAACATTGCTTCCCACTATTGTTTGTTAAAAGTGATTGAAACTATGTTCAAAAGAGGCAGAGATAAAACCAAATAAAGGCTCATGTCTATTCTTCTTCTGCTGGAAGAATATTTTCTATTATTTACATTATTATTTTATTGTAATTTGTAGCCCTTAATCTTCTTTCATGTTGTTTCTTAGACGAAATGGTCATCAGAACAGACACTGCATGGTTCATAATCAGGAAAGTGTACACCAGAGATGCATCCTATCTTCATACCTTTTTAATCCATATATGGAATGAATTATCCGGGTGGCTAGACTTTAAGAGGAGGAATATGGAATCAGGATTGGAGGAAGACTCATCAACAACCTACATTATGCAGATGACATAACCTTACTCTCTGAAACTGAGGAGTACTTAAGGCATTTGCTGAAGAAGGTCAAGGACTGCAGCCTTCAATATGAATTGAAACTCAACATCAAGAAAACAAAAATTCTCACTACTAGGCCAATTGGCAACATGATGATAGATAGAGAAGAGATTGAGATTCTTAACAGCTTCATTTTGCTTAGTTTCTCAATCAACATTCTTGGTACCAGCAGCTAGGAAATCAAAAGATGCATTGAGAAAATCTGCTGCCAGGGACCTCTCTAGAGTATTGAAGAGCAATGGTGTCAGTCCAGATACTAAGGTACACCTGATACAAGCCATGGTCTTCACTATTGCTTACTATGCATCCAAGAGCTGAACAATAAGTAAGAATTAGAAAAGAATTGATGCCTTTGAGGTGTAGTGTTGGTGAAGAGTATTGAACATATCATGGATTGCTAAGAGAACAAACAGGTTTGTCCTGGAGAGGGTGAAGCAATGCTGTTCCTTGGAGGCAAGAATTTTTAAACCCTCTCTCACATACTTTGGGCATGTTGCCAGGAGGGACAGATCCTTGTAGAAGATAATCATATCTGGAAGGGTGGAGGAACAGCCAAGAGAGGAAGACCCTGGATGCAATAGATTGACTCAGTGACTGGAGTAATGGAGGTAGGTATGTTGGAGACAACGAAATTGGCTCGCAATAGAGTAGGGTTCAGATCTGTTGTACATAGGCTTGCTGTGAGTTGCAAGTGACTTCACAGAACATAACAGCAGCAACAACAATAATCTTTCTAAATAGACCTGTGCTGCAGAATATTATACTGGTCAGACAAGTTAGTTAAGTTTTGAAGTACAAGCAGGTTGTTACTGCTGTTAGGTGCCTTCAATCCAAGTACAACTCATAGCAACTCTATGAACAACAGATCTGATCCCTATCCTATCCTATCCTATCCTATCCTATCCTATCCTATCCTATCCTATCCTATGCCATCCTAATCATTTCTAACATACTTGTGTCACTGTTGTAGGAACTGTGTCAAATCATCTTGTTGAGGGTCTTCCTCTCTTTCACTGACTCTCCACCTTTTTCAATGCCCTTTTCCAAAGATGAGACTTTCCTAGCAACATGCCCAAAGTATGTGAGATGAAGCCTAGTAATCCTTGCCTCCAAGGAACACTCTACTTTCCCCCCAAACATAACTGTTTATCCTTTTGGCAGTCCATGGAATATTCAGTACTCTTCTCCATCCTCACAATTCAAAGACATCAATTCCTCTGTCATCCTTATTCATTGTCCAACTCATAGATCCATAGCAGATGATTGAAAAGATCACAACCTAAATCAGGTGGACCTTTCTTTAAACAGACATTTATATTTAAATTGACATTTATATCTCAATATTTAGAGAGGTTCATGCAGCAGTAGACTTTCCCAAGGCAATATGTCTCCTGATTTCCTTACTGCTTATAGCAATGGTGCTTATGGTAGATCCAAGTAAGATGAAACTATTGAAAGTTTCAATCATTTCTCCATCTATCATGATGTTGCCTATCAGTCCAGTGGTGTGAACTTCTATTTTCTTGAGTTAAGATGTAACCCACATTGAAGACTATATAGTCTTTGAGCTTCTGTAAGAAGTTCTACTCTTTCAGCAAGCAAGGTTGTATCATCTAACACAGGTTGTTGGTGAATCTTTCTCTGATCTTGATGTCCCATTCTTCTTCACAGAGTCCAGCTTCTCAAATTACTTGTTTAGCACACAGAAGAAATAGTTACAGAGAAAGGATACACGCCCAGCACATATCATTCTTGATTTTAAATCATGCAACGTTCTCTTACTCTGTTTGGACAACAGCTCCTTGGTCTAATTATAAATTTTTTTATAAGCATAATTAAGCGTTCCGGGATTCCCATTCTTTTCAATGTTTGCCATAATTTTTTATGACACACAAAATCAAATGCCTTTGCATAGTCAATAAAGCACAAATAGGCATTCTTCTGGAATTCTCTCCTTTCAGACAGGAACCATCTGACACCAGCAATGATATCCCTACTGCCATGGCCTCTTCAAAGCCCAGCTTGAACTTCTGGCTATTCTTTGTCAGTGTACAGTTCTAGCTATTGACAGAATGTGCAAAGAATTGGAGTTGGAGAATAAAAAGAGAAGAACTTTATCAGCATTTCTCAAGCTCAAAGAGTTGAAAAAGAAATTTGAACCTCAGGTTGTAATACTGAGAAAATGCTACAGGTAAAATCTTGAATGATCCAGGAAGCATCAAAAGAAGATTGAAGGAATATACAGAGGCACTGTACCAAAAAGAATTGGTGGACACCGAAGTATTTCAGGAAGGAATATACAATTAAGATTCAATGATAATGAAGGAAGAAGTTTAAGCTGCACTGGAGGCATTGGCAAACAATAAGGTCTCAGGAATCGATGGGATACTAATTAACATGGTTCAAATGACAAATGCAGCCCTGCATGTGCTCACCAGTTTATGCAAAGAAATTAGGAGAACTGTTGACTGGCCAATATCACATGCAAGTAAAATATTGATGAGATCATGGAAAAATAGCTACAGCACTGCCATCATTCAGAGTTTTATGCCCCTGTCTATATAAGCTCTGGTGGCTTAGTGGGTAAAGAGTTGTGCTGCCAACCCAAAGTTATGTGGTTCAAATCCACCAGCTGCTCCAAAAGAGAAAAATAAGCAATCTCCTCTCATGCCACTTATAGCCTTTGAAAACCCATCAGAAGGTCACCTATTAGTTGGTTTACACAACAATAACATCATCCACATCCACAAAGCTAACCAACTTTTTCATCATGTAATTAAGAGTCTTATGCCCATTTGAAATCAAATAAGGACACCTTCTCAAGAGTCTTGGGAGGAAAAATTGCTCTTACGAAAGAATTTGTTCTGCTGGGAATTTTCCTTTTCTTTTCTTTTTTTTTTTTAAATTTTATTTTATTATTTTTTGTGTGTACCGTCAAATCAGATTTGACTGATACAGGAGGAGATTGTTCCTCCTTCTCCAGCAGAGCATCTGGTGGATTCATACCGTGTGCCTCTGAGATTGCAGTGCAGCTTCTTGCCACTAGGCCACCAGAGCTTGCCTTCTTTTCAAACCCAAAATATAAGAAGCTAAATGCTCTTCTAAATTTGTAAGTCAATCAGAGGTGTATTCCTCAAATCTGGATTTAATTATTTCTTGTATATCCTTTTCAAATGAAATACATCTTAGGCAAGATATGCAGCAAAAGAATAGTGTCCTAACCAGTCAAATAAAAAAAAAAATAATAAGGTACAAGAATGATTTCATCCTGGGGTGAGGGGAGGGAAGTGTTTCTCAAGTAACTAGATACCAACATTTTGTAAATGATACTGTACTCAGTTCCACCTCAATTGCAGTTCAGAGGCAAGAAAAACACAGGAATAAATTGTTTTATTACCCATGGGTAACTTGAGGTATTTTAAGAGCTATAGGGACACTAGAATTTGGGAGTCCACTATAAAATTAAACACAAAAAATGTCTGTGAATAATTACCAATTCTTAAGATAATCAGAGTATACTAAAAAAATGTGTTTCAACCACATTGAGACAAGCTATCATTAGCCATGAAGAATATAAGGGTTTTTTTGGGGGGAGGGGCGGGACATCCCCGTATAACATATTAAAGGAAGTGTGGATTTATGCATCAAATCCTCAATCATCATTCCCTATTTCTAAAGACCAAGGAAATAAATGTGAATTTTTCCAAACATCGAATCCATCAGCAGAATTTTTTACCCAGACTGTGGCCTTACACTGAAGTAACTATTTCTATCCAAAAATAAATGGGGTCAATTTTTATCTTCTGGAAAAGACCAAAGGACATTTTAAGGGGCAACTCTCATCACATACGTTTCAATACCATTTTATTTATTTATTCCACTGAGAACTAAAATGGTTTGGCTAGAGTTTTTCTGCTTTGTTCACGGCTGTAGACGGTAAGGAGTTGCACTGCGAATCCAAAAGCGTAACACCTCTTTGGTGGTTAGAATCCATCAGGCCCTTGGAGGGAGAAAGTAGGTGAGTTCCTCCAGTACAATTTACAGTCTGGGAAACCCAACCTGGTGAGCGATGAGTTGTTTCTGACTCAATGGCGATGACTGAGTGAATCCATTAAAACCTATATTGCCTGTTTTGGTCAAGTGTTACTGAGATAGGAAGGATGGTAAAATCAAGTTGGTACCACTTTTCTGTTAAGAATTTAATTTTACTGTATCATTTCACTAGGGAGTTATGGTGGTTTAGTGGTAAGGAAGTGGGCTGTCATCCCAAAGGTACATAGTTTGAATCTACCAGCTGCTCCATGACAGAAAGATGGTCAGTCTGCTTATGTGTAATTTACAGTCTCTGAAAACCCACTGGAGGGTCAGCTATGAGTCGGTTCTGACTTGATGGTACTCAACGACAACATATTTCATTTAGGGAACTCTTGTGGCCTAGTCAACAGGGAGTTGTGCTGCTAACTCGAATACCCTGCTGCTCTTGTGGTTTGAATCTGCCGGTGACTCCGAGGGAGAACGATGGGCAGCCTCCTCTTGTGTGACTTACTGCTTCAGAAACGCAGCAGAGAGTCAACTATGCATTGGCTCCCACTCAATGACAAAGACAAAATGACAACTCAATCCATTTACTTTATTTGTGTGGCTAGATTCGTATTTAACCATCATTCAAAAATGCTCTAAAAACATTTTTAAAGGGTTGCATCTTTTCCAAGAAAAATGTGTTGGTTCCTTTGGCAGTCTATGTATATTTAATACTCTTCACCAACACCACCATTCAAAAGCACCAATTCTTCTATAATAAAAAATAGATAAACTGGACAAGGTCTCATTATATATTATTGATTTACTAATTCTACAGGCTTCTTGCTTCAAGTTGGGCTGATCCCCTGTGGTAGGTCCTTCTGGCCTGGTTAATCTCAAGTCACAGACACCTCCTTAATATAAACACTCAGGTACAATCTGGAGGCCCATAAAGACATTGTAAGCACTAGGGAAATCCCAAGATTTTGGAGGTAATCTCTCAGGAATCAAAGGACAAAATACAAATTCTTTTGGTAAGTTAATGTAAACGCCACACCAACCATCCATCCTTCTTCCTAGGAGTCAGACATCATCAAGGTCTGACAGGTCTCCCACACTCATCCCTAGTTTTCCTCCAATATCCGCTTCTTGAAGAACTGAACTTAATAGACGCTAATAAGGAATTAGCACTGATTTTGTTAGGTACTAGTAGTATTTAGGTTATTTTGAAAGTGCTTACCTATTAAAGGTAAAATAATCTGATTAGAATTTACTTTAAAATACCCCTGCACAGAAGGTAAAAGAATGAAGGACAAGTAAAATTGTTGTTCAGTGTCATCAAGCTGCATTGACAAAATGTTAATTTTTTATGCTGGGCAATGGATGTAAATGGGTTCATTTAACTATATTCTCTACTTCTGTGTATCTGAAACTGTCCATGATAAAAAGTAATACATAATATCTTGTAATCCTCAAAACTGTCAAGGTCATTAAAAACAAAGAGAGGAACTATTACAATCAAGAGAAGGCTAAGGAAATGTGCTGAATATTGCAACATGGTATTCTGGATTGAATCCTTTAACAGAAAATGGACATTATGAGAAAATTACAGAAATTTGAATAAACTAAGGACTTTAGTAATTACTAATGTGTCAATATTTGTTCATGAACTGTGACACACATACCATAGCAATGTTAAAAGAGACACTGTCAGAGTAAAAGAGAACCTCTGAGACAAACGGGGCAGAGGCAGGAGAGGGTTTGGCATGGGGGTGGGGAACATTTTTAGTCTGGGTAAAAACTGTATATGAAAATCTTTACAATAACTGAAAATCTAAAAGAGTTCCAAGATTTTCAGAAAATAGATTTAACTACCTCATCAAAAAAGCACGATACCAAATCAAGAAATACAATTTTTTTTTTCACTTTTATTCATCGAGATACAATACTGTGGATTTCTCCCCAGTTGATCAACTGGGCTAGAAAATATCTTTGATTTTCTGAGTCCCCAGAAAGTACATCTTTAGGGCCCCCCACTTCACATATAAAAAGATGAAACTGATTTAAAAAAGAAAATACCAATTTTTTTTTAGTAATTTGTACCAACTTTTAAAGTTTTAACAAAAATACATTACTGTTATCAAAACCTTCAGGCAATAAAAGGGACAAACTTCACAGAGGAAAATTATTTCATTCCAGCCTCTTGGACTTGAGAAGTGATTTGTGTTCCAAAGATAATAAATACTAAACTAATGGGTTTGTGTCAAGCTGCCAATATCCATGCTGAAGCTTTTCCTGATATCATCTTCTGCACTGTAAGCAGCAATGAAAAGGGTTTGTTGTTGGGTGTTTTTTTTGTTTTGTTTTGTTTCTTGAAAGTCCATGTTCCATTAATTATATAATGTCCAAAAAGAGAGCCTTGAGATCTTTGCTTAGAAACAGAAGTGTGTAAGGCAATTGTTTGTAAGCTTTGACCTGCATCACAATCACCTGGAGGACTTGTTAAAACATAGAGTGCTGGGCCGCACCCTCAAAATTTCTGATTCTGTAGGTCATGGGTCGGGCCTAAGAATTTGAATGTGTAAGAATTTCCTTTCTGAAACCACTGCTCCTAATCTGAGGACATCACTTTAAGAACTGCTACCAAAATATTGATAAGCTCTTGTGGCCTAGTGGGAAGGAGTAGAGAGGCCACCCAAAGGTGGTGGTGGTTGTTGACTGCCGTGTCCAGCACAACTCAGAGTAACCCTATGAACAAAAGGCCTGAAACCTTTCTATAACTATCATTGTTTCTCCAAGTTCATAGAGATTCCAGAGGCATGTGGTTTAGGAAGGGGACGCCACTCCTGCTTCCAAACCTGAATCAATCTAAGATATCCATCCACCAGCTGCTCCATGGGAAAAAGATGGACAGTCTCATCATCCTCATCATCTCTGATCTGACATAGTTGAACACAGCACTAGAGTTACCATGTCAGTTCATCTCATTGGGAGACTTTTTCTCTTTCCATGACCCTCTACACTTCTGATCATGATGTCCCTCTCCAGGAATAGCTTCTCCTAGCAACATGTCCAAAGCATGGGACTTGAAACTTCACCATCTTTATGTCTATGGAACATTCTGACTACACTTTTTCCAGGACACACTTAGTTGCTCTTTTATCAGTCGATGTGATATGTAGCACTCTTCTCTGGCACAACAACTCATTTCTTCTTCTGTCTTTTGTATTCATTGTTCTGTGGTTAAATGCATAGCAAATGATTGAAAGGTCATGGCCTGAATCAGACCATGATGCCAACAGTGTTGATTATGTTGTTGTTGTTGCTGTTGTTGTTATGGGCCGTCGAGTCGCTTGCGACTCATAGCGACCCCATGTACAACAGCCCTAAACTCCGCTCTGTCCTGTGCCAAT
>NW_006399771.1:14921944-14923919 GCF_000299155.1 Elephantulus edwardii | reverse complement strand
CTGCATAACGCAGATTGTTGATAAATCGTCCACCAATCTTGACCCCACATTTCTCCTCATAGAGCCCAGCCTCCCGGATAATCTGTTCTGCATATAGGTGATTATCCAATGTATAGCTTGTGAAAACCCACTGGAGGGTCAGCTATGAGTCAGTTCCTACTCGATGGCAATGAAAGCAAGCAAAATTATTAACAGGACAATGACTATAAAAGTGAGTATGTTCTCCCATGTTTTGTAGTGAGGCAGACTTAATTTGTGACTTTGGCCTAATGACTGACTTACCCTCCATTTGTATCTTGCACAGTCTTGAAAAATCAAATATAATACCTGTGCATAAGGCTACTGGATTATTAAGGATATAATATTTTTATCCTGCTCTATATTAAGTTTAAAGCTAAACTCAAATTGTTAGTTAGGCAAGTCACTAGGCCTTGATGTCTGGCTGCAATTATGAACAGTTTCTTCAAAACTCAGTAGATGAATCTCAACCAAAAAAAGAAAATACATGGAAAATTATTTCAAATTCTTTAGAGAAAACAGACTTACATGACCCATTAGGAGGACTATAGTAACTCCCAAACCTATTACCCTGGGGGGAAAAAATCTTTAATCCTAGAGCCGAAACTCTCCCATAAAGTTATCTCTAACCTACACAACAGTTTAAATGCCAATAATAAAGAATGTTTACCTTGAGCAGTGTACTTTTAAAGGTTTATCTGTTAGAGAGGAAATGACTCCACTAAACAAGGACATTTAGGGAAAAGAAAGTCCAAGTTACCAATAACAAAGCAATATGGGAAAGAGAACTAGAATGGTGGCCCAGGGCAAAGAATGTAAGTAAACTGCACAAGAAGAAAATGCTGAATGGGTGTGTGTTTTGCCAAAAAGTGAGGAGACACCAGAAGCACTTTTAGAGATCCTAAGATCACCAATTGGCTAAATGACCATTATTTACCTTATCATTTTCATTGATTCCATCACCACAGTTAAGTAACAAAGGACTAGAATAATTTTATTTCTGATTAGAGATGTTGCTTGCTGTTTTGAAACATTCCATGCATGACCCTTTGGCTCTGCTATGATGCTAGTTTTTCCCTACCATTTTTATATTAATATCTTTTACCTAATTTACAGACTCTCCAAATATGGATTTCCTATGTTTTTGTTTCCCTAGGTTTGTTTATATTTCTTCCCTACAAGAATTAAAAGAAAGCAAATTAACTTACTACTCATTTCCCCCCTGAAAAGTCCACTTCCAACAAATTACCTTCAGTTAACCAAAATAAATTTAATATTTTTAACTCAAAACATTCAAACTCATTGCCATTCAGTCAGTCTTGACTCATGGTACCCTCCACTGGGTTTTTGTGTCTGTAAGTCATGCATATTTCCTGTCTTTGTCCAATGGAGCTACTTGGTGGATTTGAACTATCAGAGACTGTCGCTTTTGGGTTAGAGATGCAACTCTGTATGGACTAGGTCATCAGGGCTTCTCTTACATTCAAAGGAATATGATGATTTCTTTGAAAAGAAGTCTTTAAGATAAAGGTAATCACATATGGGTAAAGATTAAAATTTATAATAAATAACTGGGTGTTGTTGGTTTGGGTTTTTTTGTTTGTTTGTTTGTGTGTACCGTCAAATTGGATCTGACTGGTACAGGAGGAGATTGTCCCTCCTTTTCCAGCAAAGCATCTGGTGGATTTGAACCGCACACCTCTGGGATTGCAGTGCAGCTTCTTGCCACTAGGCCACCAGAGCTCCCTTAACTGGGTGTTTTTAAATGTGAAAAATACACATAACAGTCAAGTTTCTATTTTGCCTTTCCTTCACATGGTTGATGTTCAAGCTATTTTTTTAAAATATTTTTTTTATTGGGGAAAACATATTGGGGGTACAAGGAGGTGAGGGTTGGGGGCAGAAGGGTGAGGATGGGCCAGGATGCAGTTGCAGAGCTGCACAGTTTGGTCGGTGG
>NW_006399771.1:14919027-14921259 GCF_000299155.1 Elephantulus edwardii | reverse complement strand
ACTCTCACCAGTGGCTATGGATGAAGTCACAGGCGATTTTCAGCCAGCGCCGGTCAAGCTATTTTTAAAATGTTTTTTATTCATTATTGCACCTTTTCCTCCCCCAACTCACTCTGCAATGCACTCCTTGTTCCAGATTGGGTCATCCATGTAAAGCCTAATATATTCTTTTTGGACAGTTCTCATCTCTTCTATTGCAGTGCTCATTACTTATCCACTCTTTTCCAATTCTCTCCCCAGCTCCTCAATTTCTGTCCTATTTTATAACAGTGTTGTGCAGTATTTGTCCTTTTGTGACTGAGATATCTCAGCATAATGTCCTCCAAAATCCCTCATGTTATTTAATGTATTACGAGTTCATTGTTTTTCAATGCTGTGTAATATTCCATTGTCTGAATGTACCAGTTTTTTGTTACTGATGGGCATTTTAATTGCTCCCATTTCTTTGCTATTGCGAATAACGCAGCAGTAAATATGGGTGTGCATACATCTATTTATTTTGTGGCTCTGGTTTCTTTAGGGTATATTCCCAGAAATGCAATTGCTGGGTCAAATGGTATTTCTATTTCCAATTTTTTTTTAAAAAGCACCAGACACCTTCCATAGTGGTTGCACAATTTTTACATTTCGCCTAACACTGAATAAGAGTTCCAATCTCTCCACAACCTCACCAGCATTTGTTGTTTGGTGCCCAGTTGCAACTTTTCTATATTTAGTGGGTCATATTGTTCAATCAGTTGACATGGGGGGAAAAAGCTGCTTTTGTTTATTACAAGTACTTTGGTTCAAGCATAGAAGTTTTTAAAAATAAGAATAAGACTGTACTTTTTGTCCCCAAAAGTAAGAGCAATTTTGCTTTCTGGTTTTCTGTTAATCTTATATCAGACGTAAAAATAAGTACTATAAAGGATATAACAACCAGCCCAATTACTTAACAGGAAGGAGCAGTATGCCGTAATTTTTTTCAAAAAAACTGACCAGGAATAAAAGGCAATCTCCAAAAGAGGTGAAAAGGAAAGTGGAGGAATGAGATTAGTATGTGGATAGTGTGCAAGTGTACACACACAAACAGTGGGAATTGTATCTGGAAAGAAAAATAAATAGAGGTTTGATAAAAATCTAAGATAAAGAGTTCCTTTCAATTAAGACAGTGGGACTTTCAACATTTTTTCAATAAGCTTGCTGCTAATGGAGTGTGCTCTTATATAAGGACTTGAGACATTATCTAAACAGGCTGACTGAAGGATTCTTATTCACTTGTTAGACACAGATGACATCACGGAGAAGATGAATTGAGAGTTTTGGAAGTAAGGAAGACTGATTAGCTTGTGTAGGTGTACAAAGAATGACATGTTATACAAAAGGTTATGTAAACAGCTTACTAAGGGAACAAAAGGACTGGATTTTCACATTCCCAGCCTCCAGTTATCTTGTTCAAACTAAGGGGCTGAAATTCCATGAACACCATTAGATTTAATTTATAATAGTTCCAATTTTGAATTTAAAAACTATTCATGCCGTTTTGGGGGGATTTAATAAAATATTTTTGTTAGTTTTCAAACAACTATTCATACACGTTGTGTTTTATGCATGTTGTTGTTTGTTGTTATGTGCCATCGAGTCGTTTGCAACTCATAGCGACCCTATGTATAACAGCCCTAAAATCTGCTCTATCCTGTGCCAATGCATTGCCTCTGACATCAATCCACCTCATAGAGTCTTCCCCTCCTGCGCTGTCCCTCCACCCTACCAAGAATGATGTCCCTCTCCAAGGACCTCTCCCTCGTTACAACATGTCCAAAGTATGTCAGACGAAGCCCCAGAATCCTTGCCTCCAAGGAGTAGCCTGGTTTAACCCTCTCCAGGATGAACCTGTTTGTTTTCTGGCAGTCCATGGTACATTCAACACTCTTCTCCAGCACCACAACTAAAAGGCATCAATTCTCCTTCTATCCCTCTGATGCATAACAAATGATAGCAAAGACCATGGCCTGTATCAGGCGCACCTTAGTCTCCAGAGAGACACTGTTGCTCTTGAGTTCTTTAGAGAGGTCCCTAAGAGCAGACTTTCCCATCGCGATACGTTTTTTTATTTCCTGTCTGCTGGTCCCAAGAGTGTTGACTGTGGAGCCAAGCAAACTGAAACTGTGAACAATCTCAATCTCTTCGCCATCCATCGTGACGCTGCCAATTGGTCCAGTGGTGAGAATCTTTGTCTTCTTGACATTGAGC
>NW_006399771.1:14917070-14918322 GCF_000299155.1 Elephantulus edwardii | reverse complement strand
TGGCCAAGTGGTTGTTCTCCAGATTTCTTGTCACAACTTGGTGAGCACGTCCAGGGGCAGCATCTGTTAGCTGAAATATGTCAATTGGTATACCATCTATTTATGCATGTACATTGAGTTTTACACAATCTTTTATATCACGTGTCACTTATGTGTATTGCATTTTATACAATCAAGTCCCCATTCAATCTATCTTATTCCTTCACCACCACCCCATCTGCCCACTAACCTCTACTATCCTGGTGATTTCCCTCCTTTCCATTCTCCCCTTCCCCTTTTGAACATTTGTACACATCTTCCTTAGTTATCCTATTTTTACAAAGGTCTTACGCAGTATTTGTCTTAAGAGACTGAGTTATTTTACTCAATATAATGATCTACAAACTCTCCCATGTTTGTGATGATGTAGGTGGTCATTGTTGTTGTTATGTACCATCAAGTTGCTTGTGTCTCATAGCGACCCTATGTACAAGAGCTCTAAATGCCATTCTATGCTGTGCCAACCAAGCCATCTCAAATGCACTCATTCCCACCAGTCCACTCACAGAATTGATCCATCTCATCGAAGGTCTTCCTCTCTTTCACTGCCCTTCCACTCTGCCAAACATGATGTCCCTCTCCAAGGACCAGTCCCTCCTTGCAACATGCCCAAAATATTTCAGACAAAGCTTCAGAATTCTTGACTCCAGGGAGCATTCTGGCTTCACCTTCTCCAGGACAAACCTGTTTGTTCCCCTAGCAGTCCATGATGCATTCAACACTCTTCTCTAGCACCACAGCTCAAAGGCATCAATTCTGTATTCACTGTCCAACTCTCCGATGCATAGCACGTAATTGTGAAGACTATAGCCTGGATCAGGAGCACCTTAGTCTCCTGTCTGACGTCGTTGCTCTTCACAGCTGACTTTCCCAATGCAATTCGTTTCTTGATTTCCTGGCTGTTGTTACCAAGAGTGTTGACTGTGGAGACAAGTAAACTAAAACTGTTAACTATCTCAATCTCTTAATCATCCATACTTACGCTGCCAATTGTCCCAGTGGTGAGAATCTTTGTTTTCTTGATGTTGAGCTTCAATCCATATAGGAGGCTGCAGTCTTTAACCTTCTGCAGCAAGTGCTTCAGATCCTCCTCAGTTTCAGCAAGCAGGGTTGTGTCATCTGCAAAACGCAGGTTGTTGATGATTCTTCCACCAATCCTGATGCCACATTCCTCCTTGTACAGCTCAGCGTCTCGGATGATCTGTTCTGCATA
>NW_006399771.1:14915427-14916535 GCF_000299155.1 Elephantulus edwardii | reverse complement strand
TTTTTGCCAATTCCTTCAGAGCAATTTGAACTTCCTCCTTTATCACCATAGGCTCTTGCTCATATGTTAATTCATTAAATTCTTCTGCGTCAGCCAATTCCTTCTGATACAGTGACTCTGTGTATTCCTTCCATCTTCTCTTGATACTTCCTGGATCATTTAACATTCTACCCAAAGTATCCTCAAGTATTGCCACCTGTGGCTTGAATTTGTTTTTCAACTCCTTCAGCTTAGGAAACGCTGAGTGAGTTCGGCCCTTTTGATTTCCTGACTCCAGCTCTCTGCACATTTCATTATAGTAGGTACTTCCTCAATTATTCAAGAAGCTTTGCCAGTAATATATTCTGATTTCATATTTTTGTTTCTTAAAATAATTCCTTTCAAAATAATACATCAAATAAAAATTTTTTAAGTAATGCAAAAGGAAAACTCAAGGTCAGAGCTTTATACTAATAGCATAAAAAGGAAATTCAATTAGCTAATATTGATAAAAGTAAAAATTTATATTTTAGTAATTTCTTTTTAAAAAAACACAATACACATTAAATGTAAATCATTATCAGACTGCTCTGCAATGAAAACTTATGCAATGGGAAAGAAATCTGTCTAAATTACACCAATGTGTTCAACACATTAACCAGATATCTAAATTACCTGAATTAGCTAATTTTCAGCAAAGCAGTACAATTCAAGCTTTCATATGGTCTTTGCAAGTACCAGAAGCCATTCCTCTAATTAGACATAAATATAATAATAAAAATCTCATATCCTTGGTAGAATTCTAAAATCTTTCAAGAAATGAGTTTACCAAAGATAATGCACCCACCATCACCTAGATCAAGAAGCTGTTGACTCAACAGAGCAAGTAACATTGCATGGCTTAAAATCAGGAAGGGTGTGTCGGGAATGTATCCTTTCCTCCATATTTATTCAATCTGTATGCTCCATATTTATTCAATCTGTATGATGAACAATTAATTCATGAAGCTGTACGCTATGAAAAGGAATGGTGTTGGCAAAATTGGAAAACTATCTGCAGAAGAATTAAACAAGATCCCCACCTCACTCCATATACAAAAACCAACTCAAGGTGGATCATGGACCTAGG
>NW_006399771.1:14912208-14914367 GCF_000299155.1 Elephantulus edwardii | reverse complement strand
GGTTTGGCAAGGTGTGGGGGGGGATTGTGTACCAATGAGGCAATGAGGGAGTTTTTCTTTTGCTTTTCAAGGAGAGGAGCAAATGGGGGGGAGGGTTTTGTGTGGGGAGAAGGGTGCAACAATGAATGAATGGAATCCCAAAATCTCTGTAGATGTTCATTGAAATGAAAAATAAATAACCTAAATTAAAACAAAAAAAGGAATGTGGCGTAAGGAAGACTCATCAACAACCTGTGTTATGCAGATGACACAACCTTGACATGCTTGACATGCGGAGGACCTGAAACATTTGCTACAGAGGACCAAAGATTACAACGTTCAATAGGTATTACATCTCAAAATCAAGAAAACAAAGGTCCTTACCACTTGGCCAATTGGCAAAATCATGACAGATGGAGAAAGGATTTTTTCACCTACTTGGATTAACAATCAACACCCTTGATATCTGCAGTCAGCAAAGTTGGCTGTTCAAAGTACTGAGTAGCAATGGTATCAGTTTGAAGAATAAGGTGCACCTAGTCATGATCTTCTCAATTACTTGTTATGTATCTGAGAACTAGACAATGAGTAAGGATGACAGAAGAATTGATGCCTTTGAGCTGTGGTGCTGGAGAAGAGTGTTGAATATCCCATGAACTACCAAAAGTACTAAAAGATATGTCTTGGGAAATGGGAAACCAGAGTGCTCCTTGGAGTTAAGAATGGTGACGCTTTATCTCACACACTTTGAACATATTGGTAGGAGAGGCTATTCTTTGGAAAGGGAAAACATTACATGGCAAGGTGGAGGGTCGATGAAAGAACTCACAATGAGATGGACTGGCACACTGACAGCAGCAATGGACTCTAGTTATCAGAGATGAGGATGGCACTGGACAGGACAGGATTCAGTTCTACTATTCAGAGTCACTGTGAGTTGCACTTACCTTATTGGCACTTACCAATATTAGGTACTTGGAGAAATTAAGGTTCTTTGGGTTTCTTGTAGAAAACCAAAATACAAACTAGTATATAACCAATGCACATCAAGGGATAATTAGCGATACTCTCATTATCAAAGAAATTGCCAGTATGAATGCTAAAGTTAAATACTTAAAAAACCAAGAATCAATACTGTATATACAAAGACTAACCCCAATTGTACTTGACTACCATCAATAGTTTGTGTTATCTGATACATACTGAATTATCTTCTCCCTGTTATAAATTGAACCGAGATGTTTTCAAAGTGTACCATTACCTAACAATATTTTAAGATACTTCTTAAAATGCATCAGGATTTGCAATAAATGCTACAGCAAATTAAATAACACTTATTATTATTTAGACCTAAATATATATGACTGTATACCTGATTCTCATTGCCATCAAGTGAGAATAAATAGTTGACCCTTCAGGATTTTTTAGAGGTTGTAAATTGCATGAGATTATCCATCTCTCCTCTTGAACAGCTGGTAGATCTGAATTGTGTACCTAAGGATTGGCAAGACAATGTCTTACCCACTAGGCCACCAGAGCTACAAGGACAGTATGCTATTGTTGTGGTTAAGTGTTACAATGACACTATGAACAAGAGATCTGACTCCTGTCTTACCCTCTGCCATCCTCATAATTTCTTACATAATTGAGCCCATTATTATAGTCACTGTTGTCAATCCATCTGGTTGAATGGCTTCCTCTTTTGCTGGTCTATCTATCTATCTATCTATCATCTATCTATTTTTTGCTGGCCTTTTAAAAAAATTATTTTATGCTGGTTTACTTGCAAAATTCCTATACATTGTTTTTTCACACCAGATCTTTCCCATTTCCTTAACATCAGTATGGATGGTGAAGAGATTGAGATAGTTAACAATTTTAGTTTACTTGGTTCCACAGTAAACACTCTTGGTAACAACAGCCAGGAAATCAGGAGACGAATTGCTCTGGGAAAGTCAGCTGTGAAGGACCTCTCAAGAGTACTGAAGATGACCAACAAGCACATGAAGAAATGTTCAAAATCCCTAGCTCTAAGAGAGATGCAAATCAAAACAACTATGAGATATCATCTCACCTCAGTCAGAATAGCAAAATTTAACAGAATATCAAGCAATAAATGCTGGCGAGGTTGTGGAGAAACTGGAACCCTGATTCACTGTTGGTGGGAGTGTAAAATGGTA
>NW_006399771.1:14911346-14911777 GCF_000299155.1 Elephantulus edwardii | reverse complement strand
TTATGGTTATCACAAGAGTCCACAATTAAGGTTGCATAGTGGAATGTACTTGGGGTGGTGGGAAGGGTGCGGGGGGATTGTACACCAGGGAGGGAGTGTTTCTTTTACCTTTGAAAGAGGAGCGAACGGGGGTGGGGGGTGGAGGGCTAGGAGGGGAGAGAAGTGCAGCAATGAATGAATGGAAATTCAAAATCTCTGTAAATGCTCATTAAAATTATTAAAAAATAAATTATAAAATATAAAGAGCACTGAAGAGCAATGATGTCACGCTGGATAGTCTTTGAAATTACGTGCTACGCATCAGAGAGTTGGACAATGAATAGGGATGACAGAAAGAGAATGGATGCCTTTGAGCTGTGGTGTTGGAGGAGTGTTGAATATACCATGGACTGCTAGAAGAACAAACAGGTTTGTCCTGGAGAGGGTGAAGC
>NW_006399771.1:14890117-14910375 GCF_000299155.1 Elephantulus edwardii | reverse complement strand
GTTTGTTAGCCATCTGAATGTCGTCTTCGGTGAAGTGCCTGTTCATATCCTGTGCCCATTTTTCTATTGGATTATTTACCTTTATCTTGTTGTGGTGTACTACTTATTTTTTACACTAATGGTTTTCTACAGTATCCTTATGGGACTGAGTTCACTTAGCATAATGCTCTCCAGTCCCTCCCAAGGCAATAATTTACAAAATCATTGCTCCTGCATGCTGTGTAATATTTCATCGTGTGAATATAATTTCTCATCCCATTTGCCAGTGGTTGAACATTTGGGCTGTTTCCATGAATAACATTGCTATGAACATTGGTGTACAAGTCTCCATTTGTGCATCGGTTCTCATTTTCTTGGGGTATATTCTAAGCAGTGAAATAGCTGTCATATGAAATTTCTATGTTCAGCTTTCTGAGGAAATGCTGAACTGTCTTCCAGAGTGGTTGTACTATTTTACAATCCCACCAACAATGTGTTAGAGTTCCTATTTTGCCACATACTTTCCAATATTTATTACTAAGATACACCTGATCCAGGCCATGGTCTTTGCAATTACTTGCTATGCATCTGAAAGCTGGACAAGAACTAAGGACGATAGAAGGTATCAATGGTTTGAGTTGTGGTGTTGGGGGGGAAAAAGTGCTGAATATACTGTGGACTGCTAGGAGAACACGCCTGTCCTGGAGGCTGCTTCCTTGAGGCTAGGATTTTGAAGCTCCATCTCACATACTTTGGACACGTGGCCAGGAGAGGCCAGTCATTGGAGAAGGACATCATACTTGGAAGGGTGGAGGGACAGCTCAGGATGAAGATCCGGGATGAGATGGACTGACTCAGTGACTGAAGATTAGGTCTCTTGGAGATGATGAGACTAGCTTAGAATAGGGCAGGGTTCACAGCTAATGTACATAGAGTTGCTATGAGTCACAGTCACATAACAATAACAACTATTCATGTACAAGTTCAAACAGACACAAATTTAAACAAATCCATAAGTCAAAAAATGAACTTGTGTCTTTCTGCAGCATGGTATGGCTGTTCCTATAGCTTTCTGTTACTTAACATGGCTCTCCTAGACAATTATTTAGCTAGCTGACTCAACTCTTGCCTATAAGCCTCTTAGGATTATTCAGCTGCTTCAACTCTGCATAATGTGGTTTGCCTACAACAACAGATGCATGAACTCTAGGCTGGGAAAAACATAAGAACAATGCAGCCTTGGTCAAATCAACAATAGAGCTGCAGCATCAACTGGTGACTTAGGCCAAGCTTGCTGGAAGATGAGCAGCACAGTGGTAAGTTGTCTGACATGCAGCTGCTACCACATGGAACCAAAGCCCATCAACTAAACATTCTGTAAGACTAAGGGACTGTATGGTTATTGCAGATTGCTGCCAATCTGCTCAGCTTGTTAATGCTGTCTGGACTGAGGGAAGGTGTAGGTTTTGATTGTATACAGCTGCTTGCTATCCTAAATTTTGACCTGTTGACTTCCCCAATTCTCAATATGGTCTGTGAAGTCTGGTCACTGAAAAGAATTGTGGACCCAGTTACTGGTAAAATTGGTGTTGGAATTGGTGAAAGTGGGTGCAGGATTTTGGGAGGCCACATCTGACTTTGCAGCTTTAAGTTTTATATCGTGGACATTGTTGATGGGGACAGTTTCTCCTGCAGAGCTGGTACAGGCCAGCTTTGGCCATCACCATGTTGTCCTTGCTTTAATAACTGAAATGTGTAAAAACCTAGAGTAAAAAAATCAAAGAGAAGGACTTTCTCAGCATTTCTCAAGCTGAAAGAACTGAAGAACAAATTAAAGACTTGAGTTGTGATATTAAAAGATGTCATGGGCAAAATCCTGAATAATTCAGAAAGTATCAAAAGATAGAATACAGTTACTGTACTAAAAAGAACTGGCTGACACAGAACCATTTCAAGAAGTAGCTTATGATCAATAACCAACGTTAATAAATGAGAACGTTTAAGTTTCTCTGAAGGAACTGGCAAACAAACAAAAACAGGCTCCAGGAACTGATGCACTACCAATTGGCCTATTTCAACAACAAACCTGGATATGCTCACCAGGTTGTGCCAAGAAGTCTGGAGGACAACTACTTGAACAACTGACTAGAAGAGATGCATATTTATTTTCATTCTCACAAAGTTAATTTAAAAGAATGTGAAAATTATGGATCTTGGCTGAAAACAGCACCAGAAGAATGTCTGTGTTTCACTGACTATGCAAAGATATTTGACTATGTGAACCACAACAAACTGTGGCTGACTCTGAGAAGAATGGGAATCCCCAGAACACTTCATTGTGCTTACATGAAACCTATACTTGGACCAGGAGGCAGTCATCAGAACAGAGCAAGAAAACACTGCATGGTTCAAAATTGGGAAGGGTGTGCGTCAAAGATGTGTCCTATCTCCATATCTTTTTAATCTATATGTGGAACAAATTATCCAGGAGGCTGAAGAGAAGTGTGGCATCAGGATTTGAGGTAGACTCATCAACAATCTGTGTTATGCAGATGACACAACCCAGCTTGCTGAAACTGAGAACCTGAAGCATTTGCTGTGGAGGGCCAAGGAATGCAGCCTTCAATATGGATTGAAGCTCAACATCAAGAAAACAGATTCTCACCAGTGGGCCAATTGGCAGCATCATGATGGATGATTTAGATTGTTGGCAGCTTTAGTTTATTTGGCCCTACAATCAACACTCTTAGTACCAGCAGCCAGGATATTAAAAGACAAATTGCATTCGGAAAGTCTGCTGTTAGGGACCTCTACAAGGTAGTAAGGAGCAATGATGTCAATCTGGAGATTAAGGTGTGCCTGATAAAGGTCATGGTCTTTACACTTACTTGTTATGCATCAGAGAGTTGGACAATGACTAGGGATGATAGAAGGAAAGTTGATGCCTTTGAGCTTTGTGCTGGAAAAGACTGAATATACCATAGACTACTAGGAGAACAAACAAGTTTGTCCTGGAGAGGGTGAAGCTATGCTGCTCCTTGGAGGCAAGGATTATGAGGCATCTGACATAATTAGGACATGTTCCAAGGAGGGCCTAGTCCTTGGGAGAGGGATGCCATGCTTGGGACAGTGGAGAGACAGCACAGGAGAGGAAGACTCTCAATGAGATGGATTGATTCTGTCGTGGGATAATGGGGATAGGTGTGTTAGAGACAATAACTCGTTTAGCTCTTGCTAAACTTCTATCTAGACCAAGCAGCTATTGTCTGAATGGAGCAAAAGAACACTGTAGGGAGCTTTGGTGGCCTAGTGGCAAGAAGCTGCTCTGCAATCCTGAAGGCATGTGGTTCGAATCCATCAGATGCTCCAATGGAGAAGGAGAGGAAATCTCCTCCTGTGCCAGTTGAATCTGATTTGATGGTACACATTAAGGGGGTGAAAAAAAAGAAAAAACACATCGTTCAAAATTCAAGAAAGGAATGCATTTTCAATCTTTATGATGGACAGATCATATTAGAGGCTGGACATTATGAAGAAATGGCTAGAGAGAAAGACTCAACAATCTGAGTTCTACAGATGATACAACCTTGCTCACACAAAGTGAGGAGAACCTGAAGTGCATGATGCAGAAGATAAAGGACTGCAGCCTTCAACATGGATTGCATCTCAACATCAAGAAAACAAAGATCCTAACGACCATTCCAATAGGTATCATCATGGGATAGAGAGGAAAGACTGAGATTGTTAACAATTTCAACTTGTTCAGATCCACAATCAACACTCTTGCACCATCAGTTAGCAAGTCGAGCACTTCTCCAGAGTGGTAGAGTGCATCAATGTTAATCAAAAGACTAAAGGTGTGCCTGACCCAAACTATGGTCTTCTCAATTGCTTCCTATGAATCTGAGAGCTGGACAATGACTTAGGATGACTATAATTATCGATCCCTTTGAGTTGTGGTGCTGGAGAAGAGTATTGAACATACCACAGCCTGCCAAGAGAGTAAGTTTGTCTATCCTGGACAGAACAAAAAACAGCTTGCTCCTTGGAGACAAGGATTCTGAAACTCCATTTCCCATACTCTGGGCATGGTGTCAGAAGGAGCCAGTTCTTGAAGATGAATATCATGCTTACAAGGTTAGAAGGTCTGTGCGAGAGGAAGGCCCTGGCTGAAACAGATAGACACAGTGACTGTGGCAACTTAGTCAGGTATGTCAAAGATGATGAGGTTGGCTCAACACAGGGCAAGGTTCAGAGTCGTTCACAGGGTCGCTATGAGTGGAAGTAGATTCAACAGCACATAACAACAACTACTTGAATTTAAAAGCCATCTCAACAATAGGCTCGAGGCATTAAACACTAATGACTGAAGATCAGATGAGCTGGGACATCATGCATATCAAAAGCAAAATGTCATTAAAAATGAATGTCAGAAGAGACTGAAAAACGGCAATATAATGTTAAGAAGTCAAAACAAAGTGGTGAAGAGATGTTAAAGTAAAAGAGCTAAACAGACTTCAAAGTACAGCTTGAGAAGGCAATGTATTACAAAGTTATTGCAGAGAAATGTACAAAGAAGTGCAGAATCAGAGGGAAAACATATTTGTTTTTCAAGCAGAAATAACAAAAAGAAACTCAAGCCCTGAGCAGCAATGCTGAAGACTGCAATTGAGTGCATTTTTGAACGATCCAGGAAGTATCAAAAGAAAATGGACAAAATAGTCACTGTACCAAAAAGAATCGGCTGACACATTTTAAGAAGTAGCATATGACAATCAACACCATAGGTATTAGCAGTCAAGAAATCAAAACACATATTGCACCTGGACAGTCTGCTGCCAGAGATCTCTCCAAAATACTATATAACGAAGATGTCAGCTTAAAGACTGAGCTGTGCCTGATTCAAGCCATGGTCTTTCCAATCACCTGCTATGCAACTGAGAGCTGCACAATGAGTAAGGATGACAGAATTATTGATGCCTTTGAGTTTGGGTGTTGGAGAAGGGGGTTGAGAATCTCAGGACTGCCAAAAAGAACAAACAGATAAGACTTGGACAAAGTGTAGCTATAGTACTCTTTACAGGCAAAGAAGGTAACGCTTCATTTTACATACTGTACTTTGAGTACGTTATTAAGAGAGGGTATTCCTTGAAAAAGGATCCTCCACACTTGGAAATGTGGAGGGTCAGTGAGAGAGAAGAAGAGCGTCAACAAGATGGACCCACACAGTGGGATGAAGTTCGTCAGAGATAAGGATGGCGCAGAATAGGAGAGGATAGGATTCAGGGCTCGTGTTATACAGTCACTAGGGGTTGCACTCATCTGTTGTTAACAGCAGCAGCAGTTAAGAGATTTTGAACATTTATGCATGTGTTTTTGGCTATCTGACCTTTTTTGGTTTAGCGTCTACTCATTCTTTCTTTTCTGCACATGTTGTGATTAGGCTATTTGCCTTTTTCTTATTGAGGTGATGGAATGGTCTATAGATTTTAGATGAGTGCCTTATCAAATATGTCAAAACTGGATGAAATTTACAGGGAAATGGTAAAAAGGAAATCACCCAACATACTTAAGTATGAATTTGTTCCATATGAAAAAAACGCTGAGTCCAGCAATTTTGGTTTTGGGTAAAAAATACACTGATGTTTTCCATTACAATGACTCATGTTCTTCACATCAAAATAATTAATAATAATAATAATAATAATAAAACAGCAGCACACCACAACCAAATTTCATTGTCGTCAAGTTGGAAACAACGTACAGTTGACCTTCTGGTGGATTTTCAGAGGTGGTAAGTTGCATGGAAAGAAATTGCTCATCTTTCTCTGGTGAAACTGCTGGTGGATTCAAATCCACGTACCAAAAAGAGGAGACGTTGTTAGAAAAGAAGGGGTTGGAGGTGCAACTCCTTACTCATTAAGCCCCCTGACCAAAGTACTGGTGGGCTAAAAATTGCTTACCTTAGAATATTCTGTTTTGAAAATGATTTCATAGACACATTATAACTTTGGATATGTTTTATTATGTTACAAGATCCCAAGACATACAAGAAATAGCATTTCCGAGTAGAACTAATAATTTCAGAAACATTAGCACTTTACTGACAACAGCCAGGTTTTCTAAGGTAGTGGTCATGTATTTCAGTTACCATTAAAATAAAAACACACCTCAACATTTTTTACAAATTAAGGAAAAAATAGTAGATTTCATGTAGTTGTTTCAAAATTCAGTGTAAAATCTGTATGTCAAACAAATAAGACATTTTTATGGAGCTAGGGAGAACAGCACATGAAATCCTTCTACCTCAGTTGTTACTATGTCTCCTGTATTTGTATTAGGTATTTTTGGGTTTAAAAAACCCAAACACCAACAAAACAACCCTCAATAAAACCCCACACAAACCAAAACAAACACCCCAGAAAATCACTCCTGGAAATGTTCCCAATTAATTGGAAATAAGGAAAAAAATTTAAAAAACAGTTCAATAATTAACTAATTTCATTTTTGAAAGTAAAATTAACTGTTACTTTATCTACATATGGATTAAATAGAAAATTCAGAAGAATATTTTCTGAATAATTGAAAAAAGTAATACATTAATATATAACAGCATTTCTACAACATCCAAAATGTGAATGGAGTATTAGGCAATGCTGACATTTCTGCCACTTATTATTAAAAGGAGATGAGTACCTTCTAGCCAAGGGCATCACTGAGTGTAACATGACTCTTGGGACATTCAGGTGGGATACCACTGTTCGCAGGCTGCATATTAGTCTTCAAGAAGGAATGTTTTATGCGGTAATTCTATAGCTGTGCCAAGTCTGAAAACTTGACATTTGACTCTTAGTGAGCAAGATGAGTATATATGCAAAATATGAAACAGCTCCAGGACTAAGTTAACTATTAAATAAACTTAAAAGGGGATAAAAAATGCTAGCAGCTAAAACTATGTCAATTCTACGGCCTCTGATAGAAGAGGTAATAACAATTGTTTGCAAACCTCAATGATGATCAGAATCACCACAAGGCTATCTTTACAAATTTCAGATTTAAAAAAAAAAATTTAAAAAAAAAAATTTCAGATTCTAGAACATCAATCTCAAATTTTCTAGGAGCTACAGCCCAAAGTGAATCTGATGACACAATGAGTTTCAAACTTTTTAAAGAGGAAGATGTGGGCTAATGGGTGTGTTTCAGAATTCATCAAATCACCCTCAAGTTTTCCAATTGTCTTATCTTTTTCCCTAATTGTTAAAGGATGGAAAGGAGTTATTGCTTGCTGTGGAGTTGGAACCAACTAATAGCTGATCATCCACTGGGTTTTCAGAGGCAGGATATTGCACAAGAGAAGATTCCCCATCCATCTCCCATGAAGCTGCTGATGGATTAGAATCGTGTGCCTTTGAGATTGCAGTGCAGCTTCTTATCACTCGGCCACCAGAGCTAGGAGTCAGGAGGGTACCCAATATTGATTTACGATGTCCAAGCCAGTTAAGTTAGATTAATTGGATAAGATGATATCCATACACTTCAGTCATCAAACAAACATTTCAAATGTTAATGTATTTTAAAGGCAAGTTCTTACTCAGCATGAGCATGTAATATAGAACAGTCACAAATACTAATGATATTTAATAGAAAACTTTTATAATTCTCCAAGAACAATTTATTTCCATTGTTATCGGATTATCTCTCAGATGACTGAGAATAACTATATTATAGTATTATTCTCCAAGTCTGAAACCAGAACAAATATTTGAGCCCTATTTATGCTTGTGTAAAGTTTTGGTTTGGATCTTAATACATAATATGATATATAAGATAAACAGTATGAATTTTTTTTTCTTATATACTGAAATTGTGCACTTTCCAGCCTTGAATCACAACCACTTTCAAAATATTCACTAATAAGGCTTAGAACATAAAAAGTAGTAGTACCTATGTAAGAAATTTTACATTAAAATTACATTACTTTTCAAAAGTTAAGTGATTTTAACATTCAAATACAGAAAGGTAAATTTTCATTTACTACAGCACAATTCAAGTATTCTTTACAATTTATAATTAACCAACTGATTTCATGATATCGAGTGGCTGTTCCAATAGTCCTCTTTCAAAAAGTTAACTGTTATACAAAATAATGTGATATTATGATTCTAAATAATGTAAAGTTGAAAATTCAAATAAATGACAGCAGGTAAAATGACTTTCTGAGTAAATCTTCAACAAATAAAAGATTGTATACATCAGTAATAAGGTATTTGTAAATAACTCCCCCAAAACATCTGGATTCATGTAAACAAAGACTATGTATATTGCTTTAGGGAAAAAAGCTCTCCCATAGATAAAATATATATTTAAATGGTTGTGACTTTAAACCATATATTATTTGAATACCACACAACACCCTAAAAGTATATCTATTTTTTTTTAATAACTGGAAGATGTTACTTATTTTTGAAATATAAGGTGGTTACTTGAATTTAGTCGTGGAAAAGAAATATTTTTAAAATAAACATCTATCAGTTTGCAAAAAAATAAATATACACTTAGTTGTTTTAATGCATTGCATCACAGGAATAATGTCCTAGCATTAACTATAACATTCAATCAGTAGTTTCAAATTTTCTTCCACACTGTGCCTTGAATCTTCTACCTTGTCAGCTGCCCAACAACTTTCAAAAGAGTTTTATTTTCTTGCTTTAATTGTTCATTTTCATCTTCTAGGTCATCTAGGTCCTCAAGGAAAAAAAGGAAATTAATAAAGTTTTAAAATACTTAAATATTCTAAAGGAAATAAGGACATCTGAGAACCACATATTCTAAGACAACTATTCCTTTTGAAATATGAGTTTTGGAAAACAACTTCAGCTTCAGAATGTCCTGAGGTCAGCCACTACTGAACTCCTCATGTTGGCCAGAGTAAATGAAGGCTAATGTTGCCAAAATTTTTCCATTTTAAAAGAGAAGTCAGAAATCCAGATTAACTGTGAATCTCCCAATTTTTCATCACAGTAAACAATTTTTCAGTTAAGAACAATTACTCACTTGCTTCTGAGAAATTGAGAGCCAACAAAACATTATCTCTAGGTCAGTTGTGGTTCAATGCCTTAAGGTTACATCTGCAGGTGCCAAGAGATCCTACTACAATTTGGAGAGTACTCCAACCTTTTATCATGTGATTGTTAACAGGTGTACATTTAAACTTGGAATGTGGGAGACAAGAGGAATGAAGCATACAAAAGAGGCGGCACAGGGCTTGCAGAGTAGACTTGGTTCAACCCGATGAGGTAGTGGGCATCAATCCCCATCCAAGGGGAGTACTAGGGAGCTCGTGTGGCATAGAGTAAATAGGTAACGCAAAGGTGATGCCTCAAATTCACCAGCTCTGTGCGAGAAAGATGGGCAATCTTTTCTCATGCAATTTAGAGTCTCTGAAAACTGATGGACAGTCAACTATGAATCTGTTCTGATTTCAACAGCAATGAGAGTTTTTCTTATAGGGTACTAGCAATCAGAACAGATTTACAGCAGTGAATTTGGTTTGGGGTTTATGTTTTCCATAGTAACATTAACACCACATATATAATCATTTCTTAACACTAAGAAAATACACCCTAAATTTTAATTACAAGAAGTACTACTTCTATGTAAACTACTTAGGTAACATCAATTACCATAAAAAAATGAGAAAGAAATCATGTCTATATTTTCTTTCAATTTACAATATTAAACCTGAAGAGAATCAGTATTAGTAATTATAAATGTGCTATAGAAGAATCTTTATAAATTTAGTATGTTATTGTTGATATAAAATTTTATCGAAAATTCTTTTATATAAAAAAATTTGGAAAAGCAGAATTTTTGTTTACTCACAAACTAAAAGAGGTTGGAAAACTAATCTGTTAAAACAAAAAAAAGATTCCTAAACTTACTGTGACTGAGATCTACCTCAGATTTAGAATGAAATGATAAAATAACCCCATGACTTTGTATTTCTACACATGACCTGGAGATGGTTACTTCAACTATGAGTTTCTGTTTCCCAATTGATAGCCTGTGGTTAATGTCTCAGAACTTTATTAAATGAGTACTCTTTCTTTTCTTGATTAGAATTAAGGCTGGACTGAGGATCTATCTGCTTCCCGCCCCCAATGCCCCATCAAGTATTCCTTTCCTCCATTTTATCTTAACAGCACAATAAAAAGTGCAAATGAGGAAGGAGTCTCTTCTCATCTCACCACTACTCAAGTATGGTTTAGCCAAAGGAAGAACCACAAGAATGGGGAATACAGAGCCTCGCAAGGCTAGCCCAAACGCTGGTGATGCAGATGTATTAATTGCAGGGAAAATGAGAAAACTGACCCAAAGAACATCTGGGATTTCTTACAAGGACAGTATCACTTCCATCAGTTCACTGAAGCAACTCTGTGCCAAAGCCCTTTTATGGATGTTTTCCTTGTTGTGATTATGTTCCAACTTGCATCACCTGGGAGGAAACTGCTTATCTTTCTCCTGAGGAGCACATGGGGAATTTGAACTGCTCGCCTTTGGGTTGGCTGTGCAACTCTTCATCCACTAGGTTACCAGAGTGGCTGTTTTTATTTTGGGCATGTTCCTAGGAGAGATTATTCCTTGGAAAAGAGTTATCATGCTTGGAAAGGTGGAAGGTCAGCAAAAGAGAGGATGATCCTTAATGAGATGGACCAACACAGTGACTGCAGCAATGGGCTCAAATGTGTCAGAGATAATGAAGATAGCGCAAGATAGGACAAGGTTCAGACCTGTTGTTCACAGGCACTTCTGGCGACCTAATGGTAAGGACAAGCCTTTGAAAAACCTACTGGAGGGGTGACTGAGTCAGTTCTGACTCAACAGTAACAACAGCAAGTTCACAGTGTATGGTGGTGACCACGTTACTTTTTACCTCCAAACTCTAATTAAACATGTTACTTGTTACCTCCAAACTATAATAAAACACAGAACTAATCATCAATCATTTTCCAAATAATAAAACTTAATGATTAAAACTGATAAATGACCAGAGAAAAATCAGTGGTTAGAATAACACTCTAGCTCTTATCAACATGAATTTACTATTTCATTACCAAAACCAGAGCAATAAAATGAAATCATTTGTCATATTTTATACATTTGAGGTAATTGCCAATAAAAGAGGAAACTATGAAAGGGAGATACATGAAATACTTACTCTATTTAACAAATAAATTTCTTGTTTGAGTTTCCCGATCATTTCTTCTTTATCTTGCATCAATTTCACAAGTCTGATATTTTCTTGCCTTTCTCTTACTATTTCCTAGTAGATATAAACACAAAGTTGAGAAATAATTATTTATAATTGTCTTTAAATGGTATATATCTGCAATCTTTAGTGACATGCTTTAGATATTTGAAAATATATCTTTCCTGAACTCTACAATACATAGTGAGAGGTGAAATCCACTTCAGAGAAGAATCAGAGAATATGGAAGCTATAAGGTAAGTTATTGATTAAATACAAGTTTATACAAATCTTTAGCAAATGTTAGAAGACTCAATGATTTACCCTCTTTCACTTATCACTATGATTAGTTAAAAGTTACATATTATATGGATAGTGTACTCTGTACAGAAACTCAGCTTTTTAATTAAATAGACAAGACTTCAGGCTCTGTTATTCACTGGCAATGAATGAAAACAAAAAGGAATTTGACTGAATTATTAATTTCCTAACTTTTTTGTTTAAACAATGGAATACCTGATTAAAAGAAAACTAGATGTAGAATCCAGGGCTGTGGGTTGCATCAGTCATCTTCCAGACAAAAGGGAGGCTAAGTTATAAGTGGCTCATGTAGAATCTGGTTTCCTTCCTTTTACACCCCAGCAAGTTGTCTGTATTAATTAGCTCCTACCAACTATAGGCAGTCACTGAGTTAGATGCAAATCTGTCTCTAAGTGGAATCTCTAATTGTTCTCTAAGTGAGTCAGGACAAGTACACATATGATTTTTACTTCAGTGCTAGAAAAGGCCTGAAATCTTTCCAATGATTTAAACCTTACACCTGAGTAAAGTGAAAGTGATAATGATGTACCTATTATGAGCAGGAGTTGATTCCATTGTTTCAAAGTGAGAACAAATTTACCTAATATTAAAGGGTAAACTGCACTGCAATCCCAAAGGCACCCAGGCCAAATCCACCAGCTGCTCTGCAGGAGAAGGGTGGGCAATCTCTTCCCAAGCAATTTACTGTTTATGAAAATCCACCGGAGGGTCAGTTACAAATCAGGTCTCACTTGACCGCAACCACCACCACCACGGGCAAGTAGGAGTTGTCTGTACAATGCATTTCTGTTATCCAGGGGTTCCTAGTACTGCTATTTAAACTACTGTGAACTCTAGAAACCTTTAAAAGGAACCCAAATAAAAATTACTGGACCACAAATTCTCTTAAAATTTTAAAAATAATGGCTCCAAGTACAAATAAAGTTTAATACTACATAAAACCATCTTTTATTTCTAAACCTTTGTATCACAAAAAGTAATTTTAATTCCATAAAACATTTTAAAAAACTGGAAAGTAATTAATTATCACGATCAATACATTTTACGGGAATTCCACGACACCTTAGAGTGTTATGCTTAGGAATTTATGCCTATATTAATTTGATTTTCCGAAATAATCCCAAGAGGTTTATTATTCTTTAAAAAAATGTTTCTTAGCCTTTTTCTTTTATTTATCCTTACAGAAAATTAATGCCAACACCAAATGGCCCTTGGAAACAAGGAAAGCCTATACACGACAACTGCTATAGAAAATAAATAACACACAAGACATAGCCACCTTGGATTTCTAACTACTGCAAAGGCAGAGAATGCATATGCTTCTAATATATTAAAAATATATTAATGTTATAGTAACACTTGAAGAGTAGGAAGCTCCATTAAACAGAAAAGACAGAAATGAATAAAAACATATTAAGGGAATCAGAAAATGCCAAGCTGGTTTTGTTGTTGTTAGGCTCTCTCTGTCAAGTCAACTCTAATGCACAGCGATCCCCTGCATAACAGGACAAAACTGCCTTGCCCTATCCTCACAACTCCACTACGTTTATGTCCATTGTTGCAGTCACTTTGGCAATCCACCTTGTTGAAGGTGTTCCTGTCTTTTGATGACCCTGTTTTTTCCAAGCATAGTATCTTTTCACAAGGACTGTAACTGCATGATAATATGCCCAAAGCACATTACCTCTAAGAGTTCCATGGCTGTACCTCTTCCAACCCCGATCTATTGTTATTCTAGCAGTCCACAGTATATTCAATACTCTGTCTCATTCAAAGGCATCACTTCTTATTCTGTCTTCCTTATTCAAGTCACCATGCATAAGACAGTAATGTAAAGCTTCTATAAAGAGCCTTACAGCTTGGAAAAACAGAAGGCCGGTGAAAGAGAAGATAATCAATAAGGCAGATGTAACACAACGACTATAGTCTTGAACATGGTAGAGATGTGAGGAAGACGTAAGACAAGGCAAGGTTTCCATCTGTTGTTCAGAAGGTCACACATGAGTTACAGCTGACCAAACAGTAGCTAACAACAACAACAACAACAACAACGGAAGTTAAATGGCACAATGGTTAAGCTTTTGGCTAACAACAGAAAAGAGAGCTCTAGTGGCCTAGTGGTAAAAAGTTGTACTACAATCCCAAAGGTTCACATTTCAAATCCACCAGCTGCTCCATAGGAGAAGGATGGATAATCTTCTACCGTGTGATTTATCACCCTTGGAAACCCACAGGAGAGTGGGTTGGTGCTGATTCAATGGCACACTACAAAACTCACAATTATGGAAAAGTGAATAGTCTGTGCCCACCAGCCACTCTGCCAAGGAAAGCTACAGAAGTTAGTGTCTATAAAGAAACCTTGGAAATCACATGTGCAACTTGCTCTTTTCTATAGGAGTCATTAGTTGGAAGTGACTTAATGGCAATAAATAAAACTACAGACGTAACATTCTTCTCCTGTGGGGCAGCTGATGGTGGCAATAGTATTTCTTTCATTCTTTTCCACTTAATGGCAACCTCTCCCCTGTAAATTTCAATTGGTTTCCACCCCTCTCACCTGTGGTGAAAATGGCAAAAGACAAATTATAATTATTTTATCAGAAAAACTTAATAATTTGTAATTCATACCTTTTCAAGATCTTCAATTTTCTTTTCCAAGCTGCTACCTGAGGCCAAACTACTGGAAGCACTGGTATCTCTGCTGTATCTATTGAATCCACTTCTTTCTGGTCGGAGATATCGACTCGAGACATCTTCTTCAGAGGGAGTGGTTGTACTATTGGGGGAAAAGTTATAAAAATTTCTAGTATTCAGTAAGTGAATCAAGAATATTTTCTATTCACCCTAAACCATTTACACACCTCTGAGGATACATGGTTATAGTAGACAACATTTTTACCACTGCAGAAGTTAATCATTAGTCCAATAAAATGAGAAAGTTTTAAAAGGAATATGTAAGAAAGCAATCCAAGCTAACATTCATTATACCGGTTGTATACTACTGGAAACAGGAGAAAGATGGGCAGTCTTCTGCAAAAATTTAAAACCCAGAAACCCTACATAGGGAGAATCAACAAACACAGTAGGTTGCTCTGTTTGGTCTTTGGATGGAAGATTAAAGGAAGAAAAGAAAAACTAGCAGATGGGTAAGTTTGATTCATATATGTAAAAGCCAACTTGGTTTCTTAACCTGCTGAAGAGTTTATACAAAAGTTCAAAATGTTTTTTAAGAAAATTTTTTTAAAATTATTTTTTGTGCATGTATTGTGAAATTACATCTGATTCGTATAGGAGGAGACTGTTTCTCCTTATCCAGCAGAACGTCTGGTGGAATCAAACCACATGGGTTCTGAAAGCTGTAAATCTTCTGGGAGTAAAGAGTTGCCTCTTCTTTCTACAAAGTGCCTAGCAGTACTGGGAAGCCAAGCACTTAATCACTCACTCAGCCAAGAAAGCCCATTATGAGAAAAGCAAAATATTTTTGTCAGGTACATAGCTCGATACTTCCCTGTTATTTTCTCTATACAAACAAGATCTACCTTCACATTGCAAAACTAAGCCACATACACTGATAACATAGTCCTCATAGTTTTACACCATTTATAGTAAGCTGGGCTTATAATAATCGACAAAAACAGAAAATACTTTATCCTTTATGTAGCCAGTGCAGTAACAAAATCTGTGTTCCTAAAATTGCATCAGACTCCTTTGCTATTCTTATTTGTTCAAGGGCTTTCTCTATCACTAGCCTTTTTATAACTATCTGAAGCTATCTCTATCACTAGCCTTTTTATAACTATCTGAAGCTATGGTATCTCCAAAAGAAAAAAACCAAAAACTTTTTTGCTGCAGATTAATCCAACATTTTGAAGCAATCTCCTTTCATCCTATCATTGTATGAATGTTTATAAGTTAAACATTCTGTACATGTCTGTTAACAATATAAATGTCACCTACATTTTGATGATTCCTCCTAAATTTTAGCTAAAATTATACTCAACTCAGAGGGAAAAAATGCTTCCCAACAAAACTAGGAAAAATTCTCTTGATTTCCATCAATTTGAAATTACTTCGTAACTGTCTCTTAGTTTACTACTTCTGTCACATTCAGAAGAACGGAGGTCTGATGGCACAGTCTATGGGGAGTCGAGGTGCCAACCCACTGGTGGTGAGGTGCCTCTCTGGTGGTTCGAATTCCTCAGATGCTCACAGGAAAAAAGAGAAGGCCTCCCAAAAGCCTACTATGACTCACCTATAAGCCAGTTGACTTGCCAACACAAGAATGAATGTCGCAGTCATAAGCTATACTTTTTCTTTTTAAAAAAGTCTTAAAAGGCTTGTTTTGCCACTGTAAACCAAGGTGAAAAAAATGCTTGATTTTCACAAAAAGGAGCACCAATCTTTTCCTATATTCTGGAATAGTTCTGAGTAGAATTTGAATTAAGTCTTCATTGACTGGTAAAATTCTCTAGTGAAATTAGGTGGGTTAGGGAATTTTTTGTTGTTGTTGTTGCTGTGAGTTTAGCTTAGAAATTTGTCATATTCAGTGTCAAATTTTGTTATGTCACATTCTGGTGGCCTAGTGGTAAAGATCTGCACTATCAAAAGCATGCAGTTCAACTCCAGCAACTGTTTCATAGGAGAAAGATGGATAATCTCCTTCTGTGTGACTTACTGCTTCTGATGACCTGCTGGAGAGTTAGTTGGTCAGCTATGGGTCAGTTCTGACTTGCTGGTACACAACAACAGTAACTTTTGTTACGGGTCTGTTCAGATTTTTCAATTTATGTTAGCTGAGGTAGAGTATGTGCTTCTAGAAATTTGTCCATTTATGTCAGGTTTCCAAATCCATTACAGTATAAATCTTCACTGTATTCTTTTAGTAATTTTATTTCAGTTGGTTACACTGTAAATTTGTCAATTTCTTATTTATCTTATTTGAATCTTTAGTCTTTTGTCAAATCTGTAAGCTTTTCAATTTTATTAACAGTGTCAAGGTTTCAATTTCTAGTTTTGCTAATTCTATTACTTTTCTGTTCCCAGTTTCACATATTTCTGTTCCAATACTTATTTTTCCCTCTAGAAACTGGGCTTTTATTGCTAGTCTTTCTCTAATTTTTGGGAGTTGCTGAGTTAAAGTATTGATTCTTTTGTTCGTTCTTTTTTGATGTGTGCATGAAGTTAAAGGGAGCTGGGGAGTATGTTCATCTGCGGTGATAGCCTGGACCCACGGGGTGAGTCGAAGTAGGAGGCATATAGCAATGTAGAGACGGTTGGGTTTGGGCATGTTCTGTCTGCACTGTTCACCTAGAATCCACAGATACGTTCATAAGCACAAAAGGGTGGCTGGACTGAGGAGCAGGAAGTCATGAATATCCATCCTGCTGACAGGGCCCCATGTGGGGATGAAAACTAAATGGAGTCAATAGTTCAGTCTGGACCACAGCATGGACTCCTGTATGTAACCGATGTCCATTTGGACCTAGCTATGGATGCCTGGAATGAGTTTACCAGAACCCAAGCAGATGAAGCTGTTTCATATTGAGAACTATAGTGTTGATTGTGGCAAACTGATGGATTGCTCTTCACTAGACTTTGCTTATGGATGCCGAAGCTAAATATTTTAACTGAAACAGAGGAAAAAAAATCATGTTTACTTCTCCTGAGAACTTGTTTGATAGAGATGGGCAAATCAGAAATTTGCTATCAAAAATGGGGGGTGGGGAATAAAGGCATGAAGTATGTAGCTGTTGGCTTGCATACTTTCATGAATAAAGTTTTTATTATAATTTCTAGGGGAAAGTTAATGACTATAACAGCTAAGGTGTATTCTGTGGTATTTAGAGTTTATTGTTCAAAATAAGTGGTGGCTGGACTGAGGAGCAGGAAGTTTATTTATTCAAAATAAGTTTATTGTTCAAAATAGCCACAGACGGACTGTCATGAGGATAGGTAGGAATATGTCAACAGAGGGTGAACAGAGATTGACTAGTCCTGCCACTAAATGGAGTGAATCTAGCAGAATAATTTGAGAACTTCACACCAGCAAAGAAGCAGGCATGCACTGCATGGGACCAGAGATTCTTTTGCCAACAAGACCTATAGCAGTAGCAGCTATAGCTAAAGCAAAGGCTCAGAGACCTGACATGAGACAAAGCTGACCCTGAGACTGCTACCGGTTACCACCACCCCTGCCATGGAAACAGAGCTAAGGATCTTTGCCTAAGTTTGTTGGAGGACATGGGGGTTGGTATGGCAGAGTGCCACGATTGTTAGGACTGAGGAAGGCTGAGGTACCATGAGCACACTTCATTACCTGTCTTGACGAAATACTCTTTCACTGACCCTCCACCTTTCCAAGTAAGAACTCCCTTTCCAAGGAAGAACTTCTCCTAGTGACAGGCCTAAAGTACGCGTGATGAAGTGTCACCATCCTTGCCTCCAAGGAACACTCTGGTTTCTTTCACTTTCTCTGAAACCTACCTGCTTATTCTTTTGACAGTCCATGGGACGAGCAGCACTTCTCTCCAACACCACAACTAAAAGGCTTTCATTATTCTTCTATCATGCTTATTCACTATACAGTTCTCAAATGCACGACAGCTGACTGGAAAGATTATGGTTAGAATTAGGGAGCTCTGGTGAACTAATGGTAAGGGGCTCAGGTGCAATCCCAAAGACACGTGGTGCAAGTCCGTAGCTGCTCTTCTCGTGTAATTTACTCTCTGTAAACTGGAAGCAGGAGTGGTATCCAATTCCTAATTAACATGCCTCCAGAAACTCTATGAACTTTGAAAAATATCGATAGTTGAAGAGCTTCTCGTCTTTTGTTCATAGGGTCACTATGAGTCATGCTCAACCAGAAGGCAAACAACAACAACAACTAATTAGCTGGAAGGTCAGTAATTAATTAGTTCTGACTCGATGGCAAGCAACTTGGCTTGAATCAGGTGCACCTTAGATTTTAGACTGATATCACTGCTCTTTGAGACTTCAAAGAGGTCTCTGATAGCAGACTTTGCCAATGCTATCCATTTCCTGATCTGCCAATATAAAGGGTTTTAACTGCAACTACTTTATTATATTTAGAAATCCAATAAATTCCTTATTACACTTAAAAAAAATATAAAGGGTTTTGACTGTGGACCAAAGCAAGATAAAATATTTGACAATTTCAATCTTTTCTCCATTTATCATGATGGTGGTCACTTGTACAGTGGTGATTTTTGTTTTCTTGATGTTGAGATGTAATTCCTGTTGAAGACTGCAGTCTTTGATCCCTGCAGCAAGCACCTCAAACTCTCCTCACTTTGAGCAAACAAGGTGTGCCATCTGCATAATGCAGGTTGTTGATAAGTCTTCCTCCAATCTTAATACCAAACTTTTTCATAAAATCTAGCTTCTTGAGTGATTTAATCAACATACAAACTAAAAAGTAAAGAGGTATGTAGAAAGGATACAGCCCTGACACATAGCTTTCACAATTTCTCTTGTTCTGTTTGAACAACAACTTCTTGTTTTAAGCACGTTTTGTTTGTTGTTGTTATGTGCCACTGAGTCAGCTGCAACTCACAGAGAATCAATGTACAAGAGCCCTAAATGCCGTTTTATCCTGTGCCAACCTAGCCACCTCAACCACACTCATTCCCACCACTTCAGTCAAAGAATCAATCCATCTCATCGAAGGTTTTCCTCTTCTTTGCCGCCCCTCCACTCTGCCAAACATGATGTTCCTCTCCAAGGACCAGTCCCTCCTTGCAACATGCTCAAGTATGTCAGATGAAGCTTCAGAATCCTTGACTCCAAGGAGCATTCTAGTTTCACCTTCTCCAAGACAAACCTGTTTGTTCTCCTAGCAGTCCATGGTATATTCAACACTCTTCTCTAGCACCAAAACTCAAAGGCATCAATTCTCTTTCTATCATCCCTAGTCACTGTCCAACTCTCTGATGCATAGCCCGTAACTGTGAAGACTATAGAATGAATCAGGCATACCTTAGTCTCCAGCCTGACGTTGTTGCTGCTCTTCAGTACTCTTGAGAGGTCCCTCACAGCTGACTTTCCCTATGCAATTCGTCTCTTGATTTTCTGGCTGCTGTTACCAGGAGTGCTGACTGTGGAGCCAAGTAAACTAAAACTGTTAACTATCTCAATCTCTTCGCCATCCATACTTATGAGGCCAACTGGCCCAGTGGTGAAAATCTTTGTTTTCTTGATGTTGAGCTTCAATCCATATAGGAGGCTGCAGTCCTTGACCTTCTGCAGCAAGTGCTTCAGCTCCTCCTCAGTTTCAGCAAGCAGGGCTGTGTCATCTGCATAGCGCAGGTTGTTGATGACTTTTCCACCAATCCTGATGCTACATTCCTCCTTGTACAGCTGAGCGTGTTGGATGATCTGTTCTGCATACAGACTGAAAAGGTATGGAGACAGAATACATCCCTGCTGGACCCCCCTTCTTGATTTTGAACCACCCACTGTCTCCTTGCTCTGTTCTGACGACTGCCTCTTGGTCCAAGTATAAGTTTCGCATAAGCACTAACAAATGTTCTGGGATTCCCATTCTTCTCAGAGTCACCCACAGCTTGTTGTGATCTACACAGTCAAAAGTCTTTGCATAAAACACAGATAGACATTCTTCTGGTATTTTCTGCTTTCTACCAAGATCCATCTAGCATTAGCTATAATATCCCTAGTACCATGACCTCTTCTA
>NW_006399771.1:14877217-14887272 GCF_000299155.1 Elephantulus edwardii | reverse complement strand
ATGAGTAATTGGTGGTCTGTTCCACAATCAGCCCCCGGCCTAGTTTTCACAGCTGATATTGAGCTTCTCCAGCGGTTCCTTCCACAGATGTAGTCGATGTGATTCCTATGCATACCATCAGGTGAAGAGCAGGTTATACACATGGACTTCTATGTACAATAGAGGCTTTAAAGTACCAAATTAACTAATTTACAAAGTTTTTCAAATTTCCCATCTGACTTTGTTCTTGTTATTTTACAAAATAACTGAAATTACTGTTCACCCTGCAGTGGTAACGATAGGAAGGTTGTGTTTTTGTTTGTTTTGGGGCATTTCTCCTCCCATAATATCATATAAAAATGAATATGTTCCAAAAATTCATTACCATCGGGTTGGAAAAGACCCTGAGCTGATCCACCAGTGGGTTTTCAGGGGCTGTAAATTGCACAGAAGACTACCTATCTTTCTCTCAGAGTCACTGGTGGATTTTAACTGCCGTTGAGGTACAATCTTTGGGTTAGTACTATAAATATCCCTATGAACCATACCACCATAGTTCCTTAAAGAGGAAAACAAAATGGGAAAAGACAAGGACCTGTGATTCAGAACAAACTGAGCAGTAATTAAATTTATTTTCCCTTCTATTTATTAATAAGGTCATCTCTGATAGATGGTCAGAAGGTCTTATCAGAAAGGGCATGAATCTCAACCACCTACTGAAGGCTGGGGAGGCAACTAACAACAAAAGATTAGCTTGATAGGTTGCTGTTAGATGCTCTTGAGTATGATTGATAGAAAGTATGACCCTATGAACAACAGTACCTGAACACTGTTCTATTCTGTGCCATCCTCACCATCTTGTATCTGAGAGCTCATTGTTATAGTCATTGCCCCCGCTTTGCCTTTTAAATTTTAATCAATGCATTATTATATACTTAACCAAGAAAGTAACTCTGTTAAGAAAACTTCACAATGAAAAAAATAAGTTTGCAGCTGTGACTGTTACAAGAACTCTTCTTAAATCTGGAAATTAAATGACACCCTATCATCTTCAAATGCAAAATATTTTCTAGCATATAAAGTAAAATTTATACCTTTCGGACCATTATTATTTTAAAATCCATCTCAGTCATCATTTACCTTTACCAGGGTGTACAAAGGGTTTTCAAAGGTCTGTTATATTTCAGAAGTGGCCAGGAGGAAGCAGTCCTTGGAGAAGGACATCATGCTTGGAAGGGTGGAGGGACAGCACAAGCGAGGAAGACACTAGCTAAGATGAATTTATACAGTAACTGGGGCAATGGGGGTTGGTGTCAGAGTCAGTGAGATTGACTCAAGACAGGGTAGGTTTCAGAGCTGTTGTACACAGGGTCAGTATGAGTCACAGGCGACTCCAGGACACATAGTAACAGCCCTTAACAGGAAATGTTAATTCTCTAGTCACTGATACAGGCCATGGTCTTTGCAATCACTTGTTATGCATCAGAGAGCTGGACAATGACTAGGGACAACAGAAGGAGAATTGACGCCTTTGAGCTGTGGTGCTGGAGAAGAGTATTGAATGTACTATGTACTGCCAAGAAAACAAACAGATTCATCCTACAGAGGGTTAAACTAGGCTACTCCTTGGAGGCAAAGATTCTGGGGCTTCATCTGACATACTTTGGACATGTTGCAAGGAGAGAGAAGTCTTTGGAGAGGGACATCATGCTGGGTAGAGTAGAGGTGTGCATAATCCAGGCCACAGTATTCATAATTTCTATGTATAAGAAAGCTGGACAATGACTAGGGATGACAGAAGAAGAACTGATGCCTTTGAACTGTGGTGCTGGAGAAGAGTATTGGATATACCATAGTCAGCTTGGAGAACAAAGGTTCGTCCTAGAGAGGATCTCTGACCAGACAGCTCCATGGAAGCAAGGACTGTGACGGTCCATATGACATACTTTGTGCATGCTGCACGGAGGGACCAGTTCTTAGGGCTATCATGGTTGGGAGAGTGGAAGGACAGCACAAGAGAGAAAGACCCACAATGATATGGATTGACGAGGGTAGGTGTGTCAGAGACAATAAGGTTGGCTCAGGATAGCGCAGGGTTCAGAGCTGTTGTATGTGGGGTCGCTATGAGTTGCTGCTAACACAACGGCATATAATAATAAAAGAACATTCATTTCAGATATAAGTTATAGACATTTTTGTTGGTTTCTTTTATTTTAGGCTTGGTTTTGTTTTATTCTTTCTGTTTAAAGACTTGCTGTAAATCAGTGAGTAATAACCAGAAATGTAAACATGTTTTGGTTTTAAAATAGTAATAAACATGGCCAAACCTTTCAAAGGTGAAAAGTACCAAAAGAAAAACTAGTAATGTATCGTACTATGACTTAAAGCTTGTTGTTGTTTTTTCCAATCTGTTGATCTCTGTAAAAGACCAATCACAGGGCTCAATTAATCATTTTAAGATTAGCCAAAGGCTGATCTGGTGTTCTGCCTGCCTCCTCTCCTCTTCATAAGCCTCCTGAAACCAACCAACTGTGGGTCATTTGTTTTTTTAATGGAATCAGAATGGTGTTCCTATAGGCATGCAGAATAAATGCAGAGAAATAAACTGTTTGCATCTTGCTGTTATTATGTGTCGTCTACTCTTTTTCGAACTCACAGTGACCCTATGTACAACAGCTCTGAAGCCTGCCCCATACTAAGTTAGTCTCACTGACTTCGATACACCTATCCCCATTACCCCAGTTATCGTGTCAATTCATTTTATCTAGGGTCCTGATGTCCTGTGCTGTCCCTCCACCCTTCAGAGCATGATATTCTTTTCCAAAGTTCATGTCTCTCCTGGCCACATGCCCAAAGTATGTGAGACTGAGACTCAAAATCCTAGCTTCCAAATAGAAGCTTGGTTTCACCCTCTCCAAGCCAAACCTATCTGTTTTCTTGGTGGTTCATGACAAGACTCTTCTCCAGTACAACTCAAAGGCATCAATTCTTCTTTTTTCATCCTTAGCCATTATACAACTCTCTGATGCATAGCAAGTAATTGCAAAGACCATGGCCTGATTCAGTCTCTAGACTGATATCATTTCTCACTATTATGGAGAGGTCCCTGACAGCAGATTTAACCAATGCAATTAATCTTCTGATTTCCTGACTGCTGGTGCCAAGAGTGTTGATTGTGGAGCCAAACAAGCTATAACTGTTAAAAAAAGTCAATCTCTTCTCCATCCATCCATCACAATGCTGCCAATTGGCCCAGTGGTGAGAATCTTTGTCTTCTTGATGTTGAGTTTCAATCCCTACTGAAGACTACAGTCCTTCACCTTCTGCAGCAAGTGCTTCAGGTCATCCTCCATTTCAGCAAGCAAGGTTGTGCCATCTGCATAATGCAGGTTGATGATGAGTGTTCCTCCAATCCTGATGCCATATTCCTCCTGATAAAGCCTAGCCTCCTGAATTATCTGCTCTCCATACTAATTGAAAAGATATGGAGAGAGGATGCATCCCTTCCTGATTTTGATCCATGCAGTGTTTCCCTGTTCTGTTCTGAGGACTGCTTCCTGTTCCACGTATAGGTTCTGCACAAGCACAATCAAGTGTTTTGGGATTCCCAGTTTTCTTAAGGTTAGCTACAATTTGTTGTGACCCACAAAGTCAAATCCCTATGCAGTCAATGAAACACAGATAGACACTTCTCTGATATTTTGCTTTCTGCCAAGATCCATTTGACATTGGTGATAATGTCTCTAGTGCCACGACCTCTTCTAAACCTAGCTTGTATTTCTGGAAGTTCTGTCAATGTACTGTTCCAGCTGCTTTTGGATAATCTTCACCAGAACTTTGTTAGCATGAGATATTAGTGATATTGCTTGTTAATTTCCATACTCTATCAGGTCACTTTTTTTTTTTTTGCAATGGGAATAAAAATAGAGCTCTTCCAGTCAGTTGGCTAAGTAGTCATCCTCCAGATTTCTTGGCAGAACCTAGACACCATCTTTTTGTTGAAATACGTCCACTGGTATTCCATCTATTTCTCAGGCTTCCCCTTACTCCCCCAAGTCCTTTAGAGCAGCCTAAACTCGCTCCCTTCATCTCCTGTTGTTGTTAGGTGCCACTGAGTCAATTATGACCCACAGTGACCCTGAACAACAGGTGTGAACCCTGTCCTATCCTGTGCCATCATCACACTTTCTGACACACAGTAGAACCCACTGTGGCAATCCACCTGGTTGAAGGTCTTCCTCTCCTTCGCTATTCCTCCAAGGAAGAGCCCTTTTGAGTAATATGCCTGAAGTATATGAGGTGAAGCTTTATAATTTTTTATAATAACACTATCATCATTTTTATGATGATAATAAACTATATTCCATTGGTTACAAAAGTAGAAGAATTATAAGGACAAGTAAAAGAATGTTCTCTCTCAAAGGCTTAAAAATAATAAAGTATGTCAGTGGAAACAATTTTCCTTCCTAACTTAAGATAATGATACATAAAGCTTCTAGTATTCATAAGAAAATTATACTCACATTGATACTAACTGCGTAAGAAATATATATCTGCACAGCTCTCAAATGAAGATTGTATGAAATTCACGTGACTCAAAATAAATCTGTTAAAAGTCACTAAAGTTTATCTTCATTCCCCAACCCAAAAGTTGGTAACAAAAAGTATTTTGGTTTAGGTCTATGACCGGAGACCAAGACAAATTTAAAACTATATGGTAATGATTTCTTGGAAAAAGAAGGTGGGAGGAATTCTTTATTTTCATTTGGAACTATTCTTGGTGATTAAAATAAGCAAGCAATGTATAAATATTACCAACTTAGAATCAAAAGTTTCATCATACTCAAATAAAAAATTAAGAAAATAAATAGCAGCAGTTAAGGTAATGATTCCCCTCTCCCCCCTCTTAAAAGGTTCAGTTCTAATACTGCCCAGTCTTGAGTCCTGCACCATCTTCAGAATTGTTCTGTTTGAGAAAACTGTCCTAACCTTTGAGTTATTTTCTTTCCTTAGGTGGCTTGCTCTTTTCCATAAACCCTCCACTTTACCAAGCATAATATCCGTCAAGGACTAGTCACTGCTGGTTGTTAAATAAGACTCTGGAGTTAATGATTTATTGTTCAAAATGGCTTCCCTTAGAGGAGACCATGGGACTACTGAACCAGAGTTAAGAGCCTTTGCTCAAGTTCATTGGAGGACTTGGGAGAGAGCCACAACCGGCAGGACTGGGAGCTTTGTAACACTGATCTAAAGCCACAATGCTCAGGGCTGAGGTACCTGTAAGCACATTTTGGAAGCTGTACTCAATGACTGTTTTCTGTTACTAAACTTAACTAAATGAAATTCAGCTACCACACCTTTTGACTTTCCTACTATGATTCTATGTGTGTGTTAGCTATCATGATAGATTTCCAAACCTGTAGAGTAATAGGATTGGTGTTAGGATGAAGAGAAAGAGGTGTAGGAGCAGAGGGGACATGTTTGACCTCATGGGAATTGGCTTTGTCTGTGTTGTTGACAGGGACACCTCTGCATTATGGAGTTGGCAAAGGCCTGACATAGCTCTCCCCACATGATCCTTGCTCTTCACGTACAGTGATCCTATGAACAAGAGACCTCAATTCAGTCCTATCAGTGCCATCCTCATTGTAACTGTTATACCTGAGCCCACTGCTGCAATCATCATGTTAATCCATCGTGTTTGGGAGTCTTCTTCTCTTTCACTGACCCTCTACCTTTCCAAGCATTTTTCAAGGAATTGCCTCTCTCCTTAGCCACATGACCAAAGTATAAGAGATGAATCTTCACCATCCTTGCCTCTAAGGAGTACTCTGGCTGCACTTTCCCCAAGACATATCTGTTTGCTTTTTTGGCAGTCCATGGTATATTCAGTACTCTTGTTTATCACAACTCAAAGGCAGCAATTAATTCTTCTGTCATCCTTACTCACTGCCCGCCTCTCTGACACAGAGCAAGTGACTAAAAAGACCATCTAAATCAAGGGCATCTTAACCTTCAAACTGACATCATTGCTACTCAGTTTTCTCAAGAAGACCCAGACAGTGAACTTTCCCAAAAAAATTCATCTCCTGACTCTTGATTGATGGCACTAAGGATGTTGTTGATTGTGGATCCCAGTAATATGAAATCATTGATGGTTTTAATCTTTTCTCCACCTATCATGATGTTGCCTACTAGCCTAGTGGTATGGACCTTTGTTTTCTTGATGTTGAGATGTAATCCATATTGAGGGCAGTAGTCTTTGATTTTCTGAAGCAAGTGGTTCAGTTCCTTCTCACTTTCACCAAGCAAGGTTGTACCATCTGCATAATGATGGGTGTTGATTAGTATTCCTCTGATCCTAATTCCTCTTCATAGAGTCCAGATTCATGAATAACTTGCTCAGCTTGTAGACTCAATAGTTATAAAAAAAAGAATATAACCCTGACACACACTTTTCCCAATTCCAAACCATGCACTGTTCCCTTGCTGTTTAGACATCAATTTCTAGGTCCAAGTATAACTTTTGAATGAAGACAATTAAGTGTTCTGAGATTCCCATTTTTCTCAATGTTCTAGTCTATCTTGCCATCTTCAGTTCTAAAGAATCTTCTTGCTGTATTTCAATTCAAAACAGACTTAGTTCTTTTGTCATAGTGTATTTGTCAATAGTATATATAATATTCATCTCTAGTGTCAGATTTCAAGGGTATTGATTCTGTGTTCCTCTTCATTAACAGTTCTGCTTTTGTATGTAGATAAAAGGCATTTAAAATATCCAAGCTCATGGGCAAGACCACCTCAAAATGTTACCTTTACTTTTTACCACTTTACCACAGATTTCTCCAAAGAAATATATCTTTTGATTTATTGACTGTTGTGTCCGTGGATACTGATTAGAGATCCAAGTAAATTGAAAATGACAATTTACTTTTTTTCCTGCATGTAACATAGCCCACAAAGACAATGTTATACTTCTTACTTGGATGAGTAGCAAATGAGTGTGAGTGATCACCTAAGACGCAATTAAGGGCCTCTTCTTGTCTGGAGCAAAGAAGAGAGAATAAAATAAAAGATGCAAAGACCACAATGGTTCAAAGGACTAACTACATGCCAATCTCAGTTGCAACAACTTTGAGACCAGAAAATCTATATGGTGCCTGGCAACTCAAAAGGATCACAATTAAAAGTATTATATAGGGCTGTCAAGTAAATTAGGCTTCTAATGAACAAAAGACTCAACATTTTCCCTACCGTGTGCCATCCTAACTTCAGCCGTACTAAAACCATCAGACGAGGAGAAAAATAGGGAACAAAACTCAAGATCTTCAGAAAAGACCTGGTCTATTTTTCTGGTAGAAACTAATACTTTAGAGTGTTATTCAATTTTCAAGCCTGGAACAGAATTCAACCCTATAGCTCAATATTCAGCCCAACGAAACACAGCATTATTAGGTAAGTAGGGAGATATGTACTCCTTAGAACAATTAATGCTAACAGAACCAAAGTGCATGTTTTACTTGGGGATAAAGCTCAAAAAGGATACAAAAGAAGGTGGAACATGAAATGGAAAACTCAGGACTGAAGATGACTGATGCTACACTTATGGCACTGCAATTAATTACATAAAAATGAGTATGAATTGTACAGAAAGTATAGAAAGGCACTATAACTTTTTAGTCAAACGGAAAAAGTTAAAAATAAGTAACTAAATTTTTGAGAGAAAGAGAATCTGTTCTTATTCTGCTAAATTCACCTAGTGTATGTAAATTCATAATGCGGGCAATTTTCAAAGACTGCAGAAGATGCCACTGTAAGACAGTTATCGTATGTCTAGCTACACTGTAATATGTTTCATAAGCACAATATTAAAACTTAGCTTTTAGAAACTTGCTTTAAAACAGTTGTTTGTAAAGCTATGATTAGAGACATTACACTAATGCTTCCAGTATATTATAAATCATAATTTAAGGATTCTTACCTTTTGAATCTGCCTGAAACTGTTCTAGATGTTTCCTGTAAAGTAAAAGAAGTGATGTATAAGTTAGGTTGCGTGAGTGAGCATTCAAAGAGCACTATGTAAGAACATGTTACAAAAATGGTCCAATTTTAAATTTTAAAAGGAACTAATTATGGAACAATTATGATTTCTTTTTAAAAAATGTAAACTGTTGAGCTTGTCTATCTCATAGTAGTAAACTCCTTACAGTGGACTCGGTACAAAATCTCTGGGGACAAAAACCCCGTGCACTACTGAGAGGAGGAAACAGTACAATTCAATTTTGAACTCTATAAAGAGCTGAAAAGCCTGTGCCTGTTTTTTTGGGAAGAAAAGTATTTTAATATTTCTAGCTTTTTTGTCTCCCAAATAAGAGAAAGAATTTTATTTTATTTTATTATTTTTTTTGTGTGTGAGTGTACCATCAAATCAGATCTGACTAGTACAGGAGGAGACTGTCCCTCCTTCCCCGGCAGAGCGTCTGGTGGATTTGAACCATGCGTTTCTGGGATTGTACTTGCAGCACCTTGCCACTAGGCCACCAGAGCTCCCCTGAGAAAGAAATTTTTTTCAATACATATACACTGCTGGTCAAAGCAAGATTTAATCTGATTCTTCATGTAATAATCATTTAAATTTTGTTTTAAATTAATAAATGGAGTTATCAGAACTCAAGTAGGCAAATCAAAGATTGATGGACTTCAAGAAGCAAAAACAGGACATGGGGAGCGAATTCCAGCAATGCAAGCAGTCTGATGTGCAGAAGACCTGTGACTTAGCAGCTTAACATCTGCGAATGGACTGGCAGCACCAAACTCCCGGTAGCGCCCCTGTACTCCCGGCGGTGCCCCAGGGCCACTAGAGAGTCCTTCACGCAGCACAGAGACTGCTCAACAACCGTGGACAGTAGGATTTTGAATCAGAACTTTTGTTGGAGCAATTCATTTCGGAGCTACAGGAACACAAAGCCACACCATGGATCCAGCCATCGCCAAAAGCCACTAATCGAACTGCTGTGGGACTGATCTGGCAGGAGAAAGGCCAGTGAGATCTCGGCTGGGTTTCCTGGGCACCGCCAATTGTCTGGCAGAGCACCCAAGGGTGAGTCCACTGGTGGGAATTTGGCTGAGCTCTCTTGGGGCAATAGTAATTTGTCTAAACTTTTGTGCACACTGCAGACCAGCCAGAGGTGACGGGGTTGATGGGAATTTGACTTTGACTTCTTGGGTCCTGTTGGACCAAGAACCCTGCCTGGGCAGGGACCACTGTGGGAGGGCACCTGCATTAAGTGCCACTGAGCAGGGACTGCTGAGTGAAAACCCCTAGGTGGGAGATGGACAGCTGGAATTTGAATAGGGACCCCAATCGTGAGCACACCCAGACAGCTGAAGGCTGAGTGAGGTCCCCCAAGTGGCTGACCTGCCCTTGTGATCGTTCCCACCCCTGTGCATGTGCCACCCCAGTGCCTACATGTCTGGTCAATCAACTTGCCTTTAATACGGAGGACCTTGACCTGTCTAACCTTCAAGAGGCTGCTCTCACAGACTCTGAACTAACATTTCCCTGGAGTCAGAAGTTCAGAGAAAAACACAAATGGGGAAGCTGCCCAACTGATCTCTACAGCATTGTATTCAGAGCAAGAACATATCAATATCTCTAAGAAAGCAAGCTATTCCACCCACTACACAAGTGCAAAGCAAGATGTCACCCTTAATGGGTGACACAGTATCAGTGGATTTCCTAAAGTCAGAAAGTCTGCTGTAACTTTCTGACACAGAATTTAAAAGAACAATGGCTGAATATTTTCAATGGATGAAAGACAACCTGAAGAATTACAGGATACTACAAGCAAAAACCAGGAGGAACTAAAACAAACAAACAAACAAAAAAAACCCCAATCCAGAACAATGCAGAGAAAACAAATAAGGCATTAGCAGCACTAGAAAAACAAGAAACCACGATTCAAAATATGAGGTCCATGTGGTATATTCGCACAATGGAATACTATGCTGCATTAAAAAACAAGGAACTCATGCAATATTATTCAAAATGGTTGACTCTGGAGAACATTATGCTG
>NW_006399771.1:14868617-14876372 GCF_000299155.1 Elephantulus edwardii | reverse complement strand
GGAAAACAGAACTAGAGAAAGAGAAGATAGAATTGTCACAATTGATATGCTAAAGTAAAAAGCAGACTCAAAAAAAGAAAAAAGAAAAAAAAAACCCCAAGAATAATGTGGGACACCATCAAGAGAAACAGCATGTGCATCATTAGCATCCCAGAACAGGAAAAAGTAAGCAAAGGTACCAAAAAAATTGTGGAAGAATTACCAGAGGAAAACTTCCCAAACATAATGAAGAATGAGAAGATATATATTCAAGAAGTTCAGAGAACACCATACAGAATAGACCCCTAAAGAAAACCACCAAGGCATATCATAGTTAAATTTGCCAGAACCAAAGATAAGGAGAGACTCCTGAAAGCAGCAAGGGAGCAAAAAGAGTAACCTATAAAGGAGAGCAGATAAGATTAAGTGCCAATTTCTCAGCAGAAACCATACAAGCAAGAAGAGAATTGGAAAGATATATATCAAACACTCAAAGAATACAACTGTCAACCAAGAATACTGTACCCAGCAAAATTATCTAACAAATATGAAGGCGAAATCAAGACAGTCCCAGAAAAACAGAAGCTAAGATAGTTTGTAAAACAAGACCAGCATTGCAGAAAAGACTGAGAGATGTCCTTCTTAAAGAGGTACCACAGAAAGCAGCACAGATCAAAGTAACTAGCAACACCAAAAAGAAATCAACACAATGATTGCAATAAAACCATGCCTCTCAATAATCACACTAAATGTGAATGGTTTAAATGCACCGCTGAAGAGAAAAAGAGTAGTAGATTGGCTATAAAAGCCAAAATCCATCGATATGTTGTCTATAAGAGACACACCTGAAAAAATGAGGATAAAGAAAGACTAAAAATAAAAGGGTGAGGAAAAATATACCACGGAAATGGCAACCAGAAAAAAGCAGGAGTAGAGATATTAATCTCTAATAAAATAAATGTCAACGTAAAAACCCTCACAAACGACAAGGAAGGTCACTATACAAAGCTGAAAGAGTCAATAGAACAAAAGGACATAACAATAAATATCTATGCACCAAATGAAAGACCTGCAAAATACATAAAACAAACATTAACAAAAATGAAAAAGGAAATAACACTACTATAGTTAGAGACTTCAATACATCGCTCTCAAGAAAAGACAGAACTACCAGAAAGAAACTCAACAAAGATACTGAAGAATTAAACCACACAATGAACCAACTTGACCTCATAGATATTTATAGGCTAATGCACCCCCCAAAAAGCACAGTATACCTTTTTCTCTGATGTGCATGGAACATTATCCAGAATAGATCACATTCGAGGTCATAAGGCAAGCATCAATAAATTAAAAAACAAAGAATACAAAGCTTCTTTTCAGACCATAATGCTACAAAATCAGAAATTAATAACAAGATAAAGGAGAAAACACCATACATTTGGAAGCTGAAGAACACCTTGCTTGGACATGACTGGGTGCTAGAAGAAATAAAAAATGAAGTGAAAAAGTTTCTTGAAACAAAATGACAATGAAAACATCACTTACCAAAACCTCTGGAAAAGAGCCAAAGCAGTAATCTGAGGTCAATTTACAGCAATAAGCAAACATATTAAAAAGCAGGAAAAACTGACCATTGACTCTCTAACTCAACATCTCCAGCAAATTAAAAAACAACAGCAAGAAAACATAACACCTTCTAAAAAAACTGAAATTATAAAAATTAGAGAATAAATGAAATAGAAAACTGAAAAACAATTGAATCTATCAACAAAATTAGGAGTTGGTTCTTTGAAAAGGTAAATAAAATTGACAAACCATTACCAAAACTCACAAAAGAAAAGAAGATGACACAAATAATCTGAATAAGAGATGAATCAAGCAACATAACAGAAAAAAACAACTTAAAGAAAACAAACACAAACCTAACAGAAAATTGTGAAAAACTATACTCAAACAAATAAGAAAACCTAGAGGTAATGGAAAAATATTTAGAAATGCACAAACTACCTACACTGACACAAACAGAAATTGAACACAGGGTAATACAACAACTTCCAACCAAAAAAAGCCCTGGGTCAGATGGTTTTACAAGTGAATTTTATCAAACATGAGAAGAACTGTTACCAATTCTACATAAACTATTTCAGGAAATAGAGAAAGATGGAATTCTCCCAGATACATTCTATGAAGCAAACATATCCTTGATACCAAAGCCAGGAAAGGACACCACCAAAATAGAAAACTATAGGCCAATATCTCTTATGAACATAGATACAAAAATCATGAATAAAATACTTACCAATAGAATTCAACAATACATCAAAAAAATAATTCACCACGACCAAGTTGGATGCATAACAGGTATGCAAAAATGGTTTAACATAAGGAAAACAATTAATGTAATTCATCACATTAACAAAGCAAAAAAAACGAACCACATGATCCTATCAATTGATGCAGAAAAGGCCTTTGATGAAATCCAACAACCTTTCCTGATTAAAACACTCAACAAAATAGAATTAGAGGGGAATTTCTTCAACACAATAAAAAGTATTTATGCAAACCCGAGAGCTAACATTGTTCTCAATGGAGAGAGGTTAAAGACATTCCCTTTAATAACAGGAACTAGGCAAGGATGCCCACTATCACCTCTCTCATTCAATATTGTATTGGAAGTCTTAGCAATAGCAATTAGACAAGAGAAGGAAATAAGAGGTATCCAAATTGGCAAAGAGGAGGTAAACTTATCTCTGTATGCAGATGATGTGATAGTATACCTAGAAAACCCTAAAGACACAGCAAGAAAACTATTGGGCATAGTTGACCAATTCAGCAAAGTAGCAGGATATAAGATCAACAAACAAAAATCAGTTGGATTTCTCTACAGTGACAAAGAGAATACAGAGCCAGAACTAAGAAAAACAATACCCTTCACAATAGCGAATTACACGATTAAATACTTGGGAGTAAATCTAACCAGAGCACAAAGGATCTATTCAAAGAAAATTACAAAGAGACCTGGAGAAGTGGAAGAATATCCCTTGCTCATGGATAGGAACACTCAATATTGTGAAAATGGCAATAATACCAAAGGCAATTTACACATTCAATGCAATCCCAATATAAATACTAATTCCATTCTTCAACGAGATGGAAAAGGCAATCTCCAGTTTCATTTGGAATGGAAAGAAGTCCTGAATAAGTAAAGCACTCTTTAAAAACAGAAAAAAGATAGGAGGCATCTCACTCTCTGATTTCAAACCCTACTACACTGCCGTGGTCGTTAAGACAGCATGGTACTAGTACAATGACAGACAATAGATCAATGGAATAGAATTGAGGACCTGGAAATCAGTCCATCTACCTATGGTCAACTGATTTTTGACAAAGAGATGAAATCAGTTAAGTGGGGAAAAGACAGCGTTTTTAACAAATGGTGTTGGAAAAATTAGAAAACTATCTGTAGAAGACTCAAGCAAGATCCACACCACACTCCATACACAAAACTCAACTCTAGGTGGATCATGGACCTAGGACTAAAACCAAGGACTATAAACTTCATTAAAGATAAGCTTGGAAGAACTCTGGAAGTCCTAATCCACAACATAAACAGTCTTCCAAGTATCCTGAAAAATCTACAACAGGATAAGGTAAAATAGATGAACGGACCTTCTAAGAATCAAATCCCTATGCACATCCAAAAACTTCTCCAACAGTGTAAAAAAAGGAAGCCACAGACTGGGGAAAACTAGAATTTATAAAATACTTGAGAACCACAACAAGATAAAGGTAAATGAGCCAACTGAAAAATGGCCCCAGAATACGAGCAGACACTTCACCACAGAAGACATTCAGATGGCCAACAAGCACATGAAGAAATGTCACAGCTCTAAGAGAGATGCAAATCAAAACAACTATGAGACATCATCTCATCCCAGTAAGAATAGCAAAATTTAACAGAACAACAAGCAACAAATGCTGGTGAGGTTGTGGAGAAACTGGAACCCTTATACTCACTGTTGGTGGAAGTGTAAAATGGTGCAACCAGTGTGGAAGGAGGTGTGGCGCTTCCTCAAAACGTTGTAAATAGAGATACCATTTGACCCAGCAATTCCACTACTGGGAATATACCCCGAAGAGACCATAACTGCCACCCAAGCAGATAAATGCTCACCCATTTTTATTGCAGCTTTGTTCATGCTAGCAAGGAGTTGGAAACAACCTAAGTGCCCATCAACAAACAATTGGCTAGAGAAGCTGTGGTATATTCACACAATGGAATACTATGCTGCATTGAAAAACAAGGAACTCATGAAATATTATTCAAAATGGGTGACTGGAGGACATTATGCTGAGTGAAATATCTCAGTGACAAAGGGACAAATACTGCATAGTGCCACTGTTGTAAAACAGGACTGACAATGGGATTGGGGGTAGACTGAGAAAGATGGGATAAATAATGTATAATGCATTGAAACAAATAAGGGAGAAAACTGTTTAAAAGGGATATGTGATTAGGTATTATTATCATGACAGGAGTCCAGAACGAAGGCTTCATAGTGGAGTGGACCATGGGAGAGGGATTGTAAAATAATGGGGGAACCTTTCTTTTACTTTTCAAAGAAAAAGAGTGTACTGGGGGGGGGGGCAGGGAGAAAAGTGCAACAATGAATCAAAAGTGCAGCAATGAATGAATGGAAATCCAAACTCTATAAATTTTCATTAAAAAAATTTTTTTAAAAAAAGGCCAAAGCAAAATTCCTAAAATCTTTCTAATATTTACAGATTTCCTTATCCACATCATTCCCTTGTAAGATGGGAATTCAAATTCAAAATTATAAATATGGTGGTGCTTATTTTCAAAATACTATATAATTAAAGGCGCCCTCATGTACTCTATAACATGTTGTTCTGCTAACCCAAGGGTTCAAATCTATCAGTGGTGCTGTGTGAAAAGATGGGCAATATTCTCCCACACAATTTATGAAACAAAAACATCCTGCAAGGTCAACTAGGCATCAAATTTAATTTGACAATGAGTTTTCTGAGACACCCTCCCCCCCCCAAAGAAACCAAACCCACTCAAAACTAGGGAGCTCTGGTGGCGTAGTGGTTAAGAATCCCAAAGGCATTTTCCTTCGGGATTCAGATGGGAAATCTCTTCCCAAGTGATTAAACTGCCTCTGAAAACTTGCAGGAGGGTCAGCTATGGGTTGCTTCTGACTAGATGGCACACACAATAACAGTAACAACAACGGCACTCTAGGATGTAGTCCACAGGGTGTTGTTTTGCTAATCTAAAGTCAATTCCAACTTACAGTGACTTTCCATAGGGTTTCTTAGGTTGTAAATTTTGATTGGGGAAGACTGCTCACCTTTCTCCCACTTGAAGTATTCAAACCACTAACCTGTGTGTTAGCAGGTCAGCATGTAATGCACCACAAACCAGACACACACGTACATTGTTGTTATGAGCTGTAAAGTCATCTGTGACTCTTAAGGAACCTATTTAAAACAGCTCTGAACCCTACCTCATACTGAGACAGTGTCACTGATTCTGACACATCTACTCCCATTACCTCAATTATTGTGTCAATCTATCTCATCCAGGGCCTTCATCTTCTGGGTTGTCCCTTCACCCTTCCAAGAATGATGTCCTTCTCCAAGGACTGTCCCTCCTGGACACATATTCAAAGTATGTGAGATGGAAATTCAAAATTCTAGCCTCCAAGGAGTTTTACCCTCTCCAAGACTGACTTGTTTGTTCTCTTGGTAGTCCATAGCATATTCAGTACTTTTCTCCAGCACCACAACTCAAAGACATCAATTCTTCATCTGTCATTCTTAGTCACTGTCTGGCTCTCTGATGCATACCAAGTAACTGCAAAGACCATAGCCTGGATTAGAAAGCACTGATGGCCTAGTGACAAGAAGCTGCACTGCAACCCCAAAAGTTCATAGTTTGAATCCACCAGTTGCTCTGTGGGAGAAGGAAGGGCAATCTCCTTCCGTGTAATTAACTACCTCTGAAAACCCACTGGAGGATCTGCTATGGATTGGTTTCAACTCGACAGCACACAACAACAAGCAACAAAGGCTAGATTATATACATCTTAGTCTCTAGACTGAAATTGTTGCTCCTCAGTACTCTGGAGAGGTCCCCAACAGCAGATTTTCCCTGTTAAAATGGTCTTTTTATTTCCTGACTGCTGGTGCCAAGAGTGTTGACTGTAGAGTCAAGCAATCAAAAATTGTTAAAAACCTCAGTCACTTCTCCATCTATCACACTGCTGCCAATTAGTCCACCGGTGAGAATCTTTTTCTTTGTGATGTTGATTTTCAATCCATAGTGAAGGCTGCAGTCTTTGACTTTCTTCAGCAAATGCTTCAGGTCCTCCTCAGTTTCAGCAAACAAGACTGTATCACCTGCATATCGCAGATTGGTAATGAGTTCCTTCCAATTCTGATGCCACATTTGTCCTCATAAAGCCCAGCCGTTTTATATGGTATTTCATTTACATTGTTTCATTCACATACACTGTTTATAGTCATTCATTTACACCGTATTTTATAATTACTATTGATCTATGTCTATTAAGAGCATTTTTTTCAAGTCCTCAGTGAATCTTCCCAGTTTTCTAGCCCCCCGATCCAAGCACTACATTATCCCAGTGATTTCCACCCTTCCTCCTTTGATCATTTATGCAATTCTTTCTCAGTTATCCTTCTATTTTTAAAATAATGGTCTGATGCAGTATTTGTCCCTATGAGACTCACTCAGCATAATGCTCTCTAGATTCTCTAATGTTTTTAGTGTTTTACAAAATCATTGTTACTTTGTGATGCATAGTATTCCACTGTGTAACTGTTCCATAATTTCTCAATCTATTTATTTGTTGATGGGATTTGACCTATTTCCATTTTCTTGCTACTGTGAATAATGCTGCTATGAGCATAGGTGTACTTCTCTCTGTTTATGTCTCAGTCATTATTTCTTTGGGATATATTTCTAGCAGTGGAACAGCTGAGTTATACAAGATATTTCCATGTTCAATTTTTTTGTAGAAATACCAAATTGCCTTCTAGAGTGGCGGTACCATTTTTACAATCCCATCACCATTATATAAAAGTTCCAATGTCTCTGCATTCTCTCCAACATTTATTGCTTGCTGTCCTGTTAAACTGTTATGCTACTGAGGTAAAATGGCATCTCACTTTTGATCTGCATCTCTCTCAGTGTTAATGATTTTTTTTTCTATTTCTTTAATTGTCTTTTGGCCATCCAAATATCTTCCCTTGTGAAGAGTCATGCATTTCGCCCATTTTGACAGTGGGTTATCAGTCCTTTTTTTATTGAGGTTCTGTAGGATTTTTAAAACTTTAGTTATAAGACTTCTGTCTGCAATGCCATTGTGAAATGATTATCCCCAGTCTGTAGGCTTTCTTTTCGTCCTACTAGAAAAAGGTTTTGATGCAGAGAGGGATTTGATTTTCAGAATGTCCTACTTGTCATTTTCATCCTCTCCTGGTCGTACAACTTCAATCAGTCTTGGTTTCCTCATCTCTCAAGTCTTTCCTAGCTGTTGTCTGACTGTGTATGTGGATGGGTGGGAAAATGTGAACAGAATAAGTTAGCCTATCCACAAGGCTGCTTTGAAGGAAATGGCAAAAAATAAAGCTCCAGGAATAGATGGTATACCAATTGACATATTTCAGTTAAAAGATGCTGCCCTGGACGTGCTCACCAAGTTGTGCCAAGAAATCTGGAGAACG
>NW_006399771.1:14864637-14867477 GCF_000299155.1 Elephantulus edwardii | reverse complement strand
GGACATCATGCTTAGGAGGGTGGAGGGACGGCACAGGAGAGGAAGGCCCTCTATGACATGGATTTATTCAGTGACTGGGATCATTGGGATGGGAGTGTCAGAGACAGTGTGATTGGCACAAGACAGAGCCAAGTTTAGGGCTGTTCTACACAGGGTCGCTATGAGTCGCAGGCGACTCGACGGCAAACAAACAACAACAACATCCACAAGGGTACTGGTTGGCTTCACTATTAAACTGAGCTGATCCAGCAGCAAAGAAGAGGATGTTTCCCATCAGGAAAAGAACAAGCATGAAGGCCTATGGGAACAGCAGGCATAGCAGCCAAAGCAAAGAATCACAGACTTGACGTGAGATGGAACCTTGGGACTGCTACACTACTGGATCAGAGCTAAGAGCCTCTTGCCAAAGTTTGTTGGAAAACTGGGGAGGAGAGAGCAATATTGGCAGGACTAAGAACTTTATAATGCTGGTCTACAGCTCTAAGGATCAAGGCTAAGGTGCCTGCAAGCACATTTGGGATGCTGTCCCAAATGGCTATATTTTGCTACCAGACTGGATTACAACCTTTTGACTTCCTTGACATGGCTCTGTGAGGTCTGTGAGGTAGTGTATCAGGCACTGAATCTCATAAAGCAGTACAATCGTAGAAAGAGGTAAACAAGCATGAGGGGCATGTTCTGACCTCATGGAAATTGGTTTTGTGCTATTGATGCTGTTGATGGGGACAGTTCCCCTTTATGCAGTTGGTAAGGGTCGGATATGGCTATCCCCACATTGCCTTTGCTGTAAAGGTTCTTCTATGCAATCCTCAGCAACAATGAGAATCTATTTTCCAATTTCAGAACATATAATAGAGCTACAAGTAGCACAGCAGTCTGATATAATGATAGATACAAAACCCAATTAAACAGATTTGTGCAATGCCATTAAGGCAGACAACTCCCTTCCATCAGGTTTCACAGCAGCAAATCTTTTCAGAAGTAGAATGCCCATTCCCCCCCACCCCCCGCCCGAGCATCTTGTTGTATATACATTGTTAAGTCTGAACTGACCTATAGCTGAACCTCTAGTGGGCTTTTAGAGGCAGTAAATGTGATGGAAGAAGACTGGCCATTTTACTCTTTCAGAGAGGGTAATGTATTCACACTGTGTACCTTTGCACTGGCAGCACTATTTCTTACCCCTAAGCCACCAGTGCTCCCTTGTGAAGTCAAACCATAGACCTTTTGAGTTAGCAGCACAACATGTAATGTATCATGCCTGTATTACTCCTTAAAGTAATTAAGAGTTCAGACATAAACCCATACATCTATAACCAATTTATTTTCAACAAGAATGCACAAATCCATATACATGGGAAAATAAGTCTTTTCAACAATAATTAGTTCTGGGAATAAATGGATCTCTACATTCAAAAGAATGAAACGGAACCAACCACATACATGTTAAAATGAATCAAATAACTAAATGGAAGAACTAAAATCCTAAACTCCTTGAATGAAACATAAAAGTAATGTTCTAGGGCCTAATTTTTTATAATGCTTCATTAGAAAAGTGAAAATTGTATATCCACAAGGTTAAAATTCTTCATAAATGCTCCACAGAAGATTTTATCCATGGAGTGTAAAAACCAACCAAATAATAGGAGAAAATGTTTTATATAAGTATATGTATAAATGTTTTAAACATTTTATATATAAAATGTTTTATATAAAAGTTTAATATAAAAACTCAACAACAAAATGACAAGCTAACAATATTAAAAAAATATTTTTACAAAGTTCACTGTTTTTTAACATTTACCAAAGAAGATCTACAATCAATAACTGCAGGAAATCTTCTGCTCATCTCTTACTTTGCCAGTTTCCACCACTGTTTTAGCTTCTTGATATTCTAATCCAATTGTCAGTCTCTTCTGACATTTATTTTGATCATTTTTTCTTGCTTATCATTGATTTAGAGGTGAACAGAAGATTTCAAAGGGTTGCTTGAGAAGACAAAGCAAAATACTAGAATGAGTAAAGGGCCATGAAGAAAGATCAGCCATGTACCCCTTACTTTCAAATGTTAATAAAGGTTTGTTGTTGTTATTAAGTGCCACTTGAGTCACGGACTACTCATAGCGACCCTATGAAGGAGAGTCCTCGACACCTGGGTGCCTTTCATCCTCTCCCCAGGTTCAAAGAAAAACTATAAATTACAAATGGCAAAGAAATTATTTTAACAACCTATTTTTGAATTACAGGTTAATTGATCATTTCCTTCCCTAACAAAATGTTCACGCTATTAAACATCTTGGCTTTAAGTAACTGAATTGAAGTATGAGAAGTCACAGGCAGAACACTAAATAAGAATAATAAACGCTTTCAGAGATAGAAAAAAAAACTTGAGTTAACAAAAATGAAAATACTTTATACACCAAATGTGTGGAATGGATCTCTATTAAAATATAATACAGGTAGTAAATGACTAAAAAATTATATAAACTCCAATGCCTAAACTATTTTTGAAACCACAATAGATGAAAAGGTTTTTTTTTTCTCTAGTACCCTGATAAACAAAATAAAAATAAAATTGGTGAGATTATGCTTACCCAAAAGAAAAAAAAAATAATAAAAAAAAAGATTATGCTTATCCACACAAAGTATACTTTGCTAAACACGGATGCTGTTGTTATGTTGTTGTTATGTGCTGTCAAGTCGCCTGCGATTCATAGCGACCCTATGTACAACAGCCCTAAACTGCGCTCCGTCCTGTGCCAATCGCACTGTCTCTGACACTCCCATCCCAATTATCCCAGTCACTGAATCAATCCACCTCATAGAGGGCCTTCCTCTCC
>NW_006399771.1:14860700-14862302 GCF_000299155.1 Elephantulus edwardii | reverse complement strand
CTTCTATCTCCTCTTCCTTGGCTCTGGTTGTTGGTGCATATATTTGAATGATAGTGGTATTCACTGGACTTCCTTGTATGCGTATAGATATTATCCTGGCCGTTGTTATGTTAGTGAGTCAAAAAAGACGCATAGTGAACTCTCTAGAGGGTTTTCAGAGGCTGTTTATCACAGAAGAGCCTATCCATCTTTCTTCCATGAAGCTGGTAGTGGATTTAAACCATGTGCCTTTGAGTTGGCAGTCCAACTCCTTACCAATAGTCAACGAGAATATTCCAAAACACAGATAACAGTCTAATAGGAAGCTTTTCTTTACTGGATTTTACAAGTAATATTTTATGGTTTCCATTTAGAAAATATTCTGATTATTAGGAGCTAAAAATTAAACTCCTTCAATGGGATAGACTGGCATAATGGCTTTAACAAGAACTCAAACACAGAAGGATAGCAAAAGACTAGACAGTGTTTCATTTTGTGTACACAAGGTTGCTAAAAGTTGGAATTGAATCAATGGTACTTAGCAGTAACAATCTTATCCTGTGTGAATGAAAACAAAGGCATGCACCTGAAATTACATGAACCTAAATACACACGAGGAAAAAAAGAAAATATTTCTGATATAAAATAATGTCACAAAGCCCAAATAAAGTTAGAAAACTATCACCTCTGTCATTTTGGTTATATCTGAAAAGTTTCAACATGTAACATCAGCTTAAATGTTCAGCTTATCTCTTATTGAAATCGAGTACGAAGAATTAGTAGACTGAAATAAGTAGCTGCCTTATGGGATTTTACAGCTTTGTGGGCTAATAAGGTACCAAGTGGATTGGTATGAATAGCCTAGCCATATATTTCTGAGGTTTGAAGTATTTTTCATAATGAAATTTCCAAATATAGGACTTCATTCACACACATTTAGATTAGAAAATGTTAACAAACACATGAAGATGATCTGGAAAGACTTTTTCATCTACAATAAACTCTAACAGCTTTATACCAATTTTACTCCAACCCCTTATCCAGAAGTTTCAACTTATCAACATATTATATAAACACACACAGAGCGCCTCACTGTCAATAAGTTGGAACAAATTTAAAGCGAATTCACCAGCAGGATTTTAGAGGCTATAATCACATGGGAAGTGATTGTACACTTTTCTCTTCTCAAGTCACTGGTGGATTAAAAAAATGAAAGAGGCACTGTCTTTGAGTTAACAGTGCAACTCCCTGTAAGCTATGCTACCAGAATTCCCTTTTTTCAAGTAGTAACAATAACTTTTAAAGAAATCCACAAATACTACATGTTGTTGCCCTTCAGTGAACTGTTTATATTAAACCAAATGAATCCAATATGAATATGCAATTAGAACCTAAATTTTTTACTTATTTCTCTACAACTGATATTTCAAGAGTTAAGATTTTTTGAGACAAATGGACATGTAAGTTTCCCTTTTATTGATGGATTTAAATATGGTTCTTTTAGCTAACATCCAAGCAGATATATACACACCCATGTTTATTGCAGCTTTGTTCACAATAGCAAGGAGTTGGAAACAACCTAAGTGCCCATCAACAAACGAATGGCTAGAGAAGCTGTGGTAT
>NW_006399771.1:14858366-14859800 GCF_000299155.1 Elephantulus edwardii | reverse complement strand
ATATCTGAAAATTATAGGTAAATTTTAGCATGAATTTTAGATCCAAGCCAAGAAAGTAGAAGTTGGGTATATCCTGAGTTAGAAATATTTGAACTATAAAAAAAAAAAAAAGAAATATTTGAACTATGATAGTTTGATGCAGAAAAAGAGTATGCTGTAATACTTAAGAGAAATGCTTTATGTTTCTAAAATTAGAACAAAAGATTATGTTATATAATACATAGGGAGTTCTGATGGCTTAGTGGCAAGAAGCTGTGCTACAATTCCAAAGGCACTTGGTTTAATTAAGGTCACTAGACTCCCCTGAGGAGAAAGACTGGCAATCTTTTCCCGTGTGATTAAGTGCTTCTGAGAATCCACCAAAGGGTCAGCTATGGATTATTTAAAACTCTATGGTATACAATAATAAAAATATTATATACATATGAATTCTTGTATTTGTTAACTACAAGTCACAAAGATTTCAAAATAATAATCCAGTAATTAATCCTAAATGTAAAAACACAACGACAATAAACCCTAGAGACTACCAGTATCATACAAACTACTTCGTAAAAAGCTCAACTGCTAACACTGATGTTGGTCTTAAAAGTTTAAAAGATAGGAAGCCAAGCAGCACCGGAGCGAAGCCAGACCTGAGCAAAGCCAGACCAGAGCAAAGTTGGCCCTGACAAAGCCGGACCTGGATGAAGCTGGACCTGAGCAAAGCCAGACCAGAGTGGGTCTTCAAGAGAGAGCAGGCCACTCAGAGAAAGCAGGCCACCAAGAGTGGGCCTTCAAGCTGGAATTTGAGCAATGTCCCCCCCACTCATGCCCAACTGGTGAGAGTCTACACGTGTGCCCTGCACCCGTGCATGCCCCATGCCCGTGCCTCTATGTTCTGCCTTGCATCTCTTCACGTCCAGTCAGCAAACTGCGTTTAGTTCAGAAAGCCGTGGTCTCCCAACAGTTATAAACAGAAGAGGGTGCTTTCACAGGACCTGAACGGAAACTTCCATGGGTCAGAAGTTCAGAGAGAAACACAGGCATGGTAACTACTCAACCCTCTTCTGGGACAGTGACATCAGATCAAGACTCTATTAACACCTCAGGCATAAAAAACTCTACCACAGCAATGTCATGTAAAAAAAAGGCTACCACCCATGTTTACTGCAGCTTTGTTCACAATAGCAAGGAGCTGGAAACAACCTAAGTGCCCATCAACAAACGAATCGATAGAGAAGCTGTGGTACATTCACACAATACTACACTGCATTGAAAAACAAGGAACTCATGCAATATTATTCAAAATGGTTGACTCTGGAGAACATTATGCTGAGTGAAGTCACAAAAGGACAAATATTGCATGGTACCACTGTTGTAAAACAGGACTGTGCTTGGGGTTGGTAGAGACTGAGTAAGATGGGTTCAATAATGTATACTGCACTGAAACAG
>NW_006399771.1:14843988-14856768 GCF_000299155.1 Elephantulus edwardii | reverse complement strand
CTCTCTCAGGGAGGAGTGATAGGGAATGGCAAAGGACACACTGACAAAGGAGATTAATCAGAACTGGCTTTGACAAGCACTGTGGCAATGGGACAATTAAAACAGACTTTCGGGGGGGGGGAAGAACGAACTGGAGGGTAGAGAAAATAGTGCAACAATGAATGAACGGAAACCCAAAATCTCTGTAAATGTTCATTAAAATTTAATTTAAAAAAAAGGCTACCACACACTCTAAACAAGCCCCCCCCCCAAACTGATACAGTATCAATGGATTTCCTGAAGCCAGAAAGTCTGATGGGACTTTCTAACACAGAATTTAAAAGGACAATAATTGAATATTTTCATTAGGTGAAAGTTAAACTTGAAGAATTACAGGATACTGCAAGCAAAAACCAAGAGGAGCTTAAAAAAAAAATCTAAAACAAATGAGGCCTTAGAGGTGCTAGAAAAACAAGAAACCATGATCCAAAATATGAGGTCCAATGTTTCAGATGCTGTCAACATGATGGAGGGACACATAAATAGAATTGAAGAGATAGAACACAGAACCAGTGAAATAGAAGATAGAATTGTCACCAGTGATCTGCTAGAACAAAAAACACAATCAAAAAGGAAGGAAGGAAAAAAGAAAACATAAGAAAAATGTGGGACAACACCATCAAGAGAAGTTACATGTGCATAATAAGAATCCCCAAACAGAAAAAAAGTAAATGCACTGAAAAAGTTGTGGAAGAATTACTAGAAGAAAACTTCCCAGGTATAATAATGAAGAACGAGAGAATATATATTCAAGAAGCTGAGCAAATACCACATAGAACTGACCCCAAAAGAAAAACACCAAGGCATATCATAGTCAAATTTGCCAGAACCAAAGGTAAGGAGAGAATTCTGAAAGCAGGGAGGAAAAAACAAAGAGTAACCTGTAAGGGAGAGTAGATAAGACTAATGCTGATTTCTCAGCAGAAACCATGTGAGCAAGAAGACAGTGGAATGATATATACCGAACACTCAACACAACTGTCAACCAAGAATACCGTACCCAACAAAATTGTCCATCAAATATGAAAGAGATCAAGATATGCCCCCCAAAAAAACACAATCTAAGGGAGTTTGTGAAAACAAGACCAGGATTGCAGGAAACACTGAGAGATGCCCTTCTTACAGAGGTGCCACAGAAAGCAGGATGAACCAAAGTAATTAGCAACAATACCAAAAAGAAATCAACAAAATTACAGCAATAAAACCTTGTCTCTCAATAATCACACTGACTATGAATGGTTTAAATGCACTACTGAAGAGAAAAAGAGTAGCAGATTGAATAAAAAGGTTAAAAGATTATGTTACTAGGTTTTCCAATAGCCCCAAAAACTGTTATACAACTAATTTCAAATATACTTTTCCTGAAATAATCTTTCTTACAATGAGGAGGTTTATATTACTAAGGGAGGATGAAAAAAAATCTATGTAGAGTTGAAGAATTCTGGCCAAAGCACAAACTCTTTTGTGTTAGTTTAAGTGAACCATTCTGCTTCATTCAAGCTTAGAATGCTCAGTAAGGAAATACCATGAAGATTGTCTTTACAGGTGCAGTGGCAGAGCAGAACTTGTAAAGTATAAACAAATACAAAAGCTCAGGTGAAAAAAGATCAGACAAATATAAGACCTATACAGCATAAACAATACTGAAGTTATTCAAATATACTAATTAGCTCTGAGTCAGAACTGACTCAACACAGTCTTGAGGGGTAGGGAGAGAATACAGAAAAGGCGTGGGAGCAGCAACCCTCTAACAACAAACATACCTGGGTTTCAGATTTTTGTTTCAAGATATTATTTTCCAGTAAAAGAAATGGCTCCAGAAATCAGAAATGGCTGGCTACTTCTAAAACTAAGGCAGCAAAGTATGACTCTACAACATACTTCCAAAACTGGAGCAGCAAAGTATCACTCTATAATACCATATTATGACAAAAATATAGGGGGAAAAGTTTAAAAAGTAATAGACAGTTGAGTATCAAAGTAAGTAATGGTGATGTGGAGGCAGAATATCAAACTAAACCACTCCAGGTGACACTGAGCAGAGCAGAAAAACCACAGTTTTCAAGGTTGAAAGTAGACTAAAATAGGGCCATTTCTTCAAGGTGCTGCTGACTGGATTTTAAACCACCTTTACTGTTTGCCATGCAGGAACTCGAGAGGCAGAGTACTGACTATAAAGAACAGAAATGAGGCAACAGATCAAATGATAGAATTCTTTACAATGATATATTTATCGCATATATTGTAGTTAAAAATCATAAATGGCAATTATACATATGGACGTTCCTGATGGACTACGTAAGAATCTGAATGACAGTATGTGTAGTATCAATGGAGAAGCTCAATTATCAGTAATCAAAACAAGACCAGTGCCTGATTATGGAAGAGATTACCACTTGCTCAGCTGCAAGTTCAAAATGAAGGTGAAGAAAATTAAAGCAAGTCCACAACAATCAAAATATGGCCTTGAATCTATCTCACCTAAATTTAAAAGGCATCACAGAAACAAATTCAATGCACTTAACACACTAATGACTGAAAACAGGATGAGTTGTGAAATGACAAAGACATAATCAATAAAGAAAGCAGAAAGTCATTACAAAGCCTGGAAAAATGAAAAGACCAAAATGCTAGAAGAGAGTCTGAAACTTGCATAGGATGTAGAAAACCCAAAACAAAGGGATAAAATGCTGAAACAGAGAACTAAACAGAATATTTCAAAGTGCAGTTCAAGAAGACAAGTTTCTTGCCACTAGGTTACCAGAGCTCCCTGAAATGCTGGAGTCAGTTAGAAAGCCAAAGGGGTTTTCCCTCTCCCCCTGCCCAATTCCTTCAGAGCAGCTTGAACTTTTTTGTTTATTACAATTGATTCTTGATCATATGCTACTTCCTAAAATAGTAATAGTAGAGCATAAAGGAGGTAAAGATAAGTAAACTTCACAGTCGTGATCAAACACTTTGAGGAACAGGTCACTGAACCTGAAAGCTAAAAGACTGTAACTTTAGGGAATCACAAAGTAAACTGACAGAACACAGTTCACAGAGAAAACGTTCTATATTCTATTTGATAAGTAATAATCATTGAGATCTTAAAAGCTTTTAAGTGATATTTCAACTATCTTAGAACATCAGGAGACCTAGCAACAGAACTTCTAAACCACAAATATGTGCAGAAGGCTATAATACAAGGCTCATTTCTGCTGTCTACAAACGGGATCTCCAGAATTTAAGGAAGCACACAGCTATAAGATTGAAAGAGTTTATGCCCAAGATGTAAATGAATTCCATTTAGACAAAAGATGGGTTCATGTATACATAAAGCAAAAATAAAAAAAAAAAAAAACAAAAAACAAACAAAAAACCATACTATGACAGCTGGCTGAAAGATAATCTGAGGAAAGGTACCTGACATCCATGGAAAACAGTACCATGGTTCACGATAAAATCCAAAGCACTCTTCCTGTAAAGACCACTGGAAAGAGAAACCATGTGAAGTTTTATTCCTCAAGGATTTATAGTTATTGAAAAGAAATGTGTTTGGAAACGGGCAGGAGGATGCATGTAAACAGCTCTTAGTCACCCTTTAAACTTGGACTGAACTTACTCCCATGGCTGAACACTTAGCCAAACAGACAGGTCTATAAAGTGAACAATTATCATCAGGAGGTGTAAAATCTTTAGGACAATCAACCACATGAGATCCAAAGGTCAGCATTTGCCCAAAAACAAAATTCAGAAGGCAGGAAAGACTGATGAATAAAAACAAAAAAAAATATATGGTTAGAGGAAGTACAATGTGTGCTACCACTTTATGGGAAGTAGGAATTGTAATCAGCATCATCAAATGTACACTAATTGTTACATAGTACACTACATTGCTCTACAAACTTGTGCTCAAATCATAAAAAAGTGTTTATTTAAAAAAACACCAGTGGATACAGCTTAATTAAACTTGCCCAATCAGTCACAAAATACTGATTAGCCCATCAACAAACGAATGGATAGAGAAGCTGTGGTATATTTACACAACGGAATACTATGCTGCATTGAAAAACAAGGAACTCATGCAATATTATTCAAAATGGTTGACTCTGGAGAACATTATGCTGAGTGAAGTCACAAAAGGACAAATATTGCATGATGCCACTGTTGTAAAACAGGACTGACCTTGGGTTGGGGAGAGACTGAGTAAGATGGGTTCAATAATGTATACTGCACTGAAACAGGAGGGAGAAAACTGTTTAAAAGAGATAAGTGATTAGGTATTTCTGTCATGACAGGAGTCTAGAGCGATGGCTACATGGTGGAGTGGATCTGGGGGAGGGTTTGTAAAACAATGAAAGAATTTTTCTTTGACTTTTCCAAGAGGTTAGTGTTCTGGGGGGATGCCTTGGGAGGGGAGAAATGTGCAACAATGAATGAATGGAAATCCAAAGCCTCTGTAAATTTTTACTGACATTCATAACAAATTTAAAAAATAAATAAGTTAGAGGAACAATGTGATAAAGAAAACAGTGAGAAAGAGAAAAGTCATACCACAAAAAGCTGCTTTACACATGGAGAGATGCATGAAGAGTCCATTTGGGGGAATCGTCCGGAGAGTGGACTCGTCAGAAAAAAGGTGAACTAGAAGACCCTGGGAGTGCCGACAAGATGGCGGACGGGGAGCTGAACGTGGATAGTCTCATCACCCGATTGCTGGAGGAACTCTACTATGCTTAGTGGTAAAAAGATGCACTACAGCCGGCGGGGCCGGGGAGCTGCGGCCCCGGCCGAGAGCTGCATCACTACTGACCTGCCCTCGGGTTGACTCAGGCAATTCTGGTAAATCACCACCTGTAGCAGAATCATCACCTGTACTAGCCACCCCAGAGGAAATCGTTGAGATGCAAAGGAAAAATGAGCTGAAACTCAAGATAAAGGAAGAACATCTTGCTGTTTTGCAGTTTGAAGGCTGCAGCACTTCCATGATACATCTTCAAGGATATGAGCATGTACGGCAGGGCACGGTTGATGGCAGTGCATCTAAATTCCAGGGTCGATCTCCATAATAGTCTATTTGTTTCCCACTGCCAAAGGGGCCCTTTAGAGTAGTGAGAGAAGACCTTCACCCTGAAATCCACAGCGGTCCCATTTCGGCAGGAAGTAGCTAAGAGAATGCGCCATCCCCTTTTCCTTATGAATCAGGGTGAAGTCTCTCTCAGGGAGGAGAGATAGGGAATGGCAAGGGACACACTGACAAGGGAGATTGATCAGAACTGGCTTTGGCGGGCACTGTGGCAATTGGACAATAAAAACAGACATGGGGGGGGGAGGAACGGACTGGGGAGGAGGGTGGAGAAAGTGGTGCAACAATGAATGAATGAAAACCCAAAATCTCTGTAAATGTTCATTAAAACTAGTAAGAAAAAAAAATAAGTTAGAGTAAGGATGGCAATGGATTTATAACTGCTCATGCTAATAACATTATATCGTGGCATGGAGGAGGAATAGTGGAACTGTGCTCACATTTATAATATTCTTCTTACCAAAACCATTTATGGAAAATAGGAACTGCACTGGAACATGTATCTCTGGATTGGAAATTATCATATTGTTAATATTTCTAGCCTTCAGCTTAAAAGATTATATTGTTCAGCAAGAAGTAGCTAAGAGAATATGCCATCCCCTTTTCCTTATGAATCAGGGTGAAGTCTCTCTCAGGGAGGAGTGATAGGGAATGGCAAAGGACATACTGACAAAGGAGATTAATCACAAAACTGGCTTTGACAGGCACTGTGACAATGCGACAATTAAAACAGACTTTCAAGGGGGAAAAATAAAGAGGAATGAACTGGGGGGGAGGGTAGAGAAAATAGAGCAACAATGAATGAATGGAAACCCAAAAATCTCTGAAAATGTTCATTAAAATTAATAATAAAAAAATACTGATTAGGAGGATCAAACACCACTGAAGTTAAAAAAAATATATGAAAATAAGAGTAGTGGCAAATTCACCACAAATACTTAAATGTGGGCTAATTCTAGCAAAAAGTGGAAAAAATATTGTAAAGAATACCTTAAAAATTATTATTAAAATGTCTACTGACTTCCTGGAATTTTTAAATACTCACTTGTAGCAGGTAGGAAGTGCCTGGATCTAGAGAGCTTATAGCTTCATTCTGCAGTGTGTTCTGCTGTGTAACTGCATCTTCTTCTTTCCGCTCTTTTTGCCCTGCTTCATCATCTTCATATTCATCTAGGCACTGGAAGAGAGAATAATTTCCATATGTAATTAATAAAATATTAACAGAAGGAAGATAAAACTGGTAGCAATAAAAAAAACTATTTGAGCATTAAAACTAATTTACACCATAAAAGTGCTCCTTCAGGCAATATGTAGAATTTCTATAAATAATTTTCAATTCACCAAAAAAAAAGTCAAAGAAGTTAAACTATCTACTTTTAAAACTTGTGTCTCCACACTGTAATACTGCCGAAATACCTTTTCTCTCAAATTTAACTTCCAGCACCAGGGTTTTAATAAAAGGGGTATAACTCCTCACTTACTCACCAAGTTAACAGAATAAGAAGCTCTGATGCTGTAATGGATTAAGCACTAGTTTGGTAGCAAAGGCTGGCAGTTCAAATTTACCTGCCACTGAAAAAACTGAAGCAGTTTGGTCTATAAACATTTACAGTCTTTGGAAACCCTGTGTGGCAGAGCCTGACTGTGCACTTTTTTTTAAAAAGGTACTTTGTTGAAGGTGAATTAAGAGCTTTTGTATTGTTGTGTGCTATTGAGTCAGAACCAACCCATACCTGGTTTAAAAGGCGGTTAACCATACGAAAGAAAACTGCCCATCCTTCTCTTGTGGACCAGCTGGTGACCTCAAACTGCAAGCCTTTGGAATTGCAGCACAGCTTCTTGCCACTAGGTCATCAGAGTTCCCCAAAGAGAGACATTATAGAGATGAAAGTTGTAATTCCGAAAGCAAGTGGTTCAAATCCACTAGCTCCTCCACAGGAGAAGGATGTGCAATCTCTTCCCATGCCTCTGAAAACACACTGGAGGGTCAGCTATGGGTCAATTCAGACTCAATGGTACACAGCAATAACATAAGAGAAGATTATTGTTCTTGTGTACCGTTGAGTTGGAAATGTCCCATAGCTGACCTTCTGGCAGGTTTTCTGGCAAGTTAATTGCATGGGAGGAGAGTGTCATCCTTCTCCCACATAGCAGCTAGTGGGATTTGAACCGCAGACCTTTAGAATTGCAATGCAGCTTCTTGCTACTAGGCCACCAGAGCTCTAAGAGGATACTGAGGGCAGGTATAATGGAAGCAGGAGTGGCATCCACTTCCATAAACAGCTTGCCTCCAGAAACTCTATGAACCTGGACAAAGGATGAAAGTCACACAAGTGTAGAGGACTTTTGTTCATAATAAAAGTACTGGTGGTTCAATGGTGGAATTTTTGTCTTTCATACAGGAGATCCAGGTTTGATTCACAGTCAATGTGCCCCAAAAGCACAACATTACCCACCTGCCAGAGATTTGTGTGATGCTAAGGCACTGGGCTGACAGACTAACGAAAGAAAGGCCTGACAATCTATTCAAATCAGTCAATGAATAGCTCTAGGAATCACAAAGCTCCCATCTAGTGCACATGAGGAGCATCATCAGGAACCAGGAGCACACCCAGCAGCAGGTAACAAGACATACATACAAGGTAATTTCCTAACTAGGTAGTTTTTATCAGAATATGGGAAGAGTTTGTCATTTAAAGAATAAACAGTTTGTCAATATCACAAAAACATGGAAACAGCCCAAATGTCCAATTACAACTGAGTAAGACTGAAAAATTATGGTACACTGTGTTACAATGGAATACTATGCAGCACTGAGAAGCAACGATTTTGAAAAATATTACCAAACTTTGGAGAGAACAGAGAACATTATGCTGAATGAACTAACTCACTCTCCTAAGGACAAACAATACCTAAGGCCGTTATTGTAAAAATAGAAGAATAACTGGTAAAACATGTATGGGAACTCAAATGGGGAAGGGGTAGGAGCAGAGGGCTGAGGGTGGAAAGGGGGCAAAATCACAGGGTTGCAGAGTTGGGGGGGGTAGAAGGAAGGAAATGAGAAGGATCCAAGTGAAAACATAGGCACAGTCCAATGGTGATTAATTTTATAAAACATAATGCCATGAGAATGATTATATTAAACACAGTATGAATGAGGAATAGTGTGAAACAGAATTGTAAGAACTCTGTAAGCAAACCAGTAATTTTTTAATTTTAGATGAGTTACAGTTGTTTCAATAATGCAAAAAATAGTTTTCCCAAATAGCAACACCAGTTTAAAAACATAATTTTAAAAATAGCCACAAAAATTAAAGTGGGAGAGAGGGGACACCCAATTAAAGCTATAAAAATTAATGTCAATATTTTTATTGAATGCTATAAATTAAAACCTATCATTAAACTGGAAAACAACTCCTTATACTGTAAAACAATAGTGTGTTATCACATTCTAAGGAAAATATTATTTTATTCAAATAACATTTGAATAAACTTTTAACAAAATTTCTAATGGAATTAATTTGAAAGATCAGAGTGAAAGAAAGAAAGAAAGAAATATATATATATATAAAGAATCATTTTCTTAAAAGCCTTTTAAGTAGTGGAATTAATTCTGTAATTAATAATACTGAGATAAAGGGTGAACCAGTTAAGAAAACATAAGGGCTGACAGGTAAGGGAGTATGATCTGAAAAGACTAAAGAGTTATCTTATTTCTACTCTTTGAAAATACTGTCCCTCATTCTTCAGCAACCTGGACTTCAAAAACCTTCCACTACAGACTCCAAAGTCAGTAGCCTGGAGCTATAATTCCTATGTCAAAGAGATAATGACCATCTTCAGCAATGTTGTTAGGTGCCCTCAAGTTGAATATGACTCAACAGATCTGAACCCTATCCCAACCTGTGCCATCCTCACAATCTCTGACACATTTTTGCCCACTGCTGCAGTCACTATGCAAATCCATTTGGTTGAAGGTCTATTTCACCAACGCCCTCCACCTTCCTAGGCAAGATATCCCTCTATAAGCTAAGACTCCCCCAAAGAGACCATAACTGACATCCAAGCAGATATACGCACACCCATGTTTATCGCAGCTTTGTTCACAATAGCAAGGAGTTGGAAACCTAAGTGTCCATCAACAAACGAATGGATAGAGACACTGTGGTATATTCACACAATGGAATACTACGCTGCACTGAAACACAAGAAACTCGTGCAATATAATAACAGGTGACCCTGGAGGACATTATGCTGAGTGAAGTATCTCATTCACAAATACTGGATGACAAAGGACAAATACTGCATGGTGCCACTGTTGTAAAACAGGACTGACCTTGGGGTTGGAGAGAGACTGAGAAATATAAGTTCAATAATGTATACTGCATTGAATCAGATGAGGGAGAAAACTATTTAAAAGGGTTATGTAATTAGGTATTTTTGTCATTACAGGAGTTTAGAGAGAAGGCTACATGGTAGAGTGGACCTGGGGGAGGGATTGTAAAACAATGAAGAATTTTTCTTTTACTTTTCAAAGAGGGTAGTGTACTAGGGAGGAGGGCTGGGAGGGGAGAAAAGTGCAACAATCAATGAATGGAAATCCAAAGTCTTTAAACTTTTACTGAAATAATAAATTTAAATAAAACAAAAAATAATATATAGCCTCTCTGAGCTACCATGTCCAATGTATGTCAGCTGAAGCTTTACCATCTTTGCTTCCAAGAAGAGCTCTGGCTGCAGCTTCTCTAAGACATATTTGTTGTCTGACATTCCATGAGATAGTCAGTACTCTTCTCTAATATCATAGCTTAAAGGCATCAATTCTTCTGTGATCCTTATTCACTGTCTAGCTTTCAGATGCATAACAAGTGACTGAAAAGAGCATGGCCTGAATGAGTCATGGCAGTTTCAATCTTCATTCATCATGATGCCTACAGGTTCAGTGGTGAAAATTTTTGCTTTCTTGATGTAAACATTCAATCCACATTGAAGGCTGAGTCTTTGATGTTCTACAGCAAAGCTTCAAGTCCTGTGCTCTTTCAGCAAGTGAGGTTGTGTGATATGCACAACAAAGGTTACTGAGAAGTGTTTTTCTAATCATGACGCCATATTCTTCTTTGTAGAGTTTAGCTTCTGAAATAATTTGCTCAGCATACAAAATGAATAGGCATGAAAGACACAAATCTGACACTCCTTTCCTAATTTTAACCAGGTAGGGTTTCTGTGCTCTGTTGGCAAAAACAGCCTCTTGGTCTAGGTACAGGTTCTCGTGAGCACTGTAAATGTTCTGGGATTCTCATCCTTCTCAATGACAGCCATAACGTGTTATGATACACAGAGTCAAATGCTTTTGTATAGTCAATAAAGAAGAGACAATCTTCTGGTACTCTCTACTTTCAGCTAAGATCCAGCTGACATTAGCAGTGATATTCTTGGTGCCATGATCTCTTCTAAATTCAGCATGAACTTCTGGCAGTTCTCTGTGTACTGTTATAGCTGATTTCAAATGATCTTATATTGTCATATTTATGTTTTGAGACATGTTGTGAGGAAGGGCAAGTTCTTGGAAAAAAGACATCATGCTTAGAAAGGTGGAGGGTCAGAAAGAGATTTTCAACAAGGAAGATTTGACCCAGAGATGTTAAAATGGGCTTGAGCATGTTGGAGATCTTGAGAATGGTGTGGGCTCTGTGGTCACTATGAACCACAGATAACTTGATGGCATATAATCATAGTCTTTTTCTATTAACTTTTGCTACATTTACTCCGTTAGTAAACCTTAAGGAGCCCAATTTAAGAAAGAAAAAGCTCAATAAACGTGTGATAAATGAATGGATGAAACAAATCAGGAAAATGGACAGTGGCTCCTCAAGCGGAAAGTCTGAATGCTCTTTTGTCACGGAAACACCATTACTCAATGACCGGGACCCTATTCATCATACAGAGTGAGTATCTACTCCTGTGTTGAGTGTGTCTTACATCCCCAGCAGTTCTTAAAACAGGGATTAGTTGATAAATCAGAACTTCCCTCTAATGCTCTGCCAGCTGCCAGTGTAGTTCTTTTGGCCCCAAGTATCCTACAAATTCCTTAAGCTATCTTATGTAACTGGGATAAATACAACTAGAAGAACAATTTAGTAGAAATGAGGAGGAATGGGAAGAAAGCAAAAAAGAATTAAGAAACAAAGTAAAGACATGTTCTTTTTTTTTTTTATTTTTTTTTTCTATAATTATATTTTATTAATTTTCATAAACATTTACAGAGATTTTGGGCTTCCACTCATTCATTGTTGCACTAGTAAAGACATGTTCTATCTTGTCCTCTGCAAAGACAAATATTTTCCCAAGAACAAAGTTTATCTTTTAGGGTACAGGGATAAGAATGTGTGCCGGGGGGGTGGGGAGAAGAAAAATGTTTTTCCTTTCTAATTTCTTTCTCCAGGTTTTTATTTCTCTTGGGGTGGGAAGAGGGAGGAAATATAGAAAACACTGATTTTATAAGATAACAATAATAAGGAAATTAATTCCTTTCATAATTCATTTCTGGATAAATGCATATATATATAAAACAAGAAGTTTATCTGAGAACCAGATAAACAATTGTTTGAAATTCAAATACAAAATTAAAACCAAACGCAAAGTCTAACTTTATGAAATAGCATCTTTAAAAATAATAATGAGCACCACTCAAGTAGAGTGTAGGCATGTGCTTTGCCTTTTCCTAAGCTGTATTTTAATAGGTGTGTTTCAGTAAAATTCTATAAACAATAATGAGAAATAAAAAAATTATCACTGCTAATACTATACTACTATGTTTAAAAAACTAAAATAAGTTTTATAAAAATTATTCAGACTGTAGTTTGAGACATGAAAAGTAGAAAGAAAACAAAATGTAAATTAATTTCTTTTTTATTACCTAGAATTAAGCTCAAAGTAAAAAAAAAAAACAAAAAAACCAACTCAGAAAATTAAATCACATTAAAAAAACCGAGTTTATGTTAAAAATGGTACCTCCTCTAATAAAACCAAAGCTATGATTCAAACAGATGTATGCACATCCAGGTTTATAGGGGAATTATTCACAAGAGCAATGAGATGGAAGAAATCCAAGTGCCTATCAACAAATGGAATGAAAAAAATGCACTATATTCACATAACGTAATAATATACAACACTGAAAAACAATGAACTTGTAAAACATTACACAATATAGGAGAGCCTGGAGCACATTACGCTGACTGAAATTTCAGTCACAAAAGAATAAATATTGCTGTTATAAAATAGGACAGACACGGGGGAGCTGGGGAGAAAATGAGGGGAAAGTGGATAATAATGAACACTGCATTAGAACAGGTGAGATAAACTGAGAAGAATGCATGATTAGGCACTATACGTATGAGAATAATCTGGAAGAAAAGGTGTATTGTGGGGTGGGCTGGGAGAGGGGGAGTAGTTGTAGTTGCTGTTATGTGCCGTCGAGTCGCTTGCAACTCATAGCAACCCTATGTACAACAGCCCTAAACTCTGCTCTATCCTGTGCCAATCGCACTGCCTCTGACATGAACACACCCATCCCAATTACCCCAATCACTGAATCAATCCACCTCATAGAGGGCCTTACTCTCCTGCGCTGTCCCTCAACCCTACCAAGCATGATGTCCCCCTCCAAGTAC
>NW_006399771.1:14829419-14842963 GCF_000299155.1 Elephantulus edwardii | reverse complement strand
CCTTCTTTGGAATGGGAACAAATATAGATCTCTTCCAGTCAGTTGGCCAAGTGGTTGTTCTCCAGATTTCTTGGCACAAATTGGTGAGCACATCCAGGGCAGTATCTGTTAGCTGAAATATGTCAATTGGTATACCATCTATTCTTGGGGACTTATTTTTTGCTATTTCCTTCAAAACAGCTTGAACTTCTTCCTCCATCACCATTGGCTCTTGCTCATATGTTGTTTCATGAAATTCTTCTGTGTCTGCCAGTTCCTTTTGATACAGTGACTCAGTATATTCTTTCCATCGTCTTTTATACTTCCTGGATCATTTAATATTTTTCCTAAAGCATCCTTGATTATAGCAACTCGAGGTTTGAATGTGTTCTTCAGTTCCTTGAGCTTAAGAAATGCTGAACGAGTTTGGCCCTTTTGATTTTCCGACTCCAGCTCCTTGCACATTTCATTCTGAAAGAGCAGGCCTCTGAAAACCCTATGTACAACAGAATACATGTAGACTAATAGACAGGGCAACTGAGGTAGAACTTTCAAGTATGGAAATACAAAGGAAGAGGAACAGTTGTAAGCAGACACTGGTGACTGGAACATGGAATGGGAGAACCATGAATGTAGGAAAATTAAATATTGTTAAGAAAGAAATGGAACGCATAAATATTGATGTACTAGGCATTGGAGAGATGAGATGGATCGGCATGGGGCATTTTGAGTTGGATGATCATATGCTATATTACTCTAGAGATGAAAAGGCGAGAAAAATGGGTTTGCTTTCATAGTTAAAAAGCTAATTTCTAGATCCGTCTTGAAGTACAACACTGTGAGTGACAGGATAATATCCATATGTTTACAAGGAAATCCAGAGGATATCAATATCATTCAGATATATACACCAACAACCAGAGCCAAAGAAGAAATACATGATTTCTACCAACTTTTACAGCCGAAGACGGCTCAAACATGCAACCAAGATGCTTTGATAATAATGGGTGAAGGGGGAGTGGGGAGGAAGAAAAAGTGCAACAATGAATTTAAAAATGTATTTTTAGAAACCTACAGCATCACTTTTCAACAGGAAATACCTAAGAGAATATGCCATCCCCTTTTCCTTATGAATCAAGGTGAAGTCTTTCTCAGGGAGGAGAGATAGGGAATGGCAAAGGACACACTGACAAAGGAGATTAATCAGAACTGGCTTCAACAAGCACTGTGGCAATTGGACAATTAAAACAGACATTGGGGGGGGAGAAGAACAAACTGGGGAGGAGGGTGGAGAAAATAGTGCAACAATGAATGAATGAAAACCCAAAATCTCTGTAAATGTTCACTAAAAGTAATAAAATTTAATAATAATTAAAAAAATGTATTTTTAAAAAATGGTAATTCACACTTGTAGGAAAAGATGACTATGTTGTTTAGGGACAGCTATACTGAAGTTAAAAATGGAAAAATGAAAATTAAAGTCAAGGAAGAAAAATATAAGAGTGAAAATCTCAAAGAAATAGAAAAATAGAGGAAAAGATTAATGAAAGCAAAATGGGTTTTATTAAAATTACAAAACTTGTAGCCAGTCTGATGAGAGAAAAAAGCAAAAAATTATGTGTGAAAGTGGAAATATCACTAGCTATTCTATTAAGATGAAAAGGATACAGCTATAAATATTAAGAAAATCCTTCTGTCAACAAATTTGTCATTTGAAGGAAATTGGCAAATTCCTTGGAAGAAAAAGAAAAATCATACTGAATTTCAAAGGCACGGATAATGTGAACTTGAAAAATCTTATCTTTACAAAGAAAACTTCTGAAGAGGTTGTTTGGTAAATTCTATCAAACATTTAAAGAAGAAATTCCATCTATATACAACTTTTTCAGGAAGAACTAATAATTTTTAACTGTTTTGATGCTGGTAATACTCTGACTCCATAACCAAAGGCAGCATGCTTAAAAAGAAATGAAACCTAGAGACCAATATACATGCTGAAAATAAACATAAAAATCTTACCAGATGAAACTCATTATATGCTGATGTTATAATAGTGTACACAGAAAAGTCAGGGACTCAACCAAAAAAAAAAACTGTTACAGCTAGTAGACTAAATTTAGCAGAGTGGCAGAATATAAAATCAATATTAAAAAAAAAATCAGTGGAATTCCTCTACAGTAACAAAGAGAAAGAGAAGCAAAACAAAAAAAGCACTACAATTTACAACAGGCAACCATAAATTGAGATACTTGCTAGTGAACCTAACTAAAAATACAAAAGACCTATACAAAGAAAACTAAGAAACATTTCTGTGAGACTCAATAAAAGACCTAAATAAATGGGAAATTGTTCCCTGTTATGGATAGGAACACTCAACATTGCAAAAATGACAACCCTACCAAAGCAATCTTTCATGTCCAATGTTCTTACATGTCCAATGTAATCTCATTCCAAACAACAAATTTATTTTTTTCAATTTTTACTCTGATTTATTTACAAAGTTTGAGTACATTGTTTTTCACAGAAGATCCTTCCCATTTCCTTCATCCCACCCACCCAAGAACTGTGAAACCCTATGATTAACACTCCACCACCCTCCTTACTCCTCTATTTCCACCTTCCCCGCCCCCTGGATCCTCATACTCACTCTACAATAAAGGTTTTATACAGTCTTTCTCCTTGTGGGACTGAGTTAGTTCACTCAGCATAATGTTCTCCATGTTAGGGAGTAATTTACAAAATCACTGCTCCTACATGCTCTGTAGTATCTAACTGTATGAATGTACCATAACTTCTCAATCCACTGTTTCTGGCTGGACATCTGGGCTGTTTCCATTTTCTTTCAATGGTGAATAATGCTGCTATGAACACTTGTGTACAAGTTTCCGTTTGAGCCTCAGTTCTAATTTTCTTGAGGTATATTCCAAGCAATGGAATTGCTGGATCATATGGAATGTCAATGTTCAGTTTTTTGAGGAAGTATCAAACTGTCTTCCAGAGTGGTTGTATCTTGTACAATTCCACCAACAATGTAAAAGAATTCTTATCTCACCATATCCTCTCCAACATTTACTATGAGCTGTCCTGTTTAACTTTTCCACTGCTACAGGAGTGACATGATATCTTATTGTGGTTTTGATTTGCATCTCTCTTATTGCCAGTGGTCCTAAATTCATTTATCAAGGAGATTGAAAGGGATATTAGTAAGTTTATTTGAAGAGGAAAGAAATCCTGAATAAGCAAAGCACTGCTGAAAACCAAAAATGAAGTGGGGGACATAGCACTCCTTGGCCTTAAAACCTACTACAAAACAACAGTAACCAAACCAGCAGGGTACTGGTACAAGGACAGGCACATGGACCAATGGAACAGAATCAAGAACACAGCAATGGACCCATCTATCTTTAGTCAGTCATCAGACCAGTGCAAGGAAACAATGCCTGGTTGAAAATTGGGAAGCGTGATGCCAGGATTATGTATGTCCTATCTCCATACCTTTTCAATCATTATGCAGAACAGATTATCTGGGAGGCTAGGGTCTATGAGGAGAAATGTGGCATCATGATTGGAGGAAGACTCATTAACAATCTGCAGAAGACACAACCCTGTTTGCTGAAACTGCTGCAGAAGGTCAATGACTGCAGCCTTCAATATGGATTGAAGCTTAACATCAAGAAAACAAAGATTTTCACCACTGGGCCGAATGGCAGAATCATGACAGATGGTGAAGAGACTGGAGATTGTTAACAGCTTTAGTTTGCTTGGCTCCACAATCCACACTCTTGGTACCAGCAGCAAGGATATTAAAAGACAAATTACACTGGGAAAGTCTGCTGTGAGAGGCCTCTCAAAAATACTGAAGAGCAACGATGTCAGTCTGGAGACTAAGATGCACCTGATCTAGGCCATAGTCTTTCCAATTACTTGCTATGCATCAGAAAGCTGGACAATGACTAGGAATGGTAGAAGAAGAATGATGCCTTTGAGCTGTGGTGCTGGAGAAGAGTACTGAATATACTATGGACTGTTAGGAGAAACAGGTTCAACCCAGAGAGGGTGAAACCAGGCTGCTCCTTGGAGGCAAGGACTCTGTAGCTTCATGTGACATATTCTGGATATGCTGCAAGGAAGGACCAGTCCCTAGAGGGAGACAATATGCTTGGGAGGGTGGGGGGATAGTGCAAGAGAAGAATACTCTCGATGACATGGATTGAATTCCGTGACTGGGGTAATGAGGGGGTAGGTGTGTCAGAGATAATATGAATGGCACAGGATAGAGCAGAGTTTTAAGACTGCTGTACACAGGGTTGCTATGAGTTGCAGGCGACTCAATGGCACATAACAATAATAATCTATGGTCAATTGGTATTTATCAAGGAAATGAAACCATTCAAATGAGAAAATAAAAATCTCTTCAACAAATGGTGCTGGCAAAACTGAACTGCTAATAACAGAAAACTGAAACAGGATCCTCATCTCACACCATACACAAAAATCAACTCAAGGCGGATCACAGACCTGGCAATAAAGCCCAAAATCATAAAGTTCAGAAGAAACAAACTGGGAACAAGCTTAGAAGTCTATGGTATAAAGACACTGCCAAATACAACCAGAAATACACAATAGAAAGAGGATAAAATTGATGAATAAACCTTCTAAAGATTAAATCTCTGTGCTTATCAAAAACTTCTTCAACAGGGTGAAGACAAAACCTACCTACTAGGAACAAACATTTGGCAATACCATCTCAGACAAGGGTCTCATAGCAAAAGTTTATAGAAAACTCCTGGGCCTCCAGAAGGAAAAGAAAAGCCCAATTACAAAATGGGCTAAAGACATGGAAAGACTTTTCACAGAGGAAGGCAATTTGCATGTCCAACAGACTCACGAAGAAATGCTCAAAATCATTGGCAATAAGGGAGATGCAAATCATAACCATAACGAGATACTATCTTACCCCAGTAATTGTGGCAAAGTTCAGCAGGGCAACAAGCAATAAATGTCGGAGAGGATGTGGAGAGGTGGGAACTTTGATACACCATTTGTGGAATTGTATAATGGTACAACCATTCTGGAAGACAGTTTGGTGTTTCCTCAAAAAGTTGAACACAGAAACACCATGTGATCCAGCTATTCCACTACTAGGAATATAGCCCAAGGAAATTAGAACTGAGATCCAAATGGAGATGTGTACATCAATGTTCATTACAGTTTTAATCACCATCGCAAGTTCATGGCAAGAGCCCAAACATCCAACTACAACTGAATGCACTGAGAAATTGTGGTATATTCACACAATGGGATACTATGCAGCACTCAGGAGCAACTATTTCAAAAAATTCTGCATAACCTGGGAGAGAATGGAGAGCATTATGTTGAGAGGACGAACTAATTCATAAGGACAAATACTGCATAAGACCACTATTGCAAAAAAAAAAAAAAAATTAAAAGAACTAATAAAACATATATGGGGACCCAAAAGGGGTAAAGGTGAGAGTAGAGGGGAGAGGTTGGGTAGGGGCAAAACCACAGGTTTGCAGAGTCTGGGGAGTGGAGGGAGGGGGTGAAGGAAATGGGGAGGATCCAGCGGGGACCTGGAAAGACTGGGTAATGATGGGCAGGGTTCAATGGTGATTGATTTTATAAAACATAATACATAGGAATGATTGTATGAAACACAGCATGAATGAATGAGGAGTAGTGTGAAACACAATGTATATATGAATTCTGTGAGCAAACCAATATAAAATAACAAAACAAATCTTACCAGAATTTTATAAAAATAAAATGCAAATATATAGGTATGTGTGTGTGTGTGTGTGTCTGTGTGTGTATGATAATCTTGTTCAAAATAGGGCCTGCCACATGGCTGACATAATGTTCAAAAGTAAAGAAAATTCACCATCCATACAGAAGATAGAGGGAAAAAACCCCATTTTGTTTAATCACTTCCATTCAGCATTTAAACTTGTAATCCAAGTTACTGAACTAAGGATGGAATATGAAGTAAAAAGTATCTCTCAACATGAAAAAGGAAAACGTAACTATTCATGATGACATAATTTTCTTGTAAAAATACTAAAATTATCTACAATAACTAAAAAACTGGTTTTGTAGTGTTGTAAGATACAAAATCAGAACAATTATATTTCATGTGGTATTACGGGCACTATTAAACAATAACGTTTAATATTTCGGTTAATTCTCACAACAAAGGCATATACTCCTTTGTCAAAGAGGAATCTAAAGTATCAGATTTAAAGACAAAGTTGTTAAGAGGTGCAAGTAAAAACGAATCCCAACCAAGCAGTCTATCTCCAAATCTGGCTCTCAGTTTTCCAACTGCTGGTTGTTACCTATTCCTCCACAAAAATAAAATTTGCTTTACGGATTGTACCAATGGAACAGAACAGAATAGAAAATATCAGTAAATTCTTTATGTGAAACTTGTTTAGAGGTTTTTCATGAATGTACTCCCTTAGAAAAACAATTACCAGGTATTACAGTCAAAACTGACTGCTCAGGAGTTGAAAGTGACTGTTCTGTCTTTCTGTATATGTTAACATTTTTTATTTTTAATTTTTTTCCTAAAAAGGTAATTCGTCGAAGAAGCTGCTTGTTTGTCTCAGTTACTGAGAGTCAGTTATGCTTTTCCTAATCATCTCATCCATTTTCATGCAGTCTCTCATTTTTTTATCCTGTACATCCTCTAATCTGACCTAACTCTCCATCCTTCATTCTCTCTCCCACATCAGTTCACTGTGACCTGTGGAACACTGGTGTACTGATTAACAAGCATTAAAATTAAAACCTGGCTGACTCTCCTTATCGTGTTGTTTGTTCAACTGGAAGCTACCTTCTTTGACTGCCTCTCTGGAGCAAGTTGCTCCTTTGGCCAAAATATTTCAGGATCAATAACTCTCCATGAGTCAGTATCACTCTCTAGGAGGAATTCTGAAAATTATGGTAATCGCCAATAAAAGGATAACTCCTAGTTTTCGTATCAAAAGTGTGGATACTAGTGATTTTATAATTATCTGACCTTAACTTAATGCTAAGGAGACCTGGAGGCAAAACAGTTAAGTGCCTGCCCACCCAGATCTATCACACCTGAATTAAAAAACCGTCTCAGGAACTGGTTTCAGGTACTGAACACTAATGAATAAAGACCAGATGAGTTTTAGGACTAATGAATAAAGACCAGATGAGTTTTAGGAAGATATAAAAATATCATTTATGAAGAAAGCAAAGAATCTTTGCAAAGACAGAGGAGAAAGAAAGCACAGAATACCAGAAGAAATGTCTATTTGTGTTTTATTTGACTATGGATCATAACAAACTGAGCTAACATTAAGAATGGGAATCCAGGAACACTTAATTGTGCACATGCAAAACCTATACACGGGCCAAAAATCTGTTGTCCAGAGTAAGGAAATACTGCATGGTTTAAAATAAAAAAAGGTTACATCAGAGCTGTATACTTTCTCTATACATATTCAATCTGTATGCTGAACAAATCATCTGAGAAGCTGTTGTTGTCAGGAGTCCAAAAGTTGACTACCACTCATAGTGACCTTATAAACATGCATTTAAACCTTGCCTTCTCCTACATCATCCTCATAATCTCTGATATGCTTGAGCCCATTATTACAATCACTTTGTCAATCCATTATAAAGTTTTCCTTTTTGTTCCCGACTCTCTGCCTTTCCAAGCATACTATCCTTTTCCAAGGACGGGCCCATCCTAACAACTGGCCCCTCCTAAATGCTCAAAATATGTGCTTCATCATCATTGCCTTTCAGGGTCATAATAATGGTTGCATTTCTTCAATAACTGTTTGTTCTGTTTGCAGTTGATGAGACATTCAGTACTCTTCTCCAACACAATTCAATGGCATCAACTGTTCTTCTGTCATCCTTAGCCACTGTCCAGCTCTCATATGTGCTGTTACTATGTGCCATCGAGTCGCTTGTGACTCATATCGACCTTATGTACAACAGCCCTAAACTCTGCTCTGTCCTGTGCCAATCGCACGGTCTCCGACACACCCATCCCGATTACCCCAGTCACTGAATCAATCCACCTCATAGAGGGCCTTCTCCCGCGCTGTCCCTCCACCCTACCAAGCATGATGTCCCTCAATAATAAAAGACCATTGCTTTAATCAGGTGTACCTTAAAATATTTAAATTAACATTACTGCTCTTTGCATCTTGGAGAGGTCTTTGACAGCGGATTTTCCCAATGCAACACACCTAGTACCAAGGATGCTGCTTGTGAATCTAAGTAGGACGAAATTGTGGGTAATCTCAATCTTTTCTGCATGTATCATGATGTTGCCCATCAGCCCACAGTGATCATTTTGTTTTCTTGATGGTAAGAGCTAATCCAACATGAAGGCTATAGAGCCTTTGGATTTTTACTGCAAGTCTCCCTTACTTTCACCAAGCAAAGCTGTGTCAGCATCAACACCAAGTTGATGAATCTTTCTCTGATCCTGATGCCACATTCTTCTTCATACAGTCCAGCCTCTCAAATGATCTGCTCAGCAGACAAACTGAACTGGCAGGGAGAAAGACAGCCATGACGTAACACCTTTCAGGTACTTGGTCCATGTATAAGTTTTACATGAACACAATTAAGTGTTCTGGAATTCCATTTTCCTTAATAGAATTCACCTTTGAATTTGAAAGGAAAACACCTTTGCATAGCTGATAAAACACTAATAAAGAACCTTCTCTTTTTTCAGCTAAGATCCATGGTATTAGCTGAAATCATTATCTCCCTAGTGAAATGCTATCCCTGGTGCCATGTTGTTGTTGTTGTTATGGGCCATCAAGTTGCTTGCAACTCATAGCGACCCTATGTACAACAGCCCTAAACCCTGCTCTATCCTATGACAATCTCACTGTCTCCGACACACCCATACCAATTATCCCAGTCACTGAATCAATCCACCTCATAGAGGTCTTCCCCTTCTGCACCGTCCCTCCACCGTCCCAAGCATGATGCCCCTCTCCAAGGACCTCTCCCTTCTTACAACATGTCCAAAGTATGTCAGATGAAGCCTCAAAATCCTTGCCTCCAAGGAGCAGCCTGGTTTAACCCTCTCTAAGATGAATCTGTTTGTTTACCTAGCAGTCCATGGTACTCTCAATACTCTTCTCCAGCACCACAGCTCAAAGGCATCAATTCTCCTTCTATCCTCCTTAGTCATTGTCCAACTCTCTGATGCATAACAAGAGATTGCAAAGACCATAGCCTGTATCAGACGCACCTTAATCTCTAGAGTGACAGGACTGCTCCTCAGTATCCTGGAGAGTTCCCTAACCTCGTGCCATAGTTTCTTTTACATCCAGTTTGAACTTCAGGTATATATTTGATATACTGTTCAAGTAGTTTCTCTTTAATCTAGCAAGATTTTACTTGTATTTGGTAGTAGACAAACTGTTGAATAATTTCCATATTCTTTTGAGGTGTGTTTTTTGTGTGTGTGTGTGTGTGTTTTGGTGTTTTTGTAATGACAACAGATACAGATCTCTCTAGTTAGCAGGCTAGGTAGCTGTCTTCCAGATTTCTTGGCACAGACTGGGATGTGCTAAGGCTAATGTTTGTTGAAACACCTCAATCGGTATGTTATCAATTCCTGGGCCCTATACCACTGGTTCCTAGCCATATGTATTTTCTGAAATAGTTCTTCTCTGTCAATTTTCTTCGTAATGTCCAATATAAAAACATTTTTCTACAATATAAACATCTTTATTTTTTAAAAAATAGTAGTTCTTCACTTGAAACTAAAATGAATCGGTAGTATTAAAATTGTTTATGGCTCAAAAAAACCCTTATTTTGTGCTACATATTGTTGTACTACAACTAAATCCATTTTTATTACAAAGGAAAAAACTTAGTTCATTTTCACACATTAATCTATTATTAAAGAATACGAACCACTATTTTGGATTCAGTAGCACCAACATATATGAGCTGCTTAATGAATGCCCAAGAAGCAAAGAAGAAAGTGAGGAGAAGAGTGAAAGAAAAAAAGTAAATTAGATAGTTATCAATTTAGGGGATAACATTCTCAACTCACTTTTATCTGTTTTTAAGCCTAGAACTCTGTAGATTATAATAAAAACATTTAACATTCGAAGTAGGCTTAAAATGGCACATAACAATAACAACAACAACAATTTTAAATTCCTAGACACTGAGAAGTCAACCATGAAAAAGAGCACACTGAGGGTTTATATTTATAGTTCTAATCAACAAAGTAAAAGCTAAAAGCACAGAGAAATTTTTTTTTGGTAATTGTCATCCATAGAGCTACACAGTAAGATATTCTTATAAAAATTATCTGCTAGTTTTCAACTACCAAAGAATATAACAAGTGTACATAGCAAAAATTAAACACTATCTAACTGTCCCCTGGAGGCCTAACCATATGAATAATAGTCCAATAACAATCCTGAAGAAGTCAGTTCTGTGCCCACGTTTCCCTATAAATTTACAGACAATTTAGTATATAAGCAAAGAGAAGGTACCAACACTAATTTATAGATTCAAATGTGTTAATACAACCAACACACAACATTTATTCAAAAGGAAAAGCATTTCTTGGTACAAATGTGCTTATTATGTGGTTTCTTGTCTTCGTAACTAAAACACAAGATTTGTTTAAACTGTCAAAATATTTTATCATTGGATCTCAGCTTATTTTAAAAAAAGCCACAGTTTTTTATATTTATTCATAAGGACTAAACACGACTTTTATAATGAGAAAAAGAAAATAAAATGTCTACAGAAAATGTTAAGTTCATTTTGTCTAATTCCGACATTTACTTAGAAATGCTCTTGTGTAACATACTTTTTAAAGTCTCTGAAAGAATGATAATAGTATGTCTTACCCATTACATAGCTCACATCAAATTATATGCCTAACAATTACAACCATGAAGTATTCATTTACATACCTTCCCTTCAGTGTTCAGACCAAGTTTACTGTTGACCAAATCACTTAAGCAAAAGATTTACACAGGACACTGTAAGGATACTAGGTAACAAACATTCCTTTGTCCATAGGTCATTTGTTTTCTCATGACTTTTATCAAATAGCCAGTAACTGTATATGCCTTTTTCCATAAAATTTAAAAGGAAAAAAACAACAAACACCTTCACATAACTTTTTTTCGTCAACAATACATTTATTTTAAGCTGTTAAAAAAATTCAGGAAGCTTTTCATTGTTTCTTTTTGCTTTCAAAACACATTTCATTTTCTACAGTAAAACTGCAAGGTAAGCCTTTTCTCTAATTGCTTGAGGTCTATAGTGAAACAAAATTTCAAATTCTTTTACATTCCAAGCAGACTTTTGAGTTTTTATCTCCTATCCCTAGTAATTCGTCAGTAATAACAGTTCTCAATAACACAGCCATAAACTCCACAAAATATTTTAAATTTTCAAAGGAAACAAAATAATTGTCAGCATCTGCCAAACACCATGTGACCCACTGCTCAAAGTTTCAGATTAAGATGGTTGGTTCTTCATTATTTCTGATGCCTTATCATTGCAAAACTAATTCTCCAGGACCACTGGGAGTCAGAAGTGGGTTTTGTTTCCTTTATGATGTTTAAAAAAAAGACATTTTATTAAAAAAACCAATATGGGACAGAAAGCAGGCATAACTGTTCCAATCTGACTGCACTGTCCAAGAGGTGGAAACATCCAACTGGAAAGAAATTCTGAGATAATTTAAACAAAAGATTAAAATATGTCCTTTAAATTTGTATGTTTTATTCAATTGAATACTAAGTTATCAAGACATAAATAATTATTATGCTGCTTTAACCTAAGTTAAAAAATATTTTTATTTCTTTACCTCTAAGGAAATCATAAAAAATTACTTGCCACATAAAGGTAAAAGTTGTAGAGACCAAGAATGTTTGGAAGTCTTTAAAAAAGAATATAAACAGAATTATTACCAAGGCTGTAATAAAACAGTAAGAGACTATTTTAGCTTATATTATCAACAAAAGGTTGTAGATATGTTATCATGTATGTTCTAACATCTTTGTATCACACACACACACACACACACTCTCTCTCTCTCTCTCTCTCTCTCTCTCTCTGAAGTCCTCTCCTTTTCAAAGAATATTCTCTGTCTCTCTCATCCAAAACTCACCAGGGAAAAATGCTCCTCTGACCTTATTTAGACTTTCACTAAGTCATCTTCTTTTGTTAGGGACAAAAACCACTAGTATACTTATATATTACCAAATTCTTAACAATTTAACAGGTCTTGGTGATAACATATACAATATTCATGATAACAAGATCTGGCAGAAATTATCCAAAATATTATTCGATTAGTTCAGTACTTTCATTATCTCAACCCAGTGTTTCTTTGTCTAATATGAAGCTCAGTGAGATAATTCACTACTCATCTAGTGGAAGCAATAAGTAGCTCTCTTAAGTAAACAAATCTCAAGATTTTAAGAACATCTGGGTTAGATACAAGATTCTGCCACCATATAATTCTGAACAAGCCCGATGACATCAAATGTCAAAAAAACTTCTGCTATTAAGAAGCATCGAACTCACAGCATGTATGTCAGAGCTGAACTGTTTCCCAGTATTCAAGGGCTGTTTCATGAAAGTGGTTTGCAAAGCCTTTGTTCTGAGTTGACTTAAACCTCCAACTTTTTATTAGTTAGTAGCTGGGAAAGTTACTGTTTGCCCAACCCAGAAATCCTCAAACATAAGAAAAAGGCATAGGGTTTATTCTTGCTGTTACATGCTGTCTAGTCAGATCTGATCCACAGATTAGAGGTCTTTAGAGGTAGCAAATTGCAAGGGAGGAGACTGCTCATTTTTCTTCTTTCTTCTGTAGAGGAGCTGGTGGATTGGAACTGTGTGCCTGTGGATTCAAATTGTCCTTTGACCACAACAAGATAAAGGTAAACAATACAATTGAAAAATGGGCACAGGCTATAAAGCAGACACTTCACCAAAGAAGATATTCAGACGGCCAACAAGCACATGAAATGTTCAAAATCCCTAGCTTTAAGAGAGATGCAAATCAAAACAACTATGAGACATTATCTTACCCCAGTAAGAATAGCAAAATTTAACAGAACAGCAAGCAACAAATGTTGTCGAGTTTGAGGAGAAACTGAAAACCTTATTCACTGTTGGTGGAAGTGTAAAATGGTGGAATTACTGTGGAATGTGGTGTGGCGCTTTCTCAAAAAGTTGCAAATAGAAATACCATTTGACCCAGCAATCCCAATACTGGGAATATACCTCAAAGAGACCATAACTGACATCCAAGCAGATATATGCGCACCAATGTTTACAGTGGCTTTGTTCACTATAGCAAGGAATTGGAAACAACCTAAGTGCTCACCAACAAACGAATGGATAGAGAAGTTGTGGCATATTCACACAATGGAATACTACACTGCGTTGAAGAACAAAGAACTCAAGTAATATTATTCAAAATGGGTGACTGGAGGACATTATGCTGAGTGAAGTATCTCAGTCACAAAAGGACAAATACTGCATAGTGC
>NW_006399771.1:14810847-14829106 GCF_000299155.1 Elephantulus edwardii | reverse complement strand
AAATTAATTTAAAAAATTATTTTTTTAAGAAAAATTGTCCTTTGATTAGCAGCACAACACACTATAGACTATGCCAGAAAGAGCCCTGTATGCTGAGGAATTAGAGATAAGGCTTACAGTTATCAAAGAAACCCTAAAAGCAAAAAGAAGGGTGGGCAAAACTACAAGAGGTAGAATAATATCTATCTCCTGGACTAGTGGGTAAAAGTTGTGCTGCCAACCCAAAAGCACATAGTTTGAATTCAACAGCTGCTTCATGAGAAGAAAATGGTTATTCTCCTACACAGTGATTTACAGCCTCTGAAAACCCACTGGAGAGTCAGCTATGAGTTGGTTCAGAGTTGACAACATATAACAATAATCTAGGCAAAAGGTGATTAGGGAGGAGGATGGGCTGGAGTGGGCATAAATCACGGGGTTGCACAATTTGATGGGAGGAGGGAGTGTGGGGCGGGGGGTTGAAGGAAATAGAAAAGATCCAGTGTAGAAAAAGACTTTATATGATGAACTTTGTCATTAAACCAGTATTTAAGAAAGAGAGAGAGATGGACTCTGACTGATTAGGAGCCTGTCTACCATCAATATTCTCACCCTACTGTCCTCTGTTCAGGCAATTTCCCAATCTCCGTAGAAACGGTTTGTTGGTGTTGATTGCTGTCCAGTTGAGCATGACTCATAGCGACCCTATGAATAAAAGACCTGAAGCCTTTCTATAACTGTCATTTCTCAAAGTTCATAGAGTTTCCAGATGCATGTTGTTTAGGAAGTGGATGCCACTCCTGCTTCTAAATCTGTTTTAAACTGGGAGCTCCACAAAACACGGTCCTCCATGAGTAATAGTTATGGCATTTTACACCCCAGTGGCACAAGGTTCAGCATCAAAGCAGCCTCAGGTTATCTCAGTACAGCATATTGACAGAAGAGTGTTGTACCACTTAGAAGAATGTTCTTCACTACAACACAATAATGGTAAACAACCCAATTGAAAAATGGGCAGAGGATATGAATAGACTTTTCACCAAAGACAACACTGAGATGGCAAATAAACACATGAAAAATTGTTCAAAATCCCTAGCTCTAAGAGAGATGCAAATCAAAACAACTGTAAGATGTCACCTCACCTCAGTAAGAATAAGAAAATTTAACAGAAAGCAAACAACAAATGCCGGAGAAGTTGCGGAGAAACTAGAACCTTTACTTCCTGTTGGTGGAAGTGTAAAATGGTGCAAGCACTGTGGAAGGCGGTATGGCGCTTTCTCAAAAAGTTACAAACAGAAATACCACTTGACCCAGCAATTCCACTACTGGGAATATACCTCAAAGAGACCATAACTGCCATCCAAGCTGATATATGCATGTCCACGTTTATCATGGCTTTGTTCACACAATAGCAAAGAGCTGGAAACAACCTAAGTGCCAAGCAACAAAAGAATGGATAGAGAAGCCGTGGTATATTCACACAATGGAATACTACACTGCATTGAAAAACAAGGAACTCATGAAACATACAAAATGGATTTCCTGGAGGACATTATGCTGAGTGAAATATCTCAGTCACAAAAGGACAAATACTCCATAGTACCACTGTTCTAAAACAGGACTGACATGGGGTTTGGGGGAGACTGAGAAAGATGGGATAAATTATGTATACTGCATTGAAGCATATGAGGAAGAGAACTGTTTAAAAGGGATATATGATTAAGTATTACTGTCACGAAAGGAATCCAGAATGAAGGCTGCAAAGTGGAGTACTTGGGGGGGAGGGATTGTATAACAATGAAAGAATTTTTCTTTTACTTTTCAAAGGAAAGAATGAACTGGGGGGGAAGGGGTAGGCAGGGAGAAAAGTGCAACAATGAAAGAATGGAAATCCAAAGTCTCTGTAAACTTCCGTTAAAATGAATAATAAAAAAATTTAAAACAGAATGTTCTTCAAAAATATAACAACTGACTTTTAAATACAAAAGCCCTCCCCAAGTTCTATCATAAATAATTGAACCAGAGAAGTGCATTATTACAATAGAGGGTATAGTTATTACAGTAAAGGGTGCAGGTGAATAACCACACTGAAAACAAGAAATCAAAGTATACACATAAGAGTGGGACTTCCTTCACTTGATTCTCAAAATACTAAAATAATAAAACAATTAATTATCCCTATATTTTCATACTTAGACTTGCTATGTATAAACAGTTCCAGTTTACCTAAGGAATCATATTTCATTTAAAAAAACAAAACAAACCAACAAACAACCCTAAAATCTATTTATTATATCCAAGTTTTATGTAAAGAGAAAAAGGGGATGAAGCGGAATTATTTTCAAAAAGAGGCTAGATGATCATCCTGTCAGGGTCATTTTCAGCAATTAATAATTGTAAACCAAAATATAATATTAGACCATTCACAATTATGATGTAGTTATTTCCATATACATCAGAAAAACACAACTAGCATAAAAACCTGTGGCATCACATATATTACTGCTTATGGCTATGGTTAAATGAAACAAACAAGTAAATAGAAATGGAAACACTTCCACAAATGGCAGCAATTGTAAACTTTATTTATCTAACATTCAGGTGTAATCTTACAGAAATAGACTAACCTGGTGAGTAAAATTAAAGCTAGATTAACTACGATTCTTTTCAATTTCAAAGATTTCTTCAAGCCAGATTCCAGAAATGTTTTCTTAACTGTTACGTGTTAAAAATCAAATGTGTTCCAAATTAATATATAACATGATCTAGGTTGATGATACAGATTCTTCCCACAGGGAGATAATAGAAAAGTAAATTTTACTTCTTCAAGCTATCGTTAAGTTATGGTTCTAAAAAACTGCCTAACAGGTTAAAAGAAATAAAAAAAAATTTAGTTTTTTTTTTAAAAGTATTTATAGTGGCAAAAAGCTTCACTGCAATCCGAAAGGCACACAGTTCGAGGCCACTAGCTACTACAGGAGAAGGACGAGTAAATTCATCCCATGTGATTAACTGCCTCTGAAAACCCACCAGAGGGTCAGTTGTGGGTCAGTTCTGACCCTAGAGAAACCTACAACAATAATCTACTTAGCAGCTATTTTTAATAGCTGTTATCATTCACTGAACATCTCTTGTATGGTAGGCACCAAGTTAAGATACTCAAAACAGTAGCCCATCTAAACATTTTTAACATTATTTAAGATTAAGAGAAATAGTTAATAATGATCTTAAATGAAGGACATAGGAATTAAAGCAGGTAAATGTGTGACATAAAAAAAAAGTGTGACATAAAGGGGAAAGCATTTGACAATCAAGCACCACAAGTAATTAGCAACGAGGGATTGCCCAGAAAAACCTTTAATTCAATAGAACTCATCAAGCTCATGTTGTCTTGGCTGAGAAGCTAAGGACACTGTATGTAGTTCACAATCCATGGAGAGTCACAGCAAAAACAAACTTTGGAAATGGCCACTTGACCCCTTTTGTCAGAAGATACCAAGCAGCCCAACAAAGAAACATTAACAAAAACCCCACCTGGGCCATTTTGGCATAATACTTCTATGATTTAAGTCCTTTTTAAAAAAATAAAACAGCTCAAAATCCTCTATATTTCCACACTCATACATACTATCATGAAAGTAGCAATTTTGTAAAAATTAAAGGAGAATCTGCTGCCTGTGCTTTTAAAATGTGTTTTTAATTTTTCTACTAAAAGCTGTAATAATGTCACTTGGAAAACAGAAGGCTGAGTGTGCATCTGAGGGTGAAAAGGAATGTTTTCACAGGCGCAGTTGGTAAATACCACTGGCTCTAGCAGAACATTCTTCCTTAACTGGAAGCCAATCATCATTTAACTTCAAAAATCTCCCTTTCTCTGTTGACACAGAGCAACTGGAGACCCTATTATCTCAATTATTTCTTCACATAAAAAAACACACACAAATAATGAAGGGCTGAACTAATACTTTAAATATTATCAACATTCATACTGTTATTTAACCTTGAATCTACACTCAAAGGTAAGCTTTAGTTAAGCTTAGTCAACACGTTCAGATGTAAGCGCTTCAGTTTGGGCACTACAAAAAGCAGATTTATATCCTAAGTTTTAATTTTGACTATGCACACAGTTTTCAAGTTATAATAGATGTGTGTTCTAGGAAACAAACAAAATGGATGGAATTCAACCCAAAACTTTAATGTCAAAGCAAACCTCCATTGTATCAGGGCATCTCAATAACTCAAACTCATAGCTGACCCTCCACCAAGTATCTCGAAGGCTGTAAATTGCATTAGAAATTTTCCAACTTTCTCCTGAGAAGTAAATGGTGGATTCAAACTGCCAGAAAGTACCACTCTTAGATTAGCAGTGCAACTCGCTACAGACTACACAACCAGATCTCCCTGTATGACAAGAATAATTTCTCACATATTCTATAATACTCCATATGCTATCAGTAAAGTTAGTCAGATGTTAAAAGAAATACAAATGTGTAAAAAGAAACCACCTCTGAACAACTTAATAAAAAAATGCACCATGGACATGAATAGGCAATTATTTTTTAAAAATTAAAAAGCACGTAAAGACCACAAATACCAAGAACATAAGGACAATCTTAAAGAAAAGCAAATGACAACTAAAAGGGGAAACTGGTTGAAAAAAAATTATGATACACAATTCAGAACTTGTAATTTTGAATCCTGGATTCCAAATCTAACTCTTCCATATTTCAGCTCAACCTCTCCAATATAGCTTACACCCAGGGATTTCAGCATAGATCTGGCCAGACTGCCATGCTAGTCTCTTATCTACACTGAACAAAAACCCCCAAGTAACAAGGAGTAAATGCTAGGCGGCTCTTAGCAGTCCATGGTATGTTCATTACGCTTCTCTGTGACCGCAACTCAAAGGCATCACTTCTTCTTGTTATCATTAGAAAATGTCCAGCTCTATGATGCATAGCAGGTTGGCACAGAATAGAACAGCGTTTGGAGCTCTTGTACATAGGGTCACTATGAATCACAAGCAACTCAATGACACATAACAATAACAACAACATGATGCATAGCAAGTAACTGCAAAGACCATGGCCTGATTCAGGCATTCCATAGTCTCTATACGGACACAAGAAGGGCCCCTGACAGAAGTATTCATCTTTTGATTTCCTGACTGCTAGAGCCAAGAGTGTTGAATGTGGAACCAAGCAAGCTCAAACTGTTAACAAGCTTAATCTCTTCTCCATCTATTATGATACTACCAATTAGCCCAGAGGTGAGAATCTTTGTCTTCTGGATGCTGAACTTATATTGTAGCAGTCCTTAAGTTTCTGTAGCAAATGTTTTAGGTCCTCCTCAATTTCAGTAAGCCATGTTGTGTCATCTGCAGAATGCAACCTGTTGATGACTCTTCCACCAAGCCTAATACCACATTCCTCCTCATAAAATCTAGCCTCCTGAAACATCTGTTCAGCATACAGATTGAAAAAGTATGGAGAAAGGCTGCATCCCTGACACTGTCCTTTCCTGATTTTAAACCATGTGTTGTTTCCTTGCTCTATTCTAATGAATTATTTTTGTTCAAAGTATAGGTTTCGCATGAGCACAATCAAGTATTCTGGATTATTCTCATTCTTCCTAAGGTTAGGCACAATTTGTTGTCGATTCACATAATCAAATGCCTTTTCACAGTCAATGAAACACAGACATTCCTCTGGTAGTCTCTGCTTTCAGCAAAGACCAATTTGACATTGGCAATGAGGTCCCTAGTGCCACTGCCTCTTTTAAACCCAGCTTGTATTTCTGGCAGTTCTCTGTCAAATTACCATTCCAGTTATTTTTGGATAATTATCAGCAGGATTTTACTTGCAAGGATATTAGTGATACTGTTTTGAAATTTGTATTACCCCCTTTTTTGGATGGGGAATAAATATTCTCTTTCAATCAGCAGACCTATGCAATTTACTGCCTATAAAAATCCACTGGATGGTCAGATATGGTTTGGTTCCAACTTGATGGTACACAACAATAACAGAAGTAATTTAACTATTCACTGCTAAAAAAATCTATGATATGAAACATTAAAGCAATCATGCTCATAACTGTAAAGACGCCACCAAAGATTCTCAGTAGCATAAGTGGAATTTGAATATTTCATTAATTAAGTACTACAAAGATATTCACTGGCTAACCACACTGTAGATGATACAACCTTGCTTGTTGAAACTGACAAGGACCTGAAACACTTGCTGCAGAAGGTCAAGGACTGTAGCCTTCAATATGGATTGAACCTCAACATCAACAAAAACAGAAGAAAGAAAAAAAAATATTCCCGTCACTGGGCCACTTAGCAGCATCACGATACATGGTAAAGAGATTAAGACTGTTAATAGCTCTTGGTACCAACATGCAGGAAATCAAAAGATGAATTGCTTTGGGAAAGTCTGCTGTCAGGGACATCTCCAGAGGACTGAAGAACAATGCTGTCAGTCTGGAGACTAAAGTTCACAGGATTCAGGCTATGGTCTTCACAATTAAGTGCTATGCATCAGAAAGCTGGACAATAACCAGGGATCTAGGGACGATAGAAGAACTGATGTCTTTGAGTTGTGCTAGAGGAGAATGTGAATATACTGAATATACCATGGACCAATTCACCAGAGAGGGTGAAACTAGGCTTTTTCCACAGAGGCAAGGACTCTAAGGTTCCATCTTACACATTATGGGCATGTTGCAAAAGAGATCAGTCCTTGGAGAGGGACCTTATGCTTGGCAGGGTGGAGGGACAGCACAGATGAGAAAGACCCTCAATGGGATGGATTGACTCAGTGACTGGGATAATGGGTATAGGTGGGTCAGAGACACTAAAGTTGGCTCAGGATAAAGCAGGGTTCAGAGCTCTTGTACAAACGAGCACTATCAGTTGCAGCTGATTTGACAGCACATAACCACAAACATACTTTTTAAACAAACCTAACCTGATGAATGTGAGGATCTGAACTGATTAAAGAAAGGCATTTAAAAAAACCTTCAGATCTGTGATTATGTAGGGAATGAGCCCTTTCAAAAATTCACTGAAATAAGTTCAATCATAGAAGATAACATGGGGATCAACATGTGCTTACTTTATTTTCCAATCTCTGTATTAGCCTCTTCCTGAAATGTATTTACAAAGAATGCATATTCCACAGCAAATCTTTTCATCAATCACCATGTGAAAACCTTTGGCTGGGACACTGTGCATTCCAGAGAGGATTTAGTTTGTGAGGTATTGAAACCTGGCTTATATGCAAAGAATTAGGTTTAAGATTTTACTAAGAGTTTCTTTTCTAAAGAACTTGGGACATTGTCCATGAGTTTCACATTTTTGCTGCCCATCATTAATAATGGCATAAAATTTAAATTATCTACTGCTCATTTCCTGCACATCACAGTGCTAGCTCTGTCTGCAAAAATACAGCGTCTGAAGTCACACTTAGCAAAATCAGATAAAATATTCCAACTGCAGGAAAGGATAAATATATCCTTTAACAATTGTCTACAATTTCAAAGCAGAATTATAACTGATTAAATTTTCAGCTTAATTATACATTTTACACTTGAGTATTTTCAGTGATTTTTAAATCTTACAGTTTTAAAAAAGAGTTCATAGTCAAAAAGTCAATTTTAAGCTCTATCCTGAAATACAATTGTTGTGCGTGATAGGAACAGGTTTAAAGCATCTTAGGAATTGTTTAAGGCATTGAACACCAATGACTGAAGACAAGAGGAGTTGTGGGATGATATGAACAAAGCAAAAAGTCATTACAAAAACAGAGATAAAAGAAAAAAAATTAAATGCATGTCAGAAAAAGACTCTAAAAATTGCACTGGAGTGTTGAGAGACCAAAATAAAAAGGAAACATGCCGAAGTAAAAGAACTGAACAAAAGATTTCAAAGGGTAGCTCAGGATGACAAAGCAAAGTATTATAATGCAATGTACTGAGAGCTGGAATTTGAGAATAAAAAGGGGAAAACTCATTCTGCATTTCTCAAGCTAAATAATATTCATCAAGTTGCAGTACTGAAAGATGCTATGGGCAATATCATAAATGATACAGGAAACATCAAAGGGAATATATGATTAGGGATTTTATGTACAACAGCCCAGAATAACAGGTACACTACAATGGGAGGGGTGTGCATATTTGTGCAACAATGAATGAATATTTTTTTAAAAGTGAATGGGGGGAGGGGAGAGTAAAAATGTACAACAATGAATGAATGAAAATCTAACTTGTGTAAACTTTCACTGAAATTGCAATTAAAAGAAAAAAATATTTTTTTAAAAAGAAAATGGAGGAAATACACAGAATCACTGTACCAATAAGAACTGTTTGACACGGAAAAATTTCAGCAAGAACCATATGAACAGGAGCCAATGGTAATGAAAGAGAAAAGTGGAGTCTGCATAGAAGGCATTGGCAAAAAATGAAGCCCCAGAAATTGACAGGGTATCAACTGACTTGTTTCAATTAACAGATGTAGTCCTAGATGTGCTCACCAGTCCGTGGCAGGAAATTTGGAGGACAGCTGTCTGGCCAATGGATTGGAAGAGGTCCATATTTGTTCCCATTCCGAAGAAAGGTGATTCAATTGAATGTGGAAACTAACAAAATCATTAATATCACATGTAAGTAAAACACTGTTGAAGATCATTAAAAAATGGCTAGAACAGTACATATCAAGGGAATTGTCAGAAGTGCAAGCAGGATTTAGAGGAGGCCATTGCATGAGGAATATCACTGCTGATGGTAGATGGATCCTGGATGAAGTAAAAAATACCAGAAGAATGTCTATTTGCACTTTATTGACTATGCAAAGCCATCTGGCTGTATGGATCATTAACAAGTTGTTAGGAGGCTCAAGCTCACTGTTACAATTTCTGTTACTGTCTATGCTGTTGAGGGTTTCCACTCTCTGTCTAACAATGTCTTCTCCCAAGAGTACTGGAACCTCTTTACAATATCCTGAAGATACGCAAGACAAAGTTTCACCATCTTCACCTCTAAGGAGAAACCAAGACAGCCTAGGTTGTTCTTTTAGAAGTCCATGGGATAGATATTCAGTAGTGCTCTACATGCCATCACAATTCAAAGGCATTGATTCTTTTGTCATCTTTATTCACTGTCCAACTTTCAGATGCAATAGGGACTACAGTAGCTTAATGGTTAAAGAGCTGCACTACCAACATAAAGGCATGAGATTCCAGGCTACTCCTTGGAGGCAAGGATTCTGGGGCTTCGTCTGACATACTTTGGACATGTTGTAAGGAGAGACCGGTCCTTGGAGAGGGATATCATTCTTGGTAGGGTGGAGGGACAGCGCAGGAGGGGAAGACCCTCTATGAGGTGGATTGATTCAGTGACTGGGGTAATCAGGATCGGTGTCAGAGGCAGTGTGATTGGCACAGGATAGAGCAGGGTTTAGGGCTGTTTACATAGGGTCGCTATGAGTCACAAATGACTCGACAGCACATAACAACAACAACAACAGCTGCCTTATGGGAGAAGAATGAACAATCTCCTCTGTGTGATTTTTTTACAGCCTTTGATAACTCACTGTAGTCAGCTATGAGACAGTTCCAACTCAAAGGCACAAGAAGCAATTAAAAATATCACGGCATGGATGATCAGGCACACCACAGCTTTTAAACTATCGTCCTTACAGTTTAGCACTTTGAAGAGGTCCCTGCTAGCAGATTTTCTCTAATTCAATACATCTTTTGATTTATTGGCTGCTTGCTACAATAGATATGGATTGTGGATCCAAGTAAAATGAAACTGCTGACAACTGACAATGTTTCCTCCATGTATCAGGATGTTGTCTAGTGGTTCAGTGAGAAGGATTTTTGTTGGGTTTTTTTATTCTGAGATAATGAAGGTTGTAGTCTTTCATCTTCTTTACTATGTATGTACTTCAAATTTCATTTTCTCCTAGCAAGGTTGATTTGAAGGCAACAACAACTCAATGCAGTTGAGTCAGAAAAAAACAAACAAATCACAGCTGACTCTCCAGCAGGTTTTCAGAGCTGTAAATCATTAGAGAAGATTTCTGGTCTTCTCCTATTGAGCCAGCTGAATTCAAACCATGTGTTTTTGGATTGGCAGTACAACTTTCTACCCACTATTTGAAATGAGAATGAAAGAAAGGTAAAAAAACTCTGAGCAAATTTAAGAACCAAAAATGGATGGGCTATAAGAGTATATCAGGAATAGAAGAAAGAAATCCAAGTCTTTTCAGAACACTGATGCCAATAGCAAAATCCTAGGTAAATGGAGATACCACTGAAAAACAGAGGAGCAAAAGGATTAATAAAATCTGTCTCTCTCGCACATTGTCATTGTGCTGGAACTGAATGAGCTCACCCTCCACTGGGTTTGTGAGGCTGTAAATCACACAGGAGATTTCTAACCTTTTTCCTTCGGAGCTGCTGGTGGATCCAACTCACCAGAAAAGAGTGGCCTTGGCCAACTCCCTACAGACTAACACACAAAGCAGGAAAACACTATGAATACTTGGGGAAAAAAGCAGAAATGTTCAATAGGCAGATTAGCATAGAGATCCTCAAAGACATGAACTTTCTCTAGATATAACTACTGGCTAATGCTTGCATACTGGGAAACACACCAAAAATGAGGAAAGAACCATCCTCAAGGATTAGAATAGCCCTGAAAGTTGATACATACAACACATATCAATTTTTAGACACTTATGATAAGTAATGCTATATTTTAAGAGTGTATTACATTTACAGTAAATTCTAGAAAATGTAAAGTAATCCGTAATGATAGTAAACAGATCAATTGTTGCCTTAGATAGGAACAGCGATTACAAAGGAGCATGTGTTAACTTTTAGAGGTGATAAATATAGTATGGTGACAATCGTGATTGAACAATAAATCAAATGGTGCAATGGTTAGGCAATTAGTTGCTAACCCAAACATTAGTGGTTTGAGTCCACTCTGTAGGAGAAAAACACCTAGCAATCTGCTCCCATCAAGACTGCAATCTTGGAAGCCCCATGGAAGAGTTTTACTCTATCCTAGAGGATAGCTACGAATGCCAGAACTGACTTCAAAGCAATGACTTTTAACTCGATTGAAGTGATGGTATCGTGTATTCACATGTTAAAATAGAAACAGCTTTATATTTCAAATACATGTAATTTACTAAATATGTCAACATCACCACAAAAGAAATTACTAATACATATGTATTAATCAAAGTAGTTGAAATTGTTTAAAATAATCAAAGTAGTTGAAATTGTTTAAGAAATGCTAAAAAGATCCAGAAGAAAGCCCAAGATAAGACCAACATGAATGTCAATATTTTAACAGAGAGAAAAAAATAATAGAGCAAAGGATTGCAAAGATGTATCCAAGGAATTAAAGAAACTTGAAGAGTAAGACACTAATAAAGGAAGAGTCTCTTCTCAGAGAATTTTTCAAGCAAAGAGTAATGTACAACATGAGATGCAAAATAAGGCCTAAAAAATCTATACATATTAGAGAAAAAGATTACATAGTTGGCATAAAATACAGGAAAAGGCACCAAGGTAAGGAGGCTTCATCTTCTATGTAACAATTTCTGTCAGATTACCTATAAAGACGAAGAAATCAGAACTTTTATCTTAATCGTGGCAGTTATGAACAATCATATATACCAGATTCCCAAAACTTGGCACAAACACTGGCATTCTCCTAATATGCTATAGTCATTCTAAGTAATAATAATAAAAATTATCCTTAATTAAGTCTTTAAAGATAATTAAATCCGAGTCAATCTAAATTATTACAGCATATACTCATTAACTCTGGGAAAAAAGTCAGTTTGGAAGACTATCACTCCATCTAAATTTAGTAGGAAACGAAATACTTGAAATTCTTCCAGTTTTTCTTACTTTATGAGTCTTAAGATTATTTATGTTATTCCAATCAGTCAACTAAACAGAAAATTTCAGCCATGTGCTAAAATGAAAATTTACATTTAGACCTCATCAGTACACGTCGGAATTCATTCATAAATTAAATTTAATAAATAATCTTCAAAAGAAATGCAGGAATGCAGATGTATCTGTTATATAACACCATACAAGGTAACCTAGTCACCCACTAAAGGAAAGAATTCATTGTTACACTGCTTATTTTAAAGGTTTCTGCATTTACTAAGTAGTTCAAAATGAAAATTCTACACTTCTAAAACAGAACTTTAGAAAGTTCTAAAATGAATAAACGTTGTTGTTGTTATGTGCCGTCAAATTGTTTGCGATTCATAGTGACCCTATGTACAACAGCCCTAAACTCTGCTCTGTCCTGTGCCAATCGCACTGTCTCTGACACTCCCATCCCGATTACCCCAGTCACTGAAACAATCCACCTCACAGAGGCCTTCCCCTCCTGCGCTGTCCCTCCACACTCCCAAGCATGATGTCCTTCTCCAAGGACCAGTCTCTTCTTACATGTCCAAAGTATGTTAGACAGAGCCTCAGAATCCTCGCTTCCAAGGAGCCACCAGGTTGAACCCTTTCCAGGATGAATCTGTTTGTTTTCCTAGCAGTCCATGTACTCTCAATACTCTTCTCCAGCACCACAGCTCAAAGGCATCAATTCTCCTCCTATCCCCCTTCGTCACTGTCCAACTCTCTGGTGCATAACAAGTGATAGCAAAGACCAGGGCCTGTATCAGATGCACCTTAGTCTCCAGAGAGACACCACTGCTCTTCAGGACTTTGGAGAGGTCCCTAACAGCAGATTTTCCCATGGCAATACGCCTTTTAATTTCCTGGCTACTGGTAGGTTTCTTAAAACTGAAGGTATGTTTAAAAAATATTTTTTAAATGTAAAAGGTCCCTATGTTGTATCAGAGGAAGTTCAAACACTAGAAAAAAAATGAGCAAATGCAAAAGGACAAATTCAGTTATGGGGACAAACACAGGTTTTATCTCTTCTTGTCATTAAAATCACTGTCCTGCCCTCTACTTTCCATTGTAGAAGCTCTGTGGCAAATCAACTGCGTTGCAACCCTGAAGGCAAGCAGTTCAAGGACGACACCAACTGCTCCACAGGAGAAAGATGGGCAATTGCCTGCTATGCAATTAACTGCCTCTGAAAAATCTGCTGGAGGGTTAGCTATAGGTCAGTTCTGACTCAATGGTACACAATAAAAACAACAATCCCCATATGCTCAGCAGGAATATATGACTCGAGAGAGTATTGTTGTTGCTGTTTGATGCCGTCGAGTCGTAGACGACTCATAGCGACCCTATGAACGAGCGGCCTGAGCACTGTTCGTACATAGGAGTTTCTGGAGGCAAACCATTTCGGAAGTGGATGCCACTCCTGCTTCCAGGCTTGATTTAGTCGGGAAGCTCCAGCAAGCACTGTCCACCATGGGTACCCATCACCAGGACTGGCACATCACTGTCACAGTCTTCAGCATCACAGCAACTTTGAGTTACCTCTGTACAGCAACGCACAGACCAGTGCTATACCACCTCTGCACAGCAACGCACAGACCAGTGTTATACCAACCGGAAAAGGAGACCACTCCAAAAGCTTGCCACGATTCCTGCGCTCACACCACCATCTGGCAAGGAGAACTTCCCAAGACCCTGGGAGAAGCCAACCCTGAGAGAGTACAGTAGGCCATAAATTGTTCAGAATAACCAATTCTTAAATAAGCTAAGTGTTTTAAAAATGGTTTTAGAATAATTTAGAACTGTTGTTATGCCATTAGATGCCAGTGAGTAAGTGACCAACTCATAGTGACCTATGCACAATGGAATGAAATGCTGCCTGGTCCTCCATCATTCTCATAATGGCTGCTATGTTTGAGTTCATTACTGCAATCACTATGTTAATCTTTCTCAAGTATAGTATCTCTCTCCAGAGGCAAATCCTCCCTTGTAAGATATTCAAAGAAAAAGCCTTCTCAACCTCCCTTCTAAGGAAATTTTACAACTATGTACATTCACATTATAGGAGCTTTGGTGACTTAGTCTGTGGGAAGATGTCTGATAACCCAAAGGCAGTAGCCTACCTGGTGGTAAAATCCACCAGTGTCTCCTTTGGAGAAAGACAGATAATCTCTTCCTGTGAGATTTACAGTCTCTCAAATACGTGCTGGATTGTCAGCCATGAGCGGGTTCCAACTTAGACATTTATATCTGCAATTCCTCAGAATACTTAGTGCATTTGTATACAATCAACTGCAGACTCTTGGTTAGCAGTTGATCCATTACAGATTATGACACCACAGCTCCTTAATGACTGGGAATGACTATACAAATGTGAGGCACTGTGGCCCACAAAAGTTAACTGAAAAGCTTGTTCATGTGGCATGCTTTTGGGGTCTGGGAAGACCAGGCTTAAAATGAGCCATCTCAGAAGGGTGATAAAGGAGATCCTTGTGCTTGATCCAGGAGACAAGAGTGTCATGCTACCACAGATAAGAGATGTTATACTGGAAAAACATCATGAGATGGTAAGAAGCAGTGGAGAGAGAATTCATCAGCATAGCAGCAGGTCCCCAGCCCACAGAGCAAGAAAGCGAAATGTTTTGGTGCAGGAAGCTTGCCGGTGGAATGAATGTTATCCAGTATTTCTTGGGGAGCTAGAGGTGAATGTCTTCCTGGTTGAGAACTGTGCTGCCAACCCAAAGGTACGCTGGTTCAAAACCACCAGCTGCTCCGTAGGATAAAAATGGATAATCTCCTCCCGTGTGACTTACTGCCTTTGAAAAGTCACTGAACTGTAAACTATGAGTCGATTGCTATTAGAAGCTACTCAACAACAAAAATAATTGTTAAAGCTAAAAACACCATTTAACTTGAACCTTAACAGAGGAGAAGCTAAAAGATCACGAGGCCAAGAGCCAGAAAAAGGTTGCCTTTGGGCTGGCTGAGTAAAGGGTGTTGTTGTTGTTGTTGTTGTTATGTGCCGTCGAGTCGTTTTCAACTCATAGCGGCTCTATGCACAACAGCCCTAAACCCTGCTCTATCCTGTGCCAACCGCACCGCCTCTGACACACCCATCCCGATTACCCCAGTCACTGAATCAATCCACCTCATAGAGGGTCTTCCCCTCCTGCGCTGTCCCTCCGCCCTCCCAAGCATGATGTCCCTCTCCAAGGACCCGTCCCTCCTGGCAACATGTCCAAAGTATGTCAGACAAAGCCCCAGAATCCTTGCCTCCAAGGACTAGCCTGGTTTAACCCTCTCCAGGATGAATCTGTTTGTTTCCTTGGCAGTCCATGGTACATTCAGTACTCTTCTCCAGCACCACAGCTCAAAAGCATCCACTCTCCTTCTGTCCTCCCTAGTCATTGTCCAACTCTCTGATGCATAACAAGTGATTGCAAATACCATGGCCTATATCAGGCGCACCTTAGTCTCCAGTGAGACACCATTGCTCCTGAGTACTTTAGAGAGGTCCCTAACAGCAGACATTCCCACCGCGATATGCTTTTTGATTTCCTGACTGCTGGTGCCAAGAGTGTTGACTGTGGAGCCGAGCAAACTGAATCTGTGAACAATCTCAATCTCTTCGCCATCCATCCTGACGCTGCCAATTGGTCCAGTGGTGAGAATCTTTGTCTTCTTAACCTTGAGCCTCAGTCCATACTGAAGGCTGCAGTCCTTGACCCTTCGCAGCAAGTGCATGAGGTCCTCCTCAGTTTCAGCAAGCAGGGTTGTGTCATCTGCATAACGGAGATTGTTACTAGATCTTCCACCAATCCTGATGCCACAATTCTCCTCATAGAGCCCAGCCTCTCGGATAATCTGCTCTGCATACATGTTGAAAAGGTATGGAGACAGGATGCATCCCTGGTGTACACCCTTCCCAATTTTGAACCACACAGTGTTACCCTGCTCTGTTCTGAACTACTGCCTCTTGGTCCAAGTACAGGTTTCGTATTAGCACAATTAAATGTTCTGGGATTCCCATTCTTCTCAGAGTCAGCCACAGTTTGTTAGGTCCACAGATAGACATTCTTCTGGTATTCTCTGGTTTCAGCCAAGATCCATCTAACATCAGCAACAATACTGAGTAAAAACTGTATCTTCGATAATTTTTGATCTTTAAATATAACCAGTAACTAACTGTAAGTATTGTTTCTAAGTTCTGTCTGGCTATTTCAATTAATTATTCAACTTGAGCATTTTATGAAAAGGGAGGGTGGTGTCAGAATTGGTGAAGAAAGCTGTAGATTGGTAAGTCATGCTTGACCTTGAGCAGCTAAGTCTGATTCTTTTTACCCCTCATTAAATCACAAGAGGTCAGATGACATCACCTCCGTATCATTTTGTACATGAAAATGGATTTGCTCTGTAAACTCTCACTTAAAACATAACTTCAAAACTGAAAATAAAAAAGAAAACGTGTGACAAAGAAAAGATTATTCCATATCAGAGACTGAAACTCAAAACTAAGGAACTTGGAAAAAACAAACAAACCGACAAACAAACAAAAACCATCAAAAAACCCAAAACAAAAATCTAAGGAACCTGATAGAACTAAAATGCCTAAAACAGATTTGAATCAGAAGTAACTGTGTCCTATAGCCCTGCTTTGGTTTTTTACAGTATGAGACCCATGACTCTTGACCAAGATAACTCATTCTGCAAAACTGTGAGGTGGTCCATCGAGAATAGTGCAAGAAACCAGAAGGCATGAGCTCTGGAACACAGGCCACTGTGGCAAAGGTTGAGTGGGCCAGTTGACACAAATTCCTGATAAATGAGAACACTCTTCCCAACTCTGAAAAGTTACAAATCTTTGAATATAAAACTTTCAACAAAACAAATTTATTTTATTTTTTATAAATAAAAGGCACTGTAGATAAGTTGATGTTTAGGATCCATTCACTTTACTTTTTTTTCTTTCTAACATAATACAGGAGAAAATATTTGGGTTTAAAATATTACATTCTCCTCAAAAATAGCTACAACATATCCTAGAGAGAAATTAAAGTGGGAGAGGAAGGAAGAAGGAGCGAGCTAGGAAGAAAATAGTCACTCCTAACTAGTTAGTTAAGGCTGTAAGAAACAATGACACACACACACACACACACACACACACACACACACACACACACACACAGAGAGAGAAACACGGAAAACATCATCTTCACTCTTTTTAGTGCTAGATTCATGGATGTTCTTGGCTGTTTTATTGTGAGAATGCCCTTCCCCCCCCCCCTCAGGGTTATTAGTGGATGTGAACCATTAGTGGCATACTCTTTAGGGCTATCCGTGCAAATTCCTACAGAGTATGCCAGCAGAACTCCTTAACTAGCCATTAAACAAAAATAAAAGCAAATATACCATTGACACAAAATGTTCACGTAGAAGTACACTTAGAGCTCTGCAATCAGCTATAATGGGCAGCCTAAATCATTTGATGAATTTATCCCAGTCACAAGTGGCCAGGAGAAAGGAATTTAAAGAAACAAGAAATAGCATAGATAATTAATAGGCTCTTTCTCTGTCCACCCACAAGGTAAAATCCATGGTATAATTGATAGAAATTTGATCTTTCCTAATCACTAAAAAACCAGAAAATGAAATGTGCTATTTAGTAACAGGAAAATTCAAGATGACAGAGATAGAGAGCAACTCTATAATACTGAGTAAAACTAAAGGCATGTGGTTCAAATCCATCAGCAAATCCACTGCTGGAAAAGGATGGACAATCTCCTTCTAAGTGATTTACTGCTCCTGAAAACCTGCTGGAGGGTTAGCTATGAGTTGGTTCTGACTCAATGGCACAGCACAACATAATACTGAGTAAAACACTCAGACGATTTCCAAAGTTACAAATCTTAATAGAAGTGACTAGTGTGTACTTCTTCCACAGAATGACTGTTGTTGTTGTTAGGTGCCGTCGAGTCGTTTGCAACTCATGGCGACCCTAGGTACAACAGCCCTAAACCCTGCTCTATCCTGTGCCAATCGCACTGCCTCTGACACACCCATCCCGATTACCCGTCACTGAATCAATCCATCTCATAGAGGGTCTTCCCCTCGTGCGCCGTCCCTCCAGCCTCCCAAGTATGATGTCCCTCTCCAAGGACCTGTCCCTCCTTGCAACATGCCCAAAGTATGTCAGACGAAGCCCCAGAATCCTTGCCTCCAAGAAGCAGCCTGATTTAACCCTCTCCAGGATGAATCTGTTTGTTTTCTTGGCAGTCCATGGTACATTCAATACTCTTCTCCAGCACCACAGCTCAAAGGCATCAATTCTC
>NW_006399771.1:14739443-14810051 GCF_000299155.1 Elephantulus edwardii | reverse complement strand
TAAACCTAGCCTGGACTTGTTCTCTGCTGATGTGCTGGTTCAGTCGGTTTTGGATAATCTTCAGTAGAATCTTGCTTGCATGTGAAATCAATGAGATTGTTCTATAGTTTCCACACTGTTGGGTCACCCTTCTTTGGAATGGGAACAAATATAGATCTCTTCCGAACTGCAGACGTAGTGCCTCTGAACTGTGCTTTTGGTAAAGAATATTGATCATACTATGGACTGCCTGAAAAACAGAAGAGTAGCATGGGGATGACTGAATCTGACCTCTACTAACTTCACAAATACAGCAGTCTCCATTATTAACACTCTAATACAAAACCAAATACTATATATCAGACATAGCTCTCATTCTCTCCCATCTACGTCTACTAATTACAAGCCTAATATTGTAGTGCTTTAATACTTACTAGATCCTACCACTGTTGTGATGGCCATACAGAGCTCACAAAACCATACTCCTGGTTATGAGGTTTACTAGGGAAGTCAACAAGTTACAATTCAAGTTGGCAACAAGATACAATTCCTCAGTCAGGATAACTTCTCAAGCATGCATGAGGGCCCTTTCATCTCCACTTTCCAGTCTTAGGTCAGTAATACAGAGTTGTCACTGTCCTGCCAATTATAGCATTTCCCCTTGGTGCTCCAGCAAACTTCGGCAAAGGCCGTTAACTGTGGGGCAATAACCCAAACACATGTGTTTCATTTTGGTTTCTGCTACTGCACTGAGGATACTGCTGCTCTCTCACGGAACCAGGAATCTGTGACCTTAAAGGATGCATGCCGCAGGCTCTCCTCAGTGAGATCTCTCATTTCTGCTGCTAAACTTATTCCATTTAAACTTGATGGGATGGGGGGAACAGACTATGCCCTTAATGACTGTTTTTACACACTGTATTTCAGACTCGAAGCTAGTTATGTGGAGAAATTCAGCGCTGATGGCTAGTAAAGGCATTTTAAACAATAAAACTATGACACTATACCTATAGTATACCTATTAAATAAGCAAATGTGTCTTGGGCAACATGCAGCCAAGAATTCCTTAGAAAGAGAGGTGACGTGATCTTCTCTCACATAAATTTTGATACCGTTATTAGGGAGGGCCAGTCTTTGAAAATTGACATCGTGCTTGGAAAAGAAGACCCTAATGAGATGGACTGATACAATGACTGCAACAATAGACTTAGGCACAGCAGAAATTGTGAGGATGGCAAATAACGGGGCCAGGTTTCGTTCTGTTGTGCACAGATTCTTTATAAGTAAGCGCCACCTGGAAGCTGAACAGTAGGATCAACAAACAAATGCTGGTGATGGTTACAGTTTTTACCAACTTGGACATCCAAGTCTCTGATTTGACAGTTTAGTAATGATGTAATACAGCAGTTATGTAATGACACAATCATCTCCATGATGTGGTCTGATCACATCATGTGAAGAGTCCTGATTTAATATAAAAGCTTTAAGGTATAATATACTTTAATCTGATCACAGTTCTAATTTTATGCAACAGAAATTTCCTTAGGTGTGGTCTGCATCCAACTGTATACACATATATACACACACGAACTTTCTGGCAGAGTTTTTTTGCTCAATCTGGCTCCAGATGTCTGGACTTGAGTCACTGGTCTGGAAATCTTGGATTCATGAGACTCTGCAGCTAGGAGCTTGCCATCTGGCCTATTCATCTCAGATTCATCAGTCCCTGCAGCTATGCAAGTCAGGAAAATTCTCTAGTTTGATATCTGACTCATCAAAAGAAGGCTCTAGCTTGATCTCTGACTCACGGATTTGGGACTGAACAGCCTTTTTGAGAGATGAGTTAGTATGAGTACACACATGTCTATCTAGGAATCTCAGACTAACATAGTATCTTCCTGAAATACAGAAAACATGTCATGGCATGCAAAGACAACAATACATGTATGGTATATTTCTAGAGCACAAAATGTATTAAAAGTCCCTAGGTAGCTCAAGGACTGTGACACTGATGTGTGTCAAATGTGTTAATGGCTTGGTTACCCGATGCAGACAGAGAGTGGGGTGGAGCTCCCAGATTAAAACAAGCTTGGAAGGAGGAGTGGCATCCACTTCTGTAATAGCTTGCCTCCGGAAACCCTATGAACCTGGAGAGAGGATGAAAGGCACCCAAGTGTTGAGGACTCTCCTTCATAGGGTTGCTATGAGTCACCCAAGACTCGACGCACTTAACAACAGGTAGCTCAAGGATTTGTACTCACTAATTAAAGACCGAGCTGATGGCACCTTAGAACAAAAGTCATCTTCACAAGACCATCTGCTTCCCTAAAGACTGCAGCCAAGGAAGACAGTCCAAGTCAGAGGTGTAGTCATACATTCTGTAACACTGCTCTCCAGTAATTTAACTCCTAGCTGTCAAGTCAAAACTATCTCATATCTGACACTCCAGTAGGTTCTCAGAGGCTTTAAACCACATGGGAGGGACTACTCAGACTTCTCCCTTTGAGCAGCTGATGGATTTGAACCAATTACCAGGGGACTGATAGCACAACTCTATTCACTAAGCAGTCCACCAGAGCTCCCTGAACAAAGCCCCAAGAAAACAAGTGAACTGACTACAAATGAAAACTGTGAACCCTTCAGAATCAAAGGCAAAACTAAAGTAATCAGACCAGATGTCAACTGAGAAGAGATGGTACAAAAACAGCTGATACTGAGAATTACTGATTCCCTGTCATCTGAAGCTACACAGCATAGCAATACTGAAACAAAGCAAGCAGCATGCTCAGTCCGCACCACTGGTGCTATTCAAGCAGGAGAAACCCTGTACTCAACTCCAGAGCCAGGAGTTCTCTCAGCCCTCCAAAAATTTAGTATATTCATCTTAACCACTGTGCTTTCCAACCTCCCTAGCACTCAAATACAATTTCCATCTGGTGGCACCCACCATCACAAGGCCCCTGGGCCGAGGGTCAACAGAATGGCAATGCCTACTTCTTTGCTCATCTACTTGAATCTCTGCAATCACCTACACGGTTCAAGTTTTCATATGCCATTGAGTTAGAACCTACTCAGAGCTGACCCTCCCCTCCAGTGGGTTTTCAGAGGCCTTAAACTGCAAGAAAGGGAAATGATGATGAGAGGCACTCACTCCTATGTCCCACAGTCTATGCCAGTGGCTCACAGATCAGTTTTGTTCCCTACTCTCTCCAGACACCTGTACCAGGGGCCAAGACACCTGCAGCACACCTGTCCATCAGGCTAAAGCAGACAGGCTCTCCCTCCTAAAGGTACCCATAGAATGGTAGCATAACCCCTGCCTTGACCCTTGCACTGCTCCAGCTAAACCACTTACCCATAACCAGAGACTTATGCTGACTCCACCTACTCGTATGTAGCCCTGGCCATCCAAAATCATCAGTGACAGGTTTCACAACACCTGGTAACCTACAACTCAACTACCCGGCAACAGCAGCGCCTACACTCAACTGCACCAGGCAAGAAAGCAATTACAGATTTTTTTTTAAAGGAGATGGGCTCTTTTAGTCTAGGAATAATTTTGAGGAAAGCACCCATATCAAGTTTAAACTCTTTGTTGTAGTTTGCACCTTGCAATCTAGAGCAAAGCTTCATTTCCTTCTACTATGTTTAAAGATTGTTTGATTCAAGCTAAATCTGATTCAAGCCAAGGTTTTTGCAATTACCTGTTATGCATCTGAGAGCTGGACAAAGAATAAAAATAACAGAATAATAAATACTTTGAACTGTGGTGTTGGAGAAGAGTACAGAATATCCCATGGACTTCAAAAAGAATAAAAAAAATATATCTTAGAAAAAGTGCAATTAAAGTACTCCTTAGATGCAAGGATGGGGAAACTTGGTCTCATGTACTTTGGGCCTGTCGTTAGTGTTAGAGTACTGGGAGTTTTCAAGGCCCAATGTTGGAGTACCATCAGTAGCTTTCTTGAACTTAATTAATTCTCTAATCTTTCACAATTTAATAGATGGCTTCCCAAAGGTAGATGGAAAAAAGCAAAATAGTTAAAGATAGAGTAACTTCATTAAGAAAGGCACACAGAGTAACTTCACTAAATAACAAAACTACATCTTCAAATGTGAGAGGTGGCCTACCCTGGAAAAAGATAAAATCATACAGATTACAAAATTAATAAAAAGAGAAAACAGAGATTTGCTGTTATCACCCATCAAGTCAGTTTCAAATCACAGCAAGCCTATGGACAGAATAAAGTCCTGCCCTATTCTCACTCTCTCCTCTGCCAGGCTCAAACTCACAGCTGCAACTACTGTGTCAATCTATACCACTGAACATCTTCCACTCTTTGAACAACCCTCTGATGTTCCAGGCATGTTGTCCTGTTTCAAGGACTGGCTCCTCCTGATAAAATGCTCAAAACATGTCAGATAAATTTTACCATTCTTGCTTCCATAGCTGCACATTCTCCAGAACACATCTGTCTGCTCTTTGGGCAGTCGACAATATATTCAATATGTTGGGCAGATATTAATTACAATTCAAAGGCATCAATTCTTCTTTGGTCTTCCTTATTCACTGTTCAACTTTCATATGCAAATGAAGTAACTGAAAAATACAGTGGCTTGGATCAGGTGTCCCTTAGTATTTAATCTGACACCTTTATTCTTTTTGCATGTTCATGAGGTTTATGGTAGCAGCTCTGCCTTATGCAATATGTAGCTGGACGTCTTGAGTATTGCTTTGATAGGTGTTGACTGCTGGCCCAAGTGAAATGAAATCCTAGGCAACCTGAATGTTTTCTCCATATATGACTATGCTGTGTATTGATCTAGTTGTTGCTGAAGACCTGTTTCCCTCCAATCCTAATGCCACCTTCTTTGCACATTCTAGCTTCGTGTATTATTCATTTAGCATAAAAATATTTATTATATACATACATACATACTGATGCAATCCTGAAGTATTTCTTGTTCTTTTCAAAGGAATGCTTCATGGTCTGTATGTAAGCACCATAAAGTGTTCCGGGATTCCATTTTTCTCAACATTATTCATAATTTATTATCATTCACACAGTCAAATACGTTTGCACTGCCAATAAAACACAAGTAAACCTCTTTCCAGTATTCTGTTTTCGGGCCAAGACACAGCTGACTCGGCATTATGATGTCCCTCAGTTCCACAGGCTCTTCTGAATCCTGCTTGAAATTCTAGCACAAGTTGTTTTTTCATAATCTTAAAATAATATCAAACTCACCAGCGACTTGCATGAGAAAGATGATGCAGTCTGTGTCTACAGATGACAACTTTGGGAAGAAAACTTCTCCAAGAGCCAGTCTCTCCTGGCAATTCCATTCAAAGCAAGAAAGACAGTCTCACCATCCTTACTTCTGGAAACATTCTGGCTGTACTTCCAATGAGAGCTGACCTAACAGCAACACATTTTTTGATTCACATTTCTCAATTATGTTTTCATTCTATCAGCTGTAATTTAGCAGTAAAATAGAATGCACAAAAATTGAAGATTATCCATTTTAATTTCTAAAATATTAGAAATGTGTTGATGATGTATCATCTTTAACTTGGCAATTCTACTTTTAGGTACTCTTTAGGTATGTTAAATGAAAACCCAGGACATGGAATCAGGTGTACAAGATGCTACCATAGGAGTACGTTTATGTCACAAGAGGAGGAGAGAGTAGAATACAATACATATGTGGTGAGAAAAGTAGTAAACCTTTCTGAAAACATACAAGAAAAAAAATACAAGAAAGTGAAAACAAAACCAAAAAGACGCGAAAACAGTAGTTACCTACAAAGTCTGAAGTTTTATAATGATATACAACTTTTATAAGACTAAGATAATGAACATAATATTTTCTTTTTTAGTTATTGTTATGTACTATTAAGTCAGAACCATCCCAGAGCTGACTCAACAAGTTTAGAGAGAATAAATCACATGGGAGGAGACTGCCCCACGAAGAAGCTGTTCTTCAGATTGGCAATACAACTTCTTACCATTAAGCCACCAGAGCAACTTGAAGAAGGCCAGTTACAAGAAAAGGATGGGAGGAAAGGGAGGGAAGGAGAAGGGAGGGGAGGGGAACAAGGGAGGGGAAGAAGCCTTCTATTAAAACTGAGAAATTTGGTTAACTGTAAAACTTATTTTGAAGACAGTATCACTCCATTTGTAAATAGCAACCCCTGCATTCCAAATACATTATTTCAACAGCACATATGAAAAATCCATGTGTGCCCACATAACAACATTCTTTCAACTTTTTCCTTGTTAATCTCATTTCTATTAACCACTCTTCCTGATCGCTTCCTGCCTTCTCAGCTTTTTGAGTAAATTATTTCCTTTTTTTATTTTGGATGATCTGATTGTTCTAAAGAGTGCCTCCTCTGATGCTAATATGCATCTTATAAGCATATTTAATGTTTGATTAAGCTCCTACAAACACACAATATTTGGTTAAGCTCATATATGTTGGTTATGTTGGTAGGAGAGGTTATTCTTTAGAGAGGGACATCATGCTTATTTATTTAGGTGGATAAACAGGGAAGCAGAGGAAGATCCTCAGCCAGATAAGACTGACACAGTGATTGCAGCAATGGACTTGAGCGTGTCAGACTGTGAGGATGGTACAGGACAGGGCAGGGTTCAGATGGTGTTGTTCATAGAGTCACTATTTTACTCAATGCCACCTAAAAACAACGTTTGGTTAAAAGTTGAGCCATAGCTTCAAAAGGTTACTAAGGGCCACAGTTCTCGTGATTCAACAAGTCCATCAAACCAATAAGCCAAATTACTTCTTTGAGTCTGAGTTTTGTTCCACAGTTCTTTCTCATTCTGTCCAGGATCCTGTACAATTATTATCATTAAGTAAAATCTGTATGAGTGAGTGAATGGAAAACAAATTTGCTCTGTAAACATTCACTCAAAACATAACAAAAAGTTGGAAAATAAAATTAATTATCACTGACATAAATAAAAGAAAGAAAGAAAAGCCTTGTCATCAATGAAAAATTAAGTACTGATCAGTTACAATCAAGCCTTAAGGAGCTCTCAGAAACTAAAAGGTTCAGAAAATTACGGCATAAAAAGTAGGGTGGTGGTTGTCAGATGCTGGTACATCTCCAACTTACAGTGAACTTATGTACAACAGAATGAACCAAAGCCCCAACGTGTGCCATCCTAAAATAAATTGCTTTGTTTAAGCCCACTACAACAATCAGTGCATCAATATAACTAATTTCCAGAAATAAATTCCTATTTTTTCACTTGCCCTCCACTTAAGCAAGTATGATAGTCTTCTACATGGACATTCTCCCTCCTGCCAACATGGCTGAAGTACATGAGACAAAGCCTTGACATCTTCCCTTCTAAAGAACATTCTAATTGTACTTGTTCCAAGACATTATGCCACTGTATATTCAATATTCTTCACAAACACTGTAATTAAAAGACATCAATTCTTCTGCCTTTTTTTATTTTCAATTTTTAATGAAGTTGTGTATAATATTTTACTTCAGCATCTTCTCCATTGTTTCTTCCTTGTACTTGCCCTTTTCTGACTTGGCAAGATTTGGGTTTACATTCAAGATCTTTTTTCTCTTGTAATCCAGTTTTAGCTTAGTGATAACCACCTTGATGGGGTGAATGCCCACATGGACCCATGTGCCATTAGCTTTTTCTCACTGCACCCATTCAATGCAGAGGACATATTTCTTCCTGTAAATCTGGACTGCTCTGCCAATTTGCTGACCTTTATAGTGCCCTTGGACAACCTGAACTTCATCAGCCTTTTGGATGGGCATGGACTTCACAATGTATTTCTGCCTTAGTTCCTTGGACAAAGCAGACAATCTTCTTTCGAATGTGAGAGGATGCACTGAAATACCTTTTACGGTTCTTTTTCCGGTCAGAAGTCACAAAAGGATTGAACTTCATTTTGGCCACTGCCGCCTCAGCGATGGCCACAGGAGGCAAAAGAGCCTGACTTTTTCACTGTTCAACTTTCACATAAATGTTGTTGCAACTCATAGCGACTCTATGTACAACAGCAGCTCTGAAGCATGCCCTATCTTGAGACAATCTCACTAACTCCAATACACATACCTCCCAAGCCCTAGCTATTGTGTCAAACCGTATCATCCGGGGTCTTCCTCTCCTGTGCTGTCCCTCTACCTTTCCAAGCATTATGCCCCAAGCAACATGCCCAAAGTATGTGGGAAGCAGCAACCTAGCCTCCAAGGAGAAACTTGGTTTCACCCTCTCCAAGACAGACTGATTTGTTCTCTTGGCAGTCCATGGTATGTTCAAGACTCTTCTCCAGCACCACTACTCAAAAGCACTGATTCCTCTTGTCATCCTTAGTCAATGTCCAGCTCTCTAAATGCACAGCAAGTAATCGCGAAGATCACAGCCTTGATCAAGCGTACCTTGGTCTCTGGACTGACATCTTTGTTTCTCAGTACTGTGGAGAGGTCCCTGACCACGGACTCTTCCAATGCAATTTGTCTTTTGATTTTCTGACTGATGGTGTAAAGAGTGTTGATTGTGGAGCCAAACAAGATCAAGTACAGCCTGCAGTGACCTTATGAACAACTCTATCCTATCCTATGCCACCTTCACAATCTCTGACATAATTCAAGCCCATCGACGCAGTCACTATGTCGCCAACTCTTTCCAGCTTTCCAAGCATACTGTCCCTCTCCAAGGAATAATGATGTCCAAAGTGTGTGTGCTGAAGCGTTATCACCTTTGCCTCCAAGAACACTCTGATTGCACACTCTCCAGGTCATATCTGTTCATTCTTATGGCAATCAATCCATGAGATAGTCAGTACTCCAATACCACAGCTCAAAAGTATCAATTCTTCTTCACTGCCCAGCTTTCAGCAACATAGCAAGTGATTGAAAACACCATGAAATTAATTAGGTGCACCTTAGTCCTCAAACTGCCATCACCGTTCCTCAATAACTGAGAGGTCCTTAATCACCGACTTCCCCAATGCAATGTCTCAGCATACAAACTGAAAAGATATGGAGAAAGGATACAATGCTAACACACCCTTTTCTTAATTAAACAATGTAGTGTTCCCTAGGTCTATTTGTACTTTGTTACTCAGTCTAAGTAACAAGTTTAACATGGGCACAATTAAGTGTTCTGGTATTCCCATTCTTCTCAATGGCAGTCACAGCTGGTTGTGAACCATACATGAATGAAAACATGTCTTGGGTCATGTGCACCTTTTAATTTTCAATTTGAATTTTTCACTCTTTTGACCTAATACAATGTATCATTTGATATCTTGATGGCTTCTTCCATTGAAGTAGATTCAAATAAAATTAAATCCTCGGCAAATTCAATTTTTTTCTCCTCTGATCCAGCTATAAAATAATTTCTACTCAAGTCGTTCCACTCAAGTGTTCTGCTGAACAATTAAAAGGAGGAAGAAGAAGGCAGGGCATCAACAAGAATCTTGGCAGAACATGGTAACTATGTGAAACACACAGGGAGTAAAGAATAAATGACTGTGGTTCCATGGCTCTATAAGGAAACATATGTTACTTAAACTTGTCTCTTTATCATCATTTTTTCATTACTCAAAACTTGAAGCTAATATTAATTTAAAAAAATGAACTTTGAAAAAAAATTTTTTAAAAATGGAAAGATAACCTGTATTGTGATCAGAGAGTAATATTAGTTTAGGCATTGTTTTTAGTGTTTTATTATTTTAGGTGAAAGGTGACAGAGTAAATCAGATTCCTAGTCAACAATTCATGGATCATTTTTTCTACAACATTGACTATGATCCTTGTACTATGTCAGTGTAGGAAAATCTCAGGGGGGTTTTGCATTTCTTAAAAAAAAATATTTTTAAACAAAACCATTTTTTAAGGTTTGTGACTCGCATTATCAATTGGCACCACTTTACCAACAGAATACACTCCTATATCAAATTAATCTTCAAAATAATTCAAACTTCTCACGGTGTTACTGCACATTGTAAACAACTTTTTATATGCATTGGGAAACCCCCAATTTTTTTTTGTGACGTTTGCTTTACTGCAGTGGTCTGAAACTAAACACATAAAATCTCAAAGATGGGCCTCTATCCTCACTATCTTCTGTTTCCAGTTTTCCTGCCCCTCCTTACCTTTGCTTTTGTGTTAAATGTTTACTGGGCTAATAATTGACTGTTAAACTGGAACACATTCCTCAAGGTTTTCACTGTTTATTTTAGAAGTCAATTTATTTTTCTGAATTTACTAAGGGACTCCTGATGGCATAATATTTAAGTGATATGTTCAACTGGTAAAGGAGGTCAGCAGTTAAAACCTATCAGAAGCAACATGGAAATTAAAACTGATTTATTCCCATAAAGATTACAGCACAGAAAATTTAATGGGCAATTAACTCTTCTATAGGAATCATACGAAATGCAGATGACACAAGCTTGCTTGCTGAAACTGCAGAAGACCCAAAGCACTTGCTGCAAAAGTCAAGGACTGTAGTCTTAAATATGGATTGAAGCTCAACTTCAATAAGACAAAGATTCTCACCACTGGGCCAACTGACAGCACCATAATAGATGGGAGAAGAGATTGAGGCTGTTAACAATTACAGCTTGCTCAGATCCACAATCAGTACTCTTAATACCAGCAGGCAGAAAATTAAAAGATAAATAGCATTGGAAAAATCTGCTGTCATGGACCTCTCCAGAGTGCTGAAGAACAAGGATGTCAGTCTAGATACAAAGACGCGCTGAATCCAGGCCACAGTCTGGCCTTCTCAATTATGTGTTATGCTTTCAGAGAGCTGTACAATTACTAAGGAAGAAGAATAGACACCTTTGAGTTGTGGTGCTAGAGAAGAGTCTTGAACACATCATGAACTGCCAAGAAAACACGCAGGTTGGTCTTGGAGAGGGTAAAACCAAGTCTCGCCTTGGAGGCTAGGATTCTGAAGCTCCACCTCACTTACTTTGGACACGTGGGCAGGAGAGATTGGTCTTTGGGGAAGATTATCATGCTCGGAAGGGTGAATGGACAGCACAGGAGAGGGGGATCCCGGATGAGATGGACTCATATAACAGTAACTGGGGATCCCGGATGAGATGGACTCATATAACAGTAACTGGGGCAACGAGGGTTGGTATGTTGGAATTAGTGAGACTGGCTCAGAACAGGGAAGGGTTCAAAGCTGCTGCAAACAGGGTTGCTATGCATTGCAGGTGACTCAACACACATAACAACAAAAACATACTATGACAGGTTTGGAAGCAGAGTGACATCCACTTCCTAAAGAACTTGCCTCTGGAAACTCTATGAAGTTTGATAAATGTTGATAGCTGTAGAAAGGCTTCAGGTCTTTTGTTCATAGGGTTGCTATGAGTTGTGCTCCACTAGAAGGCAATCAACAACATAGGAAGCCTATGTATGAAAATTAACTCAGTCATATACAACAACAACTACAACATTTAAAGGCATTTGTTTTAAATACACAGTGTGAATTTTTGGCACAACTGACAGGAAAAATAACGTGCAAGGAAAGATGGACGGTCTCCTCCCATTTATAGCCTCTGAAAGCCAACTAGAGGGTCAGCCTTGATTCAATTTCATCTGCATACTCCATAACAAAAACTTATGTGGTGATTGTTAACATAAGGAGAGGCCCTGGTATCTTAGTAAGGAGTGGTGCTGCCAACCCAAAGAAAGGTACATGGTTAGAGTCTACCAGCTACTCCACAGGAAAAGATGGTTAATCTCCTCCCATGCAATTTACTGCCTCTGAAAACTTGCTGTAGGGTCAGCTATGGTCTGTTCCGACTAGATGGTACACAACAAACAACAACAGTTAACTTAAGAATGGTATGGCTAACTAAAATATGAGTTTATAATGTGATTTGAAAATAATAAACCATAGAACATATACATTGCAAAGGTATAGGTTTTGTATGAGCACAAGTAAGTGTTCTGGATTCTCATTCTTCCCAAAATTAGCTCTAATTTGTTATGATACAGTCCAATGCCTTTACACAGTCAATAAAGTACAACAGACATTCTTCTGATATTCTCTACTTTCTGCCAAGATGCATCTGACATGAGAAATGCTCTCTCTTGTGCTATGGTCTCTTCTAAATTCAGTCTGAACTTCTGGCAGTTCTCTCTCAATGTACTCTTCCAGCCATCTTTGGATGGTCTTCAATAGTATTTTGCTTGCATGTGCCAGTCACCATATGGTTCAATAATTTCCACATGATACTGAACCAACTTGGGAATGGAAACAAAAATGGTTCTTTTCCAGTCAGTTAGCCAGGCAATTATTTTTTTAGTATTAGACTGGTGAACATGTCCAGTGCTGCATCTGTTAACTGAAACATGTCAATCAGTATTCCATCAATTCCTGGGGCTGCTCTTTTTTTTTTTTTTGCCAATGACTTCAGTGAAGCTTGAACTTCTTTATTACCATTGGCTCTTGTTTATATGTTATGTCCTGAAATGTTTCCACGACAACCAATTCTTTTGGTACAGTGCTCCTGTGTATTTCCTCCAACTTCTTTTGATGTTTTCTGTATCATTCAAGATTTTGCCCATAGCATTTTTCAGTACTGCAACTAGACATCTGAATGTTTTTAAACTTTTTTCTGCTTGAGAAATGCCAAGTCAAGAACGTTTTTCCCTTCTTATTCAACTTCAGCTCTTTGCACATCCCATTATAAAACTCTGATTCGTCTTCTCAATCTGCTCTTTCAAAATTTCTGTCTTTCACACTGGAGTATCTGAATTTTGTTTTGTCTTTTTCTGAGTCTCTTCTGACATGTGTGGATCACAACAAATTATAGCTATCATTGAGAAGAACAGGAATTTCAGAACACTTCATTGTACTCATGTGAAGCTTATACATAGACCAAGAAGCTGTTGTGGCAACAGAGCACAGGAACGCACTGTATAGTTTAAGTTCAAGAAAGGTGTACACCAGGGCTGTAGATCAAACCCTACAGCTTTCAATATGGATTACATTTCAACAGAAGGGGGTGGAGGATCCTCAACAGTGTGATAAAGACTGAAGTTGTCAATTATTTCATTTTACTTGGATCCATAATCAATACTGAGCATTTAACAGCATTCAAAAAAATTAAGATGAGTTATATTGTAAAAATCCGCCGTCACGACCTCTCTAAAGTGCTAAAGAGCAAGGGTGTCATCAGTCTAAAGACTAAGGTGAACATAGCCATGACCTTTTCAATCACTGAAAAATCCATGGTCTTTCCAATTACTTCCTAAGTATTTGAAAGCTGGACAATGGTTAAGGATGAAAGAATCAATGCCTTTAGTTTTAGTGTTGACGAGTATGGAATAGCTCATGGACTTCAAAACAAAAAGCCAAGTATGTCTTGAAGGAAGTACAACCAAGGTGGTTCTCCACAGAGGCAAGGATGGTGAAACTTTACCTCAAATCATTTGGACACATTGTCAGGAGCAGCCAGGTCTTGAGAAAGAACAGCATGCTGGGAAAGGTGGAGGATGAGAGAAAGAGAGGAAGACTCTTAACAAGATGGACAAAGACTGTAACAACTGGCTCTAGTAGAGATTATGTGGGTGGCACAGGACAGGGAAAGACTCAGATCTGTTGTACATAGGGTCACTATGAGTTGCAAGTGACTTGATGGTATTAACAGTAATTTTCCATTCCAAACAAAAAAATATCCATTAAATGTAAGACACTGCCTAATCACTGTCAAGATGAACCAGCTCACAGTGGACCCTCCAGTAGGTTTTCAGGAGGTCGAAAATCACATGAGACTGCCCAACTTTCTCTGGAGTAACTGGTTGATTTCAGCTGCTTGTTGATTTAAACCTCCAGAGTGGAGTGGTCTCTGGGTTAGAAGGGTAACTTTCTGCAAGGTGTTAGCTCCCTGACTTAGAGAAAAGGAATCCTGGAAGAACAAAAGTTAAGCATATGGCTGCTAACCAAAAGCTGGAAATACAAACTGACTCAGTTGCTCAGCTGAATAAAAACCTGAAAATTTGCTCCATAAATTGTTGCTGTTAGGTGCCATGGAGCAAGCACAACTCAAAAGACAAATACCCTGTCCTGTGTCATCCTCACCATCTCTACACATTCGAGCCCATTGCTGCTGTCACTGTGTCAATTCACCTGGTTGAAAGTCTTCCTCTTTTTTGCTCTCTACTTTTCCAAGCATAATGTCTCTCTCCTAGGAATAGCCTCCCAGCAATATCCCAAGGTACATAAGACAAAACTTTATGATCTCTGCCTCCAAAGAGCACTCTGGCTGTACCTTCTCCAAGACATATCTCTTGATTCAAGTGACACTCAGTACTCTTCCAAAACACCAGAGCTCAAAAGCATCAATTTTACTTCTGTCACCCTTATTAACTGTCTAGATCTCAGATACATAGTGATTGAAAAAAAACCATGGCCTAAATCAGGTGCAAGTCAAAGTGACATCACTCCTCCTCAATAACTTGGAGCAGCCCTGGACTTTCCCACTGTGATATAGTTCCTGATCTGATTGTTAGTAATAAGTGTACTGATTGTGTATCTAAGTAAGATGAAGTTGTTGACAGTTTACAATTTTTCTCCACCATGCTATTACCTATGGGTCAGTTGTAAGAATTTCTATTTTCTTGACCTCAAGATGCAATCCATACTGAAGGCTGTAGTGTTTGTTCTACAGCAAGTGCTTCAAGCCCTCTTGACTTTCAGCAAGCAAAAATTCTGTCATCTGGCTAAAAGAGGTTTTTGATGAGTCTCCAATCCTGATGCCATATTCTTCTTCCTACAGTACAGCTTCTCAAATAATTTGCTCAGCATACAGATTAAATAGGTATGGAGAAAGCATACAACCCTGACACATATATTTCTTAATATAAAACCATGCTCTGTTCCCACAATAGCCTGTAAGTCTAGGTGTACATTTCACATAAGCACCATTAAGTGTTCTGGGATTACATTCTTTTCCACTTAAGCCATAATTTGTTATGATTCACACAGTCAAATGCCTTTGTATAGTCAATAGAACACAAACAGACATTTTTCTGGTATTCTTTGCTCTGAGCCAGGATCCATCTGACATCAGCAATGACATCCCTGTTTCCACCGCCTCTTACAAAACCAGCTGGAACTATTTGCAGTTCTCTAAGAACTGTTCTAGCCATTTTTAATGATCTTCGGTAGTACTTTGCTTGAATGTGATAGTAAAGACATTGCTCAATAATTTCCATATCCTGTTGGATTATCTTTCTTGGGAATGTGGCCATAATGAAATGGTGCATCTGTCATTTGAAACATGTCAGCTGATACCTCATCAGTTCCTGGGGCCTTATTTTTCACCAATGTCTTCAGTGCAGCTTGAACTTTTTCATTACCATTGGTTCTTGATCGTATGGTACTTCCTGAAAGATTTCACTGTCAGCACTTCTTTTTAGTACAGCGATTTTCTGTATTCCCCATGTTCTTTTAATGCTTTTTGGATCATTCACGATTCTGCCCACAGCATCTTTAAGTATTGTAATGCAAGGCTTGAGTCTATTTTCTAGTTCTTTCTGCTTCAGAAATGCTGAGTTCTTCCCTCTTTATTTCCCAATCCTAAGTCTTTGCACATTCCATTTTAAGATATAATGTAATTCCATGTAAATTATAGCCAAGATAATCTTATGAAGTAAATCTATTCTTTTCTCCTACTATGGTCATTATGAATTGAAAATCAACGTTATGGTACCTAAAAATATTAACTAAGTAAATTTAAAAGTTTTCTATCTTACTGTAACATTTAGTCATTCCTCCTTTACAACTAGTCAACTCTTCTTAAATTCCCAACTGGGACAAGGGTTTTATCCAAAAATCAATAGTTGTTATATTATATTTAGGACTTAACTTACCTATAAGGAAGTCAGACGTATATTTGTAAATATGGAAGGGGAAAATAAAGAAAGAAAATATTTCATCTTTTTACTTCCAAAATGAGATGTTTCCACAGAATGATGTTACTTTTAAAATTCCCCCCTAAAAATATATTTCCAAAGTAAATATGAAATTATGTTTAAAATTCATTTTCTTTTCTTTAGTCTACAAATATTAAAACAGATACTTCCATATCACAGTCATACACCTAAAATTCTAATTGGTAAAATAATTTTTATCACCAAATTTTATCTCTGTTGGTATCAAACCCAACAGAGATTAAATGCAAAAGATTTATTTTACCAACAACTATGCTCTTCAACTCAGCTTCATTCCATCCTTCAATTTACATTCATCTCACTCCTAACCCACATTCAATAGTTACTTAAACTTCCATATCTTAAGACCTATAGATATTTGTCAAGATAGTTCAACTGTATCATATAAACTATACAAGTATATTAAAATAAAAATTTCCAAGTACAGGAATACTCAATTCACATTTCATCTTACATTCATAGGCATAAGAAATGTCCTGTGTTTAAAAACACGAATTGTAAGTTTATTAAGCCTAATTAATATGTGGCTTACACCATTCTAATACACATCGCGTCTCTTCAGGCATCATTCTATCCAAGGTTTTATTAATTACGATGGCTTACAACTCTATTTTTATTGCTCTAAGGGTACTCTAATTTTGGAAGTAATTCTGAAAACTAATCAGAAATTTTGGTTTCTCTAAAACCAAACTGCAGCACTCAATGTCTCATAACTGAGCCTACATTTATTTTTCCTGAATTGTTAACAGTAATACATCTCACAATACAGAATTATTCACAAAAACTATCTTGTTAACATTTAACATTTCTTTAAGGATGTGGACAGCTGAAATCATTAGATAATGTAGAGGCTTCTAATCCTTGTTTAGGCTGTAGCATTTCAAAAGATACAATTTAATTTGATACACTACTAAAATAAACAACCCGTAAGATACAAACTATATTTTACATAATTTAAGACGGCAACTCAACAGCAAAGAACTTGAGGGTTTTTATCCTAGATAGGTAATGTTTAAAAGAATGGATGGTAATATTACAAACTGTTGTGCACAATAAAAAGGACTATCATTAATTGACTAAATATTTCAAGAGTTTACAGGCACCCTCGTAGTACAGTGGTTAGCACTCAGCTGCTAATCAGAAAGTAAACCACTCAAACACACCAATCTCTCTACAGAAGAACAAAAGGGGTGGTTAACTTCTGGCAGATTAAAAGCATTGAAAAAATCTATGGGGCACTTTTACTCTGAACAAATAGAAGATAAACTGACATGGTGACGTCAGCAATGGCCTCTAGAGTGTCAGAGATGATGAGGCTGGCACAGTATAGGGCAGCACTCAAGTCAGCTCATCACAGGGTCACTATGAGTTGTACTCGCCTAACAAAAACAATAGGTCACTGAGTTAGAACGGACTCAACGGCAATGGCGTTAGATGCTGTTGCTGCTGTTGTTAATTTCAAAATTTTGTGAATCTGGCAGAAAATAAAATTCATAACTGAAGTCATCGCCTCATTTAAAAATCATAGGGCACATTTGTCACATTTTTAATAAAGTCTTAATCCTATATAACAATCAGACATGGAGGATACTGAGATAGACTGAAAGAATGCCTACTTCAAATAAGAAAAAAAAATGATACTGTTGTTGTTAGGTGCCCTAAGTTAGCCCATTTCATGGTAACCCTGCATTTAATACATGACCAGTCTCAAATATTTATTTTAAACTCAGTAGTCACAAATTATTGTTGTTTTTTACTCTTGACTACAACAAAAGAAAATGCTGAAGAACTCCCTTTGTTATCTGAAACATGCCACCAATCTTATGACTAAATCTCTTACAACAGTTAAGACTTGAGTCAATATATTAGAAACACAATCCCTATGTCCCATTATTTAAGGTGGCCATTTTTTTAAAAGTGTTTAACCCTAAGCACATTTCTGTCAAGAGAAAAATCAAAGTGCCTAGTTCAAATATTGCTAAGGATAATTAAATGTGTTGAGGTATATAACAGACCTGGAGCAATGATACTATTCTGTTAGATGTTACTGACGTGGATCCAATGCAAAGTGACCTGGGCACTACAGAATGAAAATCCTGCCTAACTGTAAACCAACTTCATACCTTCTCTGTATGTGAGCCTACTGCTGCAAACAATGTCAATCTACCTCATTCTTTCCCGACCACCTACATTAGCAAGCATGTCTTTCTCCAAGGATTGGTCCCTCCTTACGCATGCCGAAAATACCCCAAAGTCTCACCATCTTTGCCTACAAGAAAAAAATTTTGATCACACTTGTTTCAAAACAGTTTTGTTCTTTTGGAAGTTTACAGTATATTCAATATTCTTCATCAACACCATCATTCAAAAGCATTAATTCTTACTCCATCTGTGTAACTTGCACATGCAGAGGATCTGTCTGAAAATACCATGACCTTTGGTCTCTAAGGTAACATCTTTGACTTTTAGCACTTTAAGGAGATTTTCCCAATGCAATATTATCATTTGACTTCTGAACCTATGGCTTTCCCTTGGGCACTGATTGTGGATCCAAGTAAAACAAACCCTTGACAACTTCAATATTATTTTCACTGTCTCTAGGTTCAGTTGTGAGGCCTTTTTTTTCCTGTTAAGGTGCAATCCATATCGAAGGTTATAGTCTTTGATGTTTATCATTAAGTGCTTCATCTTTATTTTTAGCAAGTTAGGTTGTGTCATCTGAACTAAGCAGTTTGCTAAAGAGTGTTCCTTCAATCCTGATGTCTCATTGTTCTTTAGAGTCCAGCTTCTCAGATTATTTGTTCAGCAAGCAGACTGAGTAAGTATAGTAAAAGGATAAAGTCTTGAAATTCTTTTTCTGATTTTAAAGTACGCAATATTCCCTTTTGTTCAAATAACTGCTTCTTGGTCTGTGTACATGTTCCACAACTTTGCCCACCATTTACCATCAATTTTGTCTTATGTGCAAGAAAAAGATTCAAGACATAACAAGTATTCAGAATGTTGATTTAGATATAGAAGAAATACATTAACAATATAAAAAGGTTGTCATTTTGTAAGACATGCTTTCACTGCAGAGATAGCATATAAAGTATTATCAGGTCCAGGCATCAACTTGATCCAATTACTCTGAACAAAAACCGTAACACCATAGACAACAGTTCTGTTTTCACAGAAATTACTGTCAGTTCTCCCAAATATATTTCAAGGACTTTTTTTTCCTATTCCCCTGCCCACACCCTGTCTTTCTTTCCTGTGTTCCTGTAATGATAACCCCTCCCACATACTTAGTCACTGTTCCTTTAACCCCTAAACTGATGTTCCTGAAATTAAAAACTTCATGTTTCTCTCCTGCAGAATCAACCAGTGGTTCCCCCCAATGCACAGATTAATAAAATTCAACTTCTACCAGTGTGATGACACGTATTTTTGCCAGTCCCTGCTTTCCTCTTAAAGAACAAAGAAACACTACATGGTTTAAAATCAGGAAAAGTATATGACAGTATTGTATCCTTTCTCCATACCTATTTAATCTCTATGCTGAATAAATCATCCGAGAAGCTGGACTCTATAAGAAGAATGTGGCATTGCTGTTATTGTTATGTGCCATTAATTCGCCTGCTTCTCACAGTCACCCAATGTACATTAGCTCTGCAAGCTGCCCTATCCTGAGCCAATCTCACTGTATATGACAGACCTAATTCCATTGCTCCAGTCACTGAGTCAATCCATCTCATTCAGGGTCATCTTCTCCTGTGTTGTCTCTCCACCCTTCCAAGCATGATGTCCTTCTCCAAAAACTGGTCCCTCCTGGCCACATGCCCAAAATCTGTGAGCTGGAGCTTCAAAATCCTTGCCTCCAGGGAGCAAATTGGTTTCACTCTCTCCAGGATAGACACGTTTGTTCTCCTGGCAGTCCATGGTACATTCAACACTCTTCTTCAGCGCCACAACTCAAAGGCATTGATCCTTCTATCATCCTTAGTCATTGTCTAGCCCTCTGGTGTACAGCAAGTAAGTGTGAAGACCATGGCCTAGATCAGACACACCTTAGTCTCCAGACTGATACTGTTGCTCTTCAGTGCTCTAGAGAGGTCCCTGATAGCAGACATTCCCAAAACAATTCATCTTTTATTTCTTGCCTAGAGGGTTGATTATGGAACCAAGCAAGCTCAAATTATCAACAATCTCAATCTCTTCTCCATCCATCATGAAGCTGCCAATAGCTGACCCTCTGGCAGTCAACTGCATGAGAGGAGATTACCCATCTTTCTCCCATGGAGTATCTGGTGGGCTCAAACTGCATGCCTTCAGGATTACAGCACAACTTCTTGCCACTAGGCCACCGAATATGGAATTAGGACCTGAGTAAGACTTAAGAACCACTTGTGTTATGCAGTTGGCACAACTCTGCTTGCTCAAAGTCAAGAGGACTTATGACACATGCTACAGAAGATCAAAGACTACTGCTTTCAGTATGCAATGCATCTCAACATTAAGACAAAAGTCTTCACCACTGGATCGATAAGCACTATCAACAAAGATGGAGAAATGATTGAGATTTTCAATGATTTCTTCTTACTTGGACCCACCCATGGTACCAGCATTTAGCAGATGTAGTGCATTGGGCAAATTCACTGTTAGGGACCTCTCCAAAGTACCCAGGAGCAACAATGATGGTTTAAAGGCTAAGGTGTGCCAGATTCAGGCCATGGTCTTTTCAATCACTTGCTATGCCACTGAGAGCTGGACAATGAATAAAGATGACAGAAGAGTTGATGCATTTGAGCTGTAGTGAAGGGAGAAGAATACTGAATATTCTGCAGAAAGCCGAAAGAACAAACAGATATAGCTTCGGGAAAAATGCAGATAGAAAGCTCCCTGGAAGAATGGTGAGGCTTCTTCTCACATACATTGGGCATATTGCTGCTGTTAAGTATTACTACTGCTGTTGTGGAATCAACTCATAGCTGACCCTGTAGAAGGTTGTCAGAGGTAGTAAATTACACAGAGATTACCCATCCTTCTCCCGCAGAGAAGATGATGGATCCAAACCAACATGCCTTTGGTATTGAAGTGCAGATTCTTAGCACTTGGCTACCAGAGCTCCCTGGGCATGTTGCTAGGAAAGCCTATTCCTTGGAAAGGGACATCAAGCTTGGAAAGGTGGAAGGACAGCCAAAGAGGAAAAGACCCTCAGCAAGACGGACTGATACAGTAACTGCTGCAATGGGCTCAAGTGTTTCAGAGATGAGGAGGGTGACTCATAATAGGATAGGAAAGGGTTCAGATCTGTTCATAGAGTCACTAATAAGTTGCACTGGACTCTAGGGTACCTAACAACAACTCTTCTTAACTTCTTCCTCTGGCTTTGCATTTTTATTCTCTCTAAATTGAGTACATTAATAAGTTCCCTACCTTGAGGCATATGTAATTTCTCATCTCTTTTCTCTATAATAAATATCCTTCCCCATCCTCACCAAAATTCCTTCTATTCAAATGACTGGCTCTTTCCCAAAATTCAGATCTCAACTAAGCTTTATAAAGACTTCCCTGACAACCTTAAAGTGTCAACCATCGTCATTCTCTAACCTATCAGCCCATTTTTACCATGCCAAGATTCATCAGCAGCCTTGCTGTCTGCCTAGAATCATACACTGTTGTATAACATCAAGTCAGAGCCAACTCATAACTATCCTCTCCACTGGGTTTTCAGAGGTATTAAATTGCACAGGAAGAGACTGCTCATCTTTCTCCCAGAGAGCAGGTGGTGAATTCAAATGGCCTATCTTCAAGGTTGGCAGTGCAGCTTCTTACCACTAGACCACCAGAGCCTTGAAATATAAACATACCACAATATATACACATACATAGGATCAATGAGAAGCATGTGATATAGTATTAAGTCAAGGGCATAGAAAAATTGAAATCTATTCAAAAGAAGCCCTGATGGTACAGTGTTTGAACAGCCAGCTGTTAACTAAAAGGTCAGCATTTGAATCCAGAGGGAAAAGATGCTTCCATATATGCAGCAATTATAATCTATTCAATAAAGCTGATGTAAATCTAAATTATCTTGATGGCAGAGAGTATACAAAGGCAGAGAAAAATAATACAATGACCATTCATCCATCACAACTCTTATAATTACCGATTTCATCTATACATCCATTACTCTTCATTTTATCTAGGAACAAATACTAGACATTTTTAATCTTTAAATATTCTAATATATAATGTCTAAGAGGACTCCTGTAAAACATACCAAACAAGAGCATTATCATAAGTAAATAACAAACAATCCTTTAATATCAGAGAGCCAGTCAGAGGTCAGATGGAGTCAGACTAGGTGTCGGAATCAACTCAAGAGCACGCAACAGGAACATAATCAGTATTAAGTGAGCCAACTTAAATGTTCCTGTCAAGTTCTGCCAATAGCAAGAACAAGAGGGAAATGGCAAACCTGTAGAAAGAAAACACCATTTTATCCTTCATGTTTGCTTCATGTGACTTCCCACTTTCTTTATATTCCTGTCAATTTCAACCCAGTTTCATTTCTTCACTTTCACACCATTCAGTCAAATCCGAGCTAAAACAGCTTGGAAACCCAGCTTATCATGGTGCTAACAACTCTGGAACCAGCCAACCAAAAACTTCTCAAAAATTTGTGTCCCAGGCCTCAGACACGAACTAAGTGAACTAGCTCTCAAGCAGTGATTCTTCTTCCAAGCTTTTAAATTTTAAAGCTTTCAACATTTGTGCTTTGCTTTCCAGTCTAAAGGTGCTCCTCCCACCACAGTACCTGTGTCCCACCACACCCTTTTCTTCTGCCATTTCAGTTAACTAGTAAACAATTCTATGAAACTTAAATAACTGGTGAGGTTTTGGTTAGGATTCCTAACTAGAGCCTGGGCCTTTCAGTCTATTTTAAAGCACAGGACCCCTGAAGGACAAATCAGAACAGCTTCAGTTGGTTTTCAATACTGCAAATGTTTACAGAAGCAGAATGCTTCATCTCCCAAAGAATGGCTAGTGGACTCAAACTGTCAGCTCTGCAGTTAGCAGACCAACACTTAATCTACTGTGTTAACAAGGCCCACTGATTATAGGCTAACAAGTACAATCTGACAAAATTCCTAGGCTCATTAATAGATAAGTAGTAAAACCAGTATTTGTTTAAATTATTATTTAATTTAATAGAGTGATAAAGCCGAGTGTGATAGAGGTAAGAAGTTTAATAGAAAACTAGGAGGCTTATTGATGAACTAGGCATTTATGGGTAGGGGAACATGGCCAACCCATGGAGTAAGATCTAAGTCCCTTCTGGCCTAGACTTGCTTAGCAGAGTGGCATACTTTTGGGGGCACTTAAAACTGAGTTTATAAGAGTTTGTAACAGTTGCCCAAGCAGGATAGAAACCAAGAATGTGAGAGGTCAAGACCCTAAAAAGAGGTCTGCCTTCTGACACAAATGAAAAGACAGACGTCTAGTCCTAAGAACTGTATCTTTAATTATTACTGTTCCTATACTGTAACTTGGCAAAAGAAACAATCCTAATAAATTATGTAATTCTGAGTACTGAACTTCCTGTGGTCACTGAAAAAAATTATCAAAGTTAGTAGGAACTAACGAAAGCTGTGGGAAAGATACTTGTGTCAGAATTGGTAAAAAAGTTTAGAGTGGGAGAGGCATATCTGGTCTCACAAGAATCAGATTCAGACTGTTTGCCGCGAAGCTTCCATGCCCTTATGAAATCAGAGATCAGACACTGTCTTCCTCATGCCCATACCATTTTTGCAGGTACCAGGTAAGTTTATGACACTATTATTTGCTTTAGTGTCTAACTGCCGATCAGGTACATAAATAAATTCAACTCTTTAATATAACCTTGAAACAAGATCTTTGTTCTGTCAGTTCTGACTAAACAGCACACAACAACAAAAATATGCCATAGAGTCAGAACTGACTCTTAGCTGATCCTTCCTGTGGGTTTTCAAAGGCTATAAACTGCACTGGAGAAGACTGTCCATCTCTCTCTTATGGAACATCTGGTGGATTCGAACTTCCTGCCTTTGGATTAGTGGCACAATTCCCTACCAACGACACCACCAGAACTCCAATACAGCTGTAACAAACCATGTTTTCAATTCTGCCACATATTATCTATTCCTTTTTAAAATAAAGTTTGATTTTACTCTTACATACTTCTTCTCACATAGAATTTTTTCTCAGAAAAAAAAACTGGCTATCAGAGGAGACTGAAAACTGTACTACTGACTCAAGAGCCAAAGTAAAAGGAAAAATTAGACATTGAAGTAAAAGAGCTGAATAAAAGATTTTAAAGGGTACTTCAGATTATAAAGCAAAATATTTTAACAAAAATGTGCAGAGCTGTAATCAGAGACTAAAAAGGGAAGAACTCTCTTAGCATTTCTCAAGGTAAAAGAACTGAAAAACAAATTCAAGCCCCATGTTATAATACTTAGGAGATGGTATGTGTAAAATTTTGAATGAATCAGGAAGCACTAAAAGAAGATAGAGAGAATATATAGAATTACTGTAACAAAATGAATTAGCTAACATTGAGATATTTTAGGAAATACCATATGATCAAGAGTCAATGGTAATGAAAGTATGGTAGTTCAAGTTTCACTGAAGGCACTGGCAAAAAAATAAGGCCACAAGAATCAAGGGGATACCAAGAGACATGTTCCAATTAACAGATGCAGCCCTGGATGTACTCACCAGTTTATGTTAGGAAATTTGGAGGGCAGTTGCCTAACTATCTGACTTGAAGAGATCCATATTTGTTCCCATTCCCAAGAAAGGTGATAAACAGAATTCAGAAATTACTGAATAATATCATTAGTATCATATGCAAACAAAATATTAAATATTATCCAAAAACAGTACACTGAAAGAGAACCAAAAGTTTGGGTTGGTTTAAAGAGGTCATGGCACCAGGTATATCACTGCTGATGTCAGATGAATCCTGGTTGAAACCAGAGAATACTAGAAGAATGTCTATTTGTGCTTTCTTGACTATGCAAAGGCATTTGACTGTGTGTGTGGATCATAATAAATTATGGCTAACATTAAGAAGAATGGAAATACCAGAACACTTAATTGTGCGCACATGAAACCTGTTACTAGATCAAGAGTCTGCTTTGCAAACAGCAAAAGCGAACACTTGTTGCTGCTATTATGTGTGACCCTATGTTCAACTGCCCTAAACCCTGCTCTATCCCTTGCCAATCTTACTGTCTCTGACACACTTACACCAGTCACTGAATCAATCCATCTCATGGAGTGTCTTCCTTTCCTCTGTTGTGTCCCTCCACCCTCCCAAGCATGACGTTCCTCTCCAAGGACTGATTCCGCCTTGCAACATGTTCAAAGTGCGTCAGACAGAGCTACAGAATCCTTGCCTCTAAAGGTGCAGCCTGGTTTCACCCTCTCCAGGACGAATTTGTTTGTTCTCCTAGCAGTCCATGGGATATTCAGTATTCTTCTCCAGCACCACAGCTCAAGGCATCAATTCTCCTTCTATCATCCCTAGTCACTGTCCAGCTTTCTAATGCATAGCAAGTAATTGCAAAGACCATGACCTGTATCAGGCACACCTGAGTCTCCATTACCTGGTGTAAAATTAAGAAACATGGGTGTCAAGGTTGTGTCCTCTCTCCATACCTATTCAATCTGTATGTTGAGCAAATTCTGGACTTTGTGAAGAAAAATGGGGTTTCAGGATGGGAGGAACATATATCAGTAACTTTTGTTATGCAGAGGGGGAAAAAAGCCTTGCTTGCTGAAAAGTCATGACGACTTGAAGCAATTGCTGCAGAAGATCAAATCCTTCAATATGGATTACATCTCAACATAAAACAAAATTCTTCACCTATGAACATCACAATGTATGGAAAAAAGATTGAAATTGTCAATGACCTCTTATTAGTTGGATCCATAATCAGCACCCTTGGTACTAGTAGTCAGGTAAGGAGAAATATTGCATGGAAGTCTTCAGTCATGGACCTTTCCAAATTATTGAGGAGCAATAACAATTTGAAGACTAAGGTATGCCTTATTCAGTCCATGGTCTTTCCTATCACTTGCTGTGCATCTGAGAGCTGGACAATGAACAAGGATGGCAGAAGACAAATTGTTTTATCTTTGAGCTGTGGTGTTGGACAAGAGCAGTGAATATCCCGTGGCCTGCCAAAAATACAAATAGATGTCTTAGACAAAGCGCTCCTTGAAGGCAAAGATGGAAAAGATTCATATCATATACTTTAGACAGGATGTGAGGAGAGGGCCTTCCTTGGAAAGAGTGGAAGGTCAGCCAAAGAGAGGAAGACATAGACAGTCAAGACACCATGACTGCAGCACTGGACTCAAATATGTCAGCAATAACGAGGATGGCACAAGACAGGGCTCAGATCTCCTACTCACTGGGCCACTGAGTTAGTTATATGCCATTCCACAGCACCTACAAAATAATAAAGAGACCTCTGAACATCCTAAAACAGAAAATCCTACAACATTGTTTAAAAGGAGATGGGGGAAGAAGAAGAAAGAGGTGGAAAAAATACTGGGGTAGCAAGAATTAAGTAGATGGATGGTGGTAAGGTAAGAAATAGGCAAGGTGCAATGGGAATTTCAAGAGAAAGGCATTGATCAATAGTAACCATATGAAACACAATGTATTTAAGTGACTGCATAAAGCACAATGTACATGAACAAAACACAAAGTATATGACTGACTGTAGGAAAACTAAAAAAAATAATAAAATCTTACAAGCAAACTTTACATATGGATGTTACTTCTGTTCACTGTACAAATTGCTAAAAAGTGTCCAACTCATTCTGAAATCAAAAGTGTCAAAAATAAGTAACTTAGTAACAAATAACAAAGTTAGTAATTCATTCTTCAAATTAGATTTTCTGTAAGGCTTACCCCTCTCTCTGTGTCTCAGTTTACTCATCTCTAAAATAGTTAACAGTCCTGATCCCAGGGAGTTGCTACAGACATTTAATAGATGAATTAATGCACAAAAAGGGCTTAAAATAGTGCCAGAGCCAGTAAGCATAAAAATAATATATGGCTTTTTATTCTGAAGTAACTTCTCTTTTACCTATAATCAAAATAATGCTTCTAGATGTCAACTTGTAATGTAAGTGATTTCTGGTTTAACCATTCTCTCTAAAATTACCAAATAATATGCTCTAAGCAAAAAGTGGTCAAGCTATATGCCTCCCTGTCAGGAACACTGTACAGAATACAAGGTTGAAAAGTGACCTTAAAAACATTTCCAACTCCGGACAGGTTTTTAGCTAATTCTAACCACCAAAACTTGCCAGCTTAAAAAACCCTGTATATTTTAATGTATTGCAAGTGATAACATTCAGGTTTTCAATATGGCTTAATCAGTTATACAAAATTGACAGAATAAAATGGTAATAAATTTTTACCTTTGAGAGTTTTTTAAGTAACCTTGGTGGTCCAAAAATTCAAGAGCTTGGCTGTTAACTAAAAGGTCTGCATGTTGAACCCACCAGTCCATGGGAGAAAGAAGGGGCAATGAACATTTGTAAAGACTTAAGAGACTTGGAAACCACATGGGGCAGTTCTGTAGTGGCATGGCAGTGAGCTTGCTTGCTTCTCCCAATGGTCCCAGTGAGATCGTGGCAACAACTTTCAACCAGTCCCTTTGAATCTGCTCAATCCTTCCAATGCATTCTGCACATCACTGTCCGATAGCTGGTATATCAAAATCCTGCCCTCAGCATGTGACAGACTACTTGCTCCATTCTCTGGAATTGGATAGCTGAAGCCAAAAAATAGTTTGCCTAGTTTTTTAAGATCCTTCACAATTCTGCTCCCCAATGTCACGTATTATTATTTCATAACATAAACCCAGCAATTTCAATAAGTGACTGTAACAATGGGCACATCAGAGATCCTGAGGATGGCACAAGGGTAGGGCAAGGTTCAGATCAGTTGATCACAGGCTCACTATGAGTCACAGTTGAATCATCAGCACTTAACAATAACAATTCCAATCAGTTTGCTCACCTTTACACCACAGCCTAGCCTGTTTTCTCAGTCTGAAACATGATGCTGATCTTCATCTGTCCGTCTCTTATCAGTTCTTTCAGATCCAGCTCAAATCTCACACCCTCCAGAAGCTTCTCTGGTCCTCTACAGATCTTTCACTTCTCTGCTCTAACAATGTGGCATGAAATTTCATTATAAATAATTTTTAAACAGTCTATAAATTTTTCATATATAATATTACTTCTCAGAATTAAATTATTCCTCAAGGACAAAACCATGAATTATAAGTCATTTAAATCCTAACAGTGCTAGTTAACAGAACAAATAAGCAACTTAAATGCCTGCAAGGTTAAGCATGAGGTCTAAAATTTTATACAGTAAATAGGTGGCAAATATATGATAGTTACAGCAGAACTTCCAAAGTAAAGAATATTCTGTATTCATTAAAACAATAACACGATATATTTATTAATATATCAAGATGTCTATGAGACAGTGAAACCAAAATGGTTACCAGTCTTGAAGAATGATTACATTTCTGAATATATACTTTTTGTTTATTTGGAAAAACCTCTTGCTGGGAGTCAATTCTAAGCTCAGTAAAACTACAGAACAGAGTAGACTGGATCACAGCATTACCAAGAGTACAAGTTTTTAGAGTATCAAACAGCACCTCTTTCTCCTGTAGGAGCAGCTGGTGGATTTGAAGCAGTGTATCTTGAGTTAGTAAGTTGGTAAATTTTTTAACCACTATGCCACCATACCTCCTATTTCAATGTAAACCAAAAGTCAAGCCCACTGATGTTGGTCAATTCCAAACTGGCCCGTAAGGTTCCCAAGGCTATAAATCTTAAAAGAAACAGAATGTTTCATCTTTCTCCTACAGAATTCTTTTAGTTATCAGTTTAACATCAGTAACCCACTATGCCATCAAGGTTTTTGGTAGTTTTGTAATATATATATATATATATATACACACACACACACACACAGATACATAAAAGTATGCATAAGAACTATATACCAAAACTATAAATAATTACCAACAGATACTTTTTATTAGTTGCCAAGGAGTCAGCCTCCACTCAAGTCAGCCTTACATGTTACAAAACGGCTCCACTGGAATTTCCAGGCTATAATCTTTATGGAAGCGGTTCCCCAGGTCTTTCTTCCAAGGAACCGTTTGATGGGTTCACAATGCCAATCTTAAGATTAGCAGCCATATCCTAAATTGCTTGTGCCACTAGGTTTTTGATCACTGAATAGCAGAAATTATCTCCTTAAGAAAAAAAAATAACAAACACATTATACCATATTTAACAGGTATTTTTAAATAGGTAAAAATAATGTGCACGACATAATTTCAAGCTTAAAGGTAGGTTATAAAGATGTTTACAGGTCTACTTCCAATGTATCAAATTTTTAAAAAGTGTCCAAATGGGATCTATTAGCTATTTGCACAATCCTGCTTTCACTGAGGTTAAAAAAAACACAAAAAACCCAACAAAACCCTTTAAAAATCTACACTTAGAAATAGTAACATTTTATAGCCAGAGAAGAAATGGAAAAGGGGTGACAAGAAAGGAAGTAGTTTTCAAGAAGTTGAACAGAGTTAACTTAAGAAATCAAAGGCAATGACTATTCATTACCAGCTGTATTCCAATCTAAGAATGAGATAAACATCTGCTTTTATAGTAAATATAAAGTTAAACTCAAATCAAAGAGCTTAATAAACGATAAATTTTGCCAGGCTTATAGTCAGAATTGACTCTGGCAACAGAGTATCACCAAAGACCTCCACTTTGACAAATGTCATTCTCAAATCCATTACATACATTATAATACGTAATTATTTTGTTATCAGAAGAACCACAAACATATCACAACTCTCATTTATCTTTAAACAGGATTTGGTATTGTTTATAATTAAATACTTTCAAAACATCTTAGTAACTTCAAATCAGGCAGATAAGACTGTATGCTAGCAGAAGATTATTTAATAAACAGGCAGAAAAGTAGGAAGTGTGCAGGCAATGATATTAAAAAAGAACAGAGCAGTACAGTCTAAATTTCTTGGCAAAGATCCATCACAATTGGGCCAGATCATTACTTCTCATCATGGATTCTCTATACATCAAAGATTTCTCTGCTAGAACGTATCTTCCTTCCTGCCAGCAATTGCAATATTTGGGTATTAGCACCAAACACATCTGGAGTCATACTTAAGTCCTGCCACTTACTCATATGGCCTTTAAGTAACTCATACCTTTAAGAAATTCAACTTCTTGTGTACAATAAAAAAATACAAAAACCTACCTTGTAATAATGTAAATGAAATTATTAGAAATAATGTATATAGACTGCCAAAAGAGTGTTGGGCATACAGTTATCATGCAATATATACTATTCTCTGTGCCTCTGTACATGCTAATTTGTTCTGCCAAGAATGCTCTTCCCCATTCCACTTGGGAAATGCTTCCTACAAGTCAAATCCCAGGGCGCAAGACCATTTCATTCTATATAGTATCTTTCTGGAGTCTCTAAAGTAATTGTTGTTGTCACATACTACTGAGAATAAACTCATAGTTGACCAGCCAGCTGGTTCAGTCTGTAAACTGCATAGGAGAAGACTGTCCATCTTTCGCCTGCAGAGCACTAATTATTCCAACTGCATCCCTTTGAGTTAGTGCACAGCTTCTTGCCACAAGAGCTGTGGGTCCCTATTCTGTGCTGGGAAACCCAAAGTGGTGTGAACAGTCAGCATATTAGACTGTGAAAAGCCTGTGTGGCCACATTTACATGAAGGTACTTCAGAACATAATCCTAGTGATATCTTTTGAACCCATCAGCCATTGAAAACCCTATGAAGCACAGTTCTACTCTGATTGATACACACGAAGTCACCATAAATTGAGATCTATTCAACAGCAACAGAGTACATATTAGCACAGTACTCAGTAGTTTCCACCATCACAGTTGTTATCACACCAAACTCTATTATGTGTTTTCTTATCTTTTCCCTTGACAGAGATTGGAAGCTCCTTAAAACTGGTGATTATATTACTATTTTTTTTAACACCTAGCTCTGTTCTAGGCCACACAGCAAGTATTCAAATCTTTCTAAATAAACCAATCCATAAAAAAAGTTAACAAAAAATGCTATAGAAGGAAGATGAATGTCAGGTGTAAATGCTACCGAAAAGCCAAGTAAAACAGATAAAGTACTTATCATTTGGCAATTAGGAAGCTGCAAGCAACCTTGGCAAGAGCAAATTCAAAAAGTAATTCAATCTTAGAAGTTCTAGTCCGTAGGACGTGGCACGGCTAACCAAGAAGTCCACTAGACCCCAAAGGACAAAATATGGGTAGCCTCCTCCAATTAAGAGTTACAGCCTTAGAAATCCAATGGAAGGTTTCTATGAGCTAGAATCAAATAAATGGCAGAGTAAGAACTGAGAATGAAACTGAAAGTCTGCAGGCTACCTACCACGCCTATAAGAACCTGAATAATTCAACAAAGATACTAGCTTGAAGGTTAGGCAGAATTAAAGGAATATTTTGCAGGATTGGGTAATTTAAGAGATAGAGGTCCAGTATTTAAGAAACAGTAATAAAATTGTTGTTATGTGCTGTCGAGTCACCTGCAACTCACAGTGAACCTATGTACAACAGCCCTAAACCCTGCTCTATCCTATGCCAATTTTATTGTCTCTGACACACCTAACCTTATTACACCAGTCATTGAATCAACCCACCTCATCCAGAATCTCCCCCTCCAGTGCCATCCCTCCACCCTGCCAAGCTTGACATCCTTCTCCGAAGACTGATCCCACCTTGCAACGTGTTCAAAGTATGTCAGATGAAGCTTCAGAATCCTTTCCTCCAGGGAGTAGCCTGTTCTCACCCTCTCCAGGATCAACCTGTTTATTCTTCTGGCAGTCCATTGTATATTCAATACTCTTCTCCAGCACCACAGATCAAAGGCATCAATTCTCCTTCTATCCTCCCTTGTCACTGTCCAGCTCTCTGATGCATAGCACATAATGCAAAGACCAAGGCCTTTTATTAGGTGCACTTTAGTCTCCAAACTGACATTGTTGCTCTTCAGCACTTGCTGTGACAGCTGACTTTCCTAATGAAATACATCTTTTTATTTCCTGACTGCTGGTACTAACAGTATTAATTGTAGATCAAAAAAACTGAAGCTGTTAACAATCTCAATCTCTTCACCATCTACCATGATGCTGCCAATCATCCCAGTGGTGAGAATCTGTTTTTTTGATGTTGAGCTTCAATCCACATTGAAGGCTGCAGTCCTTGACCTTCTGCAGCAAGCACTTCAGTTCTTCCTCAGTTTCAGCAAGCAGGGTTGTGTTATCTGCATATCACTGGCTGTTGATGAGTCTACTTCCAATCCTGATGTCACATTCATCCTCACAAAGTCCAGCCTCCCGGATGATCTGTTTCCCATATAGGTTGAAAAGGTATCGAGATAGGACACATCCCTGGTGTACACCCTTCCCTATCTTAAACTGTGCAATGTTTCCTTGTTCTGTTCTGACAACTGTTTCTTGGTCCAAATATAGGTTTCACAGAAGTACACTCAAGGGTTCTGAGATTCCCATTCTTCTCTGAGTTAGCCACAGTATGTTGGTTTTTTTAAATTTTTTTTATTATTATTAAATTTTATTAGTTTTAATGAACATTTACAGAGATTTGGGGTTTACATTCATTCATTGTTGCACTGTTTTCTCCACCCTCCTCCCCAGTTCGTTCTTCTTCCCCCCCCCAATGTCTGTTTTAATTGTCCAATTGCCACAGTAGCCACAGTATGTTGTAATTCACAGAGTCAAATGCCTTTGCATCGTCAATGAAGCACAGATGGACATTCCTCTGGTACTCTGCTTTTGGCCAAGAGCCATCTAACATTAGTTATAATATCCCTAGTACCACAGTTTCTTCTAAATCCAGCCTGCAATCTGGCAGTTCTCTGTTGATGGTTGTTCAAGTCATTTTTGGACAATATTCAGCAGAATCTTGCTTGCCTGTAATATCAATGATACTATTTGATAATTTCCACAATCTGTAGGGTCACCTTTATTTGGAATGGGAACAGATATAGATCTCTTCCAATTAGTTGGCCAGGTGGTTGTCCTCCAGATTTCTTGGCACAACTTGGTGAGCACATCCAGGTCAGCATCTGTTTGTTGCCATCAACTCCTGGGGGCTTGTTGGGTTTTTTGGTCAATTCTTTCAGAGCCTCTTGAACGTCTTCCTTCATCAACACAAGGTCTTATTCATATGTTGTTTCATTAAATTCTTTCGTGTCAGCCAATTTCTTTTGGTACAGTGACTATATTCCTTCTATCTTCTTTAAATGCTTTCTGGATCATTCAATATTCTGCCCATAGCATCCTTAAGTATTTCATTTAAAGTCACAACTTAATTCTTTCTTCAGCTTACTACTTAATCTTCTGAAATATTTCTATATTTTATACACATTGAAAGATACAAATGGATGTATATGTATTTATAACACTGATTTAAAAGATGAAAATGTGTTCCAATACAACCAATATATTATTGTTATCATATGCTGTTGATTCAGAAAAGATTCAGAGCTAACATCCAGCAAGTTTTCAGAGGCTGCAAATCACATAGGAGACTGCCTATCTTAATGGCAGGCAGCAGCTGGATGATTCAAACTACCTGCTTTGGATGAGGAGCAAAATTTCTTAAGCAGTAGGCCATAAGGTACAATCTGAACGTATCAGGAAGTTCTCATTTGTTTAATCATAATGTATGAGACGGTTTATAAAAAGCTACAATTCACCTACACAGAAATCCATAAAATGCATACACCTTAAACATCTACTAGTACTTCAAGTCACTGCTCATGTAAGAAGCCACATTCATTTAGGTACTGCACTTTATGTCTGGTTTCCATTAACTCTTTCTCACTTCATGCCACCTCAAGTTTACATCCTTCCAACATCCACTTATACAGGTAAATTTCATTTTAAATGCTTTTTTTTGTAGTACATATGAATTTCTTAACCACCTTAAATGAAATTTATATAGACTTAAGTTACTGTCATTATTCACTGCTGTTGTTGTGTGCTGTTGAGTTGGAAATGACCCACAGCAGCCCCTCTAGTGTGTTTTCAAGAGGCAGTAAATCACATGGGAGGAGACTGACCCTTCTTCTTCCTCTGAGCTGCTAGATTCACACCACATGCATCTTATCTGGGACTGCTGCACAACTTCTTACTACTAGGTCATCATATCTCCCTAATTGTTTATTTTTCCATGCTCCACTGGTGCCACAGCCTCTTCTAAATCTGCTGTGAACTTCTAGCAGTTCTCTATATACTGGTCTAGTTTTTTTAATCATCTTCAGCATTATTTTTCTTGCATGTGATATTAAGGATAACATTCAGTATTTTCTACATTCTATTAGATCACTTTTCTTGGGAATGGGAACACTATGGATCTCTTCCAGTCAGATGACCAGGCAATTGTCATCCAAATTTCCTGGCATGGACTGGTAAACACATACATCCAAGGCTACATGGGTCATTTGAAACATTTCAATTGGTATTACATCGATTCCTATAGCCTTATTTTTTGCCAATGCCCTCACTGGAATTTGAGTTTCTTCTTTCCTTTGTCATTGATTCTTGATCAAATGCTAGTTTCTAAAATATTTCAGTGTTGGCCAGATCTTTTTGGTACAGTGTATCTATTTATTCCATCTTCTTTTGATGCTTCCAGGATATTCAAGATTTTGCCCATAACATCTCTAAGCACTGCAACCTGAATTTGTTTTTCAACTCTTTCCAGGGTATCATTGCGCATGTCAGATGGATCTTGGCTAAGGATACAGAAGAATGTTTATTTGTGTTTTACTGAAAAAGCAAAGGCATTTCATTGTGTGGATCGTAACAAATTATGGCTAACATGCAAAAGAATAGCAATCTCTAACAATTAATTGTGTTCAGAGAGCATGGAAACACTACATGGTTTAAAATCAAGACAGACATGCGTCAGGGTTATATTCTTTCACTACACCTTTTAATCTGTATGCAGAGTAAATTATTTGAGAAGCTGAACTGTATGATGAATATGGCATGAGGATTTGAGGAAGATTCATCATAACGTTCATTATGCAGAAGATACAATTTTGCTTGCTCAAATTAAGGAGGACTTGAACTACTTGCTGCAGAAGGTCAAAGACCACAACCTACAATATGGGTTGCATTTCACCAACAAAAACCAAAAAATTCTCACCACTGGTCCAATAGACAACATCATAATAAATGGAGAAAAGATTGAAACTGTCAACAACTTCATCTTAGTTGGATGATCAATCAGTACTCTTGGTATCAGCTGTCAGCAGTTCAAGGAGATAGCCTGTATTGGGAAAATCTGTAGTCAGGAACCTCTCCAAAATCACTGAGGAACAATGATACTAGTTTGAGGACTAAGGCGCTCTTGATTCCGCCATGGTCTTTTCAGTCACTTGCTATGCATCTGAGAGCTGAACAATGATTAAGGATGACAGAAGAAAAATTGATCTTTGAACTGTGATTGGAGAAGAGTACTGAAGAACTCACGGACTGCCAAAGGAACAAATAGGAGAAAGTGTAGCCAGAGTGCTCCTTGGAGACAAGGATGGAAAAGCTTTGTCTCACATACTTTGGGCATGTTGCTAGGAAAGACTATTTCTTGGAGAAGGGTATCATTCTTGGAAAGTTGAGGAGAAGAGAGAAGGAAAGAAAGCCTGCACTTAGTGGACTGATAAAGTGAGTGCAGCAATGGGCTTGAGTGTGTTAGAGATTATCAAGTGGGCACAAGATAGGACACAGTTCAGATCAGTTGTATACAGGGTCTCTATGAGTCATCCTGAACTCGAAGGCATTAATAACATGTTCCACCAACAAAAATGTTCAGTGTTGTTTCTCTAACTTCATTTTCCATATATTTTACTGTACATTTCTGTATGATATGATGAATTTTAGGAATTTCCATGTTGCCTTAAGCATACATATAAGCTTCAATTACTACAGCTCTATCAATTACCCAGACTAATCAAAAGCTATTGACAAAGTTGAAGAAAGAAAAAAAAAAGTCCAAAACAACAACCAAAAAACCCCCCAAGAGGGCAGGGGCAGGGGGGATTGTATACCAATGAAGTTTATCTTTTGCTTTTCAAAAAGAGGAGCAAACTGATGGGAGGGGGATAAAGAAAAAAAGTGAAACAATGAAATCTCTGTAAATGTTCATTAAAATTAATTTTTAAAAAAACCAAAAAAACTCAAACAACAAAACACCCCTGAACACCTTTGTATGTGCTTCAAAGACAGCTCCAGTAGATTTAAGAGTTGCACTGTCAACCAAAAGGCATGCTCTTCAAATCCACCAGCTGTTCCATGGAGAGAGATGGGCAATCTCCTCTCTTGGGATTTACAGTCTCTGCAATTCAGCTGAAGGGTGGGTTATCTGTCGGTTCCAAGTCGACAGCAATGACTAAGTGCACTTCAAAACTATGTGAAGAGCCTAGTGTTTATGAGAATATGAAAGACTCAGACACTGTGTGTGTGTGTGTGTGTGTGTGTGTAAAACAAAACGTCTCAATGAACACAATGTATGGAAACAAAGAAATAGCTGTCTTAAAATACTTTATTAATCTGCCTATGGAAAAAGCTAGAGAACAGTATGAAACACAATGTCTATGAACTATGTAAACAAACCAAAATAAAAAAATTTTTAAAGTATAAAACAAACAAAAATAAAAAGTACTAATAAGAGTTCTTTCCCTGGAAGTAAGGTTTCAGTTATTCATCTCTCTATTCAAAAAATGAATGTTACAGATGGAACTGTCTAACCCCTAAAAACCACCCAGGTTAGGTCATGATTCTAAGTATAATTATCTATCTTTCTGTGATTTAGTTTGGTAAATAGCATACATTATTAGGAATTTTATTACAATACTTTCATTTATTATTTTACTACATTTATTACAATTACTTTCATTTATTATTTTTATTCAATCCTACTTAGTACTGCAGAATTTGTGGGGGAGAACAGAGGATGGGTATGAATGAATCACAGGGTTACACAGTTTGGTGGTGGAGGGAAGAGGTGAAGTAAACGGGAGGGAGCCACACAAAAAGACAGGGTAATGATGGGCAAGGTCAATGGGCAGCATTATGGTAGATGGTGAAGAGATTGATACTGTTAATAGCTTTAGTTTGCTTGGCTTCACAATCAATACTCTTGGGTAGCAGCAGCCAGAAAATCAAGTGACAAATTGTATTGGGAAAGTCAGGTATCAGGGTCCTCTCCAGAGTACTGAAGAGCAATGATGCCTGGAGACTAAGATGCGCACAAAGACGTCAGTCTGGAGACTAAGATGCACCTGATCCAGTCCATAGTCTGTGCAACTGCTTCCTATAAATCAGAGCTGGACAATGACTAGGGAGGATAGAAGGAGAATTGATGCCTTTGAGCTGTGGTGCTGGAGAAGAGTACTGAATATACCGTGGACAGCTAGAAGAACAAACAGGTTCGTCCTACAGAGGGTGAAGCAAGGCTGCTCCTTGGAGGCAAGAAGTCTTTGGAGAAGGACACCAAGCTGTGGAAGGATGGAGAAAGAGAGGGAGATCATAGATGAGATGGATTAATACAATGACAAGTGTAATGAGGGTAAGTGTGTCAGAGACAGTAAAACTGGCACAGGATAGAGGAGGTTTCAGTAAACAACTTGGCACACAAGAACAACAACAATGCATGAGAATGAGTGTATGAGAAACAATGTGTATGAAGAATGGAATAAAACACAATGTATACTAACTTTGTAAGCAAACCAATAAAAAATAATTGCCATGGGAAAAAAAAAATCCTGTGTTAGGCACCACTGACTTGGAACGGACTCAGCTCCAATCTGTTTTTCAAAGGTAGTAAATCACACAGGAGACTGTCCATTCTTTTCCCTGTGGAGCAGCGGGAGGATTCAAATATCATGCCTTTTTCATGGCCACCAAATCTCCATATAAAGAACCAGCATACAGAATTTATACATAAAATTGCTTTATCTATAAAGTTCAGCAAAGCTTCTCATCATACCCACTTCAGGAATGCAACAGTTCATATTTTTTAAATGTAACTACATAAAAATGAGATTACTACTTTTAAACCATTGTATGTGATCCACAAAAATTTGATGAAGGCAATGTCTGAGATTATCCTAGGGTAAAATAAGCTAATTCACACTTTAAGATTTATACTCACTAGTGAACTATTTTTACAATTTTATCCAGATGTGTACTCAGTATAAGGAGCATAAGTAGACTGTTGCTGTTGTTAGGTGCTGTCAAGTTGAGCATGACTCAGAGTCACCTGATAAAAGATCTGGACCCTGTTCTATCCTGTGCCATCCTCACACTTCCTGACACACAAGAGCCCACTGTAGTAGTCATCATATCAATCCACCTGGCTGAGGGTGTTCCTTTCCCTTGCCGACCCTCCATTCTTCCCAACATTATGTCCTTCTCCAAAGAATAGCACCTCCTAGCAATATGTCCAAAGTATGTGAGGTGACGCCTTATCATTCCTGCCTCCATAGAGCACTCTGACTGCAACCTCTCCAAGATATATCTGTTCATTCTTTTGGCCCTTCATGGGATGTTCAGTGCTCTTCTCCAACACTGTACCTCAAAGGCATCAATTCTTTTTCTGTCATCCTTACTCAATGTCCAGGTCTCAGATGCATAGCTAGTAACCAGAAAGACCATGGCCTGGATAAGATCTACCTTAGTCCTCAAACTGATATTACTACTACTCAATATTTTGGAAAGGTCCCTAACTGCAGATTTTCCCAGTGCAATGTGTCTCCTTATTTCCTGACTGCTCGTACCAAGGGTGTTAATACATAGGTGGCTGAGGTAAAATTCTATGTTACTGTTATGTGCCATCGAGCCGCCTGCGACTCAGTCAAAAGCTCTGAACCCTCCCCTATCCTGAGCCAGTCTAACTGACTTCAACACACCTAATCTCACTGCCTTAACCAGTTACCGTAACCAGTATGTATATTGGCTAGGAGCTCTTGTTGCACCAAGTTAAACCAGTCAGTAGCTAACTGAAAGGTCTGTGTTTTGAACCTACCAGCAGCTTTTCAGGATTAAGAGGAAGTAGTCTGGGTCCATAAAGATTAAAACCAAACAAAAACATGTAAAGAGTACAATCAGTTTTGGAAACCTATAGAAGCAGTTCTACTCTGTTTTCCAGGGTCATGTGAGAGTAGTCAGGTTAGTTGTTGCTGGTATGTGTCATCAAGTCACCTGTAACTCATACTGACTCTAAATGTACAATAGCTCTGAACTCTGCCCTAACCTGAGCCAGTCTCACTGACTCCAACACACCTACTGCCATTACCTCAGTTACCATGTCAATCATCTCATTTGGGGTCTTCCTCTCCTATGCTGTCCCTACACCGTTCCAAGCATGATGCCCTTCTCCAACGTCTGGTCCCTACTGGTCACGTGTCCAAAAAAATGTGAGAAAGAGCTTCAAAATTCTTGCTTCCAAGGAGAAACCTGGTTCACCTTCTCCATTTGTTCTCCCAGCAGTCCACAGTACGGTTCAATACTCTTCCCCAAAACCACAACTCAAAGGCATTGATTTTTCTATTGTCCTTAGTCACTATCCAGCTCTCTGATGTATAGCAGGTAATTGTGAAGACCATGGCCTGGATCGGGCCCACCTTAGTCTCTAGACTGACACAGTTCGTTGCTTTTTAGCACTCTGGAGAGGTTCTGGGCCTCTCCCAATTTGTTGATTTTTTGACTGCTATTGCAAAGACTGCTGTTGTAAAGCCATGTAAGCTCAAATTGTTAGTAACTTCGATTTCTTCTCCATCTATCATAATGCTTCCAACTGGCCCAGTGATTAGAATATGTCTTCTTGATGTTGAAATTCAATCTATATTGAAGACTTCAGTCCTTGACATTCTGCAGCAAGTGTTTCAGGTCCTCCTCAATCTCTACAAGCATTAAAAGACCCTGGAAGCATTAAAATAAGATTGAAGGAGTACATAGAGTCACTGTACCAAACAGAACAGGCCAACACAGAAGAATTTCATGAAACAACATATGATCAAGAGGCAACAGTGATGAAGAAGGAAGTTCAAGCTGCTCTGAAGGAATCGGCAAAAAACAAGGCCCCAGGAATTGATGGAATACCAACTGACATACTTTAACAGATGCTGCTCTTTATGTACCCACCAGGTTGTGCCAAGAAAATCAGGAAGACGACTACCCAACCAACTGACTAGAAGAGATCCATATTTATTCCTATCTCAAAAATATGGTGACCTAACAGATTGGAAATTACAGAACAGTATCATTAATTATCATACAAAACAAAATCCTGAAGATTATCCAAAAACAATTGAAACTATACATTAACAGAGAACTATTAGAAATACAAACTGGGTTTAGAAGAGGTTGTGACACTAGAGACATTATCACCAATGTCCGATGGATCTTGGCTGAAAGCAGAGTATCAGAGTAATACTTGTGTTTCACTGACTATGTAAAGGCATTTATTTGACTGTGCCATTTATTTGTGGCTAACCTTGGGAAGATTGGGAATCCCACAACACTTGATTGTACTCATGTGAAACCTACACTCCGACCAGAAAGCAGTCATCAGAATAGAGCAAGGAAATACTGCATGGTTCAAAATCAGGAAAGAAGTATGTTAGGGATGTGTCTTGTCTCCCTATCTTTTCAATATGTATAAGAGCAGATCATTCTGGAGGCTGGGCTTTATGAGGAGGAGTGTGGTATAAGGACTAGACTAAGACTATAAAATTGTCAGGTTAGTTTTATGGCTAAAAACATTGAGGTAAAACAAAATCTACCTCAACAATAGCTACACATGGTAAAAACGAAGTAGCCAACTAAGAAACATTTTTGCCTATAAGTAGGTCAAATAGCACAAAATGCACCCATTCCTTTTTTTGGAGTACAAGTAACATTGTGAAAATACTCATGCTAACTACACCTCAAAAGCTGCATTTGTAGTATTGTTTGACTTATTTATATAGATACATAGAAAAAACTAGAAATATAAATATCAATATGTTAGCTGTGAGAGTAGTAAATGAAAGAAATTCTTGTACTTGAGAATATTTTGACCAAAATTTTATTTCAAGATTTAATTACTGTTTATTAAACATATTTATAAGCATAATTATATACTTTGCCTTATGGTATTTAAAAAGTGAAAAAATGAATGAAAGTAAAATTCTGATTGTTCACCCCATAGTTAACATTTATAACAAATTCAAGACAAGAAGACAGAAAGGTAAATTTTATACTATATATATGACATTACATAAATACTTCAAATGTTTCAAATTTCCAAGGAGCTGATGTTGTCCTATAAAGTTCTTAACTGGAAGATAAAGAGAATGGTTGACATTCTAATTTTCATTAGTTATTCACAGTCAATTATTAATGTAAGCTATACAGTAACTAAAATTCATGCATCATTTAATTTTTCTTATAGAATTTTCAACAGTCCTGTTGGTACATAGATTAAGGCTGTTGACTACTAACCAATAGGTCAAAGGTTCTAACCCATTGCTGCTCAGCAAGATGCGGAAATTAGCTTCTGGAAATATTTATAGCCTTAGAAAGCCTACAGGGCAGTTTACTCCTAACCTAAATCTTACAGAGTTGCTGAGTTGGAATTGACTCAGTGGCAGTGGGTTTTGGGGATAATATTTTCATACAAACTTTTTGATTCATAGAACAAGCTTGTGAAATAATCTCTAACAATTTAATCGATCAGTAAACGAGCACAAAGTCTGTAAATCACTGCTTCCCTTATCTTAATGTGCATTAAAACTCACTTCAGAACACAGTCTTAGTTACCTTCTACTGTCATAATAAAAAATGCCACAAGTGAATGACTTTTAAAAATCAAAATTCATCTTTTTCCTCACAAAATTCAGGATGCTAGAGCTCTTTCCCAGGAGTACACTAATAAGGGTATGTATGTATGTACGTATGTACGTACGTACGTACGTACGTACGTATGTGTGTATTTCAGCTTCTGGTGTTAGTAGGTATCAATGAATGCATTTCTAATTCAGAGATAACCCAAAGTAGCACAGAAAAGCATCCATGCATTTTCCAATATATCACCTTTACAGGAGCAGATCTCTAGGTCTTTCTACTGCAGAGCTAGTGGGTGAATTTATCAGGAGAACTCTTAGTCATTGTGTAACAAGACCTCCTTTAAGCGTCTAATAGCTATCAGCAATCTCTGGTATTCTTAGGCTTGTTGATACATCTGTCATGTGTCTGTATTTTGTTTTTCCTTTCTATGTGCTCTACACCTATTCTGATTTTTTTAATAGCTCAGAAGTAACTAGGAGCCATCCTTCATAGGTAAGTTTTATTAAACTGAGAAAAAATTCCAAAAAACACTGAAGTAAAGCAATCTAATACCTCAAAAATCCTCTTTGCAAATAGGGTCACATTTATAGTTGTTCTGTGCCACTGAGTGGCTTGCGACTCATAGTGACCCTATGTAAAAGAGCCCGAAACCCTCCTCTATCCTGTGCCAAGCTCACTGTCTGATACACTTACTCCCCTTATCCCAACCACTGAATCAATCCATCTGGCTAGGGTTTTCCTCTCTTGCACTGTCCCTCCACCCTCCCAAACATGATGTCCCTCTCCAAGGACTAGGTCCCTTCTTGCAACTAGGTTAAAATTACAACAGAAGTCTGGTTAGGGATTTTTTTTTTATTTAAAGACACATGAGTCAATTAGTAAAAACATGATAACAAACATGGTAAATAGTGAGATGTGCTGAGATATGCTGAAATCTGAGATTATCACAGAAACTGAGATGAAGCCTAGAAATAAACAATGCATGTGATAACTAGCAATGGAGTCCCCCTGGCCACATAGAACTAACTGTCCCTATAAAAATGACAGCCTAGAAAACTCTATGGGGTAGTTCTATCATGACACATGGAGTCACTATGAATCAAAACCAAATCAATAGTACTTAATTAATAACAGCTGCATAATAAATTTCAGTAGGAACAGATGGCCAAGATTAAACAAGCTTAAAATAGAAGTGATTCTGTAATCTCATTTTCCCTATAAAATTAAGGAAAAACTGTTATTAAATGATTCAGAGTAAGTTTTCTCAAGCTTTGAGTATCAATACACTTCACTGATGTGAAAGTTAAAATTATGTTGGTTGTTATGTGCCATCCAGCTTGCGACTCACAGTGACCCTATGTACAAGAGCCCTAAACGTTGCTCTATCCTGTGCCAACCTCACCTCTCCAACACAATCATTCCCACCACTTCAATCATAGAATCGATTCATTTCATCGAGGGTCTTCCTCTCTTGCACCGTCCCTCCACTCTGCCAAACATGATGTCCCTTCTTCTTGACTCCAAGGAGCATTCCGGCTTCACCCTCTCCAGGACAAACCTGTTTGTTCTCCTAGAAGTCTATGGTATATTCAACACTCTTCTCCAGCACCACAGCTCAAAGGCATCGATTCTATCATCCCTAGTCACTGTCAAACTCTCCGATGCATAACAAACACATAATTGCAAAGACTATAAAATGGATCAGGCATACCCTAGTCTCCAGCCTGATGTCGTTGCTCTTCAGTACTCTTGAGAGATCTCTCACAGCTGACTTTCCCAATGCAATTCGTCTCTTGATTCCCTGGCTGCTATTACCAAGAGTGCTGACACAGTGGAGCCAAGGAAACTAAAACCGTTAACTATCTCAATCTCTTCACCATCCATACTGATACTGTCAATTGGCTCAGTGGTGAGAATCTTGGTTTTCTTGATGTTGAGCTTCAATCCATATAGAAGGCTGCAGTCCTTGACCTTCTGCAGCAAGCACTTCAGTTTCTCCTCAGTTTCCGCAAGCAGGGTTGTGTCATCCGTATAACGCAAGTTGTTGATAACTCTTCCACCAATCCTGATGCCACATTCCTCCTTGTACAGCTCAGCGTGTTGGATAATCTGTTCTGCATATAGACTGAAAAGGTATGGAGACAAAATATATTCCTGACGGACCTCCTTCTTGATTTTGAACCATGCAGTGTCTGTCTCCTTGCACTGTTTTGATGACTGCCTCTTGCTCCAAGCATAGGTTTCTCATAAGCACAATTAAATGTTCTGGGATTCCCATTCTTCTCAGAGCCAGTCATAACTTGTTGTGATCCACACAGTCAAAAGCCTTTACGAAGTCAATGAAGCACAGATAGACATTCTTCTGGTATTCTCGGCTTTCTGCCAAGATCCATCTAACATTAGCTGTAACATCCCTAGCACCACAACCTCTTCTAAATCCAGGCTGCACAGCTGGCAGTTCTCTGTTGACATATTACTCCAATCATTTCTGGATAATTTTCAGCGGAATCTTGCTTGTACATGATGTTAATGATATTGTTCAATAATTTCCACACGCTGTTGGGTTACATTTCCTTGGACTGGGAACAAATATAGATCTTTTCCAGTCAGCTAACCAACTGGCTGTCCTCCAGATTTCTTGGCACAACTTAGTGAGCACATCCAGGGCAGCATCTGTTTGCTGAAATATGTCAATTGGTATGCCGTCAACCCCTGGAGCCTTGTTTTTTGCCAATTCCTTCAGAGCCACCTGAATTTCCTCCATCACCACAGGCTCTTGCTCATGTTATTCCATGAAATTCTTTGTCAGCCAATTCCTTCTGATACAGTGACTCTGTGTACTCCTTCCATCTTCTTTTAATGCTTCCTGGATCATTTAACATTCTACCCAAAGTATCCTTCCGTATTACCACCCAGGGCTTGTTTTTCAACTCCTTAAGAAACACTGAGTTCAGCCCTTTTGATTTTCTGACTCCAGCTCTCTGCACATTTCATTACAGTATCTTGCTCTGTCATCCCAGAGCTGCCTTTTGAAATTTTCCGTTCAGCTCTTTGATTTCTTGGTTTCTTCCTTTAGCTTTTGCTACCCAGTGCTCTAATGAAATATTCAGAGTCTCATCTGACATCCATCTTGGTCTTTTCTTCTTTTTCAGCCTTTGTAATAATCTTCTCCATTCATTATGGACGATTTTCTTGATATCCACCCAGAGCTCATCTGGTCTACACACTCATTGGTGCTCAAGGCCTCAAACCTGTTTCTGAGATGGTTTTGAAATTCTAGTGGGACAGACTTAAGGTCAAATTTTGGTTCCCGTAGACTTGATTTAATTTTCCTCAACTTCAGCTTGAACTTGCATATGAGCAGTTGGTAGTCTGTTCCACAATCAGCACCTGGCCTGGTTTTCACAGTTGACACTAAATTTGCCAGTAAGTCTTTCCACAAATGTAATCGATTTGATTCCTATGCATACTGTCAGGTGAAATCCATGTGTATAGCCTGTGTTTATGTTTCTTATAAAAGGTATTTGCAAAGAATAAATCATTAAATGTGCAGAATTCTATCATTCTATCTCCAGCCTCATTTCTCTCACTGAGTCCATGTTTTCCAGCTACTGATCTTTCTTCCCTGTGCTGAACTTTTGTGTTCCTGCCACCCATTATTATTATTGCATCTTGATTGCATGGTTGATCAATTTCTGATTGCAAAAGTTGGTAGAAATCTTTCATTTCCTCCTCTTTGGCTCTAGTCATTCATGCATATATTTGAATGATAGTGGTATTCACTGGACTTCTTTGTATGCATATGGATTATTATCCTGTCACTCACCACATTGTATTTCAGGATGGATCTGTAAATGACTTTACATACATAAAAAAATCAAGATGAAAATTCAAAAGCATATATAGAACACACCTGTCAACCTGCTAAAAAATCACTGACTTGTACTCTCTAAAAGTGCGAAGTTTGTGGTATACAGATTACAACACAATTATTAAAGAAAGGAATAACTAGTTAGGAAATTTCAAACTCTAGTATTTGCAGTAATTCTAAATATATATCAGTTTAAGCATTGAGTAAGCAGAATTTGTTTTTGGTCTGTATCATAGATATGAAAAGTCAGTGTTGAAATAATTAAGAACATATTTAGGTCACCAGCATAATGATGGCTTTAAATAGGAATCAGGATGCTAATATTTAAGTGTTTTGTTTGGAAAAGTAGAGAGTCAGCAAAAGTGAGGAGAAACTTCAATGAGGTAGAGTGATAAGTGATTTTAACAGTGGGCTTGAGTACGGCATTGTTAAGCTCACAGGGTCAACGTCAACATGTGTACTTGCTCTCAATTTTTTCTATTTTATCCAACTTTTACAACCGGTCTACTGTCAAGGTCTACAGGAACATACTGTGTTACCAGCTGATGTTCAACTGACTTCAACTCTTGTTGATCCCATGTTTGCAGAGGAGAAATGCTCCACAGATTTTTCAAGGTTGTGACAATTCAGAAACACATCACAAGCCCTGTCTTTGAAATCACCATGGATAAGTTTTAACTGTTTGTGCCACCCAAGCTATCTAGTAAAATCCTATGTTTTACCACCAAGAATTAAATGACTGCATACACATAAAGGGCTTAGACAGTGCCTGGACATAAAGGCATGCCATAAATATAATCTACTTAAATTATACTGTTTTTACAGAGGAAAAAGCATCTTAGATAATTCACAACAAATCCTGATAAAGTAAACAGAAATTTTAACACTCTCAATAAGCTGAAGAATTTAGGAAAGCTAGACTTAAGTTACCATATTAAGCAGTCTCAATATTTGCACTCTCTCTACCCCATTCACAAGTTCCATTTTCTCCCACTCTGAATCACTCTTCATTCCTCTCCTGACTCATCGCATAGAAAGGTAGACAGTCTGGAACATAATGGGCATACCAAAGGCATTTCTTAATCTACCTGGATTTGGAAAGCTGACTAAGTAGAACTTGTCGTACATAGTTATGTTCAGTGTATATGCTGAGTAAATACAACCTAAGTTTTGTTTATTTGAGTGTCTTTAATATACTAATGCTCCTCTATCCCCTCTTCTACTATCCTAAGTACTGTAAACCCAACTCAACACAGGAACATACCAATCATTCCTCAACAAAAATCAAAGATCCACATTTTCTGACTGCTAGTTAAAAAAGAGATTTTCTGTTTTGCTGATGGCCTAGTGCTCAAAACTGCTGAGCACACTATAGATTATATAATGACATTCTCTAGGTCTACAGATCTGACTTATTTATATTCAAATTCCAGCCATTCATGGTTTTTCTCAGATGCTGAAATTATTTACAATAACCTCTAATAAAAAAGGTGGGTCAATTTCATTTCTTTAAAAACTGTCCTTTCCCTGAGGCCACACACAAAGAAAGGTTTCAAACACTGCAGTCAAACGCTCACTTCTGATGTGATATTCAACCAATTAAGCTTTTAAGTCTCAGTTTTCTCCTCTAGAAATAGGGATAAAAAAATAAGTTTTAACTACTACATGGGACTGTTTTGAGTATTATTAAAACAGCATATTAGCCAATCACTAATGTGATATACGTCGGCTATTATGAATTAAAAATCCAATACCATCTGACCTCTTACCTAAGGTTAGTTCTTCTGTGGAAATCATATTCATTATTCCAATCATGGAAGCCTACTCACAGACAATAACCTTATGAGCACACTTTAGACAAGTATCTGACTCCAGGTAGCCCTCCTTCACCATGTAACTCTTTGATTTACGTGTTTTATTTCAGGCACGAAGCTATTACTGTACTTACTACATATCCTGTATAACAGACTATGTAACAAGACTGCTCTTTATAGGCAAAGACTATCTTAATCACTCCTGTATCCCTAGACTGTCTATAGTTCTTAACCTTGACTAATTAGAATAATATGTGGATTTTATAAAAATGCAATGCCTGACATCTACCTTGATCCATTAAATCATAAAGGTCTGCCTAGATGGTGGTACTTTTAAAAAAAATTTTCGTAGGATATGTATGATATGCTTGCCAGGATTAATCACTGCATTCTAACATTTAACATATTAAGTTATTGTTGTTAGATCTGACTAACAGTGATCAACAGAATGATTCAATGTCCAAGCCTGTGACATCCTCACCAGTGCTTCAGTGGCTGAGCTCACTGGTACAAGCAGAATCAATTCATCTAGCAGAGAAAGTTGTCCTAGTCTTGCTGATCCTCTCCTTCATCAAGCATGATGTCATTTTCCAGGGATGGGCTCCCCCTGGTAACATGCATATGCCCAAAGTATGTGAGGCAAAAGTCTTGCCATCCTTTCTTTTTAGGATAAGAAAAAAAAATTTATTCAATCATCAGAATATTAGGTTTGTACGATCCCAATGTATAGAAAGACAAATATCTAAATGGCCTGGTTTGCTTCTCATTTATTAAGTGATCACATATCTTAAATGCCTTCATTCATCTTAATTAAAAATACAAACATGAAAAAATATATACACATATATATCTGACATAGTAAAGATTTGTTTTAAATGTAAAGTCCTCATTAGTTAAGCTTTCTTCTTTTATTATTAAACATTCTTCCAGGTGGTATATTACTGGTCTGTGCATTGATTGCGGTACAGAGGTAACTCGTGGTTGCTGTGATGCTGAACACTGTGACATTGATGTGCCAAACGTGGTAATGGTTACCCATGGTGGACAGTGTTTACTGGAGCCTCCAGATTAAAATAAACCTGGAAGCAGGAGTGGCATCCACTTCCGAAATGGCTTGCCTTCAAAAACTCTATGTATGAACAGTGCTCAGGCCTTTTGTTCATAGGGTCGCTATGAGTCGTCTACGACTGGATGGCACCTAAAAACAACAACACATGCCTTCTTGCTTGTTAAATTCTCAGCACTTCTCTCCATCCTCACTTCTGAAGGAGTATTTTGACTGCACTTCTCCTGACACTAAACTTGTTGTCTTTGAATCCACTCAGAGTCACAGCAACCCTATAGGGCAGACAACTGCTCTGGGGGAATTCAAAGGCAGAAACCTCTACTGAAACAGAACACCTTATCTTTCTCCCATCAAACAGCTGGTGGGGTTAAACTATCGACCTTTCCTTTTAGCAGTCTGTGGCTGTTGTCATTAGGCCATGTCAAGAGAACTGAATCCTGTCCTATCCTATGCCATGCTCACCATCTCTGACACACTGGAGCTAGTGGTTAGCTATTACATCATCAGAGTTCTTTACGATGCAAACATGCTGCTGTTGTGTATCATCAAGTTGGAAATCACTCAAGAGTTGACTGTCCCTCTTTCCTTCTATAGAGCCACTGTTTGAACTACATACTTTTGGGTTGGCAGCCCAACTCCTTATCCTTAGGCCACCAGAGCTCCTTATACAAACATATACAGGGATGTGTACGTATATGCCTAAGTTTACAGATTCAGGAATATAAATGCAGATGCACACACACCTAAACACGATACTCTGTTCAAGGTCTTCATCCTTAATTTAAAAAAAAAAAAAAAAAAATTACTCTCACCAAGGTGATCCCAACTCACAGGGATCACATAGAACTACCAGTAGGATTTTCAAGGCTATAATTCTTTACAGGAGCTGAATGCCATAACTTTTTCCCAAGGAGCAACCAGGGGTTCAACTGTCAACCGTTTAGTTAATAAGTGGTCACTCGTTTAACCTTTTTGCTACCAGGGCTCTTTCATCCTCAACAGCTACTCCTAACAAATCATCTCTTCCCTTTAAACACATGATGGCTCTAGTAAGCACTGATTATGTGCTGTCTTAAGATGGCTTTTAAAACTTTTTTAAAGCTCATTACTTAAGTTTTTTTTCATAATTATGCTTTATCATTCTTCCTAGATTTGTCTTGCTTCTTGAGAATAAGCTTTATCCTTACTTTCTCTACAAGTAGGATGGTGCTGTGTTATGTGCCACTGAGTTGGAACCAACTCAGAGTTGGGCCTCCAGCAGGTTTTTAGAAGCTATAAATAGCACCAGAGATTACACATCTTTCTCCTGTGGTGGTGTTGGTGGATTCAAATCACCTGCCTTTGGGTTGACAGTGCAACTTCTTTCCCACATACAACAAACATTTAACTGATCTTATAAAAGTACAAAAGTTTATTATGCCTGGAGACATGAGACATGGCCTAGTGACACGCAGGTCCTTCAAGTCTTCATTTACAAAATGTTTCCTCTAATAAAGCCCTTTTTTGCTTCCACCATTTTAGAAAAGTATATTATGCCCAAATTATCCAATTTGGACTAATTTGTAGCAAGAAAATAAAAGTTAAAAAAATCAGTTTAAAATAGCTCTAATCTAATACATAAGAATGATAGCTTATCTCAAGAAAGCATCTAGATATTTGCACATTTCGTTAGTCATGAAATAGTCTCTCACCTCTACCCTTCATTTTCCATTTTTTACCCGCTTACTAAAACTATCCCCTAGTTCATTCTAGTATCTTTAGCTCCTGTCAAGTACCTACACAATACTTTTATAAAACTCTGTCATTAACAAACTGAGTTAATTTGAGTAAAGGCACAATGAATACTTCTTGGAATAACTTAACGGTTATCAACTTTTAAAATAAAATTCTACATAAGCTGCATGCTTACCAATAGAAATTTTGTCTGGGAATACGCTGTGTCTTCCACAATATCACATTTAATACAAGTCTATGTGTGAATGCTTACATTCGAGTTTGTAGACAAACTGCCAGTTTTATAATACTTTCATTCCTAAAAAACCCTGGAGAATGAAACAGAACTTTTTTTAAAGTGTGCTAAGTTGTAACAGACAACCAACTCCACAACAGTTTCACCGCACCATCATCAGAAAAGCAACCATCTCATATAAAAATGAACACTTTAAAAATTTCGTGCCATTCATTTGGCCACTATTAAAACAATCTGAAACTTACTGTTTAAGAGAAAGGGAAAAAACCTGATTTGGAAAGGAAGTACTCAAGAAGTGTGGCTGCTAATTAGATACTGTGATAAAACATGATTACATTATCAGGTCAGACAGCATGAAGCAGATAGAGCCATAGTTACCACTAAGAAAGCACTCCTCAACTCCCTGTTTAATAAAAAGGGATCAAATTCCACAGACAAAACTGGTACCCTGGATTGTTTGTTTTTAAGGAAGATTAAATTTAGGAGTTGCCAACACCCAAATGGAAAACATTCCAGAGTATTAGACTCAATTGTAATGGGGAGTCATCTACATTCTTAGCACTACATCCTTTATCCAAAGCAGGAGTATTAACAAAGGATGTTTCTCAGGATCCTACGGGTTACACCCCACTTATTTACCACAGTAAACATTATCGTCATCTAAAAAAAGTTTTTTAAAGGTTATTATGAAAATAACCTTAACACAATCAGACAAAAAGTGAAGTTTATTATCTGGCAAGATAGTTCCAAAATAAAGCCCCTGTCAAATGAACAGTGCATTAAAGAACAAAAATGATAAATTATTTTATTTGAACCATCAGCTACTCTTAGAGTTGAGGAATGCAGTTTTTCCTTAGCCTTGTCTTCAATTTCCCCTTAACCTTCATATTTTTAGCTTAAAAAAAAACCCAAACCCACACAAAACCTAGAAATTTGATTACCACTTTTATGAATTCCTTTTAAAGTAATTTAATGAGTAACAGATCTTTTGTGCAAGTAGCAAACCGCAGAGGAGTTTTGCTGGTTGATAAAAACCTCCCTGAAATACTAATATAAATGCACATCCTCCAAAGAAAATTCCTCAGTTCTCCATGTAAATCATAGATTTAACTTGGAAAAAAAAGGGTATGTTTGCTATACATCCCAATTTATTGTGAAAACTCTTGTTTAAAATTACAAATAAAGATGGTACCTTCTAATATTTATTCATGAGTAAATCAAAAGGCCATGACTGGTGGCTTGGGTTTTTGTTTTTTTTAAATGTGAAAACTAAAAAACCAATGAGAAAAAAAGCAGCAACTACTTTCCGTGAAACATGAATCACTTCCCAAAACCAGTGAACTATTAATAAGAAAAATTTACTTGGGATTGTTTTGTTTTGTTTTGTTTTGTTTTGTTGGAGGGTAAGGTCACACACTAAATAAAAATGCTAAACTACTGGCTCTACTGGGAAAATGCAACTGCCTACAGAAATGTTCTCAAGCCTGCTCAGAACAGGAGAGGGGAAAAAACAATCTTTCTGTTAAGTGTTCTCCACAATAACACTGACTCAAACTGTGAAGTGCAATGGGGTCCCAGCAGTCCTAGTTACTACTCAGAAAACAGCAACATCCACACAATGCGCAGCACATTCAAAAAAAGTTGGTATAGACGTGAAATCGTGTATATGTACTCGTCTTCGGTTCACTGCAAAATAAAGCTCTTTCACACTGTCCACGTTTGCTTCACAGGTGCCATTACACCCGCCGAGAGTAATAAAAGATAAGCCACCTGATAGCTTCAGACAGACACGTGGGAAATCTAATGGAGTATGCCGTCACGACCATTAATCAATTTTTCTAATTTCAACACGGAATGGCAAGCTCTGCCAGGCAAGTCCTGGAGACCCAAGTTTTCTCTCTCCAGCCCTGCAATCCGGATGTCCGAAAAACACGTGTCCCACCCCAGAGCAGAGTGACTTCCCAGGAATCATTTGGTCCATAAAACTCCAAACCCTTCACCTGCATTCACTCGGTGAAAAAGCAGGAAGGACAAGCGAGCAACTCCCGACCCCGGAGAAGCGGGTGCTGCCCGGAGCACAAGGCCCGGGGGGCCGCGAAGGTCCGGCTCACCTCTGCCGCGGGGATGTTGACCACGCCGGTGGAGCGCCGCTTCTCCCGCAGTTTCCTCTTCTCGATCTGCCCCTTGCCTTTCCGGGCGCTTGGGCCCGAGCTCTTGCCCTTCTCCCGGGCGCCGTCGGGTTCCTCCTCGTCGCCCCGGGACGGGGATGCCCCCGAGGCGGGGGCGATGGCCGCCGGGGCCTCGTCCTCCAGCCTCCGCGCCCCCGGGACCGCCCGGGCCAGAGCCGCGGGGCCGACGGCGCAGTTCACGCCCCCGGCGCCCGGGGCTGCAGGTGCGGCTGCGCCGGCCGGGAGGTTATTGTTGAGCTCGTTGGCCACGGCGGCCGCCGAGGTGCCCAGCAGCCCCGTGGGGGGCTTCCCGGCCGCGTCCCCGCCGCCCGCCGCCGAGCCCGAGGGGTTCTGCTTGGAGCGCATCTTCTCGCGCTTCGCCTTCCACTCCTCCAGGAAGTCGGTGGTGCTGCTGCCGCCGGCCCGGTAGCCACCGGTCGCCATATTCCCAGCGGAGGCGGCCGGGCTCTCACCTCAGGCTGCCCACCCCGGATCTGGCCGCCAACGCCTCTTCCTTCCCGCTCGCGGGAGGATGCGAGGGGACGACCCCCCGGCGCGGAGACGGCTGCGGCTCCCCCGGTAAGAGGAACGTCTGAAAGAACACAAGAGGGGAGCGGGGAAAGGAGCCGTGAGATCCTCGCCAGGCCGGAGGACCCTGTACCCCGAAAGCCCCGTGGGATGCGCGCGATCTTCCCGCCGGGTAACGAACTTTCCGCCGCACCTCCACGGGGAGCGGCGCCCAGAGCCCGTATAGCGCTGCGCCCCAGGGGCGGGCAAAGAAGTGACCCCACCCCCGGACCGGGCCCGCCCCATTCCCCGCCAGGGTTAGAGGCTGCAGGGGTCGGGGGGCCACGGCCAGACCCCGCCACCTGTCGGCCTGCGGCGCCGCCCGCCCGCCCCATCGCTCTGAGCGCCCAGAGTTCGAGATTCCCACACCAACCATAAGCCCTCTCGGAGGCGAGGCGCGGAGCCGCTCTCCGGCTCGCGAGGAGGCGAGAACCCGAGCAGACACACCAGTTAGTTGTCCGGCCAAGCCAAAAAGGGAACGGGCGCCGACGCGAGCGCGGGCAGCCAGATCAACAACTTACCACCGACAAGTTTGGAGTCCGGAGCTCGGGCCGGAAGGGAGTGGGTGCCCAGGTGAGCCGAAGCAGCCGAGCGGTCCCAGCCGGCGCGGAACGAGCTGCGCTGCACACACCGTCCCGTGCCGCGGCTTTCCCGGGAGAGGAGGGAGGGGACGAGGGAGGGAAAGCGCAAGGGGCGGGAGGCCTGCCGAACGGCGCCGAAGCTGGGGCGGAAAGAGCCGAGGCGGCGCGCGAGGGGCGCGGCGCGGAGCGGGAGGGTCGTGCCGTCGACGCCCCGCCCCCGGCGCTCAGGTGCGCGCCGAGGCGTCCAGTCGGCTGCGGCTGCCTCAGGCTGCCGTCCCCGCGCTTCGCGCCCGCCGCGCGAGTCAGACCGCACATTCCTGGGCTCGCCGCCTCGGGGCGTCCAGCCTCCCGGCGCCGCGGACTCAGAAGCAGCGGCCGCCCTCCACGCCCTTTACCCTCCGCCTCTCCTCCGCCTGTTTCTTCTCCCACTCCTCTTCCTTTTAAGTACAAGACTAGATTTTTCGAGGGAAAAGTCTGGATTGCTGCTAGCTGAGGGTGAAAGTGCTGACAACTGGTTAGGGCCTGAATAGCTTGAATGGGGAAACTCACGTCTTCTTTCCCTTGTCCTTACCGCACTTTTAAGATGGTTGATGGATCAGAGTCAAAAGAACCCAAACAAACCCAGTATCCCCTTTCTAAGACAAATCTGTGGTTCCTTCCTAAATCCTTGGCTAAAAGACGCTTAAATAATGAGTGTCGAGTTTACACTGATTACTAACCTTAAAGATTAGTGGTTCGAGTTCATCCATCTTACCAAGCAAGAACGAAAAGATTTGGCTATCTGCTTCCATAAAGTTTATAACCAAGAAGTCTCTGTAGCAGTTCTACTCTGTAACACCTAAGGTTGCTGTGAGTCTGAATAACTCAGTGGCAACAACTATTTCAGGTTCTCAAGAGAATTTGAAAACTCATTTCTACAATGTGTTGTATAGTATAATCGGGTCTCAGAGTTTTCCAGTTAACCTTGCCTGGTTTTCTCCCCTTTACAGATAGCGAATTGAGCTGCAAATCTCCCACCTAAAAATAGAAAAGCTGTACTGTTTTTTTAGAGAAGCTGGGAAGACTGTCTCTGCTTTTCCATCCTTGACATGCAGGTATGAGCAGTTAGGAAATAAGGAGATGCCTTGCACTGGGAGTATCTAGTTAGGGACCTCTCCAAATTATTTAGGAGTAAGGATGTCAGTTTGAGGACTAAGGTGTGTCAAGCCATAGTCTTTCCAGTCACTTGCTATTCATCTGAGAGCTGGACAATGAATAAGGAGTACAAAAGAAAAATTGATACCTCTGAGCTGTGGTCTTGGAGAAGAGCATTGTACATCCCATAGACGGCCGAGAGAACAAACAGATATGTCTTGGAGAGGGTGCAGCTGGAGTGCTTTTTGAAGACAAGAATCATGAGGCTTCACCTCACATACTTCGGACATGTTGTTAGAAGGGACTGTTCCTTGGAATGGGTCATGATGCTGGGAAGGGTAGAGAAGAAGACCCTCAGCCAGGTGGATTGACATGTTAACTGCTGCAGTGGGCTCTTGTGTGACAGGAAGTGTGAGAATGGCACAGGATAGAACAAGGTTCAGCTCTTTTGTTCATAGAATCACTATGAATTGTACTCAATTCAAATATGGTGCCTAACAATGACTATAGGAAGTTAACTCTGCTTTTCCATCCTTGACATGCTAAAGAGTAAATATTAATCTCTGAGGCAGGTAATCAAATAGTTCCGTATGAGGGCTTCTACATAGACTGACCTTACACTATTCAGGTAGTGCCAGAGCACATAATTATTGTAAGCTACAAATGTCATGTCACCTTTTTAAAGGAATTAGAGCCCTGAGTCACACTCTCACTTAAAATCGTTCTTCCTACTTAGTAAGCCTGTTCTTCTCAGGTGGCACATGGTGGGTGGGCAATTATGTGTGCCTGAGATAGGAATGAGAACAGGAGAAAGTGATTCACATGCTATTTATTTCTCAGAAGGAAAGTCACAGTTTTGATCCTTTACTTTGGGATTAATGTATTAGGTAACTGGGAGTTAGTTCTTTAATATCTTTGGAAAAGTTAAGGCCTTCTCTGAGAACGGACCCTGATACATAGTAGATTAAGCATTGTAACATGACCTGAAAAATTAGCAGTTCAAACCCACCAGCCACTCTGTGGGAGAAGGGTGAGCAGTCTCTCATGTCTCTGAGATTAATAGATGGAAGACCATCAGGAGTTAGACGGTCGGACAGCAGGGAATTTTCTTCAGAAACAAGATTAAAATCCTGGGTGGTTGGTACTAACACAGGTTTCATACCTGAAACACCTCAATTAGAGATTCGTTGTTTTGTTCTCTGAATTTTTAGGAGGGGAGAGGATTAGGGTTTGATTTAGATGTTAATAATCTTTGTAATTTATGAGAGCATTGTCTCTTAAGGGTCTGTGTCATGTAGTAGAAAGATGGTCAGGCTAGAAACCCATGTTAAATAACTGAATATGTTAAATAATTGAAAGATTCTAGACATTTCTGAAAGTCAGCTTTATTACTACTAAATCAGCATAATAAAAACATAACATTTTTCAACTGTTACAAACTTGAAGTGATCCTACGTGTACATCCTGAGGAGATGCCCTCAGAAAGCATAGTCCCTTTTCCTAGTAAAAGAATGTTAAACAGAGCTTAAAAAAATATAGTTTCTAAAAGAAGTGTGTTTTGAGGCGAGGAAAACATGGAGGAAGGCAAGCAAATAAAATGAAAATTGTTAAGTATATCGTATGAACTTGAAAATAATAGACTTTGAATGAGCTACGATAATACTGTATCTCTTTAGGTCAGTTGTGTGAGTCCAGAATGCTGGCCACTGCTGACTTGTGTCACCTTAGGCAAGTAGCTTAAATTCTGTGCCTCAGTTTACTCAAAAACCAAACCAAATCACTGCATCATATCGATTCCACCTCCTGATTTTGACCCTCCAGCTGGTTACCAAGTTACTTACTTACATATAAAATGTCACTGTTGTGTGCTTTTAAGTTGGAATCAACTCATAGCTGACCCTCCAGTGAGTTTTCAGAAGCAGTCAATTGCAAGAGAGGAGATTGCCTACCTTTCTCCTGCAGAACTCCTAGTGGATTTGAACTTCCTGCCTCCGGATTAGCAGCATAACTCCTTACTCACTAGGCCACCAGAACTCCCTACATATACAGTAGGAATGATAATACTTCCTATGTTGTAAGAATATTATGAAAGTGCTTGTAGTACTTACAAAAATATTTGTGAGCACCGGAGTAGTCATTATAGCTCTCATGGTACAGTGGTTTACGCACTCAGCTTCTAACTGAAAAGTGCATTGGAGAAAGATGTAGAAGTGTGCTTCTGTTAAAATGTAGATTTGGAAACTTTGTCCTAGAGGGTTGCTGTGAGTCAGAATCAACTTCATGGCAGTAGGGTGAAACCTTGAAAGAAAGGGATTATTGTACAGAACACTACCTATTTTTATTATTATCATTTGTTATACCTTCTAACTTTGTCATGCCATTCACAGTATTCCCAAAGATGCGTATCATCCAGACTGCTCCCAACAGTCTCACAGCAGGGTATTTAGCTGAGTCAGTTTTAATTACAAGATGCTTGCATGTCTTCAATCTTTATATATATTGTTCTGACGAAGTGGTCCTCAACACTCTGAACTTGATTTCTCAGCACCACCACACTGTTGAACAGTGATTCTTTGTTATGAGAAGCCATCCTGTACATAGACTGTTTATTGGTATCTTTGGCCCTTCTCTCTAGTAGCTACCAGTAGCACACCCCTCTGTGACCATGAGAACTATCTCCTAGCCATTGTCATATGTCCTCTAAGGGAGCAAAACTCTCCCAAATCGAGAACCTCTCATCTGGCCTAAAATAACTACTTTTGGAGATGCTCTTGACCTTAACAAGAGGAAATAAGCTGATGCTAAAAATAATAAAATATTTCTTTTCATAGGTCAGAAAGATTCTTATTCTAAATGTTACATCTAAGTGTTTCTCAGGTTGTAAATTAAATATGATACTTCATAGCCTGTTGGTACCTGTTTAAATAATAGCACATTGAAGTAATAGCATATTGAGAAATAGCCATGTTTTTTTCAATGCAATGATCTCTGGAGCACATGCAGTCCTTTGTTTGTTAATCAAAATCTAAGGACATACATAGTTTTAATAGTTAAATATTTTTTACATGGATATAACAAAACCCAGAAATTATCTCCCTATCCTCCTCACTGTCAGAACTTGGAACTCTGTATTTACTAATATAACTTCATACTTATTAATATTTTTTAATTAATTTTTTAATTATTAGACATCCTTTTTTTACAGAAGAAAAAGAATTCCTTATTCTACATAGATTAAGCATACACTTTTATTATTAACTCTGAGTATTTTACTAAAATATAAAGTGTTTACAGTATTAGAGCTATGCTATATATTCCAAATTGAGCCATATAGTGTATGGTTGTATTTGCATTTCTTCCCTCCTTTCTCCTCCTTTTCATAGTTTCCTCTTTTTTTTTTTTTCTCCTTTAACAGCTGTTTTTCCTTGTTATAAAACTAACTCTTTCCTGGAATTTTCCTAGTCATCAACTTGACTTCCACCATAAAACTAATTGGAAACATGAAATTTTATAGTTTTTGGTACTGGCAAGTCAACTTTGACTCATAGTGACTCTATGAAAAATCTGAACCTTGCTCCATTCTTCTTCATCCTCATGAACGAGCTCAAGTCCATTGACGTGCTTTGTCATCCTCTGACGTGCTCAAGTCCAGTGTTACAGTCACTGTGTCAGTCCATCTCATTGAGAGTTATCTTCTCCTTTGCTGACCCTTTATGTTTCCTTGCATAATTTCTTTTTCCAAGGGCTGGCTTCTTTTTGTATCGTGCCCAGAAATGTGAGACGGAGTTTCACATCCTTGCCTCTAAAGAGCACTTTGGTTGCACAAGACAGACTTGTTAGTTCAAGTTTACTGTCAGGTACCTCCCCAAAATCCTGAAGAGCATGCACTGCCAAAAGAACAAACAATTATGTCTGGGAGAAGGTGTAACTAGCATGCTCTTTGAAGGCAAGGACAGTGAAGTTTCGTATCACATTCTTAGAGCATTTTATTTGAGGAGACTATTCCTTGGTGAGGGGCATCATGCTTGGGAAAGTAGAAGATCAGCAAAGGAGAAGATGGCTCTCAGTGAGATGAATTAATACTGCAGTTGGCTCCAGTGTGTCAGGGATAATAAGAATGACACCGAGTATGACAGACTTCAGACCTGCTGTTCATAAGGTGGTTGTGAGTTATGGATGACTCGACAGTACATAACAACAAAAACTCCCTCTCTTTGCCCTCTAGTCAGAACCAACTGCTAGTTAGTTTTCAGAGGCTGTAAATTGCACAGAAGGAGATTTCCTGCCTTGCCCTCAGAGTAGCTGGTGGATTCAAACTGCCTGCCTTTGGGTTGGTAGTGTAACTCCTTACTCTGTAGGCCACCAGAGCTCCATTTTGGCAGTCTGTAGTATGTTCAGTACTCTTCACCACCACCACAATGAAAAAGCATCGTTTTCTCTTCAATCTTCTAAATTCATTGTCCAAATTGTAGATGCATAGGAAGCAATTGAAAAGTATCTTGGCTTGATAAGGCACATCATAGTTAATAAAACACAACACCAAAATGGATGTCAGAAGAGATAAAATGTGCACTAAAATGCAGAAAGACTGTAAAAAGAGCAAGGGCCCATGGGGATGGATATAACTGACCTTTACCAACTTCACAAAGGAAACTGTCTCCATCAACAACAAAAAAAGTAAATCCCATGAAGTCAGATATGTCCTTCATGTTCATGTACCTGTTTTTACTCATCCCAACAGCAGTCTTACTGCTTTGTTATTGTTATTATGTACAATAGCGTCAAATTGCTCTGAACCCTGTTCTATCTTGAGTTAACCTCATTGTCTCTGACACACCTACCCATTTCCCCAGTCACTGAGTCAGTCATCTCATCTAGGTTCTTCCTATCTTGCAATGTCCCTCCACACTTTTAAGCATGATATCAGTTTCCAAGGACTGGTTCCTCCTTGCAACATTCCCAAAATAGATCAAACAGCTTCAGAATCCTTGCCTCCAAGGAGAAACCTCCTTCAATATAAAAGTGTTTGTGCTCTTGGCAGTCCATTGTATGTTCAATACTTCTCTCTTAACACCACAACTCAAAGGCATCAATTCTTCTGCCTGCCTTAGTCATTGTCCACCTCACTGATGTATAGCAAGTAATTGCAAAGACCATGGCCTGTATCAGGCACACTTTAGTCCCTAGACTGACATCATTACTATTTAGCACTTTGGAGAAGTTCCTGACAGTAGACTTGCCCAGTGCAATTTGTCTTTTGATTTCTTGACTGCTGGGGCTAACAGTGTTGATTGTGAAGCTGAACAAGCTGAAATTGTTAACAACCTCAATCTCTTCTCCATCTATGATGGTGTTGTCAGTTGACCCAGTGACATGAATCTTTGTCTTCTTGATGTTGAGCTTCAATTAATATTGAAGATTACAGTCCTTGTCCTTCTAGAGCAAATGCTTCAGGCCCTCCTCAGTTTCAGTAAGCAAGGTTGTGTCATCTGCTTAATGCAGGTTATTAATGAGTCATCCTCCAATCCTGATGCCATATTCCTCCTTACAGAGCCCAGATGCCCAAATCATCAGTTCCAGATATTGATTGAAAGTGGATGGAGTCCGTACGCATACTTAACACACTCCTTTCCTTGTTTTGAACCATGCAGTGTTCCCTTGCTCTGCTTTGACAGTCTTCCTGGTTCAAGTATAGGTTTCTCATAAGCACAATCAAGTGTTCTGAGGTTCCCATTCTTCTCAACGTTAGCCACAATTTATTGTGATCCACCCAGTCAAATGTCTTTGCATAATTCAATGAAACATGGACATTCCTCTGGTACTCCATCTGGCATTGGTGATAATGTCTCTAGTGCTACAGCCTCTTCTAAATCCAGCTTGTAATTCTGGTAGTTCTCTGTCACAGCAGGATTTTGTTTGCATGTGATATAAGTGATATTGTTCGATAATTTCTACACTCTATCTCATCACGTTATTTTGAAAGAGAATAAATATTAATCTTTTCCAGTCAGTTGGCCAGATAGTTGTCCTCCAGATTTCTTGGCACCACCTGGTGAGCACATCCAGAGCAGCATCTCTTTGTCAATACATACCAATTCCTGGGAACTTGTTTTTGGCCAATTCCTTTAGAGCAACTTGAACTTCCTCCTTCATTACCATTAGCTCTTGAACATTTGTTGTTTCATGAAATTCTTCTGTGTCAACCAGTTCTTTTTGGTTCAATAACTCTGTGTACTCCTTCCATCTTCTTTTAATGCTTCCTGGACTATTCAAGATTCTACCCTTAGCATCTTCAAGTATTGCAACTCAAGGCTTAAATTTGTTTGGTGTAGGCTCTTAGCTCTCTTTCCTGGTGGGAAGCAGTCCCAGGGTTAGCTCTGTCTAATATTGACAGAGCTGGTCTTCTGTTTTGACCACTGTCTATGCTGCTGTAAGTCTAGCTGGTGTTGTTGTATAAGTCTAGCTGGCACACGAATCTCTGGTCCTAAAGGGCATCCACTGCATACCTGCTTCTCTTTTGCTGGTAATGAGACAATTCTGCTGCTGGATCTGCTCAATTTAGTGGTGAGACTAGTCAATCCTCCTGTGCATTGATGACTAGCTAATCCCCTTGTGTACAGGCTAACACACCCTCTGCATATTTCTGCCTATCCACATGGCTAAGTAATTTAATGACTAGGAAAGCCATTTTGAGCAATAATCCCGTAATATCACAGAGGCCAAAACAAAGAGACTAAAATCTGACATAAGAAAGATGAATAGAAGATTTCAAAGAACAGCTCAAGAAGACAAAGCGAAGTATTATAATGAAATATGGAAAGAACCGGAATTAGAAAATCAAAAGGAAAGAATAATGGGGGAAAAAAACCCTGAAGAAAAGAAATTCAAGCCTCAAGTTGCAATTTTGTTGTTGTTATGTGCCGTCGAGTCATTTGCGACTCATAGCGACCTTATGTACAACAGCCCTAAACCCTGCTCTATCCTGTGCCAATTGCACTGCCTCTGACACACCCATCCTGATCACCCCAGTCACTGAATCAATCCATCTCGTAGAGGGTCCTCCCCTCTGAAGGATTTTTTTGTGTGGGGGGCGGGGAGTACTTTGAGTGATGCAGGAAGTATCAAAAGAAGATGGAAGGCACACACAGAATCACTGTACCAAAAAGAATTGACTGACACTGAACCATTTTAAAAGATAGCATATTATTGTAATAGATGAAGAAGAAATTGATATTGTTGCAGTTCAGCTTGCTTGATTCCATAATCAATACTCTTGGCATCTGCAGTCTGGAAATAAAAAGACATATTACAATAGGGAAATCTGCTGTCAGGGACCTCTTTTGAGTGCGGAAGACAAACAGTGTCAGTCTAGAGACTAAGGTGCACTTGATCGAGAACATGGTATTTGCAATTACCTGCTGTACATCAGAGAGCTGGACAATGGATATAGCAATAGAACTGGACCAAGGATGACTGAAGAAAAATTGATCCATTTGAGTGTGGTGCTAGAGAAGCATTTTGAACATAACATGGACTGTCAAGAGAACTAACAAGTCTGTCCTGGAGGGGGTGAAACCAAGCTGTTCCTTGAAAGCAAGGACTTTAAGACTTCATCTCACATATTTTGGGCATGTAGCCAGGAATGACCAGTTTTGGGTGAAGGATACCATACTTGGAAAAGTCGAGGGACAGTGCAGGAGAGGGAGACCCCACATGAGATGGATTGATGCAGTAACTGGGGTAATGAGGAAAGATGTGTCAGAGACAGTGAAATTAGTTCAGAATAGAACAGGGCTCAGAGCTATTGTGCATAGGGTTGCTCTGAGTTGTAGTTGACTTGACAGAGCAGAAAAACAACATCAATGAAGGAAGAAACCAGAGCTATACAGAAGACATAGGCAAAATATAAAACCGCATGAATTGATGCAATACCGATTGAGGTATTTCAGGAAACAGATCCAGCCCTGGACATGCTCACCAGTCTAGGCCAAGTAGTTTGGAGGACATATTTGTTCCCATTTAAAAAAAAAAAGGTGACACAATAGAGTATATAAATTTTTGAACAATATTATTAATATCACATGCAAATAAAAATCTTGCTGGAGATTATTTAAAGCTGTCTGGAACAGTACAGCAACAAGGTATACTGTGAATTACTACTAGTAATTCAAGCTGTATTCAGAAGCAACCATAGAACGAAGAATATCATTGATGTCAGATGGGTCCTGGCAGAAAGCAGAGAATGTTAAATAGGGTGTGTATTAACTTAATGGAATTTAGCAGTTTTCCCATCTTACCAGGTTTAAATTGAACAAGTGTAGTCACAGAAGATTGGATGGAATCTCAGTACTAATAAGGCAGAAGAAGCAGAGAATACTGCTTGAGTTCTTTGGGGCTAGAAATTCCTGTACCAATCAGAGTAGAACCTACATTAGGTCATGAAAGCTGCAATGAAGAACCAGAGACAAACATGTAACAGAGCTGGCTTGGGAATGCTGTCTCATGGAGACATGAGAGCCAGGAGTCTTTGCCCAAGATTGTTGGAGGACTGGAGGGAACTGCCATAATTGACAGGACTAAGAGAATTTTATAACACTGGCCTAAAGCTGTAAGACTGATCACTAAAGGACCTGTGCACTCTTGGGAAGTTATACCGAGGAACTGTATCCTTTTGCCAATCTGAATTATAACCTGTTAATGTCCCTTTTAAAAAAAGCCATAACCACGAGTATGGTTCTGTGAAGTCTGTATAGCTATTGCAGTGGATTTGGGACCCAGTAGTAGAGCAATATGGTTGGTGTTGGAATTAGTAGGTGTGAGAGAGTGGGGGCTGTGGCTGGCTTCATGGGAATTGGTGTGTTGCTGATCGGGACTGTTTTCCTTTGTGAAGATTAATAGAGATCTGATGCTGCTCTGCACATAACACACCCACTCTTTTTATACCTGGAGTTAAAACTTGCCCCTTTTTAAGCATTTGTTTCTATATTGCTTCTAGGTGTCATTTAGTTGATTCCAACTCAAAAATAACTCCATGTGATAGAATTGTTGTTGTTGTTGTTGTTGGGAACTATCAAGTCAAGACTAACCCATTAATTACCCTCCAGCAGGTTTTCAGAGGCAGTTTAATCACACGTGAGCAGACTGCCCACCTTTCTTCTGCAGAGCAGCTAGTGGATTTGAAGCACATGTCTTCAGGATTGCAGCACAGCTCCTTACCACTAGGCCACCAGAGCTCCCTTATGATAAAATAGACTGACCTAAAAGGTTTTCTGCACTTTAATCTTTACAAGAACAGATTGCCAGGTCTTTTCTCCTACAGAACCATTGGCTGGTTCAATCCACTAAGTTTTAAAGTAACAGTTGAAGAGTTAATCATTATGCCACCAGGGACCTTAATTTTTTGTGCATTGAGCACAAATCTGTACCTAAACTTTCTTCACTTCAATGTGGTCAAATAAATATATTGGATAATTCATTAGTTTTAGTTCTCATTATCTAGGAGATATTTTCCTGGCACCCTCCATCTTCTGTTCTGATCTTCACTGGATATTTTCTATACTCATTACTAAGTGGTCATCCTGGTATTTCCTTTCCTACATGTAACCTATGTGATGTAATGGGCATATTCTTCAAAATGGCTTTCTTGTTCGTAGACTACAACTTTCACCATGAGTGGGTGGGAACTTGAAATAGGGTTTATAAAAACTAATCGTTATACCATTGGTCAGTTTTTCTCATGCAAGGATGATGAAAATTTGTTTGACAAGTTTTGAGCATGTTGTTAAGAGGGACTGTTTCTTGGAGAAGGTCATCATGCTTGGAAAGGCGGAGGGCCAGTGAATGGGAGAATGAATAACAACCCTCAACAATGTGGATTGACACAAATACTGTGGCAGTGGGCTCAAGTCTATCAGAGATGATAAGGATTGCACAGGATAGGACAGGATTCAGATCCGTTATTCATAGAGTTTCTCTGAGTAGTGTTCAGGCACCTAATAACAAAAGCCAAGTTAAATTAAGTTGTCTTAGCAACAAAGGTAAGAATCTCACTACCAGCAAGGCAAAGGAAATGGAGTATTTCTGTGGGGGCTAGTGATTCCTGCCCCAGTCATACCAGAATCTATATGAGAGCATCAGCAGCCTATGCAGAGAACCAGAAGTTGACATGAGAGAAGGGACTCGAGATTGCTGCCTGAAAGAGCCACAACCAGGGACCTTTACCCAACCTTGCTAGAGGACTGAGGAAAAGAATACTGTAATTGACAGGTGTAGGGGAACTTTGTAAAACTAACCTAAGCAGTGAGGCTGAAGGTCAGAGGGTCTATTACCATGCTGAGAAACTGTCCTGACTGAGGAATTGTATCTTGTTGTCAACTTAAATCATACCTGTTAACTTCTTCACTAAACTCCATAACCATGAGTATGGTTCTGTGAAGTCTGTGTACCTGTTGTAACAGATCAAGCCCTATAGTAGAGCAGTACTATTGATGTTAGGATTAGTAGGTATGGGAACTTGGAGGCAATGTCTGATTTTATGGGAATTTTTTTAATTAAATGTTTATTTTATACTGGTTTACTTACAAAGTTATTGTCCTATTGTACCTCAATTTTCACACTAGATCTTTCCCATTTCCTTTAATGAGAATTGTTTTGTACTGTGAATGTTCTTGATGGGAACACTTGCCCCTTGTGGCAATAGTAGAGGTCAGTTAAGGCCATCTTTTTGCCTCCCCAGCTCTTTGTATACCCTGTTTTCTGAATCATTCATTTATTTCTTTCCTGTCACAACCCTCACACAGTACACTCTTAGTATATTCTTTAGTCAAGGTGCACCTGATCCAGGCCATGGCCTTCACAATTACTTAATATACATCAGAAAGCTGTAGCATGACTAGGGATGATAAAAGGAGAATTAATGCCTTTGAACTGTGGTGCTAGAGAAGAGTATTTAGCATACCATGGACTGCTAGGAGAACAAACAAGTTCATCCGAGACAGTGGAATCAGTCTGCTCCTTGGAGTTAAGGATTCTGAAGCTCTATCTGACATACTTTGGGCAGGTTGCAAGATAGGATCAGTACTTGGAGAGAGATGTCATGCTTGGGAAAGTGGGGGGATAGTGCAAGAGAGGAAGATCCTCAATGAGATGGATTGATTCAATCACTGGGGTAATGGGGTTAGGTATGTCAGAGACAATAGGTTGTCTTAGGATAGAGCAGGGTTCAGAGCTGTTGTATGTCGGGTCACTATGAGTCACAAGCAATTCGACGGCACATAACAACAAGGTAGGTTGTCTTAGGATAGAGCAGGGTTCAGAGCTGTTGTATGTAGGGTCACTGAGTCACAAGCAATTCGACGGCACATAACAAGAAGGTAATGTTTCCTTGAACACTCCACATATTGGAAAAATGTTTTTAATTTTTCTCTGCACTTGCCTGGAAGACTTTGTCTCCATTTTTTTTTTTTTAATTTTATCAGTCTTTAGAAAGAGACACAATACTTAGAAAAGTATAGAATCAGCCAAGGAAAGGGAGAGCTTCAATAAAATGATTGACACAGTGACTGCACGTGGGCTTAAGTACAACAGAGATGTGAGGATGGTGCAGAATCAGGCAGGTTGTGTGTGGAGCCACTAGAAGTTTGAGCCAATTCAATAGCACCTTACAGCCACACGCTGAGCTAATAGTTAAGTGTATAGTTTGGAAATCCTTTTCCTTCAGAATTGTGAAGGTATTGCTGTTATCTTAAAAACTAACCCATTTCTTTCAAGTCAGAACTGACTCATAAATGCCCTTCCATTGGGTTTCTGAGGCTATAAATCACACAGAAGGAAATTGCCTGACTTTCCCCAGAGAACTGCTTGTGGACTCATACTGCCTGAAGGGCAAGGGTTTTGGGTTAGTGCCCCTCCCTGCCATCAGAGAGAACTCTCTATGTTGCCTTTGTTGCTGTTATTAGGTGGCTTCAAGTTAGATGCAACTCCTAGCTGACCCTCTAGCAGATTTTCAAAGGAAATAAGTTGCATGGGAAGAGATTGTCCATCTTTTTCATACAGAGCAGCTGATTAATTGAAATCAAGTATGTTTCAGTTGGAAGCGCAACTCCTTAGCACTGTTGTTGTGTACAGTAAAGTTGGAACTGAACCATAGTTGACCCTCCAGTGGGTTTCCAGAAGCAGTTAATCGCATAGGAGGAAATTGCCCATCCTTCTCTCCTGTAGCAGCTAGTGGCCTCGAACTTTGTGCCTTCAGGCTTGCAGTGTGGCTTCTTACCATGTCTTGTTATTCTGTGCCATTGAGTCGCTTGCAACTCATAGCAACTCTAAGTCCAACAGCCCTAAACCCTGCTCTATCCTGTGCCAACCTTACTGTCTCTGACACACCTACCCCATTACCCTAGTTACTGAATTGATCCGTCTCATTGAGGGTCTGCGTCTCCTGCGCTGTCCCTCCACCCTCCCAAGCATGACATCACTCTCCAAGGACAGGTTTGTAACATGTTCAAAGTATGTCAGACGAAGCTTCAGAATCCTGCAGGCCACCAAATTCTCTATGCTGTGTTTACTTTCCAGAATTACTATCGAATAGACCAGTGCCGTCCTGATTCCATTGTGTTTTCTTCTTTGAAGATTTCAATCTTCTTACCTAAATCTTCTTATGTCTTAAAAACACATGCCAGGATTTAGTCTTTTTCTTTATTTGGTTAGGCACTTGTTGTTGTCAAGTGCTGTTGAGTCACCTGTGACTCATAGTGATCCTGTACATAATAATAGCTCTGAACCTTGCCTCATCCTGAGCCAGTCTCACTATGTCAAATACATCTAACCCCATTTGTGTCAATCCATCTCACCCAGGGTATTCCTCCCTTGGACTGTCCCTCCATCCTTCCAAGCAAGATGTCCTTCTCCAAGGACTGGTCACTATTGGCAACATGCCTGAAGTATATGAGATAGAGCTTCAAAATCCTCACCTCTAAGAAACAACTTGGTTTCCTCTCCAGGACAAATCTATTTGTTCTTTGCAGTCCATGGAATGTTCAACTGTCTTCTCCAGCACCACAGCTCAAAGGCATCAATCCTCTTTATGTCATCCTTAGTAACTGTCCAGCTCTTTGGTGCATAGTAAGTAATTGCAAAGACCATGGCCTGGGTTATATGCACCTGAGTCTCCAGACTGTCACTGTTGCTCTTTACTGCTTTGGAGAAGTCCCTCTCAGCATATTTTCTTAATGAAATTTGTCTTTTGATTATTCCTCAATCTCTTCTCCTGTCATAGTGCTACCAATTGGTCCAGTGGTGAGAATCTTTATCTTCTTGATGTTGAGTTTTTATCCATATTGTGGATCAATCTCCATAATAGTCTATGTGTTTCCTACTGCCAAAGGGGCCCTTTAGAGTAGTGAGAGAAGATCTTCACCCTGAAACCCACAGCGTCCCTTTTCAGCAGGAAGTAGCTAAGAGAATACGCCGTCCCCTTTTCCTTATGACTCAGGGTGAAGTCTCTCTCAGGGAGGAGTGATAGGGAATGGCAAAGGATACACTGACAAAGAAGATTAATCAGAACTGGCTCTGACAAGCACTGTGGCATTTGGACAAGAACAAACTGGGAGGAGGGTAGAGAGAATAGTGCAACAATGAATGAGTGGAAGCCCAAAATCTCTGTAAATGTTTATGAAAATTAATAAAATATAATTATAGAAAAAAAAACCTGCCCTTCCAATTAGAAATTTTCTTTACATATTTCTTTTAAAATTCCTCTATTTTCCCTGCTTTTTTTCATGGAACTCTTGTTAAGTAGATGATGGACTCCTCAGAATTATATGATAAATTTTAATCTTTTCTCTCCTATTTTTCATCTTTGCCTTTGGGGAAATTTCCTCCACCTTATATACTAACCTTCTTGTTGAATTTTATTTCTGCCATTACTTTATTCACTTGAGATATCTTGATTCTTCTTCCCCCCCCCCATAGCATCTTATACTTGTATCACAGATCCAGCATCTGTTCTCTTACTGCAGGATGTCTATATCGTTGTTGTTGCTGTTGTATACCATCTAGTTAGAACCAACCCATAGCTGACCCTCCAGAAGGTTTTCAGAAGCAGTTTAATTGCACGGCAGAAGATTGCCCATCTTTCTTCTGAGGAGCAGCTGGTGGATTTAAACCATGTGCCTTTGGGATTGCAGCACAGCTCCTTACTAATTGGCCACCAGAGCTCCCATAAATCTATATCTATATCTATATAAACACTCTCAAAATAAAATTTTCTTTCTTGGTTATTTTGCATTTTATTTCTTGTCTACATGTTCCTTTCTCCTTATTGGTTTTTCCATCTTCATCTTATCTCACCAGTCTACTATTGATTCATGTTTAAGATTGAAACAGTGAAGAGCTGATCAGAAAAGTGCTTTAATAGAATGAGGGCTTGTTGATTAATGGGCTTCATTTAAGAAGGATAGTGTTTACACCAAGCATTTTGTGGCAGGATGTGTTAAATGACAGTCTTTCTATAGCTTTTCTTTTAACCTGATTATTGCCTTTATTACAGATTGCCAGCTATTTGCAATACCTAGCAGGGGAAGGTTTCTGTACAATGGGCTGGTTTTCACTGAATTCCTATGCTCACCATGCCTGCTATACCCAAATCAGTGCCCTTTGATTCAACGTCAGCAGAGTGTGAGCTTTAAATCTTGGCTGCTGCAATTTGTAGAAAAGATTCAAGAATGTAACTGTTCCTTGGAAACATTTTTCAACTAAACCACTGCTTTTCATCCCATCTTTTGCTTTTTTTCAGTTGTATATTCTTCTGCTCCTATTTATGAGCTTTCTAAGATTCTTTGGGACAAAAAGAAATTGCTTCTTACTGGTTGCCCCGGCCCCGGGGACATTCAACAGTGACCCTAGGAGAGGAAGAAAGAGAATGGGGGGGCGCAGGAGACAAAGAGACATTGAGGCAAGTCGAAATTTCCGATCAAGCCTCCTTTATTGAAATCATACAGAGATATATATAGGAGAACGAATGAGGGGAGTGGAAAGGAGAAGTAAGGGTACTTAGCAGGGCGTTCCCAGTAAGACAAAACCTGTCCTCTCAGAGTGGGGTAAACTGAAACCTATCCTTCCATGGTGGGGTAAACTGAAACACAATGGGGGGAGTGGAAAGAAGAAGGTTGGGTGTTCCCAGTAGGCCGAAACCTGTCCTCTCAGGGTGGGGCAACATGTCCAGGCATGTCCTTAGAGAATTACAAAATGGCTTCTGCTAGGTAGAACAAAACGGCTTCCAGCAAATCCTCCCTGTTTAAATAATTATTTGAAGGCTGCGAAAGCTCAACAGCATTACCTTTGGTGCTCTCCTGTTTAACCATATATGAAACTGGCGCCTGTCTTAAGTTGGACACCGCACCTACTGATCTTACCCGTCATGGGCTAACCCAGCAGCTACGGCGGGGCGC
>NW_006399771.1:14714591-14722849 GCF_000299155.1 Elephantulus edwardii | reverse complement strand
GTGCCTGTCTCACAGGGTGAATAGTCCTGTGGCTGGCAACAATGCGAGTCTTCACTCGTGGTCCCTGACTCACGGCGACTCAATGGATGGACCGGCTGGTCACTTCTAGCGGGCAGCATTCATCATTCTTCCTCGTTCCTGGGGCCCCACGTTGGGCGCCAATTATGCCCCGGCCTGCGGGGACATTCAACGGTGACCTTAGGAGAGGAAGAAAGAGAATGGGGGGTGCAGGAGACAAAGAGACATTGAGGCAAGTCGAAATTTCCAATCAAGCCTCCTTTATTGAAATCATACAGAGATATATATAGGAGAACAAATGAGGGGAGTGGAAAGGAGAAGTAAGGGTACTTAGCAGGGTGTTCCCAGTAAGACAAAACCTGTCCTTTCAGAGTGGGGTAAACTGAAACCTATCCTTCCATGGTGGGGTAAACTGAAACACAATGGGGGGAGTGGAAAGAAGAAGGTTGGGTGTTCCCAGTAGACTGAAACCTGTCCTCCCAGTGTGGGGCAACATGTCCAGGCATGTCCTTAGAGAATTACAAAATGGCTTCAGCTAGGTAGAACAAAACGGCTTCCAGCAACCACTTTTACCTCCTGAAGGGGAATAGAATTCACCTTTCTCTGATGTACAAAACTCTATCTGCCTTTCATCTTTTATCTTCCAAAAGTTTTGTGTACCTATCATTTCATCTCCCATCATATTTGTTTTGAATAGTTTATTGCATTGCTTCTATTTAAATGAATTTACTTGAGAGAGTAGATTTTTAAAAATGGGTGTTCAATTTGTTATGTGTAAAAGAAGCCTAATTTATCTATTTGGTGGATTTCCAGCTAATTTAAAGTCTACTCCACCTATGACTAGATTGATAGAGATTGCTTCTCCTTATTTATTTTTTATACTTTTGCTGAATTATAAGCCAATTTGACTGATAATTTTAAAAAGAGCTCTATATAGTTATATTTGCAGTACACTGTTTTAAAAATATAGTTCAATAAATCTGATATTAGTGTTAAAAAGAATTGTCATTTTCCTTTTTAATTTTTTTTTTTTTAAATCATAGTAAAACTGTGAGTTAGAAACCTGTTACTGGTTTTTTTTTTATTTTTAGGTTTGTTGAGTCGAATATGACTCATAGCAATGCTGTGAAAAACACATCTGAACCCTGTCCTATCTTATGTCATCCTTATTCTCTCTGACACACTTGAGCCTATTGCTGCAGCCACTGTGTCAATTCATCTCCTTAAGGCTCTTCCTCTCTTTCTTTTTTTCTTTTTTGGTAAGTAAATCAGTATAAAATAAAAATCTTCTATAAATTAAAAAAAACCCACAATTTATTGAAAGTAGTTCTATGAAAGTCAATACAAGATGGATTGAAAGTGCAGGGACTTGTGGATATAGAATTGAAGCTCATCACATTCTGCAAAGATTGGAGCAGGCCAACCTTTGTTAGATTTTTCATTGTCCTAATTAAGCTATGTATAGATGTGCTTATATTGCAAATATTGTATATGTTGTTGATAAATGCACATATACATAAGTGTTCAGAGTATGTATTTGTTGCAAATGCTTCTATATAATAAAAACATTATCTACACACACACACACACACACACACACACACACTCATACACACAAAAGGCTAAACTGACTTCACTGATAGCTTAGAAGCTGAGGTGAACCTTCAGCATGGCCCCAAGTCTAGAGGAAGAGGCTGGGATCTTCCTCTCTTTTGCTAGCTTTCTATCTTTCCTAGCTTGATGTCCCTTTCCAAGGAATAGCCTCTCCCAGCAACATGCCCAAAGTATGAAAGATGAAGCTTTGCAAACTTTCCTCTAAGGGACACTCGTTTTTGTTACGTGCTTTCCAGTTGAAAACCAACTCATTTATACCGGAGCTTACCCTTTAGCGGGTTTTCAGAGTCAGTTAATCACACTGGAGGAGATTACTTGTCCTTACTGATCAGTTAATGGATTCAAACCTTGTGCCTTTGGAATTGACCTCTATGCTAGCAGAGCACTCTGGCTGAACTTTTTCTAAGACATATCTGTTTGCTGTTTTGGCAGTCTATGGAATATTCAGTTCTCTCCTCTAACACCACAGCTCAAAGGCACCAGATCTTCTTCTGTCATCTTTATTCGTCTTCCAGCTCTCAGATGCGTAGTGAGTTATTGAAAAGACCATGGCCTGAATTAGGCATACCTTAGTTTTCAAAATGACTTTATTGTTCCTCAGTAAATTGGAGAGGTCCTTGACAGCAGACTTGCCTACTACAATATACACCTTTTGATTTCTTGACTTCTGGTACCAAGGGTGCTATTTGTGGCTCCAAGGAAGATTAAATTGTTGACAGTTTCACTGTTTTTCTCTATTATGATGTTACTTATTGGTCCAGTGGTGATGATTTTTGTCTTTTTGATGTTGAGATGCAATCTATAGAATTCTATAATACTATTTTTCAATTGGTTGCAAGAAATTTTAAGGCCAGATTTTTTTTACTATCTAGAATAAATCTGTTTTGTAGTACTTAAAGTTTATACAACTTGATAGGTTCTCTTTTAGAATAGATGAGGCCATAAGTATTTAGAATAAGCAGGAAATAAATATTTTAATAAATTGGAAGATACCATAAACATTTTAAAATCCAGAAAAATGAAATTATTTATTTATTCACTGAAATAGTTCTATAATACTATTTTATCTACATGTTTTTATTATTACTAGTTGGAATAAGTAAATATGTAACATCACTTACAGATGTATCCACTAATCATGGTACAGATAAATAGGTTAACCCTAGTCGCACATTGTTTGAGTGCTTGACTGCTATCCAGAATATTGGCGATTCAAACCTTCTAGCCACTCCAAGGAAAAGAGATGTGGTAGTCTGTTTCTTGAGAGGTTATAGCCTTGGAAACCCTGTGTTGTGTTTGTTGTTGTTGTTAGGTGTCATCAAGTTGCTTCTGACTCATAGAGACCCTATGAAAAACAGATCTGAACCTTGCCCTATCTTGCAGCGTGCTCATGATCTTTGTCATGTACAGAAAAGATGAGTTCAAACACAGACATTGAAGTTAGCAGCTGAACACTCAACCACTGACCCACTTGAGTATACTGTAGATAACAGGAATTCTCATAATTTTTCACACAACTTCCAACCAAAAAAGCAGGCAAAGTCATTACCAAAAAAGAAAACTACAGACCAGTATCTCTCACTAATTTAGTAGATGCAAAATCCTTAACAAAATACTAGCCAATAGAATTCAAAAGCACACCAGAAAAATGATACATCATGACCAAGTGGGATTCAAAACAAGTATGCAAGGATGGTTCAACATAAGAAAATCAATGTAATACATCACATTAACAAAGCAAAGCAAAGGAACCCCATGATGCTATCAATGATACTGAAAAGGCGTTAAACAAAATCTAACACCTCTTCCTGATTAAAACACTTAGCAAACTAAGAATAGAAGGAAATTTCCTTAACATAGTGAAAAGTAAAAACAAAATCAAAAGCCAATATCATTCCGAATGCAAAAAAACCAAAAATCATTCCCCTTGTGAATAAGCTCAAACAAGGATGTCCACTTTGATCATTCCTATTCAATTTTGGATTGAAAATACTTGTTTAGAGCAATACGACAAGAGAAGGAAATAAGAAGTATCCAGATAGTCAAGTAGATAATAAAAATGTTGTGATAAGCAGATGTTATATAGTGTACTTAGACCCCCCAAAAAAACCCCACAAAACCTTAATGGGGTGAAGAAAACCTTGTTAGATCTATTAGACCAACTTAGTAGACAGGCAGGATAAAAGGTCAATATAAAAAAGTCAGTGGTGAGGGAAAATCAGTGGGATTCCTCTATAGTATCAAAGAAAATGTAGACAAACTAAAAAAAGCAGTACCATTTACAATTGTTTTTATGTGCCATCGAGTCACTTGCGACTCATAGCGACCCTATGTACAACATCCCTAAACTCTGCTCTGTCCTGTGCCAATCGCACCATCTCAAATACACCCATCCCGATTACCCTAGTCACTTAATCAATCCACCTCATAGGGGCCTTCCCCTTCTGCGCTGTCCCTCCACCCTCCCAAGCATGATGTCCCTCTCCAAGGACCTGTCTCTCCTTGCAACATGTCCGAAGTAAGTTAGACGGAGCGTTAGAATCCTTGTCTCCAAAGAACAGCCCGGTTTGACCCTTTCCAGAATGAATCTGTTTTCCTAGCAGTCCATGGTACCCTCAGTACTCTTCTCCAGCACCACAGCTCAAAGGCATGAATTCTCCTTCTGTCCTCCTTAGTCATTGTCCAACTCTCTTATGCATAACAAGTGATAGCAAAGACCATGGCCTGTATCAGACGCACCTTAGTCTCCAAAGAGACAGCAATTGCTCTTCAGTACTTTGGAGAGGTCCTTAACAGCAGACTTTCCCATGGTAATATGTCTAGTGAACCGTAAATTGAGATACTTGGAAATAAACCTAACTAGAGATGCGAAAGACCTTTAAAAAGAAAACTACAAAACACTACTAAGAAAAACAGTAAATGACCTAAATAAATGGAAAAATATTTCCAGTTCATGGATAGGAAAACTAGATAAAGTAAAAATTATAATCCTGCCAAATCAGTCTACATGTTTAACATGCAATCCCAATGCAGATACCAAATTAATTATTCAAAGAGATAGAAAAGGCAATAGGCAAGTTTTTTTAAAGAGACCCAAAACAAGCAAAGCACTTTTGAAAAGCAAAAAGGAAGTGGAAGGCATAGCATCCACTCATCTCAACACCTACTACACAGCTCTAATAACCAAAGCAGCATGGTACTGGTACAATGACACATAGACTAATGGAACAGAATCAAGAACCCAGAACGTAACCCATCTACCTATGGTCAACTGGTTATTTGACAAGAAAACAAAACCTATCACTTGGGTAAACAACAATGTCTTCAACAAATGGTGCTGGTAACACTGGATTTCTGCTTGTGAAAAAGGTAAAACAAGATCCACATCTCACACCATATACAAAAAATCAACTCAAGGTGCATCAGAGACCTCAAGGTACAGCCCAAAATTATAATGGTCATAAGAGACAAAATGGGACCGAACTTACAATGCCTAATCTATAGTATAAATAGACTGGCAAAAACAGCCAAAAATGCACAACCAAGAGAGGCTAACATCAGTGAATGAGACCTTCAAAGATTAAGTCCCTGTGTGCATCAAAAAAACTTTTTCCAAGAGGGTGAAAAGAAAACCTATTGACTGGGAAAAAATATTTGGCAATCTCAGACAAGGAGTCTTATAACCAAAGTTTACAGAATACTACAGGGCTTCCTATAAGAGAGATATTGATAACCTAATTACAAAATGGGCAAAAGATATAGAAAGAACTTTCACAGAGGAGGACAATCAAATGGCCAACAGATATATGAAGAAATGCTCAGAATCATTAGCAATGAGATGCAAATCAAAACCACAATGTGATACTACCTCCCCATATAGTACCAGTGGCAAAGTTTAACAGGACAACAAGCAATAAATGTTGGAGAGGATGTGGGGAGATTGAAACTCTCATACACTGTTGATGGAGTTGTAAAATTGTACAATCACTCTGGAAGGCAGTTAGGCATTTTCTTAAAAAGGTGAGCATAAAAAGTCTGTAAAACCTTGCTATTCCACTGCTAGATATGCCAAGGAAGATAGAACTTAGACACAAACAGAAATTTGTACACCAATGTTCATAGCAGTGTTATTCACAATGACTAGAAAATGGAAATGGCCCAAATGTCCATCAAAAAATGAATAGTTTGAGAAATTGTGGAACATTCACATGATAGAATAATAATGAGGAGCAACGATTTTAAAAAATAACATGGGAGAGGCTGGAGAGCTGAATGAACTAACCCAGTCTCATAAGGATAAATAGTGTATAAGACCATTATTGTAAAAACAGAAGGATAAAGTAGTAAGATCTGTATGAAAGTCCAAAGGAGGAAGGGTAGTGGGCATGGGTTCTGGAGTGAGAAAGGGGAGAAAAAAAATCACAATGTTAAGGGGAGCTCTGGTGGCCTAGTGGCAAGGAGCTGCAACTACAATCCCAGAGGCGAATGGTTCGAATCCACCAGATGCTCTGCCGGGTAAGGAGGGACAATCTCCTCCTGTACCAGTCAGATCTGATTTGACGGTACACGCACACAAAAATAATAAAATAAAATTTTTTTTAAAAATCACAATGTTGCAGAGTTTGATGGTCAAGGAAGGGGGTGAAGGAATTAGGAAAGATTCACTGGGGACCTATAAAAAAGGGATAATAGAAGGTTTAGATCGATGGTGATTAATATTCTAAAACACAATGTATGTGAATGAATCACAGTGTATATGAATTTTGTATGCAAACCAATATAATTTTTTTTAAAAAAGGATATAATGTATGGTCAGTGACTGGGGTAATGGTGGTGAGTGTGTCAGAGACAATAAGATTGACACAGGATAGAGCAGAGTTTAGGGTTGTTGTACATAAAGTCACTATGAGTCGCAGGCAACTCAAGGGCACATAACCACAACAATACCATAATTGTATGTAATTGAATACCAAATATATTCCTAACAGGGGAGTACTTCTGCTTTGATTAAATACCAATAAGAGTAGAATTTTTCACTTACTAGTCATTTGAAGAATTTCTTACAGACTGTATTTACTGCTATCAGACTATAAACCCTCTATGAGAAATCACTTTCTTTTTGCTGCTTCAACTACCTTCCCACTCATTCCTTCTCACTGATGACCTTGACTTTTTACTATCTTTCTTTCCACCCTATTTAAGTCCAATCCTTGGTGATAACATCCACAAAAATAGTCCATCCAACCCTAGAGTCTCATAAATGACCTCATTTCCAGTAACCTTTTGCTTTTTACCCCTCTTCAGTCAAGGCATGCCCAAAGCTAATAGACTGACTTTCACTACCAACATCTCAGTTGCCAATATCCATTTTCTTGTCACTACTTCTTACCCCTCCAGCAAACTTACTCTTAGCTGCACTTCAAACATTTTTTTAATCCCTAAGTCTCCTTTTCCTGTCTTAACTCTTTCATTCAGCTTAAAGTTCATCATTAACAGACTTGTCTGTGACTACATCTACCTGCATCTCCACAAGGTTTTGTTCCATTCACAGGGCCGCTGTGAGTCACAGGCAACTTGACTGCACCTAACAACCCCAGCAGGATAAAATCTAGGTGCCAGTGGCATTGTGTGCCTTTTTGAAGATGTCTGCTAAAAGTGAGGGAAACTTGAAATGATTGCTGCAGAAGATCAAAGACTTCAATATGGATTGCATCTAAACTTCAAGAAGACAAAAGTCTTCACTAGACTGATAAGCAACATCATGACAGAAGGAGAAAAGATTGAAACTGTCAATTATTTCATCTCACTTGAATGTGCAATCAATACCCTTAGAGCAAGAAGTCAAAAGACAAATGGTATTGAGCAAGTCAGTTGTCAGGGACTTTCCCCAAAAGGGAAAGCCCCTCAACAAAATGGACTGACACAATGACTGCAGCAGTGGGTTCAAGTGTGTCAGAGATGATGAGGATGTCACAGGAAAGGACAGGGTTCAGCCTGTTGTTCATAGGGTCGCTATGAGTTGTACTCATCAACACCTAACACAGCAAGGAGAGAACCTACTCCCTTTCAAGATTCTGAAAGCCATTCATTCACATTCACACCTCTTTCTCTACTTCAAAGCAAGCAAAGTGGTCTTTCTGTGCCTTTCTTTCACAATCATATCTCCTTCTGATTCTGATTCTCTCCCTGCTTTTCACATTTCTAAGGACCCTTGTGATTGCTTTGGGTCCATCTAAATAATCAAGGAGAATCTTTCCCAAAGTCACTGACGAGTAATTTTAACTCATATTCACCCATTCTAAGGATTAGGATGTGGATCTCTTTTGGTGATACCATTATTCTGCCTATCATACCCTTATAAAGAAAAATACTTCTTTTGACTCTAGAATCCCATATAATGTTTCATTTCTCTGTTTATATTCATAGTTAAAATTCTTAGTAGAATTAACTTTAGCACTCCTGCTAGTTTCAGATTTCTCATTCTTTTTTCTTATATTTGCCATTCTTTTTAAAACTAAATTCCAAATGGACTTTCATCTTCACTGTTCCACAGACCACTCATCACTCTGTCCAAATAATAACAACCTCCTTGTTGCCAAACCAATGTTCATATAATTTAAAATATA
>NW_006399771.1:14710756-14714491 GCF_000299155.1 Elephantulus edwardii | reverse complement strand
ATATATAAATCCTATTTAACTTTCCAGCATCATTTGGCACAGATATCAACTTCTTCCTTCTTTAATCCCACCTTCTTAGCCTTTTTTCTGATTTCCAAGTAAGGTTTGGTTTTGAAAGGTCACAACTCCAACAAAACTGGACTTAATCCAGGTTTTCAGGGGGCAACCCAAAATGTCCCCAGTTTTGTTTGCCAAGCAAAAGAAGCCACAAAGTTGGAGAAAACATAGTGAAGCCACATACCCTGAAAATATCTGAACCGGTTTGTGGCTTGAGGCAAAGGAAGAAAACTGAAGCCGCTTCGGTTTCAAGAGCAATGAGCGCTGCTAAAATCATTGACTTTATTCTAACATCTGGATATAGGTCATCAGATGCCTCCTAACTGCCCTTGTTTAGCAGGAAAGCAACTGGATGGAAATTCTCCTCATTAGCGTTCTTTATTTGCACACCAGTGCCATCAAGAAGTATTCTTGTTCTCCTGATCCTCTTTGAGAAACTCTAAAAGCCCATTATCATGTTTAAAATAGTAAAGAAATGTTTTGTCAAACAAAACTTGGTGTAGGAAGAGCATTTTGGTTCTCCAGGCAAACATGGAGTGCCTGAGAAGCTCAGCCAGGCACCTGGTTTGGCTGCTGTGTTAAAGAAACTTCCATACATGACTCATTGCTCTCAGCGTCAACAATGATTAGACTGTACCAGCAAGTCTGAAATGAGTCTCGTCTATTACTGTGAAAGTCATTGATTTTTTCAGAGCCTGGTTCTGATCTCAGCCTTTTCAAGAAATTATGTCTAGAAAAGGGAAGTTCTTTTCCATTAGTAATGAAAGGACCTTTACACATAGTTCACTGACTTTTCCAGGGAGCAAATCTTTGTATCACTGAACTTAATGCATGAATTTCACTGTTTGGTGTCTTGCTTCAAGAGGAAAGGATCGCCTGCTCAGAACAGTTTATCAAGAGTATATTCATAGTTTTGTTTGTGGTAAAGATTTATGACTGTGATATGAAGGTGAATTTTCTATTTCAAGGTCCCAACCAAAGCATTATAAACCAAAACCCAAGCAGGTTATTGTTGAGTTCATTCCAACACGCACTGACACTATAAGCCACAGTCAGCATGCCCCATAGGGTTTGATGCTTATAAATCTTGATGGAGGCAGCCTGCTACATTCTTCTACTGCAGAGCAAAAGAGGAGTATATTCAAACCACTGAACCCCTAACCATTTCATCACTAAGGCTCTTTACAAAGAATTATGGACAGTACTAAAAGAAACTCCACAAATTTAGTCACTGTTTTAGGAAGTGGAACTAAGGCAAGCAATGGGGCAGATTTTTCCAGTGTAGAGAAAGGGCTTTATATGGATTTCTTGCCATGGAGGGTGAAGTGGGGAGGAAACTGAAATCAAGTGAATGAGAAGAAAGTCTTGTTAGCATCACTGCAGCACAAACTCTTCAAAATTTATAAATACCACACAATCCTTTTGAATGTTAGGGATAACATCAATACGCCACTAAACTATAAAACTGAAACAAAATTTACCATTCTTTTTTTTTTACCCCACAGAAAATGCCAATGGTATATATACATATATATCTACCTCACCAAAAATTATCCTGTTGATTTATAGATGATGATGAGACAAATTCACCTTAGCCTTGGAGTATGTTTTTTGATCTATAGCCAGAGTACCCTTTAAATATGGTCATCAAGAATTGTCACAGGCATAACCCTTAAATGTAGGCTCTTCCTCTTGCTAAGTAAGAACAGGGAGATAGGAGTGCAGGCTTTTTGTGCAAGCACTGACAGGGGTTTATTAAGGAAAACACTTTGCATAGGGAGACATGGAGCACCAAACCAACACTATGACTCACTGAACAGAGGAATTTTGTAAATTATTATAAAGATTTAGGTGGGCAGGGGTTTCATATTTACTCATAAGGGAAGGTGGTGAAATCTGAAAAATGGTCCTGCTAGGAGGGATTGTGATGATTAAATGCTAGCACAGCTGGTTCTCCAAGATGGCCTCTTGTGCAGAGCATTCTGTATCAAGAGATGTCACTTACTATGGGATGGACTTCACAGCATGAACTCAGCAAGGTCCTCCAGTTTGATAACCCTGTCTAGTAGCTAACTCTGCTTCCTGCTTAGTGTCGGCAGTCAGTTATGAGTAGTATTTCTGCACATACTCCAAGAACTGATTTGAATTGGTTTCATTTCAGATGAGGATTTAAAGAAGTTAATTTATTTAGACTGAGGGACAGTTAGCAATCACTGGATTAATGGGTAACAAAATTTAAGATAATAGCTGAATATTTGGAAGGCTGAGAGCTGAAGTCCCAAGGTGAGACCCTATACCCTATCTTAGAACTGTATTAGTCAATGTTTTCAACACTTGTTGCCATGAAAAAGAATGAAAATTAACTGAACAGTATGTTGTGGTGGTTGTTGTTATGTGTTATCAAGTTGCCTGCGACTGACAGTGACGCTAGGTACAGCAGCTCTGAAGCCTGCCCTGTCCTTAGCCAGACTCACTGACTCAGACACACCTATCCCCATTGCCCCAGTTACTGTATCAATCCATCTTATCTGAGGTCTTCCTCAGATCACTGTCATTGTCGAGGATACAATAAAGAAATTATATTCACTCTCACTCTCAAAAGATACACTGCCATCAAATCTGAACTACTTCATGGCTGACCTTTTAGCAAATTATCAGATTTTTGTACAGGAAGAGATTGTTCATTTTTCTCCTGACGACCTGCTGGTGGGTTAAAATTGCTTAAAATGCAGAGGGGTGACATCACCAGACCTCCCCTTTTCTCTAAGTAGGATTTACTCTTGGCACAATGTTGTCTTTTTTGTCTTATTTGCATACTTAAACTTTATTCAGATTAATGAAGGTAGTATTTTGCATAATATTTCAGCATTGGTCTATTCCTTACTACAAGCTAGGGAAGAATGTTGAATATCCCATAGACTGTCAAAAGAACAAACAAAAGGTTTCTCTATCTTGGAAAAGGTGCACCCAGAGTGCTTCTTGTAGGCAAAGATGATGGAGCTTCATTTCACATATTTTGGGCATGTCGCTAGGAGAGGTTATTCCTTGGAGAAGGACATCAAGCTTGGGAAGGTGGAGGAAAGGTGAGAGGAAGCATCTCAACCAGGTGGATCGACACAGTGACTACAGCAGTAGCATAAGTGTGTCAGAGATTGTGAGGATGGCACAGGATAGGACAAGGTTCAAATCTGTTGTTAATAAGGATTGTCATGAGTTGTATTTAACACAGTGGCACCTAACAACAATAACAACAAGTTAGATTGGTGAGATGAGATTGACTGGGCTTTGGCCACTTTGAATCAAACTATCACATGGTATACTATGCTGGAAATGAAAAACAGAAGAATGGTGTTGTATTCTTAAAAAGGCAATTTCAAGTTCTATCTTGAAGTACAATGTTGAGTGGTATTATCCACACACATACAAGGAAGACCTGTTAATATGACTGATAATCAAATATACACCCCAACAGGTAAAGCCAAAAGGAGGAAATTAAGGATTTTAACTTGCTGGTCTGTCTAATACTTCTCTAAATCTGAACATACACATTGAGACAGACTACGAAGAAGGATTGGCCATCCACTTCTGAAATAGCAGGCCTCTGAAAACACTATGTACAACAGAACACATTTAGATAACAGAAATGGCAAAGGAGGTTGAGTTTTCAAGTATGGAAAT
>NW_006399771.1:14686626-14707965 GCF_000299155.1 Elephantulus edwardii | reverse complement strand
TTAGGGCTGTTGTACATAGGGTCGCTATGAGTCGCAGGCTACTCGACGGCACATAACAACAACAACAACAACATCTATTTGCACTTTCTTGACTATCCAAAAGCATTTGACTGTTTGGATAATAATAAATTATGGCTAACGTTGAGAAGAATCAGAATCCCAGAACACTCATCTGTGCTCATGAGAAGCTTATACCTAGACTAAGATGCTGTTGTGCAGAGCAAAGGAACTCTACATGGTTTAGAATTAAGAAAGGTGTGTGTCAGGGTTGTATCCTTTCACCATTTCAATTCAGTCTGTATGCTGAGCAAATTATTTGGGAAGCTGGACTCCATGAAGAATGTGGCATCAGGATCAGAGCATGAGTTATCAATAATCTACATTATGCAGATGTACTACTTAGCTAGCAGAAAGGAAGACCTGAAGCACTTGCTTCAATATAAATTAAACACCTCAACACCAGGAAAACAGAAATTCTCACCACTTGACCAATAGGCAATGTCATGATATATGGAGAAAAGATTGAAATGGTCAACCACTTTATCTTACTTGGATCCAAATTAATACCGTTGTTACCAGCATTCAGGAGATCAAGAGACATAATGCACTGGGAAAGTCTTCAGCTAGGGATATCTCCAAATTATTGAGAAATAATGAGAGGAAAACCTTGGATAAGATGGATTGACATGACTGGCAATAAGGGCAGGTATATCAGATGCACTGAGTTTGGCTCTAGATAGGGCAAGGTTCAGAGATACTGTTTATAAGGTAATTATGAGTCCTAGTAGACTCTATGGCACATAACACCAACAGTGATAATATTTGGAAAACTAAGGTGTGCATGATTCAGGCCATGGTCTTTTCAATTACTTGCTATGCATCTGAGTGCTAGACTATGCAACCAGGATGCTCCTTGGAGACAAGGGTGATAAAACTTCACTTCCATACTTTGAGCATCTTATTGGCAAAAAAAGAAAAAGACTCTCAGTCATATATGTTGAAACCATGTCTACAGCAATGGGCTGGAGTGTGTCAGAGATTGTGAGAATGGTACAGCTTGTGAAAGGGCTTATATCTATTGTTTATAGGATCAACCTTGGCTCAACTACACCAAACAACACTACCATAAGCTGGCTGCTGTGCTAATTGGGTCATGTACAAGATTTAGTTTAAACATTAAAACAGTTAAATAAAAGAATACTAATATTAGTTTTATAGACTGATAAACTGAGGTCTGTAGAGGTAAAGTAACTTATCCAGTATCAAACAACTGTAATATGTATGAAAGAGTCCTATTTTTTTTAGCATGCTTTTGTCTAATGTTGTAATACATCCTTATATTTTACAACAAATGAATTGTTGTTATCTACCCCCAACTACACCCCCCACAGTCACCACATTCTAACACCACTTCCTCCCTAGGATTCTTTTTCATTCAGCCTTTCTTCCTATTTCTTTCTGCCTTCTGAAATTTCTCCCTGAGTGAATACTGCCCTTTTGATGTTTTAGGATTGATGTTCTAAGGAACGTGTACTTCCCTAGTATTACTGTTCACCTTAAAAGCCTGTCTGTTATTTGACTGAAAGTTGAACCACAGGACTGAGCTTAATTCCAGACTCAGAGTGAGTGAGGGCCACAGTCTTGGGGGTTCCATCAGTGTGTTTAGTCCTGCAAGCCTGGCCATTTTTATGATTTTAAGATTTATTCCACATTTCCCCCTACTGTGAGTAGAACCTTTTTAAGCAGTCAGCAAGGGGTGGCTGGGCACCATCCAGTTCTTCTGATCTCTGGGTGGTAGAAGTTGATATTTGTGTGGTCCCTTAGTCAAACTCAAACTCATTGTCATTGAGTTATAAATGACTCATAGTCAACCCTCCAGTGGTTTTTTTAGAGGGGATAAATCACTGGGGGAGATGGTCTGTCTTTCTCCTGAGAAGTTACTGGTGTATTTAAATAGTCAGAGAGCCTTTGATTCAGCAGCACCGCTCCCTATGGATATGCCACCAGAGCTCACTTGGTGCATTGTTGCTATGTTCTGTTGAGTCAGAACCGACTCCTAACTGACCCTGCATCGGATTTTCAAAGGCATTAAATCACATGGAAGGGATTACCACATTTCTCCCATGGAGTAGTTGGTGGGCAGTGTAATTTCTTACCACTGTGCCACTAGAACTGAGTGGTCCATTGTTGTTATGTGACAACTTGCCAAAACTGACTCAGATGATCCTCCTGTGGGTGTTCAGGGGCAGTAAATCGCAGAGGAGGAGACGGCCTATCTCTCTCTTGCAGAGCAGCTAGTGGACTTGAACCATGTGGCTTTGGGTTGGCAGTATAGGACCTTCATATAAAATGGCCCCACTCACAGTGGGGGAAAATGTGGAACAAATCTTAAAATCATAAAATTGTCCAGGCTCCAGGATTAAACACACTGCTGGAACCCCCAAGACTGTAGCCCTCACTCACTGTGAGTCTGGAGTTAAGCTCACTCCTGTGGTTCAACTTTCAGTCAAATAATAGATTTATAGAGTGAAATATGGCTCCTTAGAACAATCAATCCTAAAACATCAGGAAGAAATCCTGCCTTACCATAGAGGCCACCAGAACTCCCTCGTGGTCCATTAGCTGTACTGCAATCCCAAAGGCACAGGATTCCAGTCCACTGCTCCTTGAGAGAAGGATGGACATTCTCCTCCCCTGCACTTAACTGCCTCTGAAAACCCGCTGGAAGGTCAGCTATGAGTTGGTTCACACTCGATGGCACACTACAAAAAATAAAAATAATACAATAAAATAAATTCAAAATTTTGGAGTTTACTTTCTGTGTATTGTCCTATAAAAGATTTGTTTTGATTCATCAAAATGTTAAGACTTCATGACCAATAAAAGATTAAGAATAACTGGAGTAGACAAACCACATGATTTAATATCCTTTTTTCTTTTTTTTCTTCACAGTGTCTGGAATATAACAGGTACTCTATAAATATTTGTCAATAATTTCCCTATCCCACTGATTGGGATGGGGAAGTAGTTCGTACCATAAGCTCTACAGCCAAGGTTTGATCTTTAGCCTTGTAAACTCAAAACACTCACTTTTATCAGTAATAGAAATCACATTAATGTCTCAGAGACAAGTCACATTACTGTAGTCCAATTATTTAATGCATAGTAGCCAAATAACTTTTGGGCTTTTGATGGACAATATAAAGATCAGAATCAGGAATGTTAGAGTCATGATGATGAGTATGTATTCTCCAAGAAAGCAGCTCCATGTGGGAAGAAGGGCATAACTCCAAGTTTACTTAGTAAATTTGGAAAATAGACAACAGGGGTTAATTAGAGGAATCGAGTGTTTCTAGTCCTCAGTTTTGAAAGGCTGAACTATGCATCTCCACAAATAAGGAGACTCCTGCCAAACTGAATGGAGCAGAAAGGCTCCCCAAAGACCTTTGCATTCCAGCTCTTTGTTTGCTAAAGAGGCTCACTAAACCTGCTACTGGTGGACACATTCTTTCTTTGACTATGTTAATGATTTTAATCTGGTCACCAGTTCTATTGGTCAGAACTCTTTCAGGCAGTTTTGCATATCTCTACTAAATCCATTTTTTAAAATAAAAACCTTTTAAAAGTTAAGTTCCCCAAAGACAATTTTATTGCCAAACATCGTACTATAAATATAGTGTACTAATGATACATATTTTTTAAAGCTTTAAAGTTCATCTTCCATTAGAATTGTTCTAATTTTATAATCAATTAATGAAGAAAAAAATCAGTCATACACTCAATGTACATTTTGAGAGAGCTCCTACTGTGTGCCTGCCTATAACTTTCCAAACTATCTTCTTGAAAATGTACAAAGATGAATTACAGCTCTATCGAGGGCTCACCTGTCACATCTCTAACATTCATACAGTTAAGTCACTCCAGACTTACAGAGAATTGAATTGTTATTTACATTTCCAAGGCTATGAATCCCTACAGAAGCAGACAGCTATATCTTCAACAGAGTAGTTGGTAGATTCAAACCACTGCCCTTCTGGTCAACAATAAAACACTTAGCCACTAAGCCACCAGAACGTCATTCAAGAAGCTCAAAGATATGTGAATAACCACAGACAAAGGCAAGCACATGAAAAGTCTGTATAAAAAGGTTTGTTTAAAAAATGACAGCATTCATTTCTAAGGGAAAAACTCCAGACAGATGGCCATGGGGACCATATGAAGAGGAATCAGAGGCTCCTGAAAGAATGAATAGATTTTTTTAAGTACACATGATAGGAATTGTATTCCAACATGATTATATCAATGTATTTTCACAAAGATATAAAGTGCCTCTAAGAGACGTCATATCAAAAGACGAATTGCATTAGGAAGGTCTGCTGTTAGGGACTTCTCCAGAGTACTGAAGAGCAACAACAATGTCAATCTAGAGACTAAGATGTGCCTGATCCAGGCCTTAGTCTTTGCAATCACTTGCTATGCTTCAGAAAGCTGGATAATGACTAGGGATGATGGAAGGAGAATTGATGTCTTTGAGCTGTGGTACTGGAGAAGTGTGTTGAATATTTCATGGACTTCTAGGAGAACAAACACCTTCATCTGAGAGAGGAGGGAACCAGACTGCTCCTTAGAGGCAAGGATTCTGAAGCTTCACCTGACATACTTTGGCCATGTTGCAGGGAGGGATTAGTCCTTGGAGAGGGACATCATATTTGGGAGGGTGGAGGAACAGCGCAAGAGAGGAATACCCTCAATGAGATGGATTGACTCAGTGACTGGAGTAATGGGGGTAGGTGTGTCACGTTGGCTCAGGATAGAGCAGGGTTCAGAGCTGTTGTGCATAGGGTCACTATGAGTTGCAAGCTACTCGATGGCACATAACAACAACAACATAAGAGTTGAGGACAGTGAAGTAGCTGGACACAAGACATGTTGAAGGAACTCAAAAGGAAGAGACAGTGAACAAGTCCTGTTTCTAAGTTTGTCTTTAAGTAGAATTTATATGAAACAGGTTTGCTTCTAATCTTAGTAAATCAAAGATTTGTCTTACTGTATAGTATATAATATACCTTTGTATGCATTAAAAATATTAAACACTTCCAGCTATAGTAATATCTTTAAAATGATAATACAGTAATAATAATGTTTTGATGCAATATGCAAAGTAATGTTTATATTGGGAACCATTATATGTATCTCAAATTTTAAGTATAATAGTGACAGGATAATATCCATACACATACAAGGAAGTCCAGTGAATACCACCATCATTCAAATATATGCACCAACAATCAGAGCCAAAGACGAGCAAACAAAATTTCTACCAACTTTTGCAGTCAGAAATTGCTGGAACATGCAATCAAGATGCCTTAATAATAATGGGTGACTAGAATACAAAAGTTGGGAATAGAGAAGAAGGATCAGCAGTTGGAAAACATGGACTTGGTGACAGAAATGAAGCCAGAGACAGAAGGATAGAATTTTGCCCAATCAACGATTTATTCATTGTAAATACATTTTATAATACAAACATATTAAAAACACAAAATAATACATTTTAAAATACAAGCACATGCTATACATAGGGATTTCACCTGATGGTATACATAGGAATCAGATTACATCTGTGGAAAGAATTGCTGGAGAAGCTCAATATCAGCTGTGAAAACTAGGCCAGGAGCTGACTGTGGAACAGACCACCAACAACTCATATGCAAGTTCAAGCTGAAGCTGAGGAAAATTAAATCAAGTCCATAGGAACCAAAATTTGACCTTGAGTGTATCCTATATGAAATTCAAAACCATCTCAGGAACAAGTTTGAGGCCTTGGTCATTAAATAGTGAAGACCAGATGAGCTGTGGGAGGATATCAAGAATATCATCCAGGAAGAATGCAAAAGATCATTACAAATAAAGAGGAGGAAGAAAATACCAAGATGGATGTCAGAAGAAACTCTAAATATTGCACTAGAGCACCAGGAAGCCAAAGCAAAGGGAAGAAATCAAGATATTAAGGAGCTGAGTAGAAGATTCCAGAGGGCAGCGCAGGAAGACCAGGTATTACAATGAAATGTGCAAGGAGCTGAAGAGAAGATTCCAGAGGGCAGCACAGGAAGACTAAGTATTACAATGAAATGTGCAAGGAGCTGGAGTCAGATAATCAAAAGGGCCCAAATCGCTCAGCATTTCTTAAGTTCAAGGAACTGAAGAACAAATTCAAACCTCAAGTTGCAATATACTTCAGGATGCTTTGGGCAGAATATTGAATGATCCAGGAAGCATTAAAATAAGATGGAAAGAGTATACAGAGTCACTGTACCAAAAGGAATTGGTGGACACAGAAGAATTTCATGAAATAACATATGAGCAAGAGCCTGTGGTGATGAAGGAAGAAGTTCAAACTGCTCTGAAATAATTGGCCAAAAACAAGACCCCAGAAATTGATGTTATACCGATTGACATATTTCAGCAAACAGATGTTGCCTTGGATGTGCTCACCAGTTGTGCCAAGAAATCTGGAGGACAACCACCTGTCCAACTGACTAGAGGAGATCTATATTTGTTCCCATTCCAAAGAAAGGTTATCCGGCAGAGTGTGGAAATTATTGAACAGAGTCATTGATATCACATGCAAGCAAGATTCTGCTGAAGATTATAAAAAAATGACAGAAATAACACATCAACAGAGAACTATCTGAAGTGCAGGCTGGATTTAGAAGAGACCATGGTACTATGGATATTATAGCTAATGTCAGATGGATCTTGGCTGAAAGCAGAGAATATCAGAGGAATGTCTATCTGTTTCATTAACTATGAAAAGGCATTTGATTGTGTGGATTACAACAAACTGTGACTGACTCTGAGAAGAATGGGAATCACAGAATGCTCAATTATGCTTATGTGAAACCTATACTTGGACCAGGAGGCAATCATCAGAACAGAGCAAGGAAACACTGCGTAGCTCAAAATTGGGAAGGGTGTGTGTCAAGGATGTATCTTATATCCTTATCTTTTCAGTCTATATGCAGAACAAATTCTCTGTGAGGAGAAGTGTGGCATCAGGATTGGGGGTAGACTCATCAACAATCTGCATTATGCAGATGACACTATCCTGCTTGCTGAAACTGAGGAGGACATGAAGTGCTTGCTGCAGAAGGTCAAGGACTACAGCCTTCAAAATGGATTGAAGCTCAAGATCAAGAAAACAAAGATTCTCACCACTGGGCTGACTGGCAGCTTCATAATAGATGGTGAAGAGATTGAGATTGTTGACAGATTCAGTTTGCATGTCTCTACAATCAGCACTCTTGGTACCAGCAGCCAAGAAATTAAAAGATGAATTGTATTGGGAAAGTTTGCTGTCAGAGACCCCTCCAAAGTACTGAAGAGCAATGATTATCAGTCTGGAGACTAAGGTGCACCTGATACAGGCCATGGTCTTTGCCATTACTTGCTATGCATCAGAGACTGGACAGTAACTACAAATGGTAGAAGGAGAATTGATGCCTTTGAGCTGTGGTGCTGGAAAAGAGTATTGAATATACCATGGACTGCTAGGAGAACAAACAAGTTCATCCTGGGGAGGGTGAAGCCAGGCTGCTCATTAAAGGCAAGGATTCTGAAGCTTCATCTGACATATTTTGGACATGTTGCAAGGTGGGACCAGTCCTTGGAGAGGGACATCATCCTTGGGAGGGTGGAGGGACAGCACAGGAGAGGAAGACCCTCAGTGAGACGGTTTGATTCAGTGACTGAGGTAAAAGGAGGTCTGTGTGTTGGAGTCAGTGACATTGGCACAGGCTAGAGCAGGGTTTAGGGCCATTGTACATAGGGTTGCTATGATGACTCGATGGCACATAACAAAATATGACATTCAGTTATTAATGCATGTTTGCAGCTACTTTTCTCATTTGGAGTGTTGTCACATCAGAAAATGAAGCTCTTGAAAGCTTTACTCCATCTACCCATTAAGATTGACGACTTTATGGGAGCCCTGGTGGTTTAATCCTTAGGAAGTTACACTGCTAACCCACAAACTCTACTTCTCTGGTGGTATGAACCGATCAGCCACTCTGAGGGAGAAAGATAGACAATCTCCTCTCATGCTATTTACAAGCTCAGAAATTCAATGGAGGGTCAGTTAAGAGTCAATTCCTACTCAACAGCAATGAATGAGTATGAGTCTACCTTGAGGGGGCAGTTCTTCCCCAGTCCGATTTTTAGAGTCTTTCTGCCTCAGGATACTTCTTCTTGCACTGCATCACATAACGATCCACTGTTATTCATGACGTTTTCATGGGCCAATTTTCAGCAGTAAATCTCCAGATATTTCTTTCTAATCCCCTTAATCTGGAAGCTTTGCCAAAATCTGTCCATTTTAGATGATGACCCTAAGGGTATTCGAAATACTGGCAATATCGTTTCCTGTATCACAGCAACACAAGAACTACCACAATAGGAAAAACTGACAGATGACTAGTGAAATAACCACAAAGCCATTCTAATAAAATAATAATAATTTCTGCAGAAACACTGCACACAAATTTTATAGACCATCATTTTATGTTCATCCTGTTGACAGTGTCACCTAGTACAGTCCCCATTCACTCCACCCTCATACTGACTCCACAGTTGGTTCATATTTTACATACCTGTGGAAGTAAGTGAGATATTTGTAATCTGGGGACTGCCTGCACTCACCGTCCTCAGGACCAAAGGCTCTGAAAACTTCTTACTGTCCTAGAGCCTCTTTCTTGTTACTGTTTGAGTATTTTCTTTAGTTATCTCCTGTACCTTTGCCTATAATTTTTCTCTCTCAAATTCCAATATTAAAAAATTCCTTTTTGACTACCAAACTTAAGGTACGTAGATACAATATTAAAAAGCTTTAAAGCAGACTTAACATTTTCTTCTCACCTCTGATGACCAATGATGTAGCTCTTCTTTACTGTTTCCTGATAACTAGCTTTTTCATAAAGTGTCAAGTTAAGCAAGCATGAGTGTGTATGCATACATATGTGTGTTGATACTTTTTTTAAAAAAGAATAGAATGCTTCTGCATTTTTATTTTCTCACTTTGAAAGAGAGCTAAGAGAATTTACTATATGCATTATTTCTTTTATTCACTTATTTAATAAGCATTTACTGAGTATCTACCACGTGCCAAGGACTTCTTGTTGTTATTTGCTGTCAAATTGCCTGCAACTCATAGCTACACTATGTGCAATATCTCTGAACCTATCCTGTCCTGAGCCAGTCTCACTTTTCTCCTACACACCTAACCCCATTACCCCTGTTATTGTGTCTATCCATTTCATCCAGGTTTTTCCTCTCTTGCACCATTCCTCCACTCTTCAAAGCATGATGGATGGCCTTCTCGAAGGACTTGTCCCTACTGGCAACATGTCCAAAGTATGTGAGACAAAGCTTCAAAATCCTTGCCTCCAAGGAGCAACTTGGTTTCACCCACACAAACTAGTTTGTTCTCTTTACCGTCTATGAAATGCTCAACTCTCTTCTCCTCACCACAACCCAAAGGCATTGATTTTTCTTTTGTCATCCTTAGTCATAAGGAACTCTTAGACACTGAAAATACAACAATGGACAAATGTCCAAAATCTTGCTGTTGATGGAACTTGCAATTCTAGCAGAAAGAATGAAAGGACTGAGAAGAAACAAATGAGTAATGAATTATATGCAGTATGCCAGATGATAAGTGCAAAAGAGAAAAATAAGGTAGGTTGGTGAAGTGAGGGTAGAAATTAGAGAGCAACTCCAGGGGTCCAAAGCAAGAGAGTGCTGTTCTCTGGCTGATTGGGCCTTACTGTCAAATTTTTTACCATCATTTTCTTAATCAGTTCCATACTACTGGACATTTCTATTATTTTTAGGTTTTTTGCTCTTACAGTGACACTATCTTTACACATACTTAGCACATTTAAGAATATATTTGTTAAGTTCCTAAAAGTGGACTTGCCATTTGCAGAGGGTCTGTGTGATTTTAGTTATAATACCAAATTAGAGTTTAAAGAGGATTCATTTACACGTCTTTCACCAGTGTAAAAGTGGATCACGTTGTCATCAACACAACATATATGATTTTTAAGGGAAGATTAAATTCTTTTATAAACATACCATGACTGCCAAGAGAGCAAGTAAGTTGTCTTGGAGAAGGTAAAACCAAGTTTCTCCTTGGAGGCTTGGATTTTGAAGCTCCATCTCACATACTATGGGCGCATTGCCAGGAGGTTAACAGTCCTTGGAGAAGGATATCATGCTGGGAAATGTGGAGGGACAGTGCAGGAGAGGAAGACCCCAGATGAGATGGATGGACATGGTAATTGGGACAGTGGGATTAGGTATGTCAAAGTCAGTGAGACTGGCTCAGGATAGGGTAGCGTTCAGAGCTATTGTAGATAGGGTCACTATGAGTCGCAGCCAACTCGATGGCACATAACAAAAACAACAACAAACATGTAATTTGTATTTGCATGATTGAAGCTTAATGTTTTCTCAAGGGCTTAAAGACTACTTTTATATCCTATAAACTGTCTCTTTTTATCTCTTTTCTATTATGATTTCTTTGGATCTCTTTGTTTCAAAAGATTCTTATCTGTGCTACACATGCATCAGCACCATTTTTTAAAATGTTTTAACTATGTTATTATCCGCTAGAAAAATGCATCGCATTTTTCTTCTGTTTCCTTTTTTTTTCAAAATTACTGTGTTCTTATTTCTTATTTGAACTTTATAGTCCATTTGTCTAGTTCCCTTCCCCCCCTTGCCAGGAAAGGAAATCACTTGTATTTTTATTGGGATTACACAAAATTTATAACTTAAAGATAACTGACATTTTTGTAATTCTGAAATTTCCTGAGCAAGAGGATGTAATTTGATAAAATGACTTTGCATTCCACAATAATATTTTACTTTTCTTCACATAAATCATGCACAGGAAATGTCAATGTATTATTTCTTTTTTCCTCTCTTCTTACTTGCTCTATAAAAGCCTTTTGTTTCCAGATAGAGTAAAACATGAGAGAACCAAGACCTGTGTAAGACCTTTTCAGAGGAAGAAAACTCAAGTATTTTCCACTGAAATGTGCAATAGCAGAGTGGTAAGCCTGCAGCCTGTCAAAAGTGGAACACTTCCAAGGCCCAAAAAAGTACAAAGTCTGTCCCTACAAATTCCTGCTGTCACAGGTGACATTGTGATGTTGAGGATTTATTGTTCAAAATGGCTTCCCTGGCCATTGGCTGTTGTTTCCATGTGGATGGTTATGACAATGCAAATAGAGTGCATTAGCCTAGTCACCAAGGGATTGGCTAATCTTGTCAATGCACAAAGGGATTGGCTAGTTTTGCCATTAAATTGACTAGTTCAAGCAACAGAATAGAGAATCTTCCCTATCAGCAAAGAAGAAGCGAGAGACTTCAGTGAATCCTTTGGGAGCCAGAGATTCTTGATCCAGCCAAACTAGGGCCTGGAAGTGCCGCCATAACAGAGAAATGGAGACTTGATATGAGACAGAGCAACCTTAGTTCACTACTACCCCACTGAACCAGAGATAAAAGCATTTCCCCAGGTTTGTTGGAAGACTGGTGAGGAGAGACCAGTATTTGGCAAGGCTTAGAGTTTTGTAACTCTGGGCTAAAGCTGCGAGGCTCAAGGCTGAGATGATTGCAAGCTCTTTTCAGAAACTGTCCAAAGTAGTATTCTACTACTGATGAGAATTACAGCCTTTTGACTTCCCTAATGTGGTTCTGTGTGGTCTTTAAGCAGTCACATCATATTTTGGACTTAGTAAAGCAGTAAAATTGGTGTTGGATGAGTAGAAAAAGTGTGAAAGCATGGGGACCATGTCTGACCTTAGAGAATTGGTTTTGTGTGGTTGATGGGAATAGGACCCACTGTGAAGTTGGTAAAAGTCAGATATACCGTGTCCCACATGGTTACAACTGTATAAATTTTTATGCTTTTGTTATTAATAAATTGTTGTTGTTGTTGCTGTTGTTATGTGCCTTCGAGTCACTTGCGACTTATAGTGACCTTCTGTACAACAGCCCGTAACTCTGCTCTGTCTTGTTCCAATCGCACTGTCTCTGACACACCCATCCCGATTACCCCAGTCACTGAATCGATTCACCTCATGAGGGTCTTCCTCTCCTGTGCCATCCCTCCACCCTACCAAGCATGATGTCCCTCTCCAAGGACTGGTCCCTCCTTACAACATGTCCAAAGTATGTTAGACGAAGCCTAAGAATCCTTGCCTCCTAGGAGCTGCCCGGTTTAACCCTCTCCAGGATGAATCTGTTTGTTTTCTTAGCAGTCCATGGTACCCTAAATACTCTTCTCCAGCACCACAGCTCAAAAGCATCAATTCTCCTTCTATGCTCCCTAGTCATTGTCCAACTCTCTGATGCATAACAAGTGATGGCAAAAACCATGGCCGGACCTTAGTCTCCAGAGAGACACCGTTGCTCTTGAGTACTTTAGAGAGGTCCCTAACAGCAGACTTTCCCATCGCAATACATCCTTTAATTTCCTGGCTTCTAGTGCCAAGAGTGTTGACTGCTGAGCCAAGCAAACTAAAGCTGTGAACAATCTCAGTCTTCACCCTCCATCCTGATGCTGCCAATTGATCCAGTGGCAAGAATCTTTGTCTTCTTGACATTGAGCCTAAATCCATACTGAAGGCTGCAGTCCTTGACCCTCTGCAGCAAATGCTTCAGGTCCTCCTCAGTTTCAGAAAGCAGGGTTGTGTCGTCTGCATAACGCAGATTTTTAATAGATCTTCCACCAATCCTGACCCCACGTTTCTCCTCATAGAGCCCAGGCTCCCATATCATTTTATTACCTTAGCTTTCTAGATAAACAGTCATGCCATCAGCACAAAATGACACCTTGAATTCACTTTTAAAATGTTTGTTAATTTCTATAATCATATTGACAGAAATATGGTGGTGATAACACCTTATTACCAGTGAATCTGAACCAACTCATAGCTCACCATTGGGTTTCTAAGTCTGTAAATTGCGTAAGAGTTGATTTCCTGTCATTTTCTTTAGGAACCACTGGATTAGAACTGGCAGAATGGTGTGGCTTTTGGGTTGGCAGCACAACCCCCTACACACTCAACCATGAGAGCTGCTTGGAAGATATAAAGATTATCTTTAGCTTATTCCTTATATTATTGGGACTACATTAATTAGGTATGGTGCTAGTTTCCAAGTTTATGTATGTATAAAAATATTGTAAATATATCCCTATTTAAAAGAAATTATAAACCATATTTTCAGTATCAGCAAAATTAGTTTTTCCTTATGATGTATAAGTACATTTTATGTGTTTGTAACTGTGTGTGTGTGTGTGTGTGTGTGTGTGTGTGTGTTTGTAACTTTTTAAAAAAAAATATGGAACACTTTATGAATTTGTGTATCATCCTTGTGCAGGGGCCATGATAATCTCCTCTGTGTCATTCCAATTTTAGTATATTTGCTGCTGAAGTGACCATTTTATGTCTTTATAACTTTTGGGTCATGTTTAGATATTGAATCGTTCTTTAATACAACCCCTTTATTGGCATATATATTCTCTTTGTGCTTATTGCTCAACATAAATACATAAAAAACCCGATTATGACCAATTGGTAATCCCATGATAAATGAAGAAAAGATTCAGATTGTCAAGAGTTTCACTTTACTTGGATATGCAGTTCACACACATGGACACAACAATCAAGAAATCAAATGACTATTGCACTGAACAAATCTTCTGCCAAGGACCTCTCTAAAAAACTAAAGAACAAGGATGCTACTTTAAAGACTAAGTGTGATTTCCTCAAGCCATAAAATTTTCATATGCATGTGAAAGCTGAACAATGAATAAGGAAGATGGAAGAATTGATGCTTTTAAATTGTCATGTTGATGAGAATATGGGATATGCCATACTTGCCAAAATTAAACATAAAATCAAACCCTATCCAGGCCATGGCCTTCCCAATTACTTGCAGTGCATTGAAGAGTGGGACAATGACTAAGGATGACAGAAGAATGAAGCCTTCAAATTGTGGTGCTAGGGAAGAGTCTTGAGCATGCCATGGACTGCCAAGAAAACGAACAGGTCTGTCTTGTAGAGGGTGAAACCAAGATTCTCTTTGCAAGCTAGGATTTTGAAGTTCTGTTTCACATACTTTGGGCACATGTCCAGGAAAGACAGGTACTTGGAGAAGGACATCATACTCAGAAGGGTGGAGGGACAGCCCAGGAGAGGTAGACCCTGGATGAGATGGATTGATACAGTGACTTTTGCAATGGGATTGGTGTGTCAGAATTAGTGAGACTGGCTCAGGACAAGGCAGAGTTCAGAGCTCCTGTACAAAAGACCACTATGAGCCACAGGTGACTTGACGGCACATAACAACAACGACAACAATAACAACAATCCCCTTGCCATCAAGTAAGTTCCTATTCATCATGATCCTCCATTGCCTTTCTGAGATTGTAAATATTAATGAGAGGAGACTACCTATCTTACTCTCAAGAAGCTGCTGGTGGATTTGAACTGCCAGAGATGCATGGCCTTTGAGTTAATAGTAACTTGCTACAGACAACTCTACCAAAGCTCCTTGGGCTGGCTTGAACTTCCAAAAGAACAAATAATTTTATCTTGGAAGCAGTGCAATCAGAATGCTCCTTGTAGGCAAAGATGGTTAGACTTCTCCACACATGCTCTGGCCATGCTATTAAGAAAGGTCCATCATTGGAGAAAGACATCAAGTTTGGAAAAGTAAAGGATCAGCAAAATGGAAGACCTTCAGCAATATGGATTGACACAGTAACTTCCAAATTAGGCTGGAGCACAGCAGAGATTTGAGGATAGAATGGTCAGATAGGGTTTTAATTCTGTTATACGTAGGGTCATTATGAGACTGAGCTCAGGTGCACCTAAAGATAACAACATGAGTTGGAACTGATTTGACCACAGCTAACAATAACAACAGTTTTGTAGCTTATTTATTGCTTGTCATTGTTGTTATGTGTTTTCAAATTGGAGCTGATACTCCAGCTGGTTTTCAGAGGCTGTAAATGGATCACATAGGAGGAGGTAGCCCGTCTTTCTCCCACCAAGCAGCTAGTGAATTAGAATTGTCTTTGTGTTGGCAGCTCTATGCCACCAGTGCTTATTATTAACAATGTTGTTAACATTGTTGCTCAGGAATCAGTGGGGCAGCCAGATTGCTTTGCTGATTTATCTTACCTTAATAATAACAGGGTTTTCCCATTCATCTGCAGTCATTTGTAGCAATGATAGGCAGGTTTGCAAAATTGGTTGACTCACATCTTTGGCCCTTCATTAGGATAACTGGGCTAATTTAGCTCTGTTAACCTGGCCTCATGCTCCAGCAGGCAGTCTGGGCTTGTTCACATGGAAGAAGCAGGAATCTCAAGAGAACAAGTTCAGAAGCATACAAAATAGCTTGCAGCTTCAGCTTGGAACTTGCACATTATATTTTGCTGCATTCTTTTAACCGGAACAAGTCACCAGGTAACAGGTACAGTTGGTCAAGTCAACTTATTGCTGTCAAATTGAGACAGATGCATAGCTGACGCTCCAGTGGACTTCCACAGGCTGTAAATAACACAGGAGGGGATTGTGCACCTTTCTCCCAGGGAGCAGCTATTGAATTCAAAACAACTGCTTTAAAGTTGGCAATACAATGCTAACCACTAAGCCAATAGAGCTCCTTCTCCAAGGGCCAGGGGAAGTAGGTTTTACCTCTTGATAGGCTTTTTGATCAACAGTTGTTTGGAGGCTAGAAGCCTCTAATTTAAAGGGGTTGGAGTTGGAAGACAGGACTTTTGGATAAATAGTAAGTTGGAAGCTGGGAGCCTCTTATTTAAAGCAATTGGGTCCCAGAAGGGGGGATTTTTGCTCAACAGTCATTTGGTGAAGTTGTTTTTGGGAAGCAGTTGCAGATTCAGCAAAAGCTTCCATGTGGCCTTAATTTCCATATGTAGGATATTAGGCCAGCATGCCGGCTGTGAGACTCTGCCAGAACACTTCATCATTCTCCCAGGAGAATATGCTGCCACATCCATGCAGGCTTCAGCTGGACCTGGTAACATGATACTTGTATACCTGATTTGCTATTAGAGGTACAACACTAAATTATCAGTGTGTTGTATTTGAGGAATTAATTGTTCTAATTAGTACAGCACTTGCTTTTCAGTTTGCTGTACTGAGGTAACTTGTGGGTTGCTGTGTTGCTGAAAGCTATGCTATCAATATGTCAAATGCCATAAGAGTCACTTGTAGTGGACAGGTTTTAGGAGTTTAGTAGAGCTACAAGATTATGACAGACTAGGAAGCAGGATTGGCTGTCTGCTTCTTAAATAACAGATCTCTTAAGACCCTATGAACAGTAGAGAAACACAGAGTATTATAAGTAGAGATTTGGCCACTTTGAATCAGTTAATCATATGCATCTTCAGACTGAGGTGGAGAAAATGAAAACAAGCCTGAGAAAACTAAAATATGATCTTGCTCTATTCCACCAGAATTTCAAAATCATCTGGAGAATAAATTTGAAGCATTGAACAAATGATCAGTGATCAAAGACCAGGTGATTTGTGGGATGACATCAAGAATATCATCCATGAAGAGAGCAAGACAGAGAAGAAAGGGAGTGAGTGGGGGAGGAGCTGGAAATGGAATGAGAAGAGACTTTGAAAATTACACTAGAGCATTAAGAGCCAAAACAAATGGAAGACCTGATGAAGTAAAGCACTGAACAGAGGAATTCAGAGGGCAGCTGGAGAAGACAAAGCAAAGTATTATAATGGAATATGTAGTGAGCTGGCATTGGAGAATAAAAAGGGAAGAACTCTGCATTTCTCAAGCTGAAAGAACTGAAAACCAAATGTAAGCCTCAAGTCACAATATTGGCAGATGCTATGGGCAATATGTTGAATGATTCAGAAAGTATCAAAAGAAGATGGAGGGAATACACAGAGTGACTGTAACAAAAAGAATTGACCCTGAAAAATTTCAGAAAGTACTATATAGACAAGGCCAATGGTAATGAAGGAAGAAGATAAATCTGCACTGAAGATATTGGCAGAAAGCTAAGGCCCCAGAAATCGATATGATACCCACTGACATGTTTCAACTAATAGATGCAGCCCTGGAATTGATCACCAGTCTATGCCAGGAAATTTGGATGACAGCTATCTGGCCAACTGACCGGAAGAGATCCATATTCGTTCCCATTTCCAAGAAAGGTGATCCAACAGAATATGGAAACTATCCGACAATGTCAGTAATGTCACATGCAAGCAAAATACTGAAGAAGATCATTAAAAAATGGCTGGAACACTACACAGATAGGGAACTGCCAGAACTTCAAGCAGGACTTAGAAGAGGCCCTACTATCAAAGATATCATTGCTGATGTTCAGAAGGATTCTGGCTGAAAGTAAAGAATACTAGAAGAATGTCTATTTGTGCTTTAATGACTGGTGTTTGTGTGTATCATAACAATTTATGGCTAATATTCAGAAGAATGAGAATCCCAGAGCACTCGATTGTGCTCATGCAAAACCTGTACCTAAACCAAGAGGCTGCTGTAGGAACAGAGGAACGAAACATTACATGGTTTAAAATTAAGAAAGGAGTGCATTGGGATTGTATCTTCTCTCCATAACTATTCAGTTCATATGCTGAGCAAATTATTCAAGAAGCTGAACTCTGTGAAGAAGAATGTAGCATCAAGATTGGAGGAAAACTCATCAATAATTTGCATTATGTGGATGACACAACCTTGCTTGCTGAAAGTGAGGAAGAGTTGAAGCACTTGTTGCAGAAGATCAGAGAATGCAACCTTCAATATAGATTGCTTCTCAGAAAGAAAAATACCATTGGACAATTAAGCAACATCATGATAGATGGAGAAAAGATTGAACTTGTCAGAGATTGAACAAAGATTGAACAACTTCATCTTACTCATATCCACAATCAATACCCTTCGTACCAGCAGTTGGGAAATCAGGAGACAAATTATATTGGTGAAAGTCTGCAGTCAGGGATCTCTCCAAATTAAAGAAGACTGAAGTGCACCTGATTCAGGTCATGGTCTTTCTGATCACTTGCTATGCGTCTAAGAGTTGAACAGTGAGTAAGGATGACAGAAAAAGAATTGATGCCTTTGAGCTGTAGTGTTGGAGAAGAATATTGAATATCCCATGGACTTCCAAAAGAACAAACAAACAAGTTTTGGAGAAATTGCAGCCAGAGTATTTCTTGGAGGCCATGATGATAAAGCTCTGTCTCACATACTTCAGGCATGTTGCTAGGAGATCCTTTTCCTTGGAGACATCATGCTTGGCAAGGTGGGAGGGTCAGTGAAAGAGAGGAAGACCATCAACCAAATGGACTTAAGTCACAATAGTGACTGCTGCAATGGGCTCTAATGTGTCAGAAAGTATGAGAATGGCACAGGATACGACAGGGTTCAGATCTGTTATTCATAGGGTCACTATGAGTCATACTCCACTAAATGACACCTAACAAGAACTTGATAGGAAGATCTGGCAGTCTAGTCATAAAGATTTGTGCTGCTAACCCAAAAGGCCACACCTCTCCGGTGGCTTGAATCACCAGCAACTCCTTGGGAGAAAGATGGGCAATCTCCTCTCTTTCAGTTTATAGCCCCCAAAAATCCAATGGAGGGTCAGCTTCTGGCTAGTTCTGACAAGGTGGCAATGACTCTTGATGAGAGAAGTTATAAAGCCAGATTTATCAAAAGGCACAGAAAATGAAGAATCATAGGTTAGATTTCGTTTTGTAACCTTGAATATCATAAATTTACATTTCCTTTGTAGTATTCCTGCTTTCAAGAGATACTAGAGTAAGGATAAGGACAGGGAGCTCTAGGACAGGTGACCTAGTAGTGTAGAGCTGCACAGCCAAACCGAAGGCACGTGGCTGGAATCTTCTGGGGAAGAAAGGCGGCCAGTCTCCTCTCATGCAATTAACAGCCTCTGATATTCCACCGGATGGTCGGCTATGAGTTGATCCTGACTCCACATTACATAGCAACAACAATTTTAATATCCCAGATACCTCAATTTAGTATGTCCTATGATAAATTAATTTCCAACCCAAACCAGCTTTTCTTCCTATATTCAGTATCTTAGTGGTATCTCCATACACCTTGTTTAGAAATCTGAAATGTTTTCTAAATAGTTTCATTTGTACTTCCAAGTTAACATGACCACATCCTGTAGACTTTCACCTCATTGGAAGTTTTCCATTTTAAAAATTAAAGTGTCATTTACATACAGGAAAATTCACCATATAGACCAGATATACAGGTCTCCAAGAATCACCTTGCATTTGATTTTTAAAAATAAAAAACCAACCAAATGAATTAAGAAACTGTGGTGCATTCACACAATGGAATACTATGCAGCACTCTGGAGCAATGATTTTTAAAAATACTGCATAATTTGGGAGAGACTGGAGAGCATTATGCTGAGTGAACTAATGCAGTTTCATAAGGACAAATACTGCATAAGACCATTATTGTAAAAATAGAAGGTTTACTAGTAAAACATGTGTGGGAACTCAAGAAGGAGAGGGCTAAGGATGGGTAGGGACAAAACCAAAAGGTTGCATAGTTTGGGGGGGGGTGGGGGAAGGAATTGGAATTGGGAAGAACCCAGATGAAAAGACAGGGTAATGATGGGCAATGTCCAGTGGTGATTAATTTTATAAAGCATAATTCATGCTGATGATTGTATGAGACAGAATGTGAATGAAGAATAGTGTGAAACACAAAGTATATGAACTTTGTAAGCAAACCAATTAAAACAAAAAAGAACAAAAAACAGTTCAGTTCTTGTCACTAATATTTTATATTCTATTGTTCACAGTTCTTTTATAATATGTGCATGATAACGTCAGTATCTTGAATCATTTGCTGGCTTATTTCTTTAGTCATTTTGTTTCTCTTTAATCTTTGTCATTTGCCTTCTGGCACACTGGGTAATTTTGTGGTGAATGCCTAGCATTGTACATACACATAATAAAACTTTGGAGACCTAGATAATGTTTTCTTTCTATAGATAAAATGTTCAGTTCTATTTTTATTTATTGAAGGATATAGACAGTAGAGTTAGGGAAAAACATCCCTATTTGAATCAAGGACGCAAGATGAGACTTCAGGCTTTGTACAGGTTGGTATATTTTCAGTTTCATTTTTCTCTTAAGTCATGCCTTTCAAGGGCCACAGAATCCCAAGAGCTCTTGCTCTTTGTTACCAGATCTTGCTTGGACTCTAATTTGTGTGAGGCTTACCTCTAGATGGACTTTTTACTGCTGTGTCTGCTTCTTATCCTCTGACCCTTCGTAATGGCGAAATCAGACAATGTCTTGAGGCAAAAGTGGTATAAAATACAGAGTTTGTGTCATTTCAGGTTTCTTTTTGAGATCATTCAAATCTTGTCTGCTTTTTGTAGCTTTGTGAATTTAACACATTTCTTTCTGTTCCTGATTTTTACATTTTACTTTATTGTGGTTGGAGAACATATTCTAACCTTAGTAGAACGTTATAGAATTAAAAAACAAAACAAAACTCCATCCTGGAAAAAAAACACACCAAAAAAAATACTCTATCTTGAAGACTTTCAGCACTTGTGCGGAATGTGCATTCTACCTCTGTTAATGTTTTTATGTCTATTAGTTTCACTTGCCTCAACTCTTCAATTTACTTGTTAATCTTATGTGTAGTTTTTTTCTGCCTATTCTTGAAAGTGTGTTATTGAACTTTCCAACTAATATATTGAGTTGACTGTTTTACTTTTCCATTTCATCAGTTTCTGTTCCAAATATTTTAGAGCTCTGTTCTTAAGTGATAAAAGTTTATTAGTATTTTGTTTTCTTTTAAATTGACTCTCTTAACATTTAAAATATCCTTTTTGTCTCAAGCAATAATTTATTTTTAAAAATTTTTTTAAATTTTTATTATTTGTGTGTGTGTGTGTACCGTCAAATCAGATCTGACTTGTATAGGAGGAAATTGTTCCTCCTTCTCCAGCAGAGTATCTGATGGATTTGAACCATGCACCTCTGGGATTACAATGCAACTTCTTGCCACTAGACCACCAGAGCTCACCTCAAGTAATAATTTCTATTTTTAGAAATTATTAGTTTTGCAACTCCACCTCTCTTTTGATTGTTATTTACTCAACATCAATGTTTTTCGTTTTAACATGTTTGAATCTTAAAAATGAAAATGTGTCTTGCAATTTATCATGGTTTTATTGTTTTTTTAATCAAGC
>NW_006399771.1:14665986-14686526 GCF_000299155.1 Elephantulus edwardii | reverse complement strand
ATATTATTTTTATATTTGTTTTCTACATGTTGTTGTTATGTGCCGTCGAGTCATGTGAGACTCATAACGACCCTATGTATAACAATACTAAACCCTGCTCTCTCCTGTGCTGATATTACTGTCTCTGACACACCTACCCCCATTTCCCCAGTCATTGAATCAATCCACCTCATAGAGGGTCTTCCTCTCCTGTGCTGTCATCCTCCCAAGCACGACATCCCTCTCCAGGACCGGTCCTTGCTTGCAACATGTCCAAAGTATGCCAGACGAAGCTTCAGAATTCTTGCCTCCAAGGAGCAGCCTGGTTTAACCCTCTCCAGGACAAACCTGTTCAATTCTCTTAGCAGTCCATTGCATATTCAATACTCTTCTCCAACACCACAGCTCAAAGTAATATTATTTTTACATTTACTTGCTTTTGTAGCTCTGAACTCCACTTTTTTCCTCTCAGAGCCATTATAGTGCCTAAAGCTCTATGCAACAACTTTCAGCTCAAGTTTTTATGTGCATTGTATTTGTGGATAGCAAAAGCTACACAAGACAAAAAGCAGCAGAGAATGTTGGACTCACTTCAGTGCATTTCCTTTTTTCTCTGAGGTCATGGCCCTGACTGCCTCAAGTGATCTCCAGTCTTTCAGCTGTGTGTGTGTGTGTGTGTGTGTGTGTGTGTGTGTGTGTGTGTGTATTTTACACAGCATTTATGGTGTCCTCAGGAGCAGAGGTAATCTAATAGAAGCTTATTTGTCCTAGCTAAAAGCAGAACTATCCATTTGCAATTTTTTAGTAATAAAAGTCAGAACAATAACAAGTCAGCATAGGGAGCTCTGGTGGCCTAGTCATAAGAAGCTAGGCTGTAATCCCAAAGGCGCGTGTTTCAAACAATTAACTGTCTCTGAAAACCAGCTGGAGGGTCAGCTATAGGGCAGTTCTGACTCGACGGCACACAACACCATCAACCAACCTAAAGACTGGCAGTTTTAATCCATAAGCTGCTTTGCAAGAGAAAGATGGGAAGTCTCCTCCTATGTGATTTATTATCTCTGAAAACCCACTGGAGGGTCATCTATGAGTCAGTTCCAACTTTATGACAATGAGTTGGATTTTAGTTGTGTTGTTTCTAATATTAAGGACCCCTGTGTTACTCGTTGGATTGTTAATGGAAAGGTTGAAGATTCAAACTCACTAACTGTTCTTCAAAGGAAAGATAGTCTTTTGTAATAAAGAAGGATTATTGAAAACCCAACAAAGGTGTTTCATGAGTCAGAATTAGCTCAGTGGTAGTAGAATTACTGGTTTTTGTGTGTTTGGGGAAATGGAAGGCATTTATCCTCACAGTAACCCTTTTATCCATACAAGGTTGTCGGAACTTAATATCCTCAACAGTTACAGTTTATATAAAAAGAAAAAATGTCCCCTAAGGAAACAAAATTGATGTAAATTTTCATTTTGCTCTGAAAATGTGCATTCTTGAAAGCATATGTTGTTGCCAAACAAGAATTGTAAGAAAAGAACAAGATCCAAGGGACCTAGTAATACATTAACTTTTCAGCATCTAATTTGCCAAAAGTTGATTCTAATTTAGAGACTATTTATGACGTTATTCCTCTTCTCTACTGATCTAGGGAGCTCTGGTGGTTAAGGAGTTCAACAGCCATCCAAATTTAAGTAGTTCAAATCCACCAGGTGCCCTACAGGGGAAAGATGAGCAATCTTCTCCCTTGTGATTTACAGCTTTGAAAACACATTGGAGGATTAGATATGAGTCAGTTATGATTCACAACACATGACAATAACAGCTACTTATATAATCCATCAGGATACCTGATGTACAATGATTAAAACACTTTCACTGAAAGGTCAACTGTTTTAGCTGACTATGTGAAATATGTGAAAATTGTTCCATGAAGATAAACAGCCTTGAAAATCCTCAGGGGCTGTTCTACTCTGTCCTATAGAGTCATAATGAGTCTGAAATGACTGGTTAGCAATGGTTCAGGTTTTTTCTCATTTATCAATATGCGGTGTTTCTTGTTGCTTGGAGGTTGTCCAAAACTGTAATTTTTAACTTTGGTAGTACCTTGAATATGTTATATTAAGTGCCTTCGGGTTGACCATGGCTCATGTAATCTGACAAACAACAGATCTGAACCCGTCTTTATTCTATACTATCCTCACCATCTCTCACATACTTGAGCCCATTGCTACAGTCACTGTGCCAATGCATCTCATTGAGGGTCTTCCTTTTCTTTGCAGACTCTCCATGTGCCTGAGCAGGACGTCCTTCTCCATGACTGGCCCCTCTTAAAAACAAGCCCAAAGTATCTGAGAAGTTTCACCATCCTTGCCTCTAAGGGACTTTCCAGTTTCACTTTCTTATTAATAAAACATATTTATTTGTCCTTTTGGCAGTCCGTGGGATATTCCATACTCGTTGCCACGCCACACCTCATGCTCATCAATTCTTCTGTCCAACTTTCAGATGCACAGCTACTAATGTACGACCTGTATCAGTCACAATTATTGTTGTGGTTTGCTGTCACATGGGAACTGACTCATGGCTGATTCTCTAGAGGGTTTTCAGAGGCAGTAAACTGCATAAGAGGACATTGCTCATAGTTCTCCTGCAAAGACGTTAGTGGATCCGAACCATGTGTCTTTGAGATTGCACCTCAGCTTCTTACCACTAGGCCACCAGAGTACACCATCTGCTATATTAAAGGCCTGTATCACTGAAAATATGTGCTATGTGGGCCTGGGATATAGCAGATGCTAAAAACAATCTGTATAATGAGTGACTGTTAGGTAATCTGCGCATACTGTGTGGTGTGCAATGTTGCAATAAATGTTACATGACCTGTGCATCAATTTTTTTTTAAAATGATGAGCATTTGTAGTTTCAAAATGTTATAGTTCTACATAAACATCATGTTTAAGGTTTACTAACATTTTAATTTGGGCCAGAACTATAAATCATTATAGTTAAAATTCACTCTTCTATTTTTTTTTCTTTGAGAATGGTGAAAAGACTCTGTGATCCTCTAAATAAATTTTTAATTAACACTGCTTGTGTTGAGCTTAAAATATTTCAAAGCTTTCAAGTTGTTTTTGGTGTGTTTGTCTATTGCTTTGTTTTCAGGTTGCAATGTTAGAAATTAAAGTCCTGAATTACTTATGTGTTATTCCACACTTGATAAGATAAAAGCAGAAAAATTGTAAGAGTTTTAAAAGTGATTTGAAAAACAATCTTCTTGGTTTTATTCTCCAAATTCTTTAGTTGTTCATTGTATTTGAACTATCATGAACAAAAAGCCATAATCATACAAATAACATATAAATTCATTTTGAAATCAGTTGGTAGATACTAAATAAGAACTACTGAATGAATAAATAAATTTTATGGAGGGTTTTTTATTAATTCTGCCTAGCTTTGGAGTTCAGAATTAGTCAGTTTAATTAATGATATATGATTAGGAAGAAATGGTCCATAAAACATGTCCAAGGGTTTTATTTGGAAAAAATAAATATTATTATTTACCTCTGAATCATCTTAAATGTTTTAGAATTTTTTTAATAAAATCTAGAAATAAAAGGATATTCTTTTGATATTTAAAGTTTTACTTGTCTGCTTAGGTGAATCAGAGAAATCTGGAATCAATATTAAATGTTAAGTACTTTAAACAGAAAATTCTCAAATTTTTAATATTAGGCTGAGGATGGCCCCAGGTAGATTTTGCTTACCTAGCACATGATTTATCTTTTTTGCTTGTTTTCTTTTTAAAATATAATTTAAAGCCCTTTAAAAGAGTCAAGAACCCAGTTCTAGAAATCCCTAACCTCATTATCTCTTGGGCTTTTCACCTAGCTGCCTCAAATATTTTCCTACTTTTTTTTGGTTCCTGATAGTACTTGATAAATGCAATTTAGTTCATTTTACAGATTAGGCCCAGAGCCGCTAAGGAGACATGATATGTTCCTATTAACAGTTAAGGCCCAAACTCACCGAGGTCAAGTCAATTTTGATAAATAGAAGTCCTCCATCAGGTTTCAGAGGCTGCAGACTTTTACAGGAGGAGGCTGCCTATTTTTATCCTTAATGGTAGCTGATTGATTCGAATTACTGACCTTTTGGGTAACAAATAGATCAAGATGAGGCACAGTTGTCTCCAGAGTTCCTTAACAGGACAGTGGGTTTTAAATTAGATCATATAGATGCCTGGTTCTTGAAGGGCATTTCAGATTCTTTCAGAGTCTGGTTTCTCAGATCATTATCCATGACATTGGACAATGTACTCGGCTCTTTCAGTTTCAAGAAAGAGCTTTAGCCTGGATCCATTTGGTGATGTGATTTGCCATAAGGATCTTTGGGCAAGGGAGGAAAACAAGAAAGAAAGGAAGCAGTGGTAAAGCCAGACCTCACAAAACGAAAGCCTGGTTTCGAATACAACAGCAGATTCTGTACTCTTCCATTCCCATGACTCATCAGATCCTGTTTCTCTACTTTTCGTTATTAGTCCTTTACTCCTGGTTTACTTTCATTAAAAGTACAGGAGAGGTAAAAAGATATGACTGATTCAGTAGCCAAAATATACTCTCATTTTCCTCCAGGAGTTGAGTATTTATTTACCTTATGTTTGTGACTATACCAAAGATCAGTAGCTTTCAAGTATTTTGACCAAAATCCACAATAGTAAATATATTTTACACTGTGATCTGCTGCATACATGCATATAGGCATGTACTGTTGTTGCTGTGTACTGCCAAGTTGGAGCTGACTCACAGCTGACTCTCCAGCAGATTTTTAGAGGCAGTAAATCGCAGAGGAGGAGATTGCTCAAGTGGATTTGAACCACATGCCTTCGTGATTACAATGAGGCTTCTTACCACAAAGTCATCAGAGCTCCCTATCTGCATGTAATTTCTTAAAATCATACTTGACTATCATACATCAAATAGACTGATATTTTTGTTTTTAACCAGTGCTATCCTATTCCATTCTGCTCTGCTAATTTAAAAAACTAGTTGTGACTCACTAAATTGATAGCTACAATTTAAAAAAAAACAAACACACAATGTTATAGATCACTGTTTCTCAAATTTTAATGTGCACACAAATCTTCTAGGAATCTCATTAAAATGCAGATTCTTATACCAAAGATCTGAGATTATGCATTTCTACCATACCAGCAAATAATACTGATGCTACTTTGTGAGATAATTATTTTCTGGTTTTGTGGCCCTATTTCTGGTTTAATTGACTAGGCTTGGGTTTTTTAATCTTAACATAAATTATGGAGATCTGTGCATCAGATCTTTTGTCACTTTGTTAAGAAAGGGCTGCAATGGATTAAATTGCGTTTCTCTAAAGGCTCAACATCAAGAAAACAAAAATTCCTACCAGTGGGCTGATAGGCAACATCATGATAGATGGAGAAAAGATTGAAACTGTCAATGACCTCATCTTACTTGGATCCATAGTCAACACCCTTGATACCAGCAGTCAGAAGATCAGGAAATGTATTGAATTGGGAAAGTCTGTAGTCAGAAAGACCCAAGTAGTTGAGAAGCAATGATGAAAGTTTGAGGACTAAGATGCACCTGATTCAGGCCATAGTCTTTTCATTCACTTACTATGCATCTGAGAGCTGAACAATGAATAAGGATGACAGAAGAAGAGTTAATGCCTCTGACCTGTGGTAATTGAGAAGAGTGCTGAATATCTCTTGGACTGCCAAAAGAACAAACAGATCTGTCTTAGACAAGATACAGCCGGAGTGCTCCTTGGAGGCAAAGATGATGAAGCTTTGTCTCACATACTTTGGGCATGTTGCTTGTTGTGTTCTTATGTGTCAACAAGTCGAAACCGACCCATGGCTGATGCTACAGCAGGTTTTCAGAGGCAATTTAATTGCATGCATGCAGCTGGTGGATTTGAACCACGTGTCTTTGTATCACAGCACAGGACTTCATACTTGGAAAGGTGGAGGGACCGCTAAGGAGAGGAATACCCTCAACGAGGTGGGCTGACACAGTAGCTACAGCAGTGGGCTTGCATGTGTAACAGAATGTGAGGATGGCACAAGATAGGAAAGGATTCAGTCCTGTGGTAACTATATGTTATATTTGACTCAATGGTACCTAACAACAACAAGCTATGTTGAAGTTCCATCTCCCTAGCTCCGGTGCATATGAACTTATTTGGAAATGTTATCAATAAACATAAGCTCGTACCAGAGTAAGATAGGTCATAGTCCCATTTTAGTTTTTTTCTTTATAAAAGAGAAGAGACACAGAGAAACAGATACAGAGAGAAATGACCATATGAAGATACTTTTACAAATCAAGTAATGCCAAGAATTCCTGTGGCCACTGTGCTCTAACCTTTGCAGAAAACATAGCCCTGTCGCCACCCCTGAATTTGGACTTTTAGCCTTCAGAACTAGGTGAATTGATGCATTTTGGTTTATTATAAGGTATACTCAATTTGTAGTACTTTAAAAAAATGATTGTTCTGGGAATTTAATACAAGGGCTGTGGCTATGGTAGGCATTTGGAGTAATATAGACTTTGACCTAGTATAATGACTTTCCATTTATGTCTTAAAGACTAGTGTATTCACTTAATGAATATTTCTTTATTGTGCACTTATAATTTATACTTAACAGTTCTAAGCACAGGGAATATAATTAAGTTCTTCTCTTTGCATTTTATATTTAAGTGAAAGGGAAGCATTAACTATGTAGTTTTGATACTCTTAGGTGCAGTGAAGAAAATGAAAAAAGGATTATGAGATGAGATGAGATAATGTGGGACACAGTATAGTTGCAGCTATTTATTTAGGCAATGCCCCAGTCTGTCACAGACATTTGGCCAAAACAAAAATGAAAGAAGTATTCCTTGGAAAAGGACATCATGCTAGGAAAGGTGGAAGGCCAGTAAAAGAAAGGAAGACCCTCCATGACAGTGATTGCAACAGTCACCTCAAGGATGGCAGAGGTGATGAAGAGTGCGCAGGATAGGAATAGGTTCAGATCTGTTTGTTCATAGGGTCACTTTGAGTCATGGTTGACTGTTGTTCATAGGATCACTATGAGTCATGGTTGACCGCAACAACAATCAATGAGGGAGGGAACTTTGGAAAGATTTTTAGGCATGACAATCCAGGCAAAGAGTAAGTTCACTGGCCCCAAGGTGGGATGTTATTGGTGTTGAAAAGTCTTCTAGAAGGCATGTATGTAGAGTTGAAAACAAAAAGGGAAGTAAAATATCAAGTCAGGTAAGCAGTCCAATGTGTATATCACATAGACTATAAGAATAAGGTAAAATCTGGATTTCATTCTAAGAGAATGACACAGGAGAGATTCTTTCTTTGTTGGTTGGTTTGGGTTTTTGTTTTGTGCTTGGTATTTTTGTTGTGGGAAATGTATAGAGAGCAAATCTTTACCGTTTCAACATTCTTCACATGTGTCAGTTAGTGGCACGATGTGTATACATAATGTTCAATCATACCCATGATCCATTGCCATTTTTTTCCAGCACTCTAAAAAGAAGCTCAGTGTCCCCCAAGCAATAGGTCCCCTTTACTCTATCTCCTGCTTGCTTGACTGCAACTCATAGTGACTCTATGAAAAACAGATCTCAACCTTGCCCTATCCTGCACTATCCTTACAATCTCTGTCATGCTCAAGCCCATTGTGGTAGTCACTGTGTAGTCTATCTCATTAAGAGTCTTCCTCTTTTTTTATGAACCTATATCTTTTCCAATTATAGCTTGCTCAGCTCTACAATCAACACTTGTGACACCAGCAGGCAGGAAATCAAAACATGAATTGCACTGGGAAAATCTGCTGTCAGGGACCTCTCCAGAGTACTGAAAATCAACAGTGTCAGTCTAGAAACTAAGGTTTGTCTAATCCAGGCCATGGTCTTTGCAATTACTTGCTATGCTTCAGAGAGCTGAACAACGACTAAGGATCACAGAAGAAGAATTGATACCTTTGAATTGTGGTGCTGGAGAAGAACCTTGAACATACCATGGACCACCAAGAAAACAAATAGGTTTGTCTTGGAGAAGGTGAAACCAAGTTTTTCCTTGGAGGCTAGGATTTTGAAACTTCATCTCATATACTTTGGGCATGTGGCCAGGAGGGGCCAGTCCTTGGAGAATGACATCATGCTTGGAAGGAAGGAGGGACAGCACAGAAAAGGAAGACTCCAGATGTGACAGAATGATACAGTGACTGGGGCAATGGTGGTTGATGTGTTGGAATCAGTGAGACTGGCCCAGGACAGAGCAGGCTTCAGAGCTGCTGTACATGTGCTATGGGTCACAGGTCACTCAACTGCACATAACAACAACAACAACAACAACAACAAACCTTTTCCAGCATGATTCCATTCTCTAAGGACTAGTTCCTCCTGTATATTTACCGAAAGCAAGTGAGATGAAGTTTCACCATTCTTGCCTCTAAGTAGCACTCTGATTGAACTTCCTTCAAGACAGATTTGCTTGTTCTTTTGGTAGTCTATGCGATATTCAATACTCTTTGCCAAAACCACAGTTCAAAGGCACTGATTCTTCTTTGTTCTTTCTTATTCATTGTCCAGCTTTCAGATACATAGGAAACAATTGAAAATACTATATCTTGGATCATGTGACATCTTTGCTCTTTTAGAACTTTGGTGAAGTCCTTGACAGTAGGTTTTTGCAAGGCAGCAAATCTTTTGCTTTCTTGACTGCTGCTACCATTGGTACTGATTGTTGATCCAAGTGACAACCAATCACTGATAATTTAAATCTTTCCCCTTCTATCATGATGTTGCCTATTGGTACAGTGGTGAGGATTTTTATTTTCTTGATGTTGAGATGTAACCTGTATTAAAGGCTGTAGTCTTTGATTTTCTACAGTAAGTGTTTTATGTTGTCTTCTCTGCAAGCAAGGTTGTGTCATCTGCATAATGTAGGTTGTTAATGAAATTTTCTCCAGTCCTGATGTCACATTCTTCTTCATGTTGTCCAACTTCTGAAATTATTTGCTCAGCATATACATAAAGTAGGTGTTGGAAGTAGCAGTGGCATCTACTTCCTAAATAATATGCCTCAAGAAACTCTTATAAACTTTGATAGATGTCAATAGTTGTAGAGGGGCTTCAGGCCTTTTGTTCATAGTGTCACTATGAGTCATGCTCGACTTGAAGGCAATCAACAACAACAACAGAGGACGTATACAACCTGAACACACGTATTTCCTAACATTAAACCATCAGTCAAAGGCCTTTGAATAATCAATGAAATATAAGTAAATCAGTACATTTGTCTGGTACTCTCTGCTTTCAGCTAAAATCCAACTGACATTAGCAATGGTATCTCTGGTATTACTGACTCTTCCAAATCCAACTTGAGTTTCTGACAATTCCCTGTTGATGTTCTTACTGATGTTGTTAAGATTATTTTTTAAATGATTGGAACAGTTATAAAAATAGACTATGTTAATTCACTTTTTCCACTGATAGTATCATTACCGTTTATTTTTAGAAAAGGCATTAATTTAAAAATTATTTTAGGCACGTAGTTAAAATCTACTGGCTGCTCAGTTGGAGAAGGATAGGCAGTCTCCTGTGAGATTTCCTGATTTTCAAAACCCACTGGAGGGTCAGCTATGAATTTGTTTTAACTTGCTGGTACACACCAACATCAACAAAGTGCTTTAAGATTAAAAATATGGAGATGTTCATTTGTTTCGAGAGCTTTACTGACAATTGAAACCCAAGATTGTAGGATATCACTTCAAAGGTGTGGGGCTATAGTGGTTGGAGAGGATTCTTCCTGAAGGTTCATGAGGCTTCTGGAAAAAGCACTAATCCCTGGGCAGGCCCGCCTCTGTATAAGGAAGATGCATGCAGAGGTAGCACATCAGTGGCTTTTGTGTTCTGGTGTTGCTGTGCTGTGGAGCCGTCACCAAGACCTCAGAAGAGAAACAGCCCCACAACCAGCCCATGGTGGAGGTGGAGATGTTTACCTTCCAGATCACGCAATTTATCTCATGCATCATCAACATTTTCTACTCATAAAAAGAGATCTTCTTGCAGGAGCTCATCTCCAGCTCCTCAGATGTGCTGGACAAGATCCACTATGAGAGCCTGATGGATCCCGGCAAGCTGAACTCAAGGAGGGAGCTGCACATCAACCTCCTACCCTGCCAGCAGAATCACACCCTCACCATTGTGGACATGGGCATTAACATTACCAAGGCTGGCCTGGGCACCATAGCCAAGTCTGGCACCAAAGCCTTGATGAACGCACTGTAGGCTGGAGCAGACATCTCCATGGTTGACCAGTTTGATGTGGGCTTTTCCTCAACCTAGGTGGTGGCTAAGAAAATTACTGTTATCACCAAATATAACAATGACAAACAGTCCAGCTGGGAGTCCGTAGGACCAACACAGGTGAACCTATGGGTTGTAGAACAAAGGCTATCCTGCATCTGAAGGAAGACCAAACTGAGTACTTGGAGGAAAGGAGAATGAAGGAGATTATGAGGAAGCACTTATCAGCTGTCCAATTACTCTCTTTGTGGAGAAAGAGTGAGATCAAGAAGTGAGTGATGATGAGGCTAAAAAGAAGGAAGACAAAGAGGAGGAAAAAGAGAAAGAAGAAAAGCAGGAAGATGATAAGCTTGAGATTGAGGATTTGGATTCTGATGAAGAGAAGAAGAATGATGGACAAGAAGACAAAAATCAAGGAAAAGTACATTGACCAAGAGGTGCACAACAAAACCAAGCCTATTTGGACCAGAAATCCCAAACATGTTACCAATGGAGAGTTCTATAAGATCTTAACCAAAGACTGAGAAGACCACTTGGCTGTAAAGCATTTCTCCATTAAAGGACAGTTAGAATTTTGAGTCCTTCTTTTGGTCCCATGATGGGCTCTCTTTGACCTGTTTTAAAACAACAAGATGAATAACATTAAACTGTATGTCTGCAGGATTGTCATTGTTGATAACTGTGAGGAGTTCACCCCAGAGTACCTGAATTAGAGGCGTGGTGGACTCTGACGTTCTTCCTCTGGATATTTCCCATGAGATGTTGCAGCAGATCAAAATTTTGAAAGTTACCAGGAATAATTTGGTTAAGAAGTACTTGAAGCTCTTCATTGAATGGTCGTTAGATAAGGATAACTACATAAAGTTTTATGAGTAGTTCTTGGAGAACATTAAGGTTGGAATAGGTGGAGATTCCCCAACCTGTAAGAAACTTCCCAAGCTCTTAAGATACTACATGTCTGCTTTAGGTGATGAGACGGTAGCCCCAAGGACTACTGCACCTGGATGAAGGAGAACCAGAAACACATCTGCCTCATCACTGGTGAAACCAAGGACCAGGCCACCAACTCCACTTTCATAGAACACCGTCAGAAGCATGGGCTAGCTCAAGGAATTTGAGGGGTAGATGTTAGTGTCAGTAACCAAAGAGGGCTTGGAGCTTCCAAAAGATGAGGAAAGGAAAAGAAACAGAAGGAGAAGAAAACAAAGTTTGAGAACCTCTGCAAAATTATGAAAAACATCTTGGAGGAGAAAAGTGGAAAATGTGATGGTGTCCAACTGCTCAGTGACATCTGCATGACAGTGTTACCAGCATGTACAGTTGCACGGCAAACATGGAGAGAATAATGAATGATGTCCTCTGAGGGACAACTCCACCTGGACTACATGGGACCAAGAAACACCTGGAGATAAACCTTCATTGCTCCATGATCGAGACCCTGTGGTAGAAGCCTGAGGCAGCCAAGAATGACAAGACTGTGAAGGATCTGGTCATCCTGCTGTATGAGACCGCACTCCTGTCCTCCCGGTTCAGCCCGGAGGACACCCAGATCCATACCAACAGGATCTACAAGATGATCCAGCTCAGCCTGGGTATTGATGAAGACGACTCCACTGCTGACATCACTGAGGAGATGCCGGCCCTGGAGGGGGACAGCAACGTGTAGTGCATGGAAGAGGGCTACTGAAGCCAGCTCTGGTCACTGGCTCAACGTGGTCAACGTTTCACCTTCATTCTCTCTGATAATATATTTTCAGTGTTTCCCCCCCTTCATTTTGTTAATATTTAAAGAAATCTGTATGGTATAATCATAACCAAGGGACGGATAAGCTTCCTCTCTTTTTGTGTGATCGTGCATACTGTAGGGACTGTGGGCAGAACCACTTGTTCCCTAGTTTCACGTTGACTAACTTAACAGGTGGAGGTAATGGATGTTGTAAGGTGTGTGCAACCCAACCCTAACTTTGATCTGAAATATTTGCCTGTTCAATGGATTCCTTAATAATCCAAATTTTTGGTCACTGAAATGTTGAACTATACTTTCATGATTGAAAGAAAATAATCTTTGTTGAGGGGAGGTTGGGAAGGGAAAAAAGTGCAACAATGAATGAATGGAAATCCAAAGTCTCTGTAAACTTTCATTAAAATTAATAATAATTAAAAAAGAAAAGTAACAACCTGAGTTTCATTTCATAGGCTCTAGGTAAGCCTTCCACTCTTTGTAGTTTTCCACTCTGCATGTACCAGGTGTCTAGAAAGAAGTATATTGCACTGAAGCAGCTCTATGAGACTGTATGGGCTTGTTTTCCAAAGGTAAGTTATTGCTTAGAGTAGCAAAACTAGATGGAGGCATGATGTAGGCTGATGCTGTAATGGCAGGCTTTGAGAGATAGCAAAGCTTTTGAGTTCCACGTCACCTGCTAAAGCAAAGGCTGTAACAAATACAGTTTAGTAACAAATGAAAAAAAAATATTTTAGGATATAAAATTTTCAAATAAGATAATTCAGTGACAAGAAAAAAAGAAAGAAATATTTTTCCCTATCTTTCTGTAAACCCAGTTTCTCAGTCAAGCACTGTTTTTCAGCTCCATCAATTTGACCTCTATACCTTAATGTCCAAATACCAGAGTAGAAATTTAGCATCTGTCGAGAAAAAAGACGATGTTCCATGTCCTGGGAAAACCCCTAGCACAAGACCACAGTATGATCTTGGTTTAAATAAGAAAATAATTTACAGTAGTTACAAGAACCATCTGTTTCGTCTCTCACAGGCAGGGACTCTTTTTTCCGCACTTTTCTGCTCAAATATGACCTTCCTCCTATATTTTCAATCTTATTTTGTTTCTTTTCCTCAACCTAAAATGTCATCCTGTGAATAATTCGCCATTATTTATTATATCAATATAATAGAGAAAAAGAAATGTTGCTTATTAATATAAGATAAATCTCAATGTCAAAGATGTTGAAATATGATAAATATGTCTTTTGTAGAATTGATAAAACGTGTATTGTTATCACCACTCATACATTCAGAAGCTAAGAAGAAATTAGTAGCTCACCCAACTCCAATTCTTAATAGTCATCTCGGGAGTTTCTTGCTTACCAGAACTCATCAATTTCTACCCAAGCTCTTATTTACATGTGCTAGCCTGAATAACTTCATTCATCACCAAGTCATTCTTCACAAAAGAATCAATAAGAAAGATTTTCCAGGAGAGGAGGATGGTGTTAATCATAGGTCACATAATTTGATGGGTGGGGGAGGGGTGAAGGAAATGGGGAAGATCTGGTGTGAAAAATAATGTATTCCAACTTTGTAAAGAAATCACTATAAAATTTTAAAAAGGCATGAGGTTTCCAAAGGTAAATCTGAAAACTCAACCACTATATAAAGCATATTAACCTTATTCTAGTTTTCTTCAGGCTGAAGTCACTGCTTTATCAGAATGTAGATATATGCTGAGCTTTCTCTCTATCTCCTCTTTAGATTTCAATCAAACATTGCTGTCAAGTCAGAATCAACTCATGACTAACCCTTCAGCTTTTCAGATTGAGATGCATACAAACAGATCCATAAAAACACATTAATATGTAAAGATTTTGTTCCTCTGTACTGGTGTCTTCTGCCCCTTTTTCTACCTAGAAAACATCTATCTATTTGTCCTTCAAGAATTAACTAAAGATAGATAGATGATAGATAGATAGATAGATAGATAGATAGATAGATAGATAGATAGAGATAGATAGATAGATATAGATAGATAGAAATTTACTAAAATATTGCCTCTTTAAGTCCCTCTGTGGCCAGTGGTTTTTATTAGAGGAGTTTTGGTGGCCTAGGCCATAGTGAGTTGCACTGCTAATCCAGAGGCTAGGCTTCTCTGATATTTCAAATCATCCAGCGTCTCCAATGAAGAAAGATGGACAATCTCCTCCCATGGAATTTACAGCCTCAAAACCCTGTGGAGGGTTAATTCTGACTTCATTCTGACTCCACCACAATGAGTTGTTAGTTGGAGTTAGCATTTGCCCCTTGTTTGAGTCCCCTATATTAGCATTTTTCTTTGGTTATAATTATTTGTGCTTCTGAATTATGAGTCATTAAAAATTATGGACCATGATCTGTACATTTTCCTATCCCTAGCACTTGTCATTGATCTTTGTATACAACCAGGCCCTTCACAAATGTTTCCTGAATGAATCATCGAATTACCTTCGATAAGAACTACTTTTAATAAATAAAATGATATCTTAAATTCAGAAAATACTTATCATTCCATCTATAAAGAAGCTCAGTATCATCTGTGAAAACCAGGCCGGGTGCTGATTGTGGGGCAGACCACCAACTACTCATATGCAAGTTCAAGCTGAAGTGGAGGAAAATTAAATCAAGTCCACGGGAACCAAAATTTGACCATAAGTCTGTCCCACTCGAATTTCAAAACCATCTCAGGAACAGTTTTGAGGCCTTGAGCACCAATGAGTGTAGACCAAATGAGGATATCAAGAAAATTGTCCATAAAGAGTGCAAAAGATCATTACAAAGGTTGAAGAAGAAGAAATGACCAAGATGGATGTCAGATGAGACTCTGAATATTGCAGTAGAGTGTCAAGAAGCCAAAGCTAAAGGAAAATATAAAAAAATCAAAGAGCTGAACAGAAAATTTCAAAGGGTAGCTCAGGACAACAAAGAAACATTCTATAATGAAATGTGCAGAGAGCTGGAGTCAGAAAATCAAAAGGGCCGAACTCACTCAGCGTTTCTTAAGCTGAAGGAGCTGAAAAACAAATTCAAGCCACAGGTAGCAATACTTAAGGATACTTTGGGTAGAATGTTAAATGGATACTTTGGGTAGGATGTTAAATGATCCAGGAAGCATTAAATGAAGATGGAAGGAGTACACAGAGTTACTGTATCAGAAGGAATTGGCTGACAAAGAAGAATTTCATGACATAACATGAGCAAGAGCCTGTGGTGATGAAAGAGGAAGTTGAGGTTTCCCTGAAGGAATTGGCAAAAAAAAAAGGCTCCAGGAGTTGACGGCATACCAACTGACATATTTCAACAAACGGACACTGCCCTGGATGTGCTCACTAAGTTGTGGCAAGAAATCTGGAGGACAGCCATTTGGCCAACTGACTGGAAAAGATCGATATTTGTTCCCATTCCAAAGAAAGGTGACCCAACAGAGTGCGGAAATTACCGAACAGTATCATTAATATCAGATGCAAGCAAGATTCTACTGAAAATTATCAAAAAATGACTGGAGCAATATGTCAACAGAGAACTTCCAGATGTGCAGGCTGGATTTAGAAGAGGTTGTGATACTGGAAATATTATAGCTAATATTAGGTGGATCTTGGCAGAAAGCAGAGAATACCAGAAGAATGTCTATCTGTGCTTTTTTGACTATGCAAAGGCTTTTGATTATGTGGATTACAACAAGCTATGGCTGGCTCTGAGAAGGATGGGAATCCCAGAACATTTGATTGTGCTTATGCGAAACCTATACTTGGACCAAGAGGCAGTTGTCAGAACAGAGCAAGGAGACACTACATGGTTCAAAATCAAGAAGGGGTTCCATCAGGGATGTATTTGTCTCCATTGCATTTCAATCTGTATGCAGAACAGATCATCCGAGATGCTGAGCTGTACAAAGAGGAATGTGGCATCAGGATTGGTGGAAGAGTCATCAATAACCTGCATTATGCAGATGACACAACCCTGCTTGCTGAGACTAAGGAGGACCTGAAGCACTTGCTGCAGAAGGTCAAGGACTGCAGCCTCCTATATGGATTGAAGCTCAACATCAAGAAAACAAAGATTCTCACCATTGGGCCAATTGGCAGCATCAGTATGGATGGTGAAGAGACTGAGATAGTTAAAGTTTAGTTTACTTGGTTCCACAGTCAACACTTTTGGTAACAGCAGCCAGGATGTCTTCCTGGATTGCATTGGGAAAGTCAGCTGTGAGGGACCTCTCAAGAGTACTGAAGAGCAACGATGTCAGGCTGGAGACTAAGGTGTCCCTGATCCAGGCTATAGTCTTTGCAATTACGTGCTATGCATTGGAGAGTTGGACAGTGACTAGGGATTATAGAAAGAGGATTGATGCCTTTGAGCTGTGGTGCTGGAGAAGAGTGTTGAATATACCATGGACTGCTAGGAGAACAAACAGGTTTGTCCTGGAGAAGGTGAAACCGTAATGCTCCTTGGAGTCAAGGATTCTGAAGTTTTGTCTGACATACTTTGGGCATGTTGCAAGGAGGGACTGCTCCTTGCAGAGGGATGTCATGTTTGGAAAAGTGGAGGAACCGTGCAAGAGAGAAAGACCCTTGATGAGATGGACGGATGGATTCTGTGATTGGGGTGGTGGGAATGAGTATGTCAGAGGTGGCTAGGTTGGCACAGGATAGAGCAGCGGTTAGGGCTCTTGTGCATGGGATCGCTAAGAGTCACAAGCGACTCGATGGCATATAACAACAACAAAAACTATAAAGAGGGATTTGCAGCTAAGAAAAAGGCTTGCTGCCTATTGCCTTCCTCAGTTCCAAGAGAAATCCACTTACCATGTTGAGTCTTGGAGCACAATGGAACTCTGATCTGCAGACCTTTTGTCGCTACAATGTGTCTTGTCTCACCTGTGATGCAGAGCAACCTGGTGGCCACAGCACTTGAGGATATATTTTCCCATCCACCTCCCTCTAAAAAAAAATTATTTTTATTCAAAATTTTCTATTAAAGGGCCAAACTCTTTTCCATAGTGGTTGTACCATTTTAAATGGCAATACTATTTGAGCCAGCAGCCCACTACTAGATATGTACCATACAAAAGTAAGAGCTGTGACACAAACAAATAAAGCCACACTTATGGTGGCCTTTGTCTTCTGCAGCAAGCATTTCATATCCTTCTCACTGCCAACAAGCAGAGTTTTGTGTCATCAGCATAATACAGGTTGTTGATGAGTCTTCTTCCAATCCTGGTGCCACACTCTTTATAGAGGCCAGCTTCACGAATGATTTGTTCAGCATACAGATTGAATAGGTATGGAGAAAAGATACAACCCTGAAGTACACAGACTCATCTTAAATCAAGCAGGGGTCTTTTTTTCTATCTGCACAACAGCTTCTTGCTCTAGGTTTAGATTCTACATGAGCACAATTAACTGTTCTTGGATTCCCATTCTTCTCAATGTCAGCCATAATTTGTTATGGTCTACACAGTCAAACAACTCTGCATAGTCAATAAAAAACAAATATACGCTCCTCTGGTATTCTCTGCTTTTAGTCAGGATCCATCTGACATCATCAATGATGTCCCTGATGCCATGGCCTCTTCTAAAAGAACTACAGAGGCTTATCTAAAGATCAAAGACTACAGCCTTCAGTATGGATTACATCTCAACATTAAGAAGACAAATATCCTCACCACAGGCCCAGCAGGCAACATTATGATAGATGGCAAGAAGATTGAAGTTGTCAATTATTTCATCTTTCTTGGATCAACAATCAACACCTTTGGTACCAGCAGTAAAAAAATTAGGAAACATAGTTCAAGAAACCTGGAGGACAACTATCTGGCCAACAAACTGGAAGAGATCTATATTTATCCCCATTCAAAAAAAAAAGTGATCTGACAGAGTGTGGAAATTATCAATATCATCCACTTCCTAAACAACATGCCTCCAGAAACTCTATGAACTTTGATAAATGTCCATTTAAAATTAAAATTAAAAATGTCCATTAAAATTAAAAGGCCTTCAGGCCTTTTGTTCGTAGAGTCACTGTGAGTTATGCTTGACTCAAAGGCAATCAACAACAACATCACTAATATCACAGACTAGCAAAATCATGCTGAAGATTGTCCAGAAATGATTGGAACAATACATTGAGAAAGAATCACCAGAAATACAAGTTGTGCATAGAAGAGGTCGTGGCACTAGAGACATTATTGCCAATGTCAGAAGGATCTTGGCAGAAAGCAAAGAGAACCACAGGAATGCCTATATGTGTTTCATTGACTATGCAAAGACATTTGAATGTGGATCACAACAAATTGTGGCTAACCTTGAGAAAAATGGGAATCTCTGAACACTTGATTGTGCTTATGTGGAACCTATTATACTTGGTACAGGAAGCAGTCCTCAGAACAGAGCAGGGAAACTCTGCATGATTCAAAATTAAGAAAGGAGTGTGTCAGGGATACATCCTGTCTCCATACATTTTGGACAGATCATTCAAGAAGCAGGGCTTTATGAAGACAAATGTGCCATCAGGATTGAAGGAAGACTCATCAACAAGCTATGTTATGTAGACGACACAACCTTGCTTGCTGAAACTGAGGTAGACCTGAAGCACTTGGTGCAGAAGATCAAGGAAGGCACGCAGCTTTCAATATGGATTAAAGCTCAACATCAAGGAGACAAATATTCTCACCACTGAGCCAATTGGCTCATGATGGATGAAATATGGAAGAGAGTGAGGTTGTTAAAAATTACAGCTTTCTTGGCTCCACAATCAAAACTGTTAGCACCAGGAGTCAGGAAATTAAAAGACAAATTACATTGGGAAAATCTGCTGTCAGGGACCTCTCCAGAGTACTGAAAAGCAACAATGTCAGTCTAAAGACTAAAGTGCACCTTATCCAGGTCATGGTCTCTGCAATTACTTGGTATGCATCAGAGAGCTGAACAGTGACTAAGGATGACAGAGAAAAATGAATGCCTTCAAATTGTAATGCTGGAGAAGAATCTCGAACATACCATGGACCACCAAGAAAACGAATAGGTTTGTCTTGGAGAAAGTGAAGCCAAGTTTCTTTTGGGAAGCTAGGATTTTGATGCTCCGTCTCACATAGTTTGGGTGCATGGCCAGGAGAGACCAGTCCTTGGAAAGGGACATCATGCTCGCAAGGGTGGAGGGACAGTTCAGGAGAGGAATACCTCAGATGAGATAAATTGATACAGTAACTGGGACAATGAGGGTTGGTGTGTTGGAATTTGTGAGACTGGCTCTGAACAGGATAGGCTTCAGAGGTGTTGTACATCGGGTCGCTATTGATCACAGATTACTCGACAGCATATACTAACAACAACAACATTGCATTGAGCAAGTCTGCAGTCAGGGACCTATTATGAGTAGTTTAAGTATAAGAAAATATAATAAAACATATTATATAAAATATCATAAATGTGTTGGAAATATAATAAATCTGATGTGAAAACTTAGTGACTTAAATTTAAGAATAAGAAAACAACTATGAGATATCATCTCATCCCAGTCAGAATAGCAAAACTTAACAGAAAAGCAAACAACAAATGCTGGTGAGATTGTGGAGAAACTGGAACCCTTATTCACAGTTGGAAGTGTAAAATGGTGCAACCACTATGGAAGGCGATGTGGCACTTTCTTAAAAAGTTGCAAATAGAGATACCATTTGACCCAGCAATTCCACTACTGGGAATATATTCCAAAGAGACCATAACTGACACCCAAGCAGACATATGCACACACATGTTTATTGCGGCTTTGTTCACGATATCAAGGAGTAAAAACAACCTAAGTGCCCATCAACATACGAATGGATAGAGAAGCTGTGGTATATTCACACAATGGAATACTTATGCTGCATTTAAAAACAAGGAACTCAGTGCAACAATGAATGAATGGAAACCCAAAATCTCTGTAAATGTTTATGAAAATTAATAAAATATAATTATAGAAAACAAACAAACACAAAAACAAAAAAAATAAAATTGAGACTTGATTGGAAAAAAAAAACAAAAACAAGGAACTCATGAAATAATATATAAACTGTGTGACCCTGGAGGACATTATGCTGTGTGAAATATCTCAGTCACAAAGGGAAAAATGGAGAACAGCCAGCTGGCCCATTGACTGGAAAAGATCGATATTTGTTCCCATTCCAAAGAAAGGTGACCCAACAGAGTGTGAAAATTACCGAACAATATCATTGATATCACATGCAAGCAAGATTCTGCTGAAAATTATCCAAAAACATTTGGAACAATATGTCAACAGGGAACTGCCACATGTGCAGGCTGCATTTAGAAGAGGTCGTGGTACTAGGAATATTAGCTAATGTTAGATGGATCTTAGCAGAAAGCAAAGAGTACCAGAAGAATGTCTGTCCGTGCTTCATTGATTATGCAAAGGCTTTTGACTGTGTGGATCACAACAAGCTGTGGCTGACTCT